>NC_042977.1:13727892-14327892 GCF_901001165.1 Salmo trutta
CACATTTTGTTACATTACAGCCATATTTTTTCCTCATCAATCTACACAATACCCCATAACGACAAGGTGAAAACAGGTTCAGACATTGTTGCAAATGTATTGAAAATAAAAACTGAAATACTTCATTTACATAAGTATTCAGAGCCTTTGCTATGAGACATCAAAATTGAGCTCAGGTACATCCTGTTTCCATTGATCATCTTTGAGATATTTCTACAACTTGATTGGAGTCCACCTGTGGTAAATTCAAATGATTGGACATGATTTGGAAAGGCACACACCTGTCTATATAAGGTTCCACAGTTGACAGTGCATGTCAGAGAAAAAACCAAGCCACGTCAAAGGAATTGTCTGTAGAGCTCCGAGACAGGATTGTGTCATGGCACAGATCTAGGGAAGGGTACCAAAACATTTTGCAGCATTGAAGGTCCCCAAAACCACAGTGGTCTCCATCATTCTTAAATGGAGGAAGTTTGGAACCACCAAGATTCTTCCTAGAGCTGGCCGCCCGGACAAACTGAGCAATCGGGGGAGAAGGGCCTTGATCAGGGAGGTGTCCAAGAACCCGATGGTCAGTCTGACAGAGATCTAGAGTTCCTCTGTGGAGATTGGATAACCTTCCAGAAGGACAACCATCTCTGCAGGACTCCACCAATCAGGCCATTATGGTAGAGTGGCCAGGCGGAAGCCACTCCTCAGTAAAAGGCAAATGACAGCCCACTTGGAGTTTGCCAAAAGGCACTTAAAGGACTTTGACCATGAGAAACAATATTCTCTGGTCTGATGAAACCAAGATTGAACTCTTTGGCCTGAATGCCAAGTCTGGAAGAAACCTGGCACCATCCCTATGGTGAAGCATGGTGGTGGCAGCATCATGCTGTGGGGATGTTTATCAGTGGCAGGGACTGGGAGACTAGTCAGGATTGAGGTAAAGATGAAGAGAGCAAAGTACAGAGAGATCCTTGCTGAAAACCTGCCCCAGAGCGCTCAGGACCTCAGACTGGGGCTAAGGTTCACCTCCAACAGGACAACGACCCTAAGCACACAGCCAAGACAACGCAGGAGCGGCTTTGGAAAAGTCTCAAAGTCCTTGAGTGGCCCAGCCAGAGCCCAGACTTGAACCCGATCGAACATCTCTGGAGAGACCTGAATATAGCTGTGCAGCAATGCTCCCCATCCAACCTGACTTGGCTTAAAAAGATCTGCATAGAAGAATGGGAGAAACTTCCCAAATACAGGTGTGCCAAGCTTGTAGCGTTATACCCAAGAAGACTCAAGGCTGTAATCGCTGCCAAAGGTGCTTCAACAAAGTACTGAGTAAAGGGTCTGAATACTTGTGTAAATGTGATATTTCCGGGTTTTTCTTTTTATACATTTGCAAACAAATTTTAAAACCTGTTTTTTCTTTGTCATTATGGGGTAGTGTGTAGATTGATAAAGGGGGAAAAAATAATTTTATCCATTTTAGAATAGGGCTGTAACATAACAACGTGGAAAAAGTAAAGCGGTCTGAATACTTTCAGAAAGCACTGTAACATAAATGCATGATGAGGTATTGGAATGAGGCCTAACCCCTCTCTTCCTAACCGGGGGCTTCCATCATGCTGGCCCAGAACTCAGGAAGGAAGGATGTTGATTAAAAAGTATTGTAACGAGGCCTAAACCCTCTCATCCGGTCACCCTTACCTGGGGCTTCCATCATGCTGGCCCAGAACTCAGGAAGGAAGGATGTTGATTAAAAAGTATTGTAACGAGGCCTAAACCCTCTCATCCGGTCACCCTTACCTGGGGCTTCCATCATGCTGGCCCAGAACTCAGGAAGGAAGGATGTTGATTAAAAAGTATTGTAACGAGGCCTAATCCCTCTCATCCGGTCACCCTTACCTGGGGCTTCCATCATGCTGGCCCAGAACTCAGGCACCATGTGGAGAGGGTCTCCCTCTGAGGCGGTCAGCTTGTAGACGTGGACGCAGGGGGGGGTGCTTACGTTACTGTAGTGGCTGACAAACATGTCAAAGTTCTGCCGAGAGAAGAGAGAGAGAGAAAGCGGGATGGGAGAGAGAGAGAGTAAAGAATAGCGACAGAGCACACGGAGAGGGGGGGATACAGTGAAAGACAGAAGAAGAGGGGAGATACAGTGATAAGGAGACAAAAGAGATGAGTAGCAGTGAATGAATCTTCTCATCGGAGACAGAACGTCACCGGGCCCTGATTTCAAGCCAGCTTTGCTGCTCATCTTATAAAGTTAGCGACACACCTGCAAAAAAAAAAACAACACACAACTGATCTGAGACCAGCAGCTTCAGAACCAACTCCCTGTGTATTTCAACATGGGTCCAGATGCCCACACAACAGGCCGCACCCCACTACACAGCATTGTCTACTCTGCCCAATCTGTTCACAGCCAGGGCAAATCCCTTACATTGTGGCAACATCCATCAATATCCTCTCTATGACACACACACACACACACACACACACAGAATGACCAGATGGTTACACCGTATGACATGGGCAGTTCCACAACGCTCCCTGATGTAACCAGGCTTCTCATAGGGAAGGGATCAGCTGTCCCTCCCTAAGGTTCTTGTGTGGCATGATCTGATGAAGTGTGGGTAGAGGTTGATTAAGTGCAGTGTGTTAGAGGTCAGGGTTGTTACAGTACTACCTACTGCAGTGGTGTTGTTTGGCAAGATGGCGAGTGAATGCAATGCCAGGCGACAGAGGGCTCTAGTCCACCAAAACCTGTATCCCGGTTTCAAGAATGCATTTTGAGGTAAGAGTTGTAATTACAGGGGTGCCGGGGGGGGGGGGGGGGGGGCTTGGCACACAAAGGTTTCCAATTAGCACTGCATGCCAGGCAGCCCATAAGCGTTACAAGAAAATCAAATGCTGAGCTAGCCTACTACTGTTAGGTCAGTCCCAAAGAGTAAACGTATGCTCCCTACCCTGCATTATAAGGGATAGGGGTCAGGGGTAGCTAAATCATATTTGTCGCATCCATACCTTACTTATGGAGCAGCTGTGGGAGAAGCCAGGCTTGGTGAGTCTGACCACGTCGCCAGGGGACTGATAGCTGACCACATAGAGGTGGTGCTCCAGGGGAGTGTCTCTAGTGCCCTGGAAGTACACCAGCTTAGAGGCCTCATTCACCCAGATCTAGAGGGACAGAGGGAGACAGAGATACAGAGTGAAAGAGAAGAGGAGAGTGTGAGAGAAGAGAAGAGAGCGATGAGAGAAGAGAAAGAGAAGAGGAGAGAGACAGGAGAGAAGGAGAGAGAGAGAAAGAGGTCCCGAGATTTATTTTGACTGCAGAAAGTGCATTATAACCGTACAATAGCGTGGGTACACACACACACACACAAACACACACCTAACACATCAGATTATAAAAACACAGCGACAACAAGGGCTTTAATTTGATGAACTGAAATTACTACCTTGGAGCCATGCCTGGCCAACACCTCCCACTCTCCACTGGTCAGAGTCACCTCCTCCTTGATTGCACATTTAAAGTCTCCTGCAGAGGAGGAAGAGACCATTGAGATTTGAGATGCTGTTTTGACATCTTTCACTGGCATTACTTGAGCGACAGTGCGGCAATCTGACGCCCGGATGGCGACCGCAGACATTTCGAGGTTACATCCTAATGCCTTCAAGATCTCGCCATTCACTTAAACCACGACACATGCAGATCAGCGATTAGCCCGGGGAAGGAAGGACAAAGCCCGAGTCCTGGATCTGTTTGTGCCGTGACGATGACAGAAATGAAATTGGCAAGACGGCAAACAGATCTGAGACTCAAGGCAATTTGACTTTGTTAAAGGCTCTTCATTCTAATGACTCACCCTCTGTATGCGTGTAGTTTCCTGACCATTGGTAGCAGCCTGGTCGCAAAGTTGATGTGATTTTGTACAGATGGCTGAAGCCCGTTTTGGATTCATTCACCCATATGAAAGAGAAGTCGTCCTCTGACGTTTGAACGAACGGATAGAAAATATCATGAACCTGGAGGCAACAGAAAATCATGGTTGTTATTCGTTTGTCGTGGCCCAAGTCTTCCATGCAAATATACACTGAGTGCACAAAACATTAGGGACACCTGCTCTTTTCATGACGTAGACTGACCAGGTGAATCCAGGTGAAAGCTATGATCCCTTATTGATGTCACTTGTTAAATCCACTTCAAATCAGTGATGAAGGGGGAGGAGACAGGTTAAAGAAGGATTTTTAAGCCTTGAGACAATTGAGATATGGATTGTGTATGTGTGCCATTCAGAGGGTGAATGGGCAAGACAAAATATTTAAGTGCCTTTGAACGTGGTATGGTAGTAGGTACCAGGCGCACAGGTTTGAGTGTGTCAAGAACTGCAACACTGCTGGGGTTTTCACCCTCAACAGTTTCCTGTGTTTATGAAAAATGGTCCATCGCCTAAAGGACATCCAGCCAACTTGACAACTGTGGGAAGCATTGGCGTCAACATGGGGCAGCATCCCTGTGGAACGCTTTCGACACCTTGTAGAGTCCATGTCATGACGAATTGAGACTGTTCTGAGGGCAAAAGGGGTGTTCCTAATGCTTTGTACACTCAGTGAATATATGACAACATACACCATCAATATATAGTGACTGTTTTACATGTAATGTTTTAGTCATTTAACAGACACGCTTATCAAGAACAACATACAGGAGCAATTGGAGTTAAGTGCTTAGCTCAAGGGCACACTGACAGATTATTCACCAAGTCGGCTCGGGATTCGAACCATCGACCTTTCGGTTACTGGCCCAATGCTCTTAACCACTAGGCTACCTGCCGACTGTCAACTCAATAATCAAACTCAATAGGCAATTCAAATGTTCCAAGAGTAGTTCCCAACAAGCATCAAACCTTTATTTTTGAAAGACCAAAAACCAAAAATAGAGTCTTATGATTCATTGTACACATAATACTAACCACATAATCTGGTAGCAACAATTCTCTCATATAGTACAAACGGATTTAAATTGAGGGGCCCCTCCATTACCAACCCTTATTCATGTTCCATCTTAACAAAATGTTTATTTTCCCTGTTCATGCTCAAAACAATGACTGAGATGTGCCCAGCCTCTTAAGAAGTGCCATCCCCAGAAACTCTCTCTCTCTCACATTGATCCAGATGTCGGTGGTCTCCTCGTAGACAATGTAAGGGTGGACGTCCTCGGGCACAGCCTCCAGGTTCTCCTGTCTCTGGGCCGGGTCGTCTGTGATGGGGATGAAGAGGGCCGGGGGAAGCAGGACCAGCTGGAGCCTCTTCTGACTGCGGTCCAGCAGCGCGGCCCAACCACTGAAGAGGGAGACAGAGAGACACTTTACCTCACTGACTGGATCCTATACAGTACACCAGGCAAATGCAAATTTGAGCCATGCGTCCTCAGGGATCGAACCTGGGTCTGTAGTGACGCCTCAAGCACTGCGATGCAGTGCCTTAGACCACTGCGCCATTCGGGAGGCCCTACGCCGCCAAAGTTTTCTGAGCAAAAAATAAATAATGGAACTGGGAACTAAGGGGCCTAGTCCAAACCATGAAAATCAGCCCCAGATCATTATTCCTCCTCCACCAAACTTTACACTATTGGGGAAGCTAGAGTTCTCGTCCGTCGGACTGACAGATGGTGAAGCGTCAGTCATCACTCCAGAGAACGCGTTTCCACTGCTCCAGAGTCCAATGGCGGCGAGCTTTACACCACTCCTGCCAACGGCTCGGCATTGTGCATGGTGATCTTAGGCTTGTGTGCGGCTGCTCGGCCATGGAAACCCATTTCATGAAGCTCCCGACGAACAGTTATTGTGCTGACGTTGCTTCCAGAAGCAGTTTGGAACTCGGTAGTGAGTGTTGCAACTGAGGGCAGACGATTTTTATGCTCTACGCGCTTCAGCACTCGGCGGTCTCGTTCTGTGAGCTTATGCGTCCTACCACTTATGGCTGAGCTGTTGTTGCTCCTAGATGTTTCAACTTCACAATAACAGCACTTACAGCTGACCGGGGCAACTCTAGCAGGGCAGACATTTGACAAACTGACTTGTTGGAAAGGTGGCACCCTATGATGGTGCCACGTTGAAAGTAACTGAGCTCTTCATTAAGGCCATTTTACTCCCAATGTTTGTCTATGGAGATTGCATGGCGGTGTGCTCAATTTTATACACCTGTCAGCAACGGGTGTGGCTGAAATAGCCAAATCCACTAATTTGAAGGGGTGTCCACATAATTTTGTCTATATAGTGTATATGTCTACTGGAACAATGTGGTCACATCCTCGGACGACTGCATTAGAGTAATCGTAGTAGCCACCTCCATTTGCACAGCTGATTGATGGAGAGAAAATGATGAAATGATTTTACATACCCAACTTATCAATCGGCAGATTTCTTTCATGATAAATCATGTACAAATATAGTGTATATTTATTTATTTTTATTAAATGTTTTATTGTTGGACATAAGACTGTAAAAACACCAGCAAATAAGATCCAAGTTATTTCAATTTTGGAAATCTGTTCCAAAGTATTCCCACGCATAATAGAGAGAAAAAAACATTAGGAACACCTTCCTAATATTGAGCTGCACCCCCCTTTGCCCTCAGAACAGCCTCAATTCGTTGGGGCATCGACTCTACAAGGTGTTGAAAGCGCTCCACAGGGATACTGGCTCCAATGCTTCCCACAGTTTTGTCAAGTTGGCTGGATGTCCTTTGGGTGGTGGACCATTCTTGATACACTCGGGGAAACTGTTGAGCGTGGAAAAACCCAGCAGTGTTGCATTTCTTGACACACTCAAATATTATATCTGTTTGGACTTCTTGTGGTCAAATTTGCAATTATGTTCCGGCCCCCTGACCATCCACTCAAGAAGATATCGTCCCGCGGCTGAATCTAGTTGATGATCCCTGGTGTACAGGCATGCGTTTGAGCTCAACACTAACACAACTGATTAAACTAATCGACTAACACCTACACCACTCTAGTAGCTTCCCTCCAGTTGGGAATCAGTTGTACATCCCTCCAGCTCTAACCAATACAAGCCAACAAAGAAACAGAGAGAGGTCAAGACTAACGCGTTCCCTTGGGAAACACTATGCCGTAACACTCACTATTTGCCGTCACTCGTCCATCCTGCCCGGGCGATGTACTCCGCCCCGGGGAATAGGGAGGTGAAGGGGAGAACCAGCTCCTTGTCTTGGATGCTCATGATCTGGAGAAAGACAAGACAAGACAAGACAGACACTTAATTAGTCTGCTCATAAACACAATGCAGGGAGCAGAGATAGAAATCAGAGAATGAAAGAGAGAGAAGTTGAAAGTAGGCAACTTACTTTGCCTTGGTTGTTAGTCTTTATCTCTGCCAGTTTTAGGGTGGTTTGTGGATTTTTACTGCCTAGAAAAATTGAAATATTGAGATTATAGATGGAGAGAAAAGAAAACTCAGGAGCTCTACTCTTGAAATGATTTGATCAGGTCATTACTAATGTGTGTTACCACATACACATAATGTACAATCCTACATGAGTAGGCCTCAACCTGCGTGGGGGGGGGGGGTGGTGGCCTCAACCTGCGCGAGGGACGGGGGACGGGACTCAACCTGCGCCAGGGGGGGCTCACCTGTGCGGGGGTATCTGTAGGCATCGGCCTTCCGCTCCTCCAGGGCTGGAGAGGGAACATGAATGATCTCTACCTCTGTCTCATCCACCTCTTCATACAGCAGATGCAGGATTTTCCCCCCATCTGAGTCTAACAGAAGGGAAAAGCAGGCTGAAAATGCATACAGATACAGCTGGTGTTTATGACAGACATCTTCATGATGACAGTGTCTGGGGCAGGTTGAAGCCTGTACAATGTTCATCAAAGCATCACTGATTGACTGACTGACAAGACTACTTGATTACAGAAGAGCCCAATTTCTCTCGCATGAAAGTGAGTAGTGCTCTACTCGTATGGAAGGAGCGATAGATGGTGACCCTACTCACCCTCTACGGCAGATGGACTCCACCAGTAGCCGGTGAAGCGATCAAACTCCTCCTGGATCACAAACGTGGCCACGCCCGCAGACTTGGGGTCCTCCTTCACATTATCCAGACCTGACCCAGGGAGAGGGGATTCATTCATTTGATGAAATCTATGCAGCGTCAGCAGCATGGCATAGAGAACGTTTACAATTCCATACGACTACAGTACAACAAACGTCCAAAAGTTGCTGACCCCCCTGACCTTTGTGACAGAACGTGAGTCTCCTCTCCTCCCCAGACTTGATGTTAGCCAGCCACAGGTCGTTGTTGTTGATAAATGCAATGAAGTTGGGCTCTCCTGGGGAGATCTTGGGGTCCATGCGGGTCCCTGAGCACTGTGTCTTAATCTCCACTGGCTTCATGGGGGCAGACTGCTTTTAAAACGAGGAAACACACGGTCAGTGTACAGGGTCGTATTCATTAGGCACCAAACGGCACAAAACAGACTGAAACAGGGAAGACCTAGACTTGACCAATACAACGGCTTGTTTTCGTTTGCCATTGAAAACCAATTTTGTCGTTCTACAATGTGCACTTATCAATACAAACCTGAAGACAACCATATATACAGCAACAGTCATTCATTGGAGTGGCGTTGGGTGCTGTGCAGTTCGTAACACTAATGATTATCTCATGCACTAATACTTATCTCCAATACAGGATTTTTAAATTCCACTTAACGACGCAGATACCAATCCCAGGATGGTCATAATTGAACCACAACAGGAAATAATCAAAGACTGCTTGCAATGATAGATTCAGTCTCAGACATATATTTTGACAAGTGTGAACACCGAGGCACGCCATGTACAGTGAGGGAAAAAGTATTTGATCCCCTGCTGATTTTGTATGTTTGCCCACTGACAAAGAAATTATCAGTCTATAATTTTAATGGTAGGTTTATTATCACTGTCCCCTTAGCAGAAGGACAGTGATTGATAGATGGGTAACAATAACAAATCAGATATTGAATATCTCCTTAAGCATGGTCAAGTTAATAATTATGCTGTGGATGATGTATTAAACCACCCAGAAACATCAAAGATACAGTCCTCCTTCTGAACTGAGCTGCAAGACAGGAATGAAAGTGATCAGGGATGTTACCATGATGCCATTGGTGATTTTAAAATAGCTACCAAGTTCAATAGTTGTGATGGGAGAAAACTGAGGATGGATCAACAACATTGTAGTGACTCCACAATAATTACTTAAATGACAGAGTGAAAAGATGAATACAAATATGCAGAATTAAAAAAAAAATCAAAAACATGCAACAAGCCACTAAAGTAATACTGCAACAAAAACACAGCAAAGGAATACCCGTTTTGGCCTAAATGCAAAGCCTTGTGTTGTGTTGGATTTGCCCAAAACATATCACTGAGTAAATGTCTTCTTAATTTCAAGCATGGTGGTGGCTGCATCATGGTATGGGTGTGCTTGACATTGGCAAATACTGGGGAGTTTTTCAGGATGAAATAAACGAGATGGAGCTAAGCACAGGCAAAATCCTAGAGGAAAACCTGTTTTAGTCTGCTTTACACCATATACTGGGAGAGGAATTCACCTTTCAGCAAGACAATAACCTACAACACAAGGCAAAAATCTACACTGGAGTTGCTTACCAAGAAGACAGTGAATGTTCCTGCAGTTTTGACTTAAATCTGCTTGAAAATCTATGGCAAGACTTGAAAATTGATGTCGAGCCATGATCGCCAACATTTTGACAGAGCTTGAAGAAGTTTTTAAATAATAAAACGGGCAAATATTGCACAATCCAGGTGTGCAAAGCTCTTAGACTTACCCAAGAAGCGTCACAGCTGTAATCGATCCCAAATGAGTGTTCTTAAAGTTAGAATTTTACTTCCACTTTGACCGAGTAGTTTGTGATAGTAAACAATCTCACATCAATTTGAATCCTCAAGGGGGTTTGAATACTTATGCAAGCCGGCAACTTTTTGCAGCCTTTTCTTTATATCTGAAAGGTATTGCCGGCAACAAAGCCTGTACTTTTATTTCCATCAGCCGACCTACTCAGGATTGCTGTAATGTATTTAAAAGTCCCACCAACTTACCATTTTTGGAACGCATTAAATCATTAACATTATATTGTCGTCCAACATTAAACTTGTCCTTGTCAAGTTTGGGGCTGCAGGTAGCCTAGTGGTTAGAGCGTTGGACTAGAAACTGAAAGGTTGCAAGTTCGAATCCCCAAGCTGACAAGGTAAGGAAAATCTGTCATCCTGCCCCTGAACAAGGCAGTTCTTCCTAGGCCGT
Organism: Salmo trutta; assembly: GCF_901001165.1. NCBI lineage: Eukaryota > Metazoa > Chordata > Actinopteri > Salmoniformes > Salmonidae > Salmo > Salmo trutta. The sequence continues at coordinate 13,738,207 of NC_042977.1, forward strand.
CATTGAAAATAAGAATTTGTTCTTAACTAACTTACCTAGTTAAATAAAAGGTAAAATATATATATATATATATTTTTTTTAAATCACACAGTTTCACAGAAATTATTTTAATGCATTTATTTTCTCCTTGAGCGGAGAATTGTCACAGTAATGCTTTGTCATTTAGCCTGGGGGAATGCACACTGCCATTTCATATTTTTTTATTGACTTTGACAGGTAAAAATTTAAAGGCCCTTAGAAATGTGTGCATATTAACCTAACTTAAAACAACAAATCGCTAGTAGGCCATCTCTGTCTACAGACAAAATAAACATTGGGGCATTTGAAATAAGAGAAAGCGCACGATGATGTGATCACATCCAAAGTGGGTCAAAAAAGCAACTTTCTGAAATCACCCTACAGAAGTCAGATTGTTATATGACAGCGGTTCCACACGTTAGAGACACTCAAGTTGTGTGGGAAAAATAGGATTTATTCTGTTATATTCCATTATATTAATTCTTAATATAAAATATGTGTTGATTGATCAGGGCAGGGGAATGTAAGCTAAGTATGTCTCTTCAATGAACAAAATTAAATAATAATTTGCACAGACCAGTAATATAATTAAACTCAAAATATACTATTCTATTCTTTTGAAAATGAATTGTATTAGTTGTATGTTTCTTAGGACCTACATACACAAATTAATAGTGGATTTCTTTGTCTAGCCAGCTCATATACAGTTGAAGTCAGAAGTTTACATACACTTAGGTTGGAGTCATTAAAACTTGTTTTTCAACCACTACACAAATTTCTTGTTAACAAACTATAGTTTTGACAAGTCGGTTAGGACATCTACTTTGTGCATGACACAAGTCATTTTTCAACAATTGTTTACAGACAGATTATTTCACTTATAATTCACTGTATCACAATTCCAGTGGGTCAGAAGTTTACACACACTAAGTTGACTGTGCCTTTGAACAGCTTGGAAAAATCCAGAAAATTATGTCTTGGCTTTAGAAGCTTCTGATAGGCTAATTGACATAATTTGAGTCAATTGGAGGTGTACCTGTGGATGTATTTCAAGGCCTTCCTTCAAACTCAGTGCCTCTTTGCTTGACATCATGGGAAAATCTAAAGAAATCTGCCAAGACCTCAGAAAAAAAATTGTAGACGTCCACAAGTCTGGTTCATCCTTGGGAGCAATTTCCAAATGCCTGAAGGTACCAAGCTCATCTGTACAAACAATAGCACGCAAGTATAAACACCATGGGACCACACAGCCGTCATACCGCTCAGGAAGGAGACGCGTTGTCTCCTAGAGATGAGCGTACTTTGGTGCGAAAAGTGCAAATCAATCCCAGAACAGCAGCTAAGGACCTTGTGAAGATGCTGGAGGAAACAGGTACAAAAATATCTATATCCACAGTAAAACGAGTCCTAATATGGACAAAACCAGAAAGGCCGCTCATCAAGGAAGAAGCCGCTGCTCCAAAACCTCCATAAAAAAGCCAGACTACGGTTTGCAACTGCACATGGGGACAAAGACCGTACTTTTTGGAGAAATGTCCTCTGGTCTGATGAAACAAAAAATGGAACTGTTTGGCCATAATGACCATTGTTAGGTTTGGAGGAAAAAGGGAGAGGCTTGCAAGCCGAAGAACACCATCCCAACCGTGAAGCACGAGGGTGGCAGCACCACGTTGTGGGGGTGCTTTGCTGCAGGAGGGACTGGTGTACTTCACAAAATAGATGGCATCATGAGGAAAGAAAATATTGAAGCAACATCTCAAGACATCAGTCAGGAAGTTAAAGCTTGGTCACAAATGGGTCTTCCAACTGGACAATAACCCCAAGCATACTTCTAAAGTTGTGGCAAAATAGCTTAAGGACAACAAAGTCAAGGTATTGGAATGGCCATCACAAAGCCCTGACCTCAATCCTATTGAAAATTTGTGGGCAGAACTGAAAAAGCGTGTGTGAGCAAGGAGGCCTACAAACCTGACTCAATTACACAAGCTCTGTCAGGAGGAATGGGCCAAAATTCACCCAACTTATTGTGGGAAGCATGTGGAAGGCTACCCAAAACGTTTGACCCAAGTTAAACAATTTAAAGGCAATGCTACCAAATACTAATCGAGTGTATGTAAACTTCTGACCCACTGGGAATGTGATGAAAGAAACAAAAGCTGAAATAAATAATTCTTTCTACTATTATTCTGACATTTCACATTCTTAAAATCAAGTGGTGATCCTAACTGACCTAAGACAGGGAATTTTTACTAGGATTAAATGTCAGGAATTGTGAAAAACTGAGTTTAAATGTATTTGACTAAGGTGTATGTACATTTCTGACTTCAACTGTAAGTAAAAGAACATATCTGCCAACTTTGTATTCACCAAACACGAAAACGGCTATGATGGCTATGGCAAGCTGCTAACTTACTGTTGTGAAAGTGAAGAAATTAAAGCAGTGGATGGTCTAAATTTAAACGGAGGAATTTAGAACCGCTGATGTAGAAAGGGCTTTATAAATACACTTGACTGATGATAAAGGGGGGTAAAACTCACAATGAAGCCGTTGTTGCCCCCGTCCTGACAATAGAAGAGGCTGTTGCTGGCCTGGAAGAGGAACAAGCCGGTCTGGGCATGGTAGTCGTAGGAGGTGATCCCAAATGCTCCCAGACGCTTACGCTCCCTAAGCAGCTCCTCTTCCCGGGAATAGGCCCCCTGGTGCGGGGTGGCCTGGAAGTGTTGGAAAGATGGGAAAGTAATTTGTATGAGTGTTTGTGTATGTATGTATCCCACAACTGTTGCTAGTAAGTAAAGATGTTAGGGACAATATAGGGTGAATCCCAATAACTGTTTGCTAAAATAATAATTGCTTGCCAAAAATGTAATGTTTGTAATGGCAATCCTGGTTAGAGGTAACAATCCTTTGCATGAACTGCCTACATTATTACAAATATTATTTGTTAATTATGGAAACTAAGATAAGCAGGATGTTATATATACACACATATACATACATACATACATACATACATACATACATACATACATACATACAGTGCAATCATAAAGTATTCAGACCCCTTGACTTTTTCCACATTTTGTTACGTTCCAGCCTTATTCTAAAATGTATTAAATATGTTTTTTCTCATCAATCTACACACAATACCACATAATGATGCAAATGTATAAAAAACAAATACTTCAAAAATACCTTATTTAAATAAGTATTCAGAACCTTTGCTATGAGAATCAAAATTGAGCTCAGGTGCATCCTGTTTCCATTGATCATCCTTGAGATGTTGTTACAACTTGGAGTCCACCTGTGGTAAATTCAATTGATTGGTCATGAATTGAAAAGGCACACACCTGTCTGTCTATATAAGGTCCCACAGTTGACAGTGCATGTCAGAGCATAAAACAAGCCTTGAGGTCGAAGGAATTGTCCCTAGAGCTCTGAGACAGGATTGTGTCGAGGCACAGATGTGAGGAAGGGTTCCAAAACATTTCTGATGAAACCAAGATTGAACACTTTAGCCTGAATGCCAAGTGTCATGTGTGGAGGAAACCTGGCACCATCCCTACGGTGAAGCATGGTGGTGGCAGCATCATGCTGTGGGGACGTTTTCAGTGGCAGGGACTGGGAGACTAGTCAGAATCGAGGGAAAGATGAACGGAGCAAAGTACAGAGTGATTCTTGATGAAAACCTGCTCCACAGTGCTCAGGACCTCAGACTGGGGCGAAGGTTCAATGACCCAAAGCACACAGCCAAGACAACGCAGGAGTGGCTTCTTGACAAGTCTCTGAATGTCCTTGAGTGGCCCAGCCAGAGCCCGGACTTGAGCCCGATGGAACATCTCTGGAGAGACCTGAAAATAGCTGTGCAGTGACGCTCCTCATCCAACCTGACAGAGCTTGAGAGGATCTGCAGAGAAGAATGGGAGAAACTCAACAAATACAGGTGTGCCAAGCTTATAGGGTCATACCCAAGAAGACTTGAGACTAATCGCTGCCAAAGGTGCTTCAACAAAGTACTGGCGATGCCAACCCAACTTGGGAAGGGGAGGGGTTTTAGCGGGTGGAATAGTGGTGAACAATTGGAGGTTTACTTAGTAGCAATGCAAATATGGTGCAACTAGATGGACACTCAATCACTATGGTACTTTTTAAATGGTGAGTTTACAAAAATATATTAATGATAAATAGATTTGAAACTTGTATCTCATTATGGTAAATGGTGAAATAAGTATAGCCAGTTATTATCTGCTAAGCCATTACAGTTATAAGACAAAGACAATCAGTATTTACCTGGCTAAAAGAGAAGGAATATAATATATATTGTTTACAGGAAACTCATTCAACAATTTTAGATGAAGTTGTGTGGAAAAAGGAGTGGGGGGATGAAATATATTTATCCCATGGGCAAAGAAATTCAAAAGGGGTGATGATATCAATTAACAGTAATTTTGATCCGAATGTGTAAATTGTCCAAGCAGATCCTCAAGGTAGATGGATGATTTTAAATATGTTATTGGACCATAAACAGATATGGCTCATTAACCTATATGGTCCAAATAATGATGATCCACTCTTCTTTGAAAATATATATAATAATTGATTAACCCTACAGGCAAAACAAGACTATATTATTATGGTGGGAGATTATAATACGGTTTTAAATACCTCTATGGACCGTAAAGGAAATCACACTGCAAACTATTACAAATGTCATGGATATATTGGAACTAATGGATATATGGAGGCTTACATATCCTGACCTAGTGAGATATACATGGCGGAGGCTCAATCAAGCTAGTCGTCTTGATTACTTTGTCATTCTCTCTGGCACCAAAAGTGCCACAGCTTGCATTGATGTGCCATCCTGGATGAGCTGCACTACCTGAGCCACTTGTGTGGGTTGTAGACTCTGTCTCATGCTACCACTAGAGTGAAAGCACCGCCAGCATTCAAAAGTGACCAAAACATCAGCCAGGAAGCATAGGAACTGAGAAGTGGTCTGTGATCCCCACCTGCAGAACCACTCCTTTATTGGGGGTGTCTTGCTAATTGCCTATAATTTCCACCTGTTGTCTATTCCATTTGCACAACAGCATGTGAAATTTATTGTCAATCAGTGTTGCTTCCTAAGTGGACAGTTTGATTTCAAAGAAGTGTGATTGACTTGGAGTTACATTGTGTTGTTTAAGTGTTCCCTTTATTTTTTTGAGCAGAGTATATAAAACACAGCTGGGCCCACTAATTGTTTTGTGTCTTTCTCTATATAGGTGTGCCAGGACAGGAGCTAGGGGAAGATTGGGAGTAGGGACGGGGACCAGTGAGGACGTCGGTTTTTCCTACCTCAGAGAAAGCTTCTGTGACTGGGCACCTTGTCTCTCTGTTAACCTAGGCAGGCTTTCGGTAGACAGAAGCGTTCCACCTGTAACTGTTATGTGTAGACGATAGTCTAAGACAGGAGTAGCCGTCTGTTGTTTTGCTTTCAATTTTTGGCCACGGCCTTTTGGTAAACGGCTTAGTTCATGTTTATTTGTTTCGTTACACTGGTGTTTCAGCGTTGGATGTTCCCTGTACTGGAGTTATCTTGTCGGGGCGAAAGAAGACCAGTTTAGTAAACGATACAAAAGAAAAGGAACCACAACCACTACCTCTCGTCTGTTCATTTTATGCCTCCCGCCTGTGTTAGGGTGCTTCGGACAAGCTGATCCGTTCGCAACTGGTGGAGAATGCAGGCAATTTGAGGCAAGACCACAACCTTTCCGCTTTCCGGTGGCTGTGATTTATAATATAAATTTTTTTCCCCCGGAAGCCCACTGATGTAGAAATTCTTCACTCATGCCTGTCAGCTAACGGCCTGCGCCATCGCCCAACAGGAGACCTTAGATCTCCCCCGGTCCGAAATAGCAGACCGCCTGTCTCCCAGGGACCGTAGGATGCCTTCTACCCCCAAGCCATAAGTCTGCTACTCGCTGTTTGTTATCTATGCATAGTCACTTTACCCCTACCTACATGTACATAATACCTCAACTACCTCATACCCCCGCACATTGGCCCTGTATATAGCCTCGTTATTGTTATTTTATTGTTGATCTTTTTTCACTTTTTTCACTTTTGCATTGTTGGTTAAGGGCTTGTAAGTAAGTATTTCACGTTAAGGTCTACACCCGTTTTATTCGGCGCAGGTGACAAATACAATTTGATAAATGTAGCTGTGTGGCACTAGCAGAGGCTCTAAAATAGAACCTGCGGCACTCGCCGCACCTAAACTATACCGCAATGAAATGACCATATAATAGATGTACCCTAAAACCAATATTAAATTGACAATAGTCTGATAGGTGACAAATTGTGAATGAAGAAGCAAACAAACAGTGCAGGGTTTGTAGGCTTATTGACACAGAAGCAGGGAATGGAGCTAATGTTTATTCTTACCAACAAGTGACTTTTTGAAATCCTCCTAATGAGACGCATGCAAGAGAGCACGGGCCCAAGACTATATGGCACGGGCTTGACTAGTTAGATTTGCGGATTTAATTGATCAACCGCAGCGCTATCCATGGTGCTGAATCTCCACTTTTTGCTGCTACTGCTATCGGTTTATTTAGCGCAGCATCGGATATGCCACAATAAGTAGGTAGGCTAAAACAAACGGAATTATCACTAGGCTGGAATAACCTCATCATTACCAGTCGGCAAACAACGCTTCATAGGCCTACATTAAAACTAGGCTACATCAACGAAACAGCCTAGTGTGGTGACAGAGAACTTTGAGTTGATTCAATTGCAGCAAATACCACAAGAAACCTGTGTTCCTGTGTATATTTACCAATTTACAGTGGTATAATCATGTCAGATTTTTTGAGGGGTGGTATTATACGCTTTATTGCATTTCCGGTTTGAACGGGAATACCGGGATGCAAGGGAGGGCTTGACATTTTCTTGGGAAATGTGTCAATTTTGGGAAAATATTCAGCCCTAGTTTGGATGTCATTAGGTTTCAGTGGAACAAATGAGATAAGTGATATTCACCTGGAAGTGATCCAGCATCTGTTTCCACGACAACACCAAGAGGGCCTCTTTCCGGATCTTCTTGGGGATTTCTGAGTAGAGCAGTGAGTTCTCTCTACTTCCATAAGACATCCCTGACAGAGAGATACATTGGAATCGAAAACGAGTTAGGTGACCACGGTACAACTTGCAACACGGTGCAGTTAATTGTAAAAACATAAGCGTAACTCAAATGAACCACTGATTGAGCAATAGCGTGAGGATCTTCAGTGGCAGGTGGTTTTGGCCTCACCGAGGTAGTACAGTCGATGGGAGTGGGGGCCTGACTCATCGTTTTTCTGCACAAACTGGAAGTCATGGGGCGCTTTGTTGGCGATCATTCCCGAGTACTTCCTGCTGCTGTGGATGATGTCACGCAGGCCATCCCACGAGTGCTTTTCCACGTAGAACTGAGACGGGACGTCCTCCATCTCCACCACCTCTGTGCTGTCTGTTAGCCCGTCCACCGCCGTCATATTCACTTCTAAACAACTGAGGGTGGGGGGGGGACAACCCAGAGACAATCCACTGGTAATTTACATGCTCACGATCAAATGGCACTTGCATCTGGTATGGAAACGCACACAGAGACTCACACAAATGTATCGGCCTACACAACGGGTTATCTAGCACAGCGTTTCCCCAACCCTGGTCCTCCAGTAACCCCAACCCCGGTCCTCCAGTAACCCCAACCCCGGTCCTCCAGTAACCCCAACCCCGGTCCTCCAGTAACCCCAACAGTTCCGTTGTAGCCCTTGACAAGCACCTCACTCAGCTCATTGAGGGCTCGATGATTAGTTGACAAGATGAATCATGTGTGCTTGTCCAGGGTAACAATATAATGAGTACTGTTGGGGGTACTGGAGGACCAGGGTTTGGAAAAAAATACTGGAGGACCAGGGTTTGGGAAAAAAATACTGATCTAGCACTCCTATTTGCACAGGTCATTTGAACACACAAGGACACCATACCTTTTTCAGTAACCTTCTGTTTTGTTCCCACGTTCCACTTTCTTCACTCTGTGCATTCACCAGGCCAACCAGCCTCGACCAGACTCTGCAACCTAAAGTTAAACATTCAAATAAAAAGGGGGAAATCAGTCTTATAGACATTGAGCGACACCTACCTATTGAATAGCTCTCCCTCATTCTAAATCCAGGTGTCATAATCAACGTGACAATCCGGCATGCAGTAAAGGTTTGGTATCTCTGGAGTGGTTGAAGGTAGCAGAGGCATAAGGAATGTCCCACATTCCATTGCTCGTATAGTTGGATGTTACAGGAATACATGACACTTTAGCTAACATACTGTATAGTGAAAGTAAAAACATTGACGGCATTATTGACGGCAAGTCGATCAAAGAGTAAATACATGTGGTCTCAGGGGCGGAAATCCCAGGGGGGACGGGGGGGACACGACCCCCCCATCCTGGGAAAAATACGCTTCGTCCCCCCAATATATCACTGAAACATAACTATGTAATTTAAATAATATTAATAATACGCAATGAAAGCAATTGTGCTGATTATAGACACTTAATAGCGCGTTTTTAAGTTTCAAAAGATTGCGACCCCCCACCCTTTGCCTCAATGGTTTGATCCACTGCCAGTTCCTTAGTTGGCAAGGTAACAGAGGGGTCGTGTCTACTGTCTGAAAGGCACTCAATGCACGTAACTGACGTGAGGTTAATCCAGTCAATCGCGCACACACACTAGCTGAATATGCAGAGCTAGCGCGTAAATATTAACTATTAAGCTAGCTAGTACCTATTCCATTTATGTGGCGTCGTCAAAGATGGAATCTTTGCTATCGTCAATTTATTCCAAGATCAGCACGCAGAAGTAAGTTAGTGCTTCAAAGTCCCTGTGATAAGGTTAGCGATAAACTGAAGTCCAAACTGAACAGAACTACACTCTCTTCTACCATTGTCTTAAATATATTTAATGGTCTCGTTGCAAAAGCTAAATTGTCGCAAGGGAACTTTTATTTATTTATTTTATTTCACCTTTATTTAACCCGGGTAGCAAAGATTATAGCAAACACCACTGAAACTGAATTGGTGCTCGCTAGCTTTGCAAATTCAGCTATTGTTGGAAGCCAGCCAATATGAAACAAACTATTAAAATTACAAAAGGTTGCAGCATATGTTGTGTAAATGGTGAACTCATACAGCTGTCAACTCTTGTCATTTTAATCCTTTTCACATTTGCTAGCTACCTTTTAGATCGAAGCCCAAATAGAATGATAGAAGATGATAGAAGCCCATCTCCTACTGTAAATAACCTACACACTGTGTGTGTAGCCAGCGAGCCAGCCAGGTAGAAAAATGGCAGAAAAATAAAAGACGGACATCAGAGTATTTTTCAATACACCAAAACGCATAGTAAGAACCCTAGTAGCCTAATATCTCAAAGACTAGTTGATAAAATGTTCATAAGAAAGAAATGAAATTCTAATGGAAATGTTTCACAATGATGTCATTAGGCAGAGCAGGCAACAGATGGCACACAGACAGCAGAGTTGGGGACAGATATGCAGGGACAGACTGGCAGAGACAGGGAGTCTCAGGTAAGTTTGTTGAGTCTTTGTTTGGCAACATTATGAAAGGTTCTCAATTTTTTTGACTTGTAAAATAGGAACATAATTGGAAAATGCCATGGATACCCCCACTCTCAACTTAAACTGGTGACTGAACTAAGATTTGTTAAAGGCAATGGTATTGCTGTTGTGAGTAGTTGTGTAGTTTTGGGTACCGGTAGTTAGGAGTACAGCAAACACCTTATTTCTTTGGTTCCTCAATATACATTTACCATATTACAATGTAGGCTATGTGTTACAGCACTACTTTTGGTGTCCCCCTCAGGAATTGCTCTTGAGAAAATGTCATGTAATTGTCCCCTCCAAAGTTGATATCAGATTTTCGCCCCTGTGTGGTCTGTATGGAGAGGGTAGACCTAACAGTAAAGGTAAGGTGGCCATACTTGCGAACATTCAAAAAACGTTTTCCTCGTTTGTGTTGCTCAACTGGAGACGTAGTGGCCTTGACGTGCTATGTAAGCTGAGATTCAATTAGCACAAGCGCATTCGTGTTGAGCAACACAAATGAGGAAAAAGTCAATGGCTGTATTCGATAAAAGTTTTTATTATAAGTATGCATTTCGGGCCTGTGGCGCAGCGCTCTAAGGCACTGCATTGCTAGAGGCATCACTACAGAACTTGGTTCGATCCCGGGCTGTATCACAACCGGCCGTGTTCGGGAGTCCCATAGGGCGGCGCACAATTGGCCCAGCATCGTCCGGCTTAGGGGAGGGTTTGGGGAGGCTTTACTTGGCTCATCATTTCAGCACCCCGGCAGAAGGACTGCATTTGTACAGGACAAACACAGGTATGTTTTTCAGAATTTTTTTATTTTTTTTTACCAGTATCGACTGATTGTGACTCAATGTTGTTGCCAGAAAATCGCGCGACCAGTTACTATCAATACTCAACTCCTCCTCTATATAAGAGAACGAAGATGAGCGCTCCTCGGCTATCCTGCCGTGAGGATGATAAGCGCAACATCGTTCACGAATTGCAGCACCCCAGCGATTCGTTCTCAAGTTACGTTTGTTGAGCAGACGCTGTGTATGTTTTGGTTCTACAAAGCTCTGTCCATCATAGCATTCGATAATCAATTAATTGCATTCATTTATCACTTCTTAACATGTATTTTCCGTTCTCTATGATGCCTGCGGCATGATCTATTTTGCCTGTGCCAATAGGCCTACATGTATGACAACGTTGTTGGTCGGAGCACGTATCTTGGGTCGCCAAGCAGCTCAAACGAACCGCTAAATTGAACGAGTCACTCAGGAAAAACTCATCATGACTCTTGAGTCAGTAAAAAAAGAGTGGTTCAAAAAGAACGAATTGTTCGCAAACTGCACATGACTGATTTTGAGACAAATGTTAGCAAGTGTGGCCCCAAGGTGTGCATAGGGGCTATCAGAATTGACATGGGCCTAGACATTTGACTATTTCCCACTGGGTACAAACTGGTTGAATCAATGTTGTTTCCACGTCATTTTAATGAAATGACGTTGGAATAGATGTTGAATTGAAGGCTTCCCCTAGTGGGTTGTATTGATGGGATTTCAGAGTACTTGCTATTCATCTATCATTCCCTTTCAGATGATGTAAAAGAGAAAACATTTAAGTACTGGATGTGAAGGGAATCTGAACACCAATTGCTATAGAATGCACGGTGTCAATTACACAAACCGACCCGCCTGGCCTGTACAATTTCACATTGAAGGTCCAGAAGGAGCTGATGGGTCTGTAAACAATATGACAATTGCTCAAAATAGCCATCTGGTAAATTAGTCCAAATTGGTCCTAGATCCGCAAGGGAAAATCAAGGGGAAAGGAAAATATGGGCAGGCTCATGGAGTTGGATTAGGAATGGGTAGACCTAAATTGCACCTTACAGAAGAGGTACAAAGAAGAATCACTTTTGCATTTGGAAAGCAGGAAGTGATAGCTGACAAGCTGTTGTCATCCACACATCGCCTGTCTTGGGAGCCTCATATTTGGAGCATAGACCATGTACACTGAGTATGCCAAACATTAGGAACACCTGCAGGGCCTGGACTCTACAAGGTGTTGGAAACATTCCACAGGGATGCTGGCCCATGTGGAATGTTGTCTTTATGTCCTTTGGGCAGTGGACCATTCTTGATACACAGGAAACTGCTAAGTGGAAAAACCCAGCAGTGTTGCAGATCTTGACACAAACCGGTGCGCCCGGCAACTACTACCATACCATGTCCAAAGGCACTTAAATATTTTCTTGCCCATTCACCCTCTGAATGGCACACATACAAAATCCATGTCTCAAGACTTAAAAATCCTTCTTGAACCCGTCTCCTCCCCTTCATCTACACTGTCTGTGATGGAAAGAGCAGGTGTTCTTTTGTATACTCATTTGTATATAAATGGAGTGATGACTACAAAAATCTGAGTCACTGTAATTTCCTCTCCCGTTCATAACCCTTTGTTAAAGGAGATCCAAGATTTGAAGTCAAATGTCTACCATTCTAAATATCAGATAGGTTTGGTAGCTAAAATGGGGAAAGGAAACCAGGGAGGGGGAAATCATTTAATGACCAGCACGACATAGCTTCCAACTAGGCTATCTTTGTTCTCATCAAGTGCCGAGGTCACACAAAAACTAACTGTTTACTGTTGCTAGCTATAGTACAAGTTGGCAACAATCTCGTGATTAGCTACATTGTATATCTAATTAGAACGTACGTGTTACAGCAAAACCGCAAGCTAGCTAGCTACATTATACCGCAACGTTTCCTAGCTAGGCAGGAAATATTGTAACATGACAGCTCTCATGACAGTTCTCGGGTTTACCAGCTATGAGTTAGCTGGTTCCATAGCAAGCCTGTCACTCTAGCTACATCCTCCTGTCGGAAACGAGTTTAGAAGCGAATACTTACCAATCCGGCTACTACTTATTTCCCCAACTATCCTTGACTTTATTAGCTAGCTATTAAAAAACAAATATTACTAGTGCTAAAGGTTGCGTCCATGGCCCAGAATGTACAATAAAGTGAATAGCGGCTCATCAGCAACACTAAAGAAGTACTTCCGGGTTACGGAATTTCGAAAATGTTAAAAAAATAAAAGTCCCGATGTAAAAGTAGAATAACCTGAATAAGTGTCATTAAATTGTATTTATTCATGATATATGAAAAATAATTGTCTAAACATTAACAATGATTCAGATTTGTTCATATTTAAGTGACATTTGCATTAAATTTGGGGTTTAAATGCCCCCAATGAGAATCACTGTATATGGAATACATATTGGCTTATAGAGCAAAAACTATTCTAGGGGCAGCAGTACAATTATTGTAGGGAATACTCAGTAGGGTCTGTGGAATGTATATATGGTGTCATTTCATAGGGTTCTGAATAATACGGAGTGTTGCTGGCCTTTTACTGTGGTCAAAAAGTTTAAAATGGGGTGCCTGGACACTATACGGTACAAATATAGCACTGTACAGGAAAATAATTATTTGTGCCGATGTAAAAGTGGGGTGGGGAGTACTTAGTAGCGTCTGTAGAATCTGTATATGGTGTCATTTCATGGGGGACTGAGGTCTTTATGCCCAGCAACACTTTCTACTCCACCCATTCTATTGCCCCAATGCAATACACTGTAGGCCTATAAATTACATATTGGCTTATAGAGAAATAAACTATTCTATGTGCAGAAGTAAAAGTGTGGTTGGGAGTACTCAGTACGGTCTGTAGAAAAGCACTTTCCAATGACCCGGTGGTATTCATGTTCCTGAAGTAAATGCCTAAATACATACTAAACTATCAACACTCAAAAAACAAGCACAATAAGGTAACCTTTTCAGTCAAAACAAAAAAAAAAAATTATTTACAATTTTAACATAATGAATATCAACCAGGCTATAGGTACACAGTCACTACAGTCAACAATTTAATAAAAAGCGTCCATTTAAAATGAATGGTCAAACACACTCTAGGATACATTCATTTGTTTCAGTGGAGTCCAGACAGCTGCTTGTGGATTGCCCATTGGGCCAGCTGTGTTCTGGTGGTATGGACCTACTTAACCAGTTTAATAGAATGGGAAGCCCATCCACAATTGATAGCCCATCAGCAGGCAATACAGCAGTACACTAGGCAGCATGTTTTTGTTTTGATGGGTTTTTTTTTTAACTATGCTCAGCAGCCTGTTAGAAGGTCTGTGAGAGGGCTTTGCGCATGCCGGAACAGTCAGGTATGCTTTTTTACAGAGTAGTGTAGGTTAACAGGAAGAATAAACCAATATCACGACATGCCTTGCTCATATCGATATCAAACGGTATCAATATCATATAAAATTATCGATATTGGTGCCCACCACTATATAAAATAAATAACATATTTATATTTAAATATAGTTAAATTATTAAGCATATACAGAGCCTTCAGAAAGTATTCATACTCCTTGACTTATTCCACATTTTGTAGTGTTACAGCCTGAATTGAAAATGGATTAAATGGATTTTGTTTTCACACCCATCTAAACACAATAACCCATAATCACAAAGTGAAAACATGTTTTTAAGACATTTTTGCAGAATTTATTGGAAATGAAATACAGAAATATCTCATTAGCAAAAGTATTCACACCCCTGAGTCAATACATGTTAGAATCACCATTGGCATCGATTACAGCTGTGAGTCTGTCTGGGAAAGTCTCTGAGCTTTGCACACCTGTATTGAACAATATTTGCACATTATTCTTTTTAAAATTCTTCAGGCTCTGTCAAGTCAGTTGTTGATAATTGCTAGACAGACATTTTCAAGTCTTGCCATAGATTTTTAAGCCAATTTAAGTCAAAACTGTAACTAGGTCACTCGGGAACATTCAATTTCATCTTGGTAAATCTTGGTAAGCAAGTCCAGTGTATATTTGGCATTGTGTTTTAGGTTATTGTCCTGCTGAAAGGTGAATTTGTGAGGCATTGGAAAACCTCCCTGGTCTTTGTGGTTGAATCTTTGTTTGAAATTCACTGCTCAATTGACGGACCTTACAGATAATTGAATGTGTGGGATAAAGAGATGAGGAAGTCATTCAAAAATCATGATAAACATTATTATTGCACACAGAGTGACTATGCAACTTATTATGTGACTTGCTAAGCAAATGTTTACTTCTGAACTTAGGCTTGCCATAACAAAGGGGTTGAATACTTATTGACTCAAGACATTTCAGCTTTTCATGTTTTATTTTTTAGTAAAAATGTCTAAAAACATAATTCCACTTTGACTTTATGGGGTATTGTGTGTAGGTCAGTGACACACAATCTCATTTAACTAAATCCATTTTAAATTCAGGCTGTAACACAACAAAATGTGGAAAAAGTCAAGGGGTGTGAATACTTTCTGAAAGCACTACTGCAGCTTCATTTCGTCAGTCTCCTCTATCATTCAAGCTTAAAATCTTAGCTTCTTTCAACTAAGTAATTTCCTCTCCGATAACTCACGTAAAACAGTTTTGCATGCCATTGTGAAAAAGCGTGTTCACATTGCCCTCTCATAAGACAAGCAGAACAAGCATTTTGAGAACAAGCACACACATACACCACAACTGCTACTGTTTTTAAAAGGCAGAGGCTGCTGATCCAACTTTTCTCGACCTTGCTTCTCGGTGGTGCAAATATGTCTACCCATGAGAACTTTTCAAAATACTGTACCTACCGCTATTTTTTTAACCTTCCAAAATGTACCTCATCTGACTAAACACACTTCCTCGCTTATTTCGACGTCAACCTTTCCAGTTACATGCTGCTCATCTGATTCAGTTGTCATAGAGCTTACGATTTCCTCACCTGATAAACCTCTACCACAACTTTCTGCCTCTAAATGGTGGTATTCATTCCCAATATCTTAGGTGTCTGAGATTTGATTGGGCTCCCCCACTGACACTCCATCATGTGAACTATCAGGTTGAAGATCGGAAGCAGGTTCTTTATCCTCAAAAGGGTGTACATTTTACATATTAAGTTGGCAGTCTGAGTGTCTTGTTTGAACAGTTGACATTCCTTCATTTAAACTCTCCACAGGCAATAGGTTTTGTACCTGAGCCTCATTTACAGTGCCTTCGGAAATTATTCAGAACCCTTGACTTTTTCCACATTTTGTTATGTCACAGCCTTATTCTAGAATTTATGAAATTGTTTTTTTTCCTCCTCATCAATCTACACTCAATAACCCATAATGACAAAGCAAAAACAGCTTTTTAGACATTTTTGCTAATTTAAATATTTTTTAAAAGTGAAATATCACATTTATATAAGTATTCAGACCCTTTACTCAGTATTTTGTTGAAGCACCTTTTTGGCAGCGATTACTGCATCGAGTCTTCTTGGGTATTACACTACAAGCTTGGCACACCTGTATTTGTGGAGTTTCTCCCATTCTTCTCTGCAGATCCTCTCAAGCTCTGTCAGGTTGGATGGGGAGCATTGCTACACAGATTTTTTCAGGTCTCTCCAGAGATGTTCGATCTGGTTCAAGTCTGGGCTCTGGCTGGGCCACTCAAGAACATTCAGAGACTTGTCCCGAAGCCACTCCTGCGTTGTCTTGGCTGTGTGCATAGGGTCGTTGTCCTGTTAGAAGGTGAGCCTTCACCCCAGTCTGAGGTCCTGCGTGATCTGGAGCAGGTTTTCATCAAGGATCTCTCTGTACTTTACTCCGTTCATCTTTGCCTCCATCCTGACTAGTCTCCCAGTCCCTGCCACTGAAAAACATCCCCACAGCATGATGCTGCCACCATGCTTCACAGTAGGGATGGTGCCAGGTTTCCTCCAGACGTGACGCTTGGCATTCAGGCCAAAGAGTTCAATCTTGGTTTCATCAGACCAGAGAATCTTGTTTCTCATGGTCTGAGAGTCTTTAGGTGACTTTTAGCAAACTCCAAGCGGGCTGTCATGTGCCATTTACTGAGGAGTGGCTTCCGTCTGGCCACTCTACCATAAAGGCCTGATTGGTGGAATGCTGCAGAGATGGTTGTCCTTCTGGAAGGCTCTCCCATCTCCACAGAGGAACTCTAGAGCTCTGTCAGAGTGACCATCAGGTTCTTGGTCACCTCCCTGACCAAGGCCCTTCTCCCCCAATTGCTCAGTTTGGCCGGGCAGCCAGCTCTAGGAAGAGTGTTGGTGGTTCCAAACATTTTCCATTTAAGAATGATGGAGGCCACTGTGTTCTTGAGGACCTTCAATGCTGCAGATATTTTTTGGTACCTTTTCCCAGATCTGTGCCTTGACACAATCCTGTCTCAGAGCTCTACGGACAATTCCTTCAACCCCATGTTTTTTTTATTTTTATAAATTAGCAAAAAAATGTAAATATGTTTTTGCTTTATCATTATGGGTTATTGTGTGTAGATTGATGAGGGGGGAAAACGATTTAATCAATTTTAGAATAAGGCTGTAACGTAACAAAGTATGGAAAAAGTCAAGGGGTTTGAATACTTTCCAAAGGCACTGTACATTCTCTGTTTCTACCCTTTTGTTTAATTTCACCTCGTTGTCACCAGCATTAAAATGTATAAATGTTACCTCTATTCTTGTCCCACATATTCCTAAGATCTTTGACACTACATTTAGTAAGAATGGGTTTTCCAATTGGCCATTGCAAAGTTTTGTCCACTTCCTACCAAAATTGTAAATAAAATGTTTCATGATGCTGCATAATAGAAAGTATTGCCAATGAAATAGAATGGTAATTCAAACATTTATTTTATTAAAAAAAGGTGATTCTTAACTTTCTGATCCTCCCCAACATCCCTGCCATACAATTTATATTTCAGATTTGGTGGTTCAACAGCATTATTTTCATTTATCATCTATTGTGCCAAATCATTCCGATCTATGCATTTACAGTTAACTATCACCACAGACAACAGCGTACAAGAGTAAGGCAGACCAGGGCTCATGATTGGGATATCCATTGCAGTGTGTAATGCAGTGTAGCCACACCATCCCAGCAGCGCAAAAACTCGGGAAGGAAGTTAGAAATATACAGTGAGGGAAAAAAGTATTTGATCCCCTGCTGACTTTGTACGTTTGCCCACTGACAAAGAAATGATCAGTCTATAATTTTAATGGTAGGTTTATTTGAACAGTGAGAGACAGAATAACAAAAACAAAAAATCCAGAAAAACGCATGTCAAAAATGTTATAAATTGATTTGCATTTTAATGAGGGAAGTAAGTATTGTAAATAAGAATTTGTTCTTAACTGACTTGCCAAGTTAACATTTTTATATATACATATTGCGCGCCCAGCACATACATCGGCATACATACTTTTTACTTCGGCATCTAGAATAGTTTTCTCTCTATAAGCCGACATGTAATTTATAGGCTTATAGTGTATTGCATTGGGACCAACAGAATCGGTAGAGTAGAAAGTGTTGCAGGGCATAAAGACCTCAGTCCCCCATGAAATGACACCATATACAGATTCTACAGACCCTACCTACTAAGTACTCCCCACCCCACTTTTACATCTGCACAAATAATAGTTTTTCCTGTACAGTGCTATATTTGTACCGTATATAGATTCTACAGCAGTGGGGGCTGCTGAGGGTAGAACGGCTCATAATAATTGATGGAACGGCGCAAATGGAATGGGATCCATGCACACTCTAAAATGTGCAGTTTTGTCACAGATATCTCAAGTTTTGAGGGAGCGTGCAATTGGCATGCTGACTGCAGGAATGTCCACCAGAGCTGTTGCCACAAAATTGAACGATAATTTCTCTGACATAAGCTTCTTCACTTGCAGGATCGTCTGAGACTAGCAACCCGGACAGCTGATGAAACTTTGGGTTTGCACAACTGAAGAATTTCTGCACAAACTGTCCGAAGCCTTCTCAGGGAAGCTCATCTGCGTGCTCATCATCCTCACCAGGGTCTTGACTTGACTGCAGTTCGGCATTGTAACCGACCTCAATGGGCAAATGCTCACTTTCAATGGCCACTGGCACGCTAGAGAAGAGTGCTCTTCATGGATGAATCCCAGTTTCTCACTGTACTGGGCAGATGGCAGATATGTGGGCGAGCGGTTTGCTGATGTCAACGTTGTGAACAGAGTGCCTCATGGTGGTGGTGGTAGGGTTATGGTATGGGCAGGCATAAGCTACAGACAACAAACACAATTGCATTTTATCTATGGCAATTTGAATGCCCAGTGAGGAGATTCTGAGGCCCATTGTCTTGCTTTTCATTTGCCGCCATCACCTTATGTTTAAGCATGATGATGCACAGCCTCATGTTGCAACGATCTGTACACAGATCTGGAAGCTGAAAATGTCCCAGTTCTTCCATGGCCTACATACTTAGCAGACATGTCACCCATTGAGCATGTTTGGGATGCTCTGGATTGACGTGTACGACAGTATGTTCCTGTTCCTGCCAATATCCAGCAACTTTGCACAGCCATTGAAGAGGAGTGGGACAACATTCCACAGGCCACAATCAACAGCCTGATTGCCTGTACGTGAAGGAGATGTGTCGTGCAGCAATAGGTAAGTGGTGTTCACACCAGATACTGACTAGTTTTCTGATCCACGACCCTACCTTTTTTTAAGGTATCTGTGACTCCCAGTCATGTGAAATCCATAGATTAGGGCCTAATGAATTTATTTCAATTGATTGATTTCCTTATATGAACTGTAACTCAGCAAAATCTTTGAAATTGTTGCATGTTGCGTTTATATTTGTGTTCAGTGTAGATCGCTAACTCTAAATATAATACCCAATGTTAGTACTATATGTATTCATGCAACAGTACATTTTATGTACTAAAAAAACTTTGCAGTTGTAGGGTACTACCCATGAGACCTATAGGCCTATGCCCTCGAAATGGCGGTGCGCATTTCGCGACGCGCTGCTCCATATCTCAAAGCCCTATCAAATATCTTGGTGGGAAAATAGTTGCAATTGAGCTGAATATTGAGAGTTAAGAAATATAAATTATACCTACAGAAAGCTGAGACCCTCCTTTCTTCGACAAGGACGAGTGGATGAAGCTTCCAAAGCTGTGTTTCTCCTGCAATTGCATTTTGGAATGTTATACGATCAGAACACCTTTTTCTCTCGAGTGTTTGGGGGAGAGAGGAGAGTGGCTCGCTCATCACAGCAGAAAGCCCCAGCGATGCCACAGGGGCTGGGCAGAAACTTTCATTACACAAATCATGAGGATAAGCCTTCTGAGTGGCACTGCATCGCAGTGCTTGAGGTGTCACTATAGAACCGGGTTCGATCCCAGGCTGTGTCACAACTGGCCGTGACCGGGAGTCCCATAGGGCAGCGCACTATTGGCACAGCGTCGTCCGGGATAGGGGAGGGTTTGGCCAGGAGGGCTTTACTTGGCTCATTGCGCTCTATTGACTCCTTGTGGTGGGCCGGGCGCCTGCAGGCAGACTTCGGTCGTCAGTTGAACGGTGTTTCCTCTGACACGACACATTTGGTGCAGCTGGCTTCCGGGTTAAGTGGGCGGGTGTTAAGAAGCGCTGTTTGGCGAGTCATGTTTCGAAGGACGCATGACTTGACCTTCTCCCGAGCGTGTTGGGGAGTTGCAGAGATGAGACAAGATCACAATTAGGGATGAAGACTTATCTCTTCAGTAGGTCCTATGATTAAGTATAGTCTGGCCCAGGAGTGTGAAGGTGAACGGAAAGGCTGGAGCAACGAACCGCCCTTGCTGTCTCTGCCTTGCCGGTTCCACTCTCTCCACTGGGATTCTCTGCCTCTAACCCTATTACAGGGGCTGAGTCACTGGCTTACTGGTGTTCTTCCATGCCGTCCATGGGAGGGGTGCGACACTTGAGTGGGTTGAGTCACTGACGTGGTCTTCCTGTCTGGGTTGCCCCCCCCCCCTGGGTTGTGCCATAGCGGCGATCTTTGTGGGCTATACTCGGCCTTGTCTTAGGACGGTAAGTTGGTGGTTGGAGACATCCCTCTAGTGGTGTGGGGGCTGTGCTTTGGCAAAGTGGGTGGGGTTATATCCTGCCTGTTTGGCCCTGTCTGGGGGTATCATCGGATGGGGCCACAGTGTCTTCTGATCCCTCCTGTCTCAGCCTCCAGTATTTATGCTGCAGTAGTTTATGTGTCGGGGGGCTAGGGTCAGTCTGTTACATCTGGAGTATTTCTCTTGTCTTATCCGGTGTCCTGTGTGAATTTAAATATGCTCTCTCTAATTCTCTCTTTCTCTCTTTCCTTCTCTCGGAGGACCTGAGCCCTAGGACCATGCCTCAGGACTACCTGGCATGATGACTCCTTGCTGTCCCCAGTCCACCTGGCCGTGCTGCTGCTCCAGTTTCAACTGTTCTGCCTGTGGCTATGGAACCCTGACCTGTTCACCGGATGTGCTTGTTGCACCCTCGACAACTACTATGATTATTATTATTTGACCATGCTGGTCATTTATGAACATTTTAACATCTTGACCATGTTCTGTTATAATATCCACCCGGCACAGCCAGAAGAGGACTGGCCACCCCTCATAGCCTGGTTCCTCTCTAGGTTTCTTCCTAGGTTTTGGCCTTTCTAGGGAGTTTTTCCTAGGGAGTTTTTCCTAGCCACCGTGCTTCTTTCACATGCATTGCTTGCTGTTTGGGGTTTTAGGCTGGGTTTCTGTACAGCACTTTGAGATATCAGCTGATGTAGGAAGGGCTATATAAATACATTAGATTTGATAAAAAGGGGGGGGGGGGAGATCATGAGGATAATAATGCACTTTACTGTTTGACCAAATCATGATTTTAACAGCCCCAAAAATATGAAGTTTTGAGTGAGGTGACAATTTAGAATGTGCTCTTTCTACATTTTTAGGCACCCTTTCTGTTTTTTTACAATCCATGATCTTGGCTGTCTAATGACAGTCAAAGCAGGTCTTGTTGCTGATGCCGCGGATGACTTTGACCTAAGCTGAGCCTATCAGAATTCCTGAGCCCATCTTGTTAGGGTGACCAGCCGTTGTCCACTGATCAGCCAAAGTCTCATTATAGATGAGTAAACTGAGCAAAAAAAGAAACATCACTTTTTCAGGACCTTGTTTTTCAAAGATAATTCATAAAAATCCAGTCGCGGTATTGTCTCACCAGGGGTGATGGTCGGATTGGCGTTTATCATCGAAGGAATGAGCGTTACACTGAGGCCTGTACTCTGGAGCTGGATCAATTTGGAGGTGGAGGGTCTGTCATGGTCTGGGGCGGTGTGTCACAGCATCATCGGACTGAGCTTGTTGTCATTGCAGGCAATCTCAACGCTGTGCGTTACAGGGACGACATCCTCCCTCATGTGGTACCCTTCCTGCAGGCTCCTCCTGACATGACCCTCCAGCTTGACAATGCTACCATCCATACTGCTCGTTCTGTGCGTGATTTCCTGCATGTCAGTGTTCTGCCATGGCCAGCAAAGAGCCTGGATCTCAATCCCATTGAGCGTGTCTGGGACCTGTTGCATCGGAGGGTGAGGGCAAGGGCCATTCCCCCCAGAAATGTCTGGGAACTTGCAGGTGCCTTGGTGGAAGAGTGGGGTAACATCTCACAGCAAGAACTGGCAAATCTGGTGCAGTCCATGAGGAGGAGATGCACTGCAGTACTAAATGCAGCTTGTGGCCATACCAGATACTGTTACTTTTTATTTTGTCCCCCCCTTTGTTTAGGGACACATTATTCCATTTCTGTTAGTCACATGTCTGTGGAACTTATTCAGTTTATGTCTCAGTTGTTTAATCTTATGTTCATACAAATATTTACATATGTTAAGTTTGCTGAAAATAAACGCAGTTGTCAGTGAGAGAACGTTTCTTTTTTTGCTGAGTTTCTAACAGAAAAATTGCACAACAATCTTTACAAAAAAATCTTAACAGGTCCATGGAATGCAAGCCATGGCACCTTTGTTTTTTCTTAAATATTTTTTGTTTAAATTTGGGTGAATTTCGACCAGCCCACCCACCTAAAACATGGTCCAGCCCATCTGTCGTTGCCAGATGGCCAATCCGCCCCTATTGTACACTATGAATAGCTGCAAAAATTATTTAGTATCATACACATTGCGTTAAAACGCGGACTTTTATTTTGAAGGCAAAACGGAAGTCTTAATGTTGCTGCCATGGCGCTAATCACAATGCGGCTAGACGTAAACGTAGATCACGAAGAACACCCAGCAACCTTTAACCTGGGCTCCTCTTCGGCAGGGATCATGCTGCGCGAGCGAAGCCTGACCAGAAATCTTGATCTGGTTGGACATGAGACAAGAATTATTCCTTGCTATAAATATAACAAATTGTATGCACTCCAATGTAACCAGTAGGTATTGAATTGAGTTTCCCCAAGCAGTAAATTACTCGAGATTATTGCATTGGAAACAGATGCAGATATTCAAAAAAATGTATTGTGTGAAGGCCCATATTGCCTTTATACAATTCAGTTTACTAGACATGCACCAGCCAGTGCAAGCTAGGGTTTTGTTGATTATGCATGTGAATGTTTGTGGCAGTCATGTTCTTTGAACAAAATACAACTAACAATAGATAACCTCACAGACCACCTCATTTTACCCTTTTACAGTGGTAGTCATTTTTATGCAAATTCAGCAAACAGGTGTTGGTGCCTGTGCATCAACAGCTCAGCTCCGCCCATTAAACAAAAACCGGACCCAATTCATTTGACACATTGGCACAAGCACCAAGAGTAAAAAAATGTATCTTTGGGCAGTTAAGTCCACATATTTCATGCATTTGCTTAACTCAAATAAGGCAATTTACAACCAAATTCCTTTAGGGTAATTCAAACCATGTCCAACGGAGGAAAAAAATTATCATGTCACAATTCAAGCAAAAAATATTTCATTGAAAGCCAACAGACAAGTGTGTGGGGACTCAAATTTTATTTATACAAAGACCACAGCCATTCTACTTCAGTGGGATGAAACGGGAAGAATGTGTCGCTCCGATACCGGGACGACCGTGCTTGACTGGTTTGTAGGTGATGGAGAACTCCCCCAGGTAGTGGCCACACATCTCAGGCTGGAGAGAGAAATGTACAACAATCCTTTTACTTGACATTTCAGCTAGAATACAACCTTGACTAAATAGTAACTACATTCTCTAACTATATAACACTTGAAGAATAAGTGTTACAGGACAAAATCAGGGGTTGTTGCAAAAGGTGAGACTAATTTAGATTAATAGCGTGTACTTTAGGGGCAAGAGTGAGGAAACCAGCAAAAAGCAAACAATTTTTTACAATTACAATCTCAGGGGATGCCGGCCATGCTAGCTGCATTTAAATAAATACAAATTGAAACCTTTATTTAAACTAGGCAAGTCAGTTAAGAACAAATTCTTATTTACAATGTCGGCCTACCAAAAGGCCTCCTGCGGGGATGGGATTAAAAATATAGGACAACACACACATCACAACAAGAAACAACAACATAAAGAGAGACCTAAGACAACATGGTAGCAGCACAAAACATGACAAAAACATTGGGCACAGACAACAGCACAAAGGGCAAGAAGGTAGAGACAACAATACATTGCGTAAAGCAGCCACAACTGTCAGTAAGAGTGTCCATGATTGAGTATGTGAGTCCAGTGATCTCCCCCAAACCTCACCTTGATTTCAACCTGGTTGAAGGTCTTGCCGTTGTACACTCCGACCATGGAGCCGACCATCTCAGGCAGGATGACCATGTCCCTGAGGTGAGTCTTCACCACCTCAGGCTTCTCCATGGGGGGAGCCTCCTTCTTGGCCTTACGCAGACGCTTCAGGAGGGACTGCTGCTTGCGGCGAAGGCCACGGTTTAGCCTCCTCCTCTGGCGGGCGCAGTACAACTGCATTAGCTGCTCACTGGAGAGGGGGGTATGGTCATAATTCCACCAGGGACATTTTCAGACGCACATTAAACATCAGCTCCAAATAGCAGACTGAAGACTTACAGGGGAGTTGAATGAAAAATTACAATGAATCCTGACTGCCAGTCAGTGTTCCTTCACTAATTGTACTACTTTTTATCCCCAAACTGGTTGGCCTTAAGTTAACATATTTAGCCAAAGCCCAATTCATTACATAATGATTTGTATGAAATTCCAAATGTAGAAAACAAATGATGGAACACAGCCCATTCATAAATGTACCCAACTTTCGAAAGAGCGAGTGCCACTGCCACAGACTTTCACCCTTCTGCAAGATGGGGTTCATTTAGCATTGGTATGATGGATACACTCACAGTAAAAGCTGAGCTTTCACCGACATACCACAATGCAACCACCAATATGGACAAATATAGTGGTGGAGTAGTGAAATAATTGGTTTACTCACTAGGACATGTCCAGAAGCTGGTCCAGGTCAACACCCCTGTAGGTGAACTTCCTGAAGGTACGCTTCTTCTTGATCTCAACTTCCGCCTAAGGAAGCAACGTAAATTACTTCAACGCAGTGGATATCGTGAGCCAACGACAACAGCTATATGTTGAACAAGGCATTTGCTGTGAAATACTATCGAACATTCCTAGCGACTGTGTTACTCGGGATTTCGTGCCGAACTCATGTCTCTAAAAGAGATAACGTGACTCTGTGAAAAGCAATGGCACTTCAGGCTACCCTGTGTCATTAGCATACATCCCAAGCTTCATGGTGCGCCAATCTTGTTCCATCCTAAAATTTAGCAATGTACGGATTGACAAATGGTGATGAACCAAAATATATGATTTATTAAATAGGAGGTTTTATAATTTTGCTGAGATGGACATAGATTGTCATACTCGGGTACTTGTAAATTTGGTCACCTACCATCTTGCCTGATGTTCCGGGGAAAAGAACATTCCGAATTCTCGTTGGTCCCAATATCGCGCGACTCACAGAGACATCCGGTTATCCATTTCCGGCCATACAAAATAGTAGTATTTTTCACTGGACCGGTAGGTGGTGGTACTGCACTCAATACTGTAACTCGCTCTGGAGTAGAGCGTCTGCTAAATGACAAATGTAAAATGTTATCCATTTTCATGAAAGTCCTCACAGAAAAATACATTGACATGCAATAGCACATATGCAGGAGATAAAATAAATTAGCATTTTATTATTTCCCAACAAAGGCAGGTAGCCTGGCGGTTAGAGCGTTAGGATAGTATCTGAAAGGTCACTGGTTCAAATACCCGAGTCGACAAGGTGAAACATCTGTTGACGTGCCCTTGAGCAAGGCACTTAACCCTAATTTGCTCCAGCATATTTCACTGCACCGTATAATGTCAATCACCAGCTGTAAATACACCATGTAGAAACAGGTCCTCGTTTGCGGTACAAGATATGCTTGATCTTCTTCTGTTACTGCAATGTGCCTTACAACAGAGCTTCTGATGTATCAACTCTCCTTACCTGATACATACAATACATGAGCAAAAGTATGTGGACACCTGCTCGTCGTTCTTCTCATTCCAAATCATGGGCATCAATATGGAGTTGGTCCCCCTTTGCTGATATAACAGCCTCCACTTTTCTGGGAAGGCTAGATCTTCAAACATTGCTGTGGGGACTAGCTTCCATTCAGCCACAAGAGCATTAGTGAGGTTGGGCACTGATGTTTGGCGATTAAGCCTGACTCACAGTCGGCGTTCCAGTTCATCCCAAAGGTGTTCGATGGTGTTGAGGTCAGGGCTCTGTGCAGGCCAGTCAAGTTCTTCCACACCGATCTCGACAAACCATTTCTGTATGGACCTCGCTTTCTACCCAGATTTGTCCGTCAGACTGCCAGATGGTGAATCGTTATTCATCACTCCAGAGAATGTGTTTCCACTGCTCCAGAGTCCAATTGCGGCGAGCTTTACACCACTCCAGCCGACACTTGGAATTGCGCATGGTGATTTTAGGCTTGTGTGTGGCTGCTCGGCCATGAAAACCCATTTCATGAAGCTCCCGGCGAACAGTTATTGTGCAGATGTTGCTTCCAGAGGCAATGTGGAACTCGGTAGTTAGTGTTGCAACCGAGGACAGACAATTTTCCATTTGGCGGTCTCGTTCTGTGAGCTTGTGTGGCCTACCACTTTGAGGTTGAGTCGTTGTTGCTCCTAGACATTTCCACTTCACTATAACAGCACTTATAGTTGACCAGGGCAGCTCTAGCAGGGCAGAAATGTTTCGAACCGACTCGTTAGACGTGCCATGTTGAAAGTCATAGAGCTCTTCAGTAAGGCCATTCTACTACCGGTGTTTGTCTATGGAGATCGCATGGCGGTGTGCTCGATATTATACACCTGCCATTAACGGGTGTGGCTGAAATAGCCAAATCCACTAATTTGAAGGGGTGTCCACATACTTTTGTATATATAGTGTATATGTCTACTGGAACAATGCGGTCATATCCTGCATTAGACTAATGGTAGTAGCCACCTCCATTAGCACAGCTGACTGATGGTGAGAAAATGATGACATATTCACATTAAATTACTTTACATACCCAACTCGTCAATCGCCAACTTTCTTTCATGATGCCTCATGTACAAATACACAACTCATCATCAATCAAAGTGCTGATTTGAACAACAGTAGCTTTCCCCTTTCTTGGTTTTGTACTGGGTCAGCACTGCTGTTGTAACTTTCGCAGGATCGAATGTTACAGAAAATCTCAACCATGACAATGGAGCGACACTTGACCTTCTGCAGTGGTGCAGCATCATGTTTAAAGAGAACGTCACAACTCAAACCAAGAGAGGCAGTGAGGGGAAAAAAGTATTTGATACCCTGCTGATTTTGTACGTTTGCCCACTGACAAAGAAATGATCAGTCTATAATTTTAATGGTAGGTTTATTTGAACAGTGAGAAACAGAATAAAAACAAAAAAATCCAGAAAAACGCATGTCAAAAATGTTATAAATTGATTTGCATTTTAATGAGGGAAATAAGTATTTGACCCCCTCTCAATTAGAAAGATTTCTGGCTCCCAGGTGTCTTTTATACAGGTAACGAGCTGAGATTAGGAGCATTAAAGGGAGTGCTCCTAATCTCAGTTTGTTACCTGTATAAAAGACAAATGTTCACAGAAGCAATCAATCAATCAGATTTCAAACTCTCCACCATGGCCAAGAACAAAGAGCTCCCCAAGGATGTCAGGGACAAGATTGTAGACCTGAAATGGAAGAAACACAAAAGAACTCTCAATCTCCCTCAGCCTGGGGCTCCATGCAAGATCTCACCTCGTGGAGTTGCAATGATCATGAGAACGGTGAGGAATCAGCCCAGAACTACACGGGAGGATCTTGTCAATGATCTCAAGGCAGCTGGGACCATAGTCACCAAGAAAACAATTGGTAACACACTACGCCGTGAAGGACTGAAATCTTGCAGCGCCCGCAAGGTCCCCCTGCTCAAGAAAGCACATATACATGCCCGTCTGAAGTTTGCCAATGAACATCTGAATGATTCAGAGGACAACTGGGTGAAAGTGTTGTGGTCAGATGAGACCAAAATGGAGCACTTTGGCATCAACTCAACTCGCTGTGTTTTGAGGAAGAGGAATGCTGCCTATGACCCCAAGAACACCATCCCCACCGTCAAACATGGAGGTGGAAACATTATGCTTTGGGGGTGTTTTTCTGCTAAGGGGACAGGACAACTTCACCGCATCAAAGGGACGATGGACGGGACCATGTACCGTCAAATCTTGGGTGAGAACATCCTTCCCTCAGCCAGGGCATTGAAAATGGGTCATGGATAGGTATTCCAGCATGACAATGACCCAAAACACATGGCCAAGGCAACAAAGGAGTGGCTCAAGAAGAAGCACATTAAGGTCCTGGAGTGGCCTAGCCAGTCTCCAGACCTTAATCCCATAGAAAATCTGTGGAGGGAGCTGAAGGTTCGAGTTGCCAAACGTCAGCCTCGAAACCTTAATGGCTTGGAGAAGATCTGCAAAGAGGAGTGGGACAAAATCCCTCCTGAGATGTGTGCAAACCTGGTGGCCAACTACAAGAAACGTCTGACCTCTGTGATTGCCAACAAGGGTTTTGCCACCAAGTACTAAGTCATGTTTTGCAGAGGGGTCAAATACTTATTTCCCTTATTAAAATGCAAATCATTTTATAATATTTTTTACATGTTTTTCTGGATTTTTTGTTGTTGTTATTCTGTCTCTCACTGTTCAAATAAACCTACCATTAAAATTATAGACTGATCATTTCTTTGTCAGTGGGCAAACGTACAAAATCAGCAGGGGATCAAATACTTTTTTCCCTCACTGTAGCTCTATGTGGTCAGAACATACTGAACTATGGGTTATATTTAGTGGAATGCAAGGACAAGGTTAGTGCTAACAAACCACAAGCTTCTGTGAGATACTAAACGGAATGTTTAACACGGAATTGTGACCGTCAGACATGATGCATGTGAGAAGGAAAAAACACATATGAAGATGGGTTTAATCAAACATTGAAATCACATATCTTGTTTCTAGCATTTAGTCATATACCTGTTCGAAAAGGAAAAAGAGAGAATACAGGCCACTCAGAACAAGGAACTGATATTGTAGTCAAGACATCCACAAGGAATGAATCCAAATATGCTCACAGTTTCCATTCAACCCTTTGGAGGAGGAAATATTTTGTTACATAGAATTATCAGGGTGATACCTTCCAGAGCACAGGTGCCATTTTGATAGCGAGGGTCCCAGCTACTATAATGACGTCTGCTTGTCTTGGGCTGGCTCTGAACAACACCCTGAACCTGTCCATGTCGTAACGAAGTGCTGTGTGCATCATCTCCACCACACAGCACGTCAGCCCAAAGGTCCTAGGCCACAGCGAGCTCTGTGGGACAAACAGGCACACACTCAAAGCCCATGTAAAATAACAGTAAATATTTCCAACTGTGCTTGTATCAGGTTTCCAATAAAGTTTAATACGATTTTGGGTGATTATCCTAGTGAGATGTTGAAGAGAGAGGGAAGTGACAAGATGTGGTCAGGTGCCATTCAAGTCAAATGTTTAAAAAGCTGATCAGCTATTTTAGAAAATTAAACATCCACAAGGGGTCCCTCTCTCAATATGGTACTATATTACACAGTTATAACACTACCACAGTGACACAACGGCTACTCTTGTGGGGTAAGTTTCAGTAGAGGAGTCCTTACCCTGCTGCTTGGCACTGCTGACACCAAGGCTTTGGGTGCCAAAGCAGTGCTCTTCTCCCTGACCAGAACCAAGGGGCCTGACGGAAGGGGATTACAGCTCTAGGCACAATAGGCAGTGAGTGTGTTACCGAAAACGTACTGCACTTGAAACCGGTTTAGTTAATCCTACCTGCTTTGTTGTTAAACCTACAGGTGACCACCGCATGATGAGCTGCGTCTGAGGAAATAGACACGCTATCCGCCTCTGCTCATCCTAACAACCTATTAACAAGAATATGGAATATGTTTAGTTGTGTTTTTACAAATCTATTTACATATGTTTTATTGTATGAGATTATAACCCATGTGTTATCTTACATAATGATAAAAGACCCAAACCTGGATAGATAAGGAACTAGACATGCAAAAGACAAAAAGTGGTTGTCAGTTCTCTTATATTCAATAAAAAGACAGGTACTGTGGCTAGATATTCATATTATACATCAGTCCAAAAGGACTGTACAGCTGGCAACAAGGTCACATGCATTGAACAAGCCAGTGTCATTTAAAGTTGAGAATAACTTCAGTCATATATCTTGATATTTTCATTGGCCCACCACCTGGAAAGTATTCTAAATAATATTTTAACAGCCCTTTGTTTTCTGCCTACTTACCCAAGTTACATACGAGTTGGCTTAGATATTTTGATAGTGCTCCCAGTTGCTGCGGCGTCAACGCATGTGCAGCTTCAACTGATTTGTAAATCATCTGCTAGTCAGGCAGAGCAAGGGCTACCAGTGCAGCTCCTTTGTAAATCAGATATCTAGCAGCACTGGGCTTGTTCAAGGGCGCTACGTTTTAGCTCACACACACACACACACACACTTCTCTATTCCCTTAGGAGACCCAAATGACTTAAAACCCCACGCCTACAGCACTGCATTTTTCACATACCATGAAATTAGTATGTCCGGCTATGATACGCAGACATTGTTTAGACAATATTGCTTATGCTAGATAATCCCCGAACTAAAGCCACATGAACTAATGATCCTAGCACAAGCTTTGCTAAACATGTAACTAATGAGACATGCTTTAATTGTAACATCAGTCTGGTTGGTATTCAATGTCCATCTTTATTTCACTTTAGTCATGCACACTTCCAAACGTTAACAGATGTTTCCATTTATATTAAAAAGACGGACCCGTAGCAGAGCACAAGGAATGTATATAATACCAAAGGTAGTAAAAGCAAATTCCTTCAGTCTAGATAAAAATGTAAAAAAATTTAAATCAGAAATATAAAAAAAATAATCCCTTTGAATGGCAGAGTTCAAAATCTAAAATAAGTCTGGTCCTCTTTTCAGTCAGTGAATCCAGTAAAACATTAAACAATGAAGACACCTGACAAAATGAATCCAGTATCCAGCATG
Organism: Salmo trutta; assembly: GCF_901001165.1. Taxonomy (NCBI): domain Eukaryota; kingdom Metazoa; phylum Chordata; class Actinopteri; order Salmoniformes; family Salmonidae; genus Salmo; species Salmo trutta. Next base: position 13,769,391 of record NC_042977.1, read on the forward strand.
GAATGTTGAAAGCCTGAATGTTTTTTTTCAAGATACTCTTACCCAAAGAAAACAAACCTTGGCTCCAGTTGTTCTGATTTTGCAAACAAAATAAATATTTCGTAAAATATATATATATTTTTAAATGATCTGATCAGTACTCAGCATACATAAAAAGTGAACAGAATGGGAGATTAATGAGAGTGGTTTGTTCACAAAACACATTATTTTCTTGTTCTCAACAGATACTACAAAACATCTTGTCTTTTATATTACCAAGTAAAAGTACTGAATGGATACAAACAGTTAACAAATTCACATCAGTTAAGGAAATGTAAATAGCTTACATTAACAATATGACTTTTAGGCATATAAATACAAGGATGGGTAAATTCCAAATATGGAACAATCCATTTTTTGAACTGAATTTATTTTTTAAAATCTACATTCCAATGAAAGTTTAAAAGCTTTCTTTTTCCATCTCAACACAGATGATTTTTAAATCCTATCTTAGATGGATTCTAGGCAATATTTGTATATGAAAATCCTTGGCATAAATACCACCCCTTTAAAATCTACCTACTTACATTAGTATAGGGGGAAACAGGCAAGGGGGCTTTGGCACTTTACAAAATTCCCTGTGAGAAAAAAAAAGCTAATCACAGCTCAGACACAAGCACTGGCTTTAGCAGTTACACTTTAAAAAACATACGTATAGCCATTTCAACAGGTATATAAAAACCTACTAATATATATATAGTACATGTGAGATATGTGTATATTGGTCCTAACCAGTAATTAATGAGGGTAAGAGGGAACTATTGTCCAATACCAAAAGGAGATCACCCAAAAGGTGGAAAATCCTATGTTACTAATAACGCCTTCATTGATGTTTCTACTATCTTCAACAAGCACAGCCCACTTAATAATCCGTCCCCTCTTCTTGGTACACTGGCACCGTGTCATCTTTGTATTCTTGGTAACCCTCGTCTTGGTAGTCGGCAACATAGTCGGCCCCGGCCCCGTTCACCCCCTCCTCATTCTTGGGGCAGTACTTGGCGTCGTAGATCTGACGACCCAGGCCAAAGTTCTGCCCGCTTTGGTTGGCACCTGCGTTGGAGCCCATCTGCAGCGACATGGTGCTGTTGTCACACTTGTCTGTGCCCAGCTTCTGGTCGTAGATGGCACGGCGGGTTCCTGGAGCTGTCATGCCAGCCTGAAGAGTAGAGGAAGGGAAAGATGAATTAGTTAGCAGTGAATTAAAATATTTGTACTCATCTGAATAAACAAGAATCCATTAGAAATAGCCAAAGTCTACTGAAGCAGTTAGTTCCCCCATTGACAATATTGATACCTTGATTCAGTTTTAAGACATGGTGAGATGATTGAGTGAGAACTTGTATTTCCTTTTACCTGGCTGGCCCCCTTGTTGGTGCCCATTTGCAGACTGATGGTAGAGTTGTCCATGGGGGGCAGGATGTGAGCTTTGTGGTCGTAAAGGTGCCTCCTGGTGCCGTATGCGTTCATGCCCGCCTGGCTGGCACACTTATTCGTCCCCATCTGCGGAAAGAGACGTATCGGTTATTAAAAGGGAAAACGGCAAAGAATGAGTAGAGAACTACAACACACACCCCCACCCAGATGGAGAGACTTTCAGACAGACAGCTAATCCTTTTGAGTAGATAGCATTAAAACCAACAATATTTTTCTTGGCTCAAATATAAGTTATACCAAAGGGCTTATAAAATGTTAGGAATCATTGATGTAATCCGACATGCAACCCTACGATAGGAAATATCCAAACTAAGTAGAAGTTAGGCCGAGATGCAATGAAATTATGAGTTTCATAAGAACAATAACATGGATGGCAGTCTGTCTCTGGGTTAGCCGGTTATATTGCTGACTTGCAACATCTTACTACTGCCATCTTGTTTGGCAAGATCGCAACAGAGCTGGCAACTGCAAAAAGAACAACATGCTCCTCAGTGGCATCACTGTCAACACATTCCCTTATACATAGCCGCGAGAATGTATAAATCAGAAAAAATACAAATAAAAATTTGAAAAATGTTGAAAAGTCCACCAGGCCTTTATTACTCCTGTAGGGGTGGACCAAAACACCAGCACGGGGAGATTTTTTTATTTTTTATTTTTATTTTTAAATCTCAGCACCTCCTCCCCGTTGACAAAAAAATACAAAAATAAAATTATCAGCATCACCCCCCCAGCCCCCCAAAAAATAAGTTCTGTACACCCAGCCCTAAATATCGTCCCTCGACCATGACCTCAGACCTGCAGTCCGATGACACAATGTCCGGCCTTCATCTTCTCCTCGTCGAATAGCCTCTCCTGTTTGTCTGCGTACTTCACCCCAATGTCCACTCGGGACTGGCAGCCCTTGGTCTTGGCCTGCAGGGGGAAGTGTACAGAAATCACAACACGGTTGGATGCGTCAAGACACTACTGGACACAATATTAGGGGCTTGTTTTAGTCGGATCCCACTTCCTACACCATATGTAGATAAAGACAGGACACCATTATGTTATCTTCATAAAGATGTTCCTGAAGCTAAAACCATGTTGTACAGAGCATTACTGCAAGGTCAGCCATTTAATCTGTACAATATTAAACGATTCATGCAAGTGGAAATCACAGAAGCGTCAGCTAAAATGAAATACAGAAGTTGCTATTCTCATGAGGGGTGCAAGATATATATATATATATATATATATATCTCTATCTCTCCATCTAAAAAATTAAGTTTCAAAAGGTTTTTACTGAAAGTCTTACCGTGCCAGCAAGAGACAACAGGGTGCTCTGGACCTGGGTCATGTTCCCACTCTCAAAGAGGTCATTGGCCTCAAAGATATCGTGGGGCTTCAGGCCATACGTTTGGATGGATTTGATGAAGTTGGTGATGTTCTCCAGCTAGAAACAGAAAAGTGCCATTGAGGACAAAATGAGTAAAGAGTTTCTCAATCATTTTGGGATGTCATAGCCATAAAGTGGTTATCATAGCCATAAAGTGGTTATCATAGCCATAAAGTGGTTATCATAGCAAAGAATTAAGAAATTTAGTTAAACGGATAACTCTTGCACACCGAGTTCTCACTATATTCCACATTATAAACTGGGTGGTTCGAACACTGAATGCTGATTGGCTGACAGACAAGGTATATCAGACCGTATTCCACAGGTATGAGAACATGTTTATTTTTACTGCTCTAATTACATTGGTAACCAGTTTATAATAGCAATGAAGCACCTCGGGGGTTTGTGGTATATGGCCAATATACCACGGCTAAGGGCTGTATCCAGGCACTCTGCGTTGCTTCCTGCATAAGAACAGCCCTTAGCCGTGGTATATTGGCCATATACACCACACCCCCTCGGACCTTATTCTAACCCATGTTCTACTTCAGTACAGTCTCTGGTCCAGAGAAAGTTGCATCTCTAATAATAATAATAATAATAAATAAAACCTCTGCTTTTATGTTAGTTAAAAAAACATTTTTAAAACAGGCTTGGTCAGCACAACAGCTCAGATGTATTCTCTAACTGTAAAACCACCTGGCACAGTACAGTACAAGTCTGTTGATGTACTGGCAAGTCTTATGTAGCAAGAACAATCCAAGCTGCTCACCTGATGCCAATTCATGGTGGACGAGTTGATCTTTTTCACAGAGCCAGGTTGAAGTTTGTTGATCAGTCTAGAGGGGGAAGAGAGAACTTGCTGACTTAGACTTCAGTACCTCATAGGCAACCGAAGGAATCAGAGGAGAAAATTGTCTGTAGAGCATAATCATTACAGTGTACAGTACAATACAGCTGACAACTATGAGGACAGTCAGGACATTCGTGGATTGTATCATTTGGTTTATTTTGCTGTAGCTAGCTGAATGTTTATGATTTGTGTTGTCTTTGGTTAAATGCACTGGCTGAACAATACAATGTGGCTCAATAAAGCCTTATCTTACATATTATGATTAGGGTGACATTACAAATAGGATGATGGATGCTGGCCCCATTTATAAGCTTACTCGCACAGGATGACACCATTTTTCAGGCCTTTCTGGAAGTCCTCCCCAATAACACATCCTGTCACATCCTCGATCCAGACCCTTAGCTCCTCCTCTCTCTGAGGGTCATACTTTCCAGCAATCTGGAAGGGGGGGGGGGGGGTAAAAAGTTAATTATAGGAAGCCTTTAAGTTTCACCTAAAGTCTTGGAAAAGGTTGGCACAACCAAAACATATGTTGGTTACACTTTATTTTACATGACTGTTTCCACTGGTATTTACGAGAACTACGTGCAATGCGTACTTCAAATAATTATACACAATTGGTGGCCAGCGGTGCCCGTTTGGTCTGGGTCAACCAAAACTAATTGAATAACACATTGAATCAAGGCTGGGAAAGACCAGAGCTCATGGACATCATTCTTTAGTATGAGAAGAAACCAGAAGCTTTACACCCACTTGGCTACCAGTACGGTGTGTTCTGAGGGCCAATGGTAAACTGGAGGAATGGGACCCCTCACCCAGGACAGAGACTATAATGCATGTACAGTTTCCAAATATTAAGAAATGCTCTTTCCATGACATAGCTTTCACCTGGTCAATCTCTTATTGATGTCCCTTGTTAAATTCAGTTCAAATCAGTGTAGATGAAGGGGAGGAGACAGGTTAGAGAGGGATTTTTAAGCCTCGAGACAATTGAGACATGGATTGTGTATGTGTGCCATTTAGACGGTGACTGGGCAAGACAAAAGATTTAAGTGCTTTTGAACGGGGTATGGTAGTAGGTGCAACAAATTGTCTCAAGAACTGCAACACTGCTGGGTTTTTCACACTCAACAGTCTCCTGTGTGTCAAGAATGGTCCACCACCCAAAGCACAGCAAACAACTTGACACAAATGTGGAAAGCATTGGAGTCAACATGGGCCAGCATCCCTGTGGAACGCTTTCGACACCTTGTAGAGTCCAAGGTGGATTATGGTAGCACCGTGGAGACCTGAGTATTCTTTTGTACAACATAACTTCGAACATGATGGGTTAAGTTAGTTGTTTATGAAAGATAAAGCAGAAAATGGTTTTATATTAGTCTTCTCCATTGACAAGTAAAGAGCCAGGTTGGGGGCTTTTGCAGAGAGTTTAAATTCCATTTATCCTATTACACTGAAAAAGTGTAACAAGATTATGCCTAAATAAAACAAATTAAGGACAAGAACAAAGGTTGCTCCAGTTGTTTTTTTTAACAGTACATGTGGGATAGAAGTTATATTTGGATTGAGGGAGTAGGTTAACTCCTGGTTATGATATTGATGTTCTGGATGGAGGACACAGGCACGGTCTCCTGTTAAGGTTAACTTTTGAATATGCATATGTTATGAATGAGAACATATTTCTATTTGGACTGTTTTGTGGAGTCAATTGTCTAAGCACGCATCACGTCGGCGCAGTGCAAATGACGTTCACCGAGGCCCCAACCTACAGCAGCGCAGGATGCAGGAGTTGCCATCACGATAGCATGTGTGACCTCTGGGTGGGTGATATCAAACTCAGGGACATTTGTATGTCTTTCATTCATCACTCTATAGAGTACTGACCAGTTTCACTATGTAAGCTAATGATACGCATATTTCAACTTGCCACATTGCCAATATCATGGGCAACGCCCATGCTTTTTTAAGCGCTTCCCAAAACTAAACCAACTTTAAAAAGGTGTATTATCATTCTGTCATATTAATGAACAATATTTTCAGAAGTATATTCATAGCGCGGAGCTGGTAAAACTTTTGTAATTGTTGATAAGACCTGCGCTTTATTTAGGCAATTCCAAAAAGTCATTGCCCGTTCCATGTCAATACCGTTTCACATCGTAGCCTAAAATACCTAGGCATACACATTTTTCTATAATTAAAACAAGTATTCTATAATATACTTCACTATATCAGTATAATAGCACAAGGCAAGTGATTCATTCGCACTTAACTCGACTCCGTGAACACTTACCTTGCTTTTGACTTCCGCAGAAAACCCATAGGCAGGACCTCTGTTAAATGATGAGCCAGACATGATTATAAAGGAGTACTTTGTTTTTCGTATGGCTACTTTTGTATCAGTTTCCTTTCTTTTCGTTTCTCTTCCAGTTAACTCCAGAGTGAACTAAACACTTCCTTTTTTTTCTGCAACCAATGAAAAACGTTTATACGAATTTGTTTCCTTCCATAATCGATTTTAGGCTCCACCTTTTCCTTTCTCTGGATTGTGATTGACATCAAAATGTCCTTATATGGAAGGAAAGTCCCAAATTCCTAGATGGTGGGAGTATCCTATGGTCCCAGCATGCCAGACGCGCATTCGTCTTTTTGAGCCTCCGTCGGGAAAAGTTTGAGGAACTACCAAAGTACAACGCGCTACTGAATGACGTAATGCCACTATTCTTGAGGCAAATTTCAGAGTGCAAAGGACCCCCTTTGCTCATTCAAGGGTTTTTACCCTTTTTGGAATACTGAGAATGTTAATAGCACTATGAGAACATGGTTAAAAATATCCACTCGAGCATCAAACAATTAACATAATATTTTAGTTCGGCCTACATAAGACAAATAATCATGACTCCAGTTAATACTTTGTTATAAACCACAGTCTACAATAACATCAAATACAGATGAAAAAATAGTAACATCAATTCATTCATTATCAAGTGTCCATTTGTATCACGTCAGTGACTGTTTGTGTGGTTGTCAATTCAATTAGGTTCAATAGTCTTTGTAATATTGTCTTGATGTTCCATGACATTACACTTAGTCTCAAATGAAAATGGCATACTGAACACATTTTGCAATTTACCAAAAACCTTTTCATACATATCATATCAAATTAAATCAAATTAATTTATATAGCCCTTCTTACATCAGCTGATATCTCAAAGTGCTGTACAGAAACCCAGCCTAAAACCCCAAACAGCAAGCAATGCAGGTGTAGAAGCACGGTGGCTAGGAAAAGACGATCATTGAGAGTATCTCTACCGCTCCTGCTGTCTCTAGAGAGTTGAAAACAGCAGGTTTGGGACAGATAGCACGTCCGGTGAACAGGTCAGGGTTCCATAGCCGCAGGCAGAACAGTTGAAACTGGAGCAGCAGCACGGCCAGGTGGACTGGGGACAGCAAGGAGTCATCATGCCAGGTAGTCCTGGGGCATGGTCCTTGGGCTCAGGTCCTCCGAGAGAGAGAAAGAAAGAAAGAGAGAAATAGAGAGCATACTTAAATTCACACAGGACACTGGATATGACAGGAGAAATACTCCACATATAACAGACTGACCCTAGCCCCCTGACACATAAACTACTGCAGCATAAATACTGGAGGCTGAGACAGGAGGGGTCAGGAGACACTGTGGCCCCATCTGATGATACCCCCGGACAGGGCCAAACAGACAGGATATAACCCCACCCACTTTGCCAAAGCACAGCCCCCACACCACTAGAGGGATATCTTCAACCACCAACTTACCATCCTGAGACAAGGCCGAGTATTGCCCACAAAGATCTCCGCCAAGGCACAACCCAAGGGGGGGCGCCAACCCAGACAGGAAGACCATGTCAGTGACTCAACCCACTCAAGTGACGCACCCCTCCTAGGGACGGCATAGAAGAGCACCAGTTAGCCAGTGACTCAGCCCCTGTAATAGGGTTAGAGGCTGAGAATCCCAGTGGAGAGAGGGGAACCGGCCAGGCAGAGACAGCAAGGGCGGTTCGTTGCTCCAGAGCCTTTCCGTTTACCTCACACTCCTGGGCCAGACTACACTCAATCATAGGACCTACTGAAGAGATGAGTCTTCAGTAAAGACTTTAAGGTTGAGACCGAGTCTGCATCTCTCACATGGGTAGGCAGACCATTCCATAAAAATGGAGCTCTGTAGGAGAAAGCCCTGCCTCCAGCTGTTTGCTTAGAAATTCTAGGGACAATTAGGAGGCCTGCGTCTTGTGACCGTGGCGTACGTGTAGGTATGTACGGCAGGACCAAATCGGAAATATAGGTAGGAGCAAGCCCATGTAGTGCTTTGTAGGTTAGCAGTAAAACCTTGAAATAAGCCCTTGCCTCCAGGCTAGCACTGGAGTAATATGATACATTTTTTGGGTTCTAGTCAGGATTCTAGCAGCCGTATTTAGCACTAACTGAAGTTTATTTAGTGCTTTATCCGGGTTGCCGGAAAGTAGAGCATTGCAGTAGTCCAACCTAAAAGTAACAAAAGCATGGATTAATTTTTCTGCATCATTTTTGGACAGAAAGTTTCAGATTTTTGCAATGTTACGTAGATGGAAAAAAACTGTCCTTGAAACAGTCTTGAAATGTTCTTCAAAAGAGAGATCAGGGTCCAGAGTAACGCCGAGGTCCTTCACAGTTTTATTTGAGACGACTGTACAACCATCAAGATTAATTGTCAGATTCAACAGAAGATCTCTTTGTTTCTTGGGACCTAGAACAAGCATCTCTGTTTTGTCCAAGTTTAAAAGTAGAACGTTTGCAGCCATCCACTTCCTTATGTCTGAAACACAGGCTTCTAACGAGGGCAATTTTGGGGCTTCACCATGTTTCATTGAAATGTATAGCTGTGTGTCATCCGCATAGCAGTGAAATTTAACATTATGTTATCGAATGACATCCCCAAGAGGTAAAATATATAGTGAAAACAATAGGGGTCCTAAATCGGAACCTTGAGGAACACCGAAATTTACAGTTGATTTGTCAGAGGACAAATCATTCACAGAGACAAACTCATCATGATCATTAGAAAGCAAATTACGGACCCATCTTTAAATCTGCGTATTCCTCCAAAGCTCTGTTGTCCTGAGTCTGCACAACTCTGCCAGGACCTAGGATCAAGGGAGACACTAAAGTGTTTTAGTACTATATCTCTTGACACAATGATGAAAATAATCATGGCCTCTAAACCTTCAAGCTGCATACTGGACCCTATTCCAACTAAACTACTGAAAGAGCTGCTTCCTGTGCTTGGCCCTCCTATGTTGAACATAATAAACGGCTCTCTATCCACCGGATGTGTACCAAACTCACTAAAAGTGGCAGTAATAAAGCCTCTCTTGAAAAAGCCAAACTTTCACCCGGGAAAAAAAAACAAAACGAATCGGCCTGTATCGAATCTCCCATTCCTCAAAAAGAGAAAACGTAAAAAGCTGTTGTATACGAAATGTTTCAGTCTGGTTTTAGACCCCATCATAGCACTGAGACTGCCATCGTGAAGGTGGTAAATTACTTTTTAATGGCGTCAGACCAAGGCTCTGCATCTGTCCTCGTGCACGTAGACCTTAGTGCTGCTTTTGACACCATCGATCACCATTCTTTTGGAGAGATTATAAACCCTAATTGGTCTACACGGACAAGTTCTTGCCTGGTTTAGATCTTATCTGTTGGAATGATATCAGTTCGTCTCTGTGGATGGTATGTTCTCTGACAAATCAATTGTACGTTTAGGCGTTCCTCAAGGTTCCGTTTTAGGACCACTATTGTTTTCACTATATATTCTACCTCTTGGTGATGTCATTCGGAAACACAATGTTAGTTTTCACTGCTATCAGGAATATTTCAAGGACAGCTTTTTCCCATTTTCGTAACATTGCAAAAATCTGAAACTTTTCATCAAAAAATTATGCAGAAAAACTAATCCATGCTTTTGTCACTTCTAGATTAGACTACTGCAATGCTCTACTCTCTGGCTACCCAGATAAAGCACTAAATAAACTTCAGTTAGTGATAAACACAGCTGCTAGAATCCTGACTAAAACCCCAAAATGTAATCATATTACTCCAGTGCTAGCCTCTCTACATTGGCTTCTTTTTAAGGCTAAGGCTGATTTCCAAGATGGCGTAGCAGTCAGGCGTCTTTGTCTTTGTCTTGTCGTGTCTTGTGTGTATATATGTGTGTGTATATATATATATATATATATACTGCTAAAAAAAATAAAGGGAACACTTAAACAACACATGCTAGATCTGAATGAAATAAATAATCTTATTAAATACTTTTTTCTTTACATAGTTGAATGTGCTGAGAACAAAATCAAACAAAAATAATCAATGGAAATCCAATTTATCAACCCATGGAGGTCTGGATTTGGAGTCACACTCAAAATGAAAGTGGAAAACCACAGTACAGGCTGATCCAACTTTGATGTAATGTCCTTAAAACAAGTCAAAATGAGGCTCAGTAGTGTGTGTGGCCTAAACATGCCTGTATGACCTCCCTACAACACCTGGGCATGCTCCTGATGCCGGATGGTCTCCTGAGGGATCTCCTCCCAGACCTGGACTAAAGCATCCGCCAACTCCTGGACAGTCTGTGGTGCAACGTGGCGTTGGTGGATGGAGCGAGACATGATGTCCCAGATGTGCTCAATTGGATTCAGGTCTGGGGAACGGGAGGGCCAGTCCATAGCATCAATGCCTTCCTCTTGCAGGAACTGCTGACACACTCCAGCCACATGAGATCTAGCATTGTCTTGCATTAGGAGGAACCTAGGGCCAACCGCACAAGCATGTGGTCTCACAAGGGGTCTGAGGATCTCATCTCGGTACCTAATGGCAGTCAGGCTACCTCTGGCGAGCACATGGAGGGCTGTGCGGCCCCCCAAAGAAATGCCACCCCACACCATGACTGACCCACCGCCAAACCGGTCATGCTGGAGGATGTTACAGGCAGCAGAACGTTCTCCACGGCGTCTCCAGACTCTGTCACGTCTGTCACATACCACCCTCATGGAGTCTGTTTCTGACCGTTTGAGCAGACACATGCACATTTGTGGTCTGCTGGAGGTCATTTTGCAGGGCTCTGGCAGTGCTTCTCCTGCTCCTCCTTGCACAAAGGCGGAGGTAGCCGTCCTGCTACTGGGTTGTTGCCCTCCTACGGCCTCCTCCACGTCTCCTGATGTACTGGCCTGTCTCCTGGTAGCGCCTCCATGCTCTGGACACTACGCTGACAGACACAGCAAACCTTCTTGCCACAGTTCGCATTGATGTGCCATCATGGATGAGCTGCACTACCTGAGCCACTTGTGTGGGTTGTAGACTCCGTCTCATGCTACCACTAGAGTGAAAGCACCGCCAGCATTCAAAAGTGACCAAAACATCAGCCAGGAAGCATAGGAACTGAGAAGTGGTCTGTGTTCCCCACCTGCAGAACCACTCCTTTATTGGGGGTGTCTTGCTAATTGCCTATAATTTCCACCTGTTGTCTATTCCATTTGCACAACAGCATGTGAAATGTATTGTCAATCAGTGTGGCTTCCTAAGTGGACAGTTTGATTTCACAGAAGTGTGATTGACTTGGAGTTACATTGTGTTGTTTAAGTGTTCCCTTTATTTTTTTGAGCAGTGTATATATATTTTCTTTGCATGTATTTCGTATTTATCTTTTAACCTCAACTCCAACATACTCTCCTGCAACCCGCCTCACCCAATGTGGTATGGATCTGCTATTTTCTTTACTTTAGAACCGGAACCCCCAACAGAAGCTAGCCAGCTAACTAGCTAGTAGTCAGCTAGCCACTGCTAGCGGTCATCAGCTAACCTTTAGCCCGGACAACTCCTGCCTTTCTGCACAGCGCGATTCAACCCAGAGCTTACCGGACTAATTTTCCCCACATCTCCGGATTCCTACTGCAAGCGCTGAAACTTTTCACCTAGATCATCGCAGCTAGCTAGCTGCTATCCGAGTGGCTACTCCTGGCTAATGTCTCTGTCCCGAAGCAAGCACCAATTAGCCTGGAGCTAGCCTATGCTAGGCCCATCTCCCGGCTAGCTGAAGAGGTCCATCAGCCACTCATTGGGCTACAATACCTATTTTGCCAATTGTCTTGGACCCCTTTTACTGCTGATATGGTGCCCCGCCGATCCTTCACGACTGGTTTACCGACATAATCCGCCCGATGGGGTTCTCAACAGGCTCCTCCGTCACGACATCCCCTGAATAGCCATCTGCTAGCCGCGGCCCGCTAGCTGTCTACAGCATATCGGACTGTTAGCTGAAGAGGTCCATCAGCCAATTTTCTTTGGCTACAATACCTATTTTGCCAATTGGCCTGGACCCTTTTACTAAACGGAGCCCTGCCGATCCATCACGACTGGTCTGCCAATGTAACTGACCGAGGGGGCTACAACTGACTCTTCCGTTGCGACGTCCCCCTACGGCCCTTCTGCTAGCCCCAGCAAATCAAATCAAATCAAATCAGCTAGCTGTCTGAATCACCGTGTCTCCAACCCGCCTAGCTACTCACTTAGACCCCATGATCACTCGGCTGTGCGTTCCTCTCCCTAATGTCAATATGCCTTGTCCATTGCTGTTTTGGTTAGTGATTGTCTTATTTCACTGTAGAGCCTCCAGCCCTGCTCAATATGCCTTAGCTAACCCTTTTGTTCCATCTCCCACACATGCGGTGACCTCACCTGGTTTAAATGGTGTCTCTAGAGACAATACCTCTCTCATCATCACTCAATGCCTAGGTTTACCTCCACATTCACATCCTACCATACCCTTATCTGTACATTATGCCTTGAATCTATTCTTCTGTGCCCAGAAACCTGTTCCTTTTACTCTGTTCCGAACGCACTAGACGACCAGTTCTTATAGTCTTTAGTCGTACCCTTAACCTACTCCTCCTCTGTTCCTTTGGTGATGTAGAGGTTAATCCAGGCCCTGCAGTGCCTAGCTCCACTCCCATTCCCCAGGCGCTCTCATTTGTTGACTTCTGTAACCGTAAAAGCCTTGGTTTCATGCATGTTAACATTAGAAGCCTCCTCCCTAAGTTTGTTTTAGTCACTACTTTAGGACACTCTGCCAACCCAGATGTCTTAGCCGTGTCTGAATCCTGGCTCAGGAAGGCCACCAAAACCCCTGAAATTTCCATCCCTAACTATAACATTTTCCAACAAGATAGAACTGCCAAAGGTGGCGGAGTTAGCTTGCAGTTCTGTCATACTATCCAGGTCTGTGCCCAAACAATTTTAGCTGCTACTTTTAAAAATCCACCTTCCCAGAAACAAGTCTCTCACCATTGCCGCTTGCTATAGACCACCATCTGCTCCCAGCTGTGCCCTGGACACCACATGTGAATTGATTGCCCCCATCTATCGTCAGAGCTCGTACTGTTAGGTGACCTAAACTGGGAAATGTTTAACACCCTGGCCGTCCTACAATCTAAGCTAGATGCCCTCAATCTCACACAAATTATCAATGAACCTACCAGTACAACCCCAAATCCGTAAACACGGGCACCCTCATAGATATCATCCTAACCAACCTGCCCTCCAAAATACACCTCTGCTGTCTTCAACCAGGATCTCAGCGATCACTGTCTCATTTCCTGTGCCCGTAATGGGTTTGCGGTCAAACGACCAAATCACTGTCAAATGCTCCCTAAAACACTTCAGCGAGCAGCGCTTTCTAATCGACCTGGCCCGGGTATCCTGGAAGGATATTGAACTCATCCCACCAGTAGAGGATGCCTGGTTATTCTTTAAAAGTGCCTTCCTCATCATCTTAAATAAGCATGCCCAATTCAAAAAAATGTAGAACCAGGAACAGATTTAGCCGTTGGTTCACTCCAGACCTGACTGCCCTTGACCAGCACAAAAACATCCTGTGGCGTACTGCATTAGTATCGAATAGCCCCCGCGATATGCAACTTTTCAGGGAAGTTAGGAACCAATATACACAGGCAGTTAGGAAAGCAAAGGCTAGCTTTTTCAAACAGAAATTTGCATCCTGTAGCACAAACTCCAAAATGTTCTGGGACACTGTAAAGTCCATGGAGAATAAGAGCACTTCCTCCCAGCTGCGCACTGCACTGAGGCTAGGAAACACTGTCACCAACGATAAATCCACGATAATCGAGAATTTCAATAAGCATTTTTCTACGGCTGGCCATGCTTTCCACCTGGCTACCCCTACCCCGGTCAACAGCCCTGCACCCCCCACAGCAACTTGCCCAAGCCTCCCCCATTTCTCCTTCACCCAAATCCAGATAGCCGATGTTCTGAAAAAGCTGCCAAATCTGGACCCCATACAAATCAGCCAGGCTAGACAATCTGGACCCTCTCTTTCTAAAATTAACTGCCGCAATTGTTGAAACACCTATTACTAGCCTGTTCACCCTCTCTTTCGTATCATCTGAGATCCCCAAAGATTGGAAAGCTGCCGCGGTCATCCCCCTCTTCAAAGGGGGAGACACTCTAGACCCAAACTGTTACAGACCTATATCTATCCTACCCTGCCTTCCTAAGGTCTTCAAAAGCCAAGTTAACAAACAGATCACTGACTATTTTGAATCCCACCGTACCTTCTCCGCTATGCAATCTGGTTTCTGAGCTGGTCATGGGTGCACCTCAGCCACGCTCAAGGTACTAAACGATATCATAACCGCCATCGATAAGAGACAATACTGTGCAGCTGTATTCATCGACCTGGCCAAGGCTTTCGACTCAAACACCACATCGACTGTCAAACACCACATTCTTATTGGCAGACTCAACAGCCTTGGTTTCTCAACTGACTGTCTCACCTGGTTCACCAACTACTTCCCGTGTGTCAAATCGGAGGACCTGTTGTCCGGACCTCTGCCAGTCTCTGTGGGGTTCAATTCTTGGGCCTGCTTTTTTCTCTGTATACATCAATGATGTCGCTCTTGCTGCTGGTGATTTTCTGATCCACCTCTACGCAGACAACACCATTCTGTATACTTCTGGCCCTTCTTTGGACACTGTGTTAACTGACCTCCAGACGAGCTTCAATGCCAAACAACTCTCCTTCCGTGGCCTCCAACTGCTCTTAAATGCAAGTAAAACTAAATGCATGCTTTTCAACCGATCGCTGCCCGCACCTGACCGCCCATCCAGCATCACTACTCTGGACGGTTCTGACTTAAAATATGTGGACAACTACAAATACCTAGGTGTCTGGTTAGATTGTAAACTTACCTTCCAGACTCACATTAAGCATCTCCAATCCAAAATGAAATCTAGAACTGGCTTCCTATTTCGCAACAAAGCATCCTTCACTCATGTTGCCAAACACACCCTCGTAAAACTGACCATCCTACCTACTGATCATTGACTTCGGTGATGTCATTTACAAAATAGCCTCCAACACTCTACTCAGCAAATTGGATGCAGTCCATCACAGTGCCATCCGTTTAGCACGCGTTCCAGCAGGTATATATCACTGGTCACCCCCAAAGCCAATTCCTACTTTGGCTGCCTGTCCTTCCAGTTTTCTGCTGCCAATGACTGGAACGAATTGCAAAAATCACTGAAGCTGGAGACTCATGTCTCCCTTTCTAACTTTAAGCACCAGCTCTCAGAGCAGCTCACAGATCACTGCACCTGTACATAGCCCATCTGTAAATCGCCCATCCAACTACCTCATCCCCATACTGTTTCTTTTCTTTCTCCTTTGCACCCCAGTATTTCTACTTGCACATTCATCTTCTGCACATCTTTCACTCCAGTGTTTAATTGCTAAATTGTAATTATTTCACCACTATGGCCCATTTATTGCCTTACCTCCCTTATCTTACCTCATTTGCACACACTGTACATAGACTTTTCTATTGTTATTGACTGTATGTTTGTTTATTCCATGTATAACTCTGTTGTTGTTTGTGTCACACTGCTTTGCTTTATCTTGGCCAGGTTGCAGTTGTAAAGGAGAAATTGTTCTCAACGGGCCTGCCTGGTTAAATAAAGGTGAAATAAAAATAAATAAAATAAAAACATTTCAAGGTTTTACTGCTAACCAACAAAGCATTACATTGGCTTGTTCCTACCTATGAACGGCAAGGCACGGGAGCGACGAACCGCCCTTGCTGTCTCTGCCTGGCCGGCTCCCCTCTCTCCACTGGGATTCTCTGCCTCTGACCCTATTACGGGGGCTGAGTCACTGGCTTACTAGTGCTCTTCCATCCCTGCCATCCCTATGAGGAGTGCGTCACTTGAGTGGGTTGAGTCACAAACATGATTTTCCTGTCCAGTTCTGCTCCCTCTCAGGCTTGTGCGATGGAGGAGATCTTCATGGGCTATACTCAGCCTTGTCTCAGGGTAATAAGTTGTTGGACTGTTGATATCCCTCTAGTGGTGTGGGGGCTGTGCTTTGGCATAGTGGGTGGGGTTATATCCTTCCTGATCGTTCCTGTCCAGGAGTGTCGTCGGACGGGGCCACAGGGTCCCTCGACCCACCCCGTCTCCAGTATCTATGCTGCAATTATCTTTGTGCCGGGGGGCTAGGGTCAGTCTGTTATAACTGGTGTCCTGTGTAAATTACAGTATGCTCCCTCTAATTCTCTCCCTCACCCTCTCTTATTCCCCTCCCAGAAGACCTGAGCCCTAGGATCATGCCTCAGGACTACCTGGCCTGATGACCCCTGCCTGTCCCCAGTCCAACTGGTCATTCTACTGCTCTAGTTTCAACTGTTCTGTCTGCGCCTAGGGAACCCTGACCCTGATCTCTACCGCACCTGCTGTCTCGACCTCTGAATGCTCGGCTATGGAAAGCCAACTGACGTTTACTCCTGAGGTGCTGACCTGTTGCACCCTCTAGTCTACAACCACTGATTATTATTTGACCCTGCTGGTCATCTATGAATGTTTGAATATCTTGAACAATCTGGCCTTAAATGGCCATGTACTCTTATAATCTCCACCCGGCACAGCCAGAAGAGGACTGGCAACCCCTCAGAGCCTGGTTCCTCTCTAGGTTTCTTCCTGGGTTCCTGCCTTTCTAGGGAGTTTTTCCTAGCCACCATGCTTCTACATCTGCATTGCTTGCTATTTGGGGTTGTAGGCTGAGTTTCTGTATAGCACTTTGTGACATCTGCTGATGTAAAAAGGGCTTTATAAATATATTTGATTGTTACAGCTTGCCGTGACCGGGAGACCCATGAGCCGGCGCACAATTGGCCCAGCGTCATCCGGGTTAGGGGAGGGTTTGGCCGGCCGGGATGTCCTTGTCCCATCGCGCTGTAGCGACTCCCGTGCGGGCCGGGTGCATGCACGCTGACACGTTGCCAGTTGGACAGTGTTTCCTCTGACACATTGGTGCGGCTGACTTCGGGGTTAAGAGAGCAGTGTGTCAAGAAGCAGTGCGGCTTGGCAGGGTCGTGTTTCTGAGGACGCATGGCTCTCAACCTTCACCTCTCCATACAGGAGTTGCCGCGATGGGACAAGACCGTAACTACCATTTGGATATCGTGAAATTGGAGTAAAAGGGGTAAAAAAATAAAAAAATTAAATACAAGTATTTCAGTAGATTTCGTGCATTTTGTGTGGCTTAATTTGTGTGGAAAGTCACACATGTTTGCAACAGTAGGCCTACACAATTTTCTTCATAACCTATTTCATATTTTGTTGAACCTACATTACACAATTTTATTTATAATGCATTTAATACAAGGCTTCACTTCACATTACCGGTTATAAAACGGTAAAGAAATGGTGAGAAATGCTCAGTCTGAAGTTATTCGGCTATGGGTTTCACAGCCCTATAATAATTAAACACGTTATATCACCTTTAAAAGGGTTTATTTATGAGGTTGGGAATAGTGACATTAATTAAATACCCTAACCCTAAGCTATTTTCAAAGTCAGCAGCAATTTCCTGTGAGAAATGCTCAGTCTGAAGCCATTCAGCTATGGGTTTTAAATCAAATCAAATTGTATTGGTCACATACACATGTTTAGCAGATGTTAGTGAAATGATTGTGTTTCTAGCTCCAACAGTGAAGTAACGTCTAACAATTAATATCTCACAATTTCACAACAATACACACAAATCTAAAGTAAAGGCATGGAACTAATATATAAATATTTGGACGAGCAACGTCGGAGCAACATAGACTAAAATACAGTAGAATAGAATACATATGAAATGAGTAAAGCAAAATATGTGAACATTATTAAAGTGACTCGTGTTCCATTATTAAAGTGGCCAATTATTTCAAGTCTATGTATATAGGGCAGCAGCCTCTTTGTGTTAGTGATGGCTGTTTAACAGTCTGATGGCCTTGACATAAAAGCTGTTTTTCAGTCTCTCAGTCCCAGCTTTGATGTACCTGTACTGACCTCACCTTCTGGATGGTAGCGGTGTGAACAGGCAGTGGCTCAAGTGGTTGTTGTCCTTGATTATCTTTTTGGCCTTCCTGTGACATCAGGTGCTGTAATGTAGGTGTCCTGTAGGGCAGGTAGTTTGCCCCCGGTGATGCGTTGTGCAGACCGCGGTTGTGGGCGGAGCAGTTGCTGTACCAGGCAGTGAAACAGCCCGACAGGATGCTCTCAATTATGCATCTGTAAAGATTGAGGGTTCACGGCCCTATAATAATGACAAGTTATATCACCTTAAAAAGGGTTAATTTACAACCTCTGGGGTATTTATTTATTTATTTGACCTTTATTTAACTAGGCAAGTCAGTTAAGAACAAATTCTTATTTTCAATGACAGCCTAGGAACAGTGGGTTAACTGCCTTGTTTAGGGGCAGAACAACAGATCTGTATCTTGTCAGCTCGGGGATTCAAACTTTCGGTTACAAGTCCAACGCTCTAACCACTAGGCTACGCTGCCGCCCCATAACATGTTGGGCAAAGTGGTATAGGAGATTCTGACATATATCCCCTAACTTGAGTTCAGTCTTCGCAAATGAGAACCAAGAGGGGCCTAGCTACGTCCTTCATGACCGGGAAAGGCCTTGATTCTAGGCCGTAGAAAATCTTACATCCATCTCATTAGATCAGAATAGATCAGAAAAAGGATAGTTGTGTTTTGCTGCATAACACACTTACATATGATGTGGATCATTGTCAGGTTATTAGATGTATAAGTTTCAGTAACGACAGAACACCATGGTTATAATAACACTTTAAACAGGTAGTTTGTAAATGTGTAGAATGTGTTTGTTTTGGGTCCACACTGGTAAGTTAACTTGTGTAAATTACACAGTCACAGAGGATTTTCTTCTGAATAACTGATCAGGGCATAACACTTTTTCATTCAGCTTCAGGCAACTTTGATGTACTGTAAGGCTTGATCACAACTGTAGTGACTGCTTCTGTCACACCCATTGTTGCTTATCCATTGTTCACTAGTTATATCAATGTAATTACACCCAGCACAACGTTGAAGAACAGAATGCTTCCCACCACTAGATCACCAAACTAGACGTGAGCCGGACGTGATCCCAACGCTGCCACCAATGTAGAGGAAGAAAGTGATCGCTGAAACAGGGACTTTAACCAGGGCTCATACGTGGCAAAGTGAGGTCTAACGGCCATCGTCTAGTAGGCCTCCGGGCAGAGGCAGTAGTCCTACACTGCTGGCATATGCCTTGTTAGAATAACCTATATAACATGTAACATGATTGACACGACTGTATATAACATGTTTGACACAACCGTAATAATCATCATGGAACGGCCTTGGTAGTGCCATAAGTAGAAGCCAACATAATTCATTATTTTACATTAACCTGTTACGTCCATTGATATGGCTTAATTTATCATAGTCCAGACTCGTTATAGATGCAAATACCATGTAGTTGCACCAGGGGAATTTAAACCAAACAGATATTTTTTTGCAGGGCTTCCTTTTTCCCCACATTTATTGATGAATTAATTTCGCCTCATGAAAATGTATCATCATTTCCCAATCAAATTCCTTCATCGATACCACAAAAAAAATGACAAATACAGCTTTTTACGCCAATCTGGCAACCTTCATACAACCCGACATAGCACAGTATTAACTGAAAACAAGTATATAAAACAGCATTGGCATATACAAGTACCAGTCAAAAGTTTGGACACACCTACTCATTCCAGGGTTTTTCTTTATTTTTACTATTTTCTACATTGTAGAATAATAGTGAAGACATGGGGCGGCAGGTAGCCTCGTGGTTAGTGTTGGGCCAGTAACCGAAAGGTTGCTAGATCGAATCCCCGAGCTGAAATATGTCATTCTGCCCCTGAACAAGGCAGTTAACCCACTGTTCCTAGGCTGTCATTGTAAATAAGAATTTGTTCTTAACTGACTTACCAAGTTAACAGCTACAATCACCAACACAGAATAAACTGTATCCATCAAGCTGGCCTTGACCAAACTGGTAATTTGCCCCTCACTATAGCTGCACATCTCTACATGGCCAGACTTATAGTGGTCTTCTCCCCTTCTGCCACCACCATGCTTCACCATAGGGATGGTGCCAGGTTTCCTCCAGACGTGACACTTGGCATTCAAGCCAAATAGTTCAGTCTTGGTTTCATCAGACCAGAGAATCTTGTTTCTCATGGTCTGAGAGTCCTTTTGGCAAACTCCAAGCAGGCTGTCATGCTTTTACTGATGAGTGTCTTCCGTCTGGCCACTCTATCTGATTGGTGGAGTGCTGCAGAGATGGTTGTCCTTCTGGAAGGTTCTCCCATCTCCACAGAGGAACTCTGTCAGAGTGATCATCAGGTTCTTGGTCACCTCCATGACCAAGGTCCTTCTCCCCCGATTGCTCAATTTGGCCAGCTCTAGGAAGAGTGTTGGTGGTTCCAAACTTCTTCCATTTAAGAATGATGAGGCCATGGTGTTCTTGGGGACCTTCAATGCTGCAGAAATATTTTTGGTACCCTTCCCCAGATCTGTGCCTTGACACAATCCTGTCTCGGGAGCTCTACGAACAATTCCTTCAACCTCACTGCTTGGTTTTTGCTCTGACGTGCACTGTCAACTGTGGGACCTTATACAGACAGGTGTGTGCTTTTCCAAATCATGTCCAATCAATTGAATTTACCACAGGTGGACTCCAATCAAGTTGAAGAAACATCTCAAGAATGATCAATGGAAACAGCATCCACCTGAGCTCAATTTCAAGTCTCATAGCAAAAGGTCTGAATACTTATGTAAATACAATTAGATTTGAATAAGGTATTTGTTTATTTATTTTTTGCAAAAAATTCTAAAAACCAGTTTTTGCTTTGTCATTATGGGGTATTGTGTGTAGATTGATGAGGGAAATGTATTTAAATCAATTTTATAATAAGGCTGTAACCTAACAAAATGTAGAAAAAGTCAAGGTGTCTGAATACTTTTCCGAATGCACTGTATGTGGTTAGCTGATACTTTAAAATACCTAACCAGGCATTGTAAGATTTGTCAGGCATCAGCAACGTCTAAGCATAGGAACGCGCCCAATCCTTCAAATGTGCACACACACGGTCCAAAGTTTGCATTGAATTAAGGCAGAACTTTCCAAACTCGGTACCCCAAGGGGTGCACGTGATCATCAAGCTGAGTAGTGCTAGGGTAAAACCCAAAATGTGCACCCCTTGGGGTCCTGACGACCAAGTTTTGGAAACCCTAAATTAAGGAGGAATCTCAATTGCATACTCCTCACATCCTCTCCTTGCCTCCTCAAAACCCTTTGGATGAGAAAGCCTGAGGTTCCGCCCCTCTGACCTTCTCCGCCAATGGGTTTTGAGGAGAGGATTAAAGGAGTATGCAATTGAGATTCTCCCACCCAAGTTGTTTTTATATATGCCAACTTTTGTAGGAAAACTGCCGCACGTTTTTGGGTATATTTTGTACATACGCAACATTCGGCCCCAGGTGAGGTAAAAGTGCACTGAGCAGCTTAGTCATGTGTTGATGGGAAGGGTTCCGCACTGAGATGTTCTGAAACACATGTAGACTTGGTTATCTTATCAAGAGGGAAAAGGTTTGTTCATAGTTGTTGCGGTTTGACATAACAATGAAGAGAGAACCACTCAAGGAAGTGAAAGACACCCCTTTGCAATTCAAAGATACAAAGCAATTCTTACAAAAAAAGATTGCCGTTTTGAAACTGCAATAACTGCAACTGACTGAGGTATTTTGGACACAGTAATTGCAGAATAATTACAGTGTACTGCATTTGAACTGCAGCTATACTGCATTTTGGACACAGTATTTGCAGCATACTGCACTTTTTTGTAAGTGACGTTCAACACAGTTTAACCGCAGAACTTGTCATAACCCATTCAGCTCCATTTTTGGAAAATGTTGAATTTCTCTATTACTTCAAAAACTGGCCAAGTGCTCCCCCATGAGGATTCACTGAGAACACAATGGAAACCAAAGGAGTAATGTACCTACATACTGTAGACATACATCATTGTATGTACCATATTAAAGCCAACATTGACCTGTTAATAACCCCATCATGAATACAATACAAAAACATCTGGGTTTATATTGCGGAAGAATGAAGTCTTATCGCAAATGAGAAAACTGTGCATAGGGTTTAGATCACTTTATTTTTCAAACAAATGAGATGTTAAACACTGAACAAATAAAGATGTCCCAGTCAAACTGACCAGATCCACAATCAATCATCTTTAGCATTTCTTTATTGCGAGCTGTGTTTGAGTGATGCCTCATTGTCTGCAATTTACCCATTCTGGGTCAGAGTTCACTAAGGACCATTGCTTAGAAAAAAAAGATGGTGCATATTCCAGCATCATCGGACATGGAATTTGGAATTGCCACACACAAACCTAGTTCCAAGGACAGGAGTGTTATGCGAAAGCAAATCCAGATTTGACATCAAAAAGGCACATTGGTAGGGATGAATGTAGCGGCGCACAGTCTGACCTTACCCCATCTGAAGTCATGTCATATGTGGAGAACCGTGGCAATGCAAGATGAGAATAACAAAAACAAACAAAAAAATAGTTCTCTGAATTGTCACATGGAAAACGTTAAGGCGGCGCTCTCTCTAAGTTTGTAGTTTTCAACAAAATAGCGAAAGAAACAACACTTGTTCATTTACCATCACGCACGCTTCTCAATGAGTAGAACATTCCTGCAATACAAACCCTTGAAAGATTGGAGGGAAATTGAGACTGTCAAAAATGTGGACCTTGCAGGTGTTTTGTTTGTATCTACACATACCTTAATGTAAATTCTGAAATTACAGAAGATGCCTGCCTCTAAACTAAATAGAAAGGTTTCATTTCTGTATATTCATAAAGGCTGTTCAACTTTGAAAGTCTTGTGATTCAATTTCATAAGCCAAAACGATAGCTAAAGGAATGTTAACAAGTATAGTTCCAGCATACAAACAATTCCTTATTTTCTTGTCCTCACAGTTGTATTAGTCCCCTCTGTTTCAACATTTTCTGCCTGGGTGAGGATTGTTGGGAGAGAAGTAAATAGAAAAACAAAGATAACTTTTAAAATACTTTGTTGATTGAACAAAAGGAGGCACATTTTTGTTGAACTTCCTCCGGGAAGAAACACATGAGGGCATGTGTACATCAGAACAGAGTGGTGAGGAGAGAAGATGAGGGGTGGAGTATGGAATGTTGGATCGCTAACATGTATCGGCCAACCAAAAACAAAAGAATGTGTAAAACAATGTTATGCCTCTTCTGCATTGCAGAACAGGTCAACAGTATGTGACGCAAACAGAAAAGCTCTACAGGTTTTGTACATCGTTTCCATAAACCTCCCAAAAAAACTGAAAAGGTCAAATAAATAGATGCATACATGATAAGAAATTGTATAATTTATTTTTGTAGATGTCACATAAAGCTTCTTGTAACTCCCAAATAGGTGTCAGTATTCCACTCACTGGACACGTTCGGCTTTAACTGTGCTAGATAAACGCTTTCAACACCCTCTGAGCACGTAACTGGAAAGCTAAACTCCAGCCAACCCTACACTAGAACCCTAGTTTGCAATGAATTGTTAGTAGCAGCACTCTGCAAACGGGCACATCTTTCCTGCAACTTTTTATTTTTGAAAAACAGAACTGAAACAGCCCTTTGACAAACTTGGGACAGACACCCCATCTCAGTCTAGGCAAATATATGGCAGGATGTTCAGTTTGCTCTCATCCCCATGTGGGTCCAACGATATACACTCCGTCCAGTCGTACCAAGTGCCCTTGGTGTCGTAACAACCATTTACCCCTTGCCAGTGCTCCGTATGTACTCTGTGGAGGTCCTTGTCGGTCACCTCCCGGCTCACTCCAGGTGTGTCCGTTACCGAGCTATCCAGCTGCAAGACGTGGACTCCTCGCCTCGCCTCCCTGAGATCGCTCTCCTCCCGTTTCAGGTATTCTGACATGAAAAAGTGCGCGCCGGGGGCCTGGACCCTCGAGGATGTGAGCACGTTACTCTGAAGGTTTAGGTAGGACTGGATGATCTCGTTTCGGGACAGCTCTTTCCAGTTAGTCTGTTGGAAGGGGCTTGGGGTGGGAGGCTGCTGCGGATGCAGATCAGTTCTCTGCTGGGGCTTAGGGGAAGGTGGCATTGGGGGTTCCTCCACCTGACAGGGTTCTTTATGTACCATGGACTTGATCTGTCCAGTCACAGGGTCAAACGTTAGCCTGCGTTCTTTTAACCGCACAGGCTTTGTTTTGTCCTCTGTGTCCTGCCCCTGCAGGTTGACAGAGTAGTCCCTGGACCTGTACTTCTTCCTCTTTTTGCGGTCCGAGCTGGAGGCAGAGACTTCTGCCTCAGCCTTGACTACCATTACAGAGGAGGAGGGGGTGGGTCTGTGGAGTTCCGCGCTCTCAGAGTTTTGTGGGGCAGGATGGGTGGTGGGAAGGAAGACAGGCGGGGGTTCCAGTGTTGCAGTGCTGCGTGGGGGATTGGTGGTGGCCTCTGTGGAGCCAGGCCAGTGCAGTGAGGCCCTATGGGCAGGGGGTGGCGGCCCATTCACATGAGACACTTGGGCTGGGGACGTTAAAGGCTGGGACGAAGGCAAGCGAGGACTCCGAGCTGGGCTTGGGATAGTCCCTTTTGGTGCATATGTTGAAGAGTGCTTGGACATAGTCTCTTGCTTCATAGTCCGTGGACTTGAGAGGCAGCGGGGGCTTTTGGTCAGATATTGCCCTCCTCCTTCGTCCAGCCTTGCTTGCTGCTGCAACACAGCAGTCTTGAGTAAAGAGGAAGTGCTAGGTAGTTTGGCGAGGCCCGGGGAGCTGGGGTGAGGTTTGACAGCATTGACAGGGATTCTACTGTGTTTTTCATTCTCAATGTGCTCTGTCCGGGCCCTGTCCGGCGAAGGGGTAGCCTCTAGGTCTTGGGGAGCCTCAGGGTTACCTGCAATCCCATTTGTGGGAGGTGGCGGAGTAGAGTTGTGCATCTGCTCGTTGGGGGACATCTTGGAAGTTTTGGCCGGTAAGTGCACACTGTCCTTTTGCTCCCCTCTACGCTTCCTGCTGCTTGACTTCTCCGCTTTGGGCGAGTAGGTGTTGTGGACGTCATTTCTGGTTTTGACCTCTTGGACACCTTTGCCTGCCAGGGATACGTCAGGGGGTGGAACGTCAGTCCGACAGGGGTGGGCACTGCCATTGGCAGAGCCCGAGACACTTACTGCCCCCCGCGATGGAGTCTCATTTTGCCCTGGGTCGATCAATTTCTGCCAGCTCCGCAAAAGCTTCTTGGCACGCTTGGCAAGGTCTTTATCCTTGGTCTTCTTCCTCACGTCATTGATCAGTTTCCCCAATCGGGTTTCCTAAATTGGTAATTCAAATAAAAAGTTGTTAAAAGGGATACTTTTGGATTTTGGCAATGAGGCCCAGAGTCAGATGAACTTGTGGATCCCATTTCTATGTCTATGTGTCCAGTATGAAGGAAGTTGGAGGTAGTTCACAAGCCAATAGTAGCAAAATAGATAAAAAGGGCTAAGTTGCCAAAATCCCAAATGATCCTTTTAAGAATACCAAAATCATTGTCACAAGCAACAATCAAAGCACTTAAAAAGCTTTGGGTCTTACCTCAAGTGCTTCTTTGGTGATAGGAAATTTCTCCAAGTATGTGATAACTTCAAATACTGCCACCATATTGTGAATCTGCTGGAAGGAGCAAAAGAGATGATGAGAACACAGATTTTCAGCACAGAGTTACTAAGCTAGTTAGAAGTAACAGCTAAGTACACAACAGTTGGCTTGCTGGCTGGCCTACTACCTTGCTAGAGCTAAACGCTATGCTGGCTATTAACTGTCTAACAATCAGTCCAGCAATTATTATATTATTTAAACAGTGCGCACCAGACTTTTGAGTCAAGATCAGAGTCAAAACGCAAGCTGAGATTTATTTTTCAAACATGACTTAAACATAAGCCTGTGCAACATGAACCTATTAAAAAAACAGTTTTGTTGCAATGAGGTTTGGGCAGTAGGGTACAGGTCGAAAACATTCAGTGTATATTGGCTATGCTTGAATTGACCTGCCAATGTTGTTCTCAGACCATTTTTCAATTAACTCATTTGAGGTACATAAACTGGTAACAGATCATTTGCGCAGCTGAGCATAATAACTAGCATTTTAAATTTGTACTGGACTGATGGCCTTCATCTGATGGTCAGAGGGGGAGAGCACAGTTGCTCCCTCCCGCTGAGGAAAGGGGACATCGTATTCCATCTAACGGCGAACCTCATATCTGCATTGTGCACCAATTCATGTTGTTACTCCTATGACCAGAGAAAGTGAAATATCCCTCGATATTAAATGACACAAGCCGTTAATAATAACGCAAGCTTACCGAAACACTTTGCTACTCAATCAATACAGCTGCAGTGCTGGTTGTAGAGTGAGTGGAAGTAGAGAGTATGTTCAATACTTTTATAAGCCCTAAAAATACACAAAGTGTTGACAGTGCTGAATAACAATTTAAACATGAGCTCACTCAAAACCACACTGTATTTGTTGATTCGCTCTAGTCATGGTTTTAAAAGTTTGGAAATATCACTATCAACTTCGCTGTGCGCTCTCGTCTTCTTTCTAGAGTCTATGGCTCAAACAAACTGCAGACATGGTGATCTGAGCTGATTGGCCAGCGGTAGGCCTAAAGGTGCACTTGATTTTACCTCTGGGCCTGCCGGGTAGGTAGGTGGAGTTCTACCTTCAGACACATGAAATGGTTCCAAATGGGAAGACTTTGCCTTCATGGCACTAGCGCTTCTGAATCAAGTGCAAATACCACCCACAGTGTGAAACAAATGAGAAAAATAGGAACGTAAGGCTTTACCGTTGGGTTTTTTATAGAAATGTTTGGTGCTTGACAAGGAATGACGTGGAGATCGAAGTCGATCACCCAGTTGGCGACCACTGGTTTAAAACATGTTAGCTAGCTAGCCAGCCAGCCATGGACAGTAGCTTGTTGCATATATAAAACGTAGGTATCGGTATCCATAAGAAACAGTAGGACACCCTATGACAATACAATAATAACTACGCTCATAAGCAATAGAATGGTCAAAGTCTTAGACTTGATACATACAGGGTTTATTAAAAATAGACACTCAAACAAATACATGTTTCAGTTTAATACCATACACAAAAAAACAAGACATTTCAATCATGGCTGTTGATGCAGAAAAGGCTTTAGACAGTCTTGAATGGCCTTTTTTATTCAAAACTTTGGAAGCTTATAACTTTCCAGCTCAACTAAATGTAAGAAAAATATTATATAAATGTCCTAAAGCAAAAATATACAGAAATACATTGGATAAAATTGCTTCATAAAATGGGCACAAGAAATTTGCTGACTCAACTGTTCTGGAGAACTACGGTAAGCTTCATAATGTTAAATAATGTGAACGGTGAAAGAGCGCAACCTGCTTTATCTCCTAATGTATTGCACAAGTTGGCTGCAGGTATTTACTTAAGTAGCTACAAATATGAACATTTATTGAAAAACTTCAAATAAATAGGTTTGAACGGTACAGAAATACCATCTGGTGGGCATTTCCAAATACCACGGTATACGATCGAGCGCGCATATATATATATATATATATATATATATCTTTCTGTGACATTGGGATCAAAATGGTTTGATTTATCCATTTTTAAATGTTTATGCAGTTCCACATGTGTACTTAAAGGAATATATTCAAATTGGTCCATAACCCCACTTACAACATAGGCCTAGGACTATACATCCTTTAAGCAGGGTTCATCCAGGCATTGGCAAGTCAAATTCAGGGACATTTTCAAGTACTTAATTAGAATTTTCAAGGACCTCAATGTTATACAATTGTGCAGCAGGTAGCCAAGCAGTTAAGAGCATTGGGCCAGTAAACAAAAGGTTCCTGGTTCGAATTCCCAGAGCCGACTAGGTGAAAAATCTGTCAATGTGCCCTAAAATAAAATAAAAATGTAACTACCACTAGCATTTTAGGCACTGTGAAAGCATAGATTTTCTCATTATTACGCTCTAAAACGTGAGAACCTAATACAGATGATAATAAGCGCAGAGCTGTTGACATAGAGGTTCAGATTTCTTCTTGTGGTGGTCGTCATCAAAGTGGTTTCCACGGGTCGCAAAAAGAAACAATTGTATGTAAAAGTCTTGGAAAATAAAGCTTGGCATATTCTCAGTGCTTCATTGACATTTCAGAGATGTTCTTGTATTTGTGAGAAATCTTTGAAAAATGTATGATTTTGAATAACATGAAAAGCATATACTAAAATATTACATGTCATGTCTCAAATCGATATCCATCTTACCTCTATTGCTTTATGTCAAACCTCCAGACGAGCTTCAATACCATACAACACTCCTTCCGTGGCCTCTAACTGCTCTAAAATGCTAGTAAAACTAAATGCATGCTCTTCAACCGATCGCTGCCCGCACCCACCCGCTCGACTAGCATCACTACTCTGGACGGTTCTGAGTTAGAATATGTGGACAACTACAAATACCTAGGTGTCTGGTTAGACTGTCAACTCTCCTTCCAGACTCACATTAAGCATCTCCAATCCAAAATTAAATCTAGAATCGGCTTCCTATTTTGCAACAAAGCATCCTTCACTCATGCTGCTAAACATAACCTCGTAAAACTGACTATCCTACCGATCCTTGACATCGGCGATGTCACTTACAAAATAGCCTCCTACACTCTACTCAGCAAATTAGATGTAGTCTATCACAGTGCCATCTGTTTTGTCACCAAAGCCTCATACTACCCACCACTGCGACCTGTATGCTCTCGTTGGCTGGCCCTCACTTCATATTCGTCGCCAAACCCACTGGCTCCAGGTCACCTATAAGTAGGTGACCTGGAGGTAGGTAAAGCCCAATCTTATCTCAGCTCACTGGTTACCATAGCAACACCCACACGTTGCACTCACTCCAGCAGGTATATTTCACTGGTCACCCCCAAAGCCTTCTCCTCCTTTGGCCACCTTTCCTTCCAGTTCTCTGCTGCCAATGACTGGAACAAATTGCAAAAATCACTAAAGCTGGAGACTCATATCTCCCTCACTAACTTTAAGCATCAGCTGTCAGAGCAGCTTACCAATCACTGCACCTGTACACATCCCATCCAACTACCTCATCCCCATATTGTTCTCTACTTGCACATCATCATCTGCACATCTATCACTCTGGTGTTAATGCTAAATTGTAATTATTTCACCACTATGGCCTATTTATTGCCTTAACTCCCTAATCTTACTACATTTGCACACATTGTATATAGATTTTTCTATTGTGTTATTGACTGTACGTTTGTTTATCCCATGTGTAACTGTGTTGTTTGTGTCGCACTGCTTTGCTTTATCTTGGCCAGGTCGCAGTTGTAAATGGGAACTTGTTCTCAACCGGCCTACCTGGTTAAATAAAGAAATGTCCTGCGGATTCGAGAAGAAAGATGACGAGTTCAACAGGCAAAGGAGCCTGTCAGGTAGCCAGTAGCCTTATTTCTTGCACAGAATCTAGCCTAGCTGACGCGATGCAATTTTCCAGATTTTTTCCCACTTTTCTCTGGCCTCCATTGATTTAGTCACCCTATAAGGGGTAAAAATTCCAAAACATAAATATCTAGTACTAGTCAAAAAAGTTGACACCTACTCATTCCTGGGTTTTGTTTTATTTTTACTATTTTCTACATTGTAGAATAATAGTGAAGACATGAACTATGAATTAACATATGGAATCATGTAGTAACCAAAAGTAGCCACCCTTTGCCTTAACAGCTTTACACACTCTTAATCAACAATGTAGAAAATAGTCAAAATAAAACAAAACCCTGGAATGAGTAGGTGTTCAAACTTTTGACTGGTACACACTACCATTTAAAAGTTTGGGGTCACTTAGAAATGTCCTTGTTTTTGAAAAAAAAAAAAAAATATATATATATATATATATATATATTTTTTGTCCATTAAAATATCAAATTGATCAGAAATACAGTGTAGACATTGTTAATGTTGTAAATGACTATTGTAGCTGGAAACGGCTGTTTTTTTTATGGAATATCTACATAGGTGTACAGAGGCCCATTATCAGCAACCATCACTCTTGTGTTCCAATGGCACGTTGTGTTAACTAATCCAAGTTTATCATTTTAAAAGGATAATTGATCATTAGAAAACCCTTTTGCAGTTCCTCTGTCCAGTGTCTGTGTTCTTTTGCCCATCTTAATCTTTTATTGGCCAGTTTGAGATATGGCTTTTTCTTTGCAACTCTGCCTAGAAGGCCAGCACCACGGAGTCGCCTCGTCACTGTTGACATTGAGACTGGTGTTTTAGCGGGTACTATTTAATGAAGCTGCCAGTTGAGGACTTGAGGCGTATGTTTCTCAAACTAGAGACTAATGTACTTGTCCTCTTGCTCAGAGGACGAAGTGAACAGGTTTTTTGAATTTTTTTATTTTTAATAAATTAACAAAGGCAGAAATACCTTATTTACATAAGTGGTCAGACCCTTTGCTATGAGAATTGAAATTGATCTCAGGTGGATCCTGTTCCATTGATCATCCTTGAAATGTTTCTACAACTTGATTGGAGCACCTGGGGTAAATTGAATTCATTGGACATGATTTGGAAAGGCACACACACCTGTCTATATAAGGTCCCACAGTTGACAGTGCATGTCAGAGAAAAAAACAAGCCATGAAGTTGAAGGAATTGTCAGTAGAGCGCCGAGACAGGATTGTGTCACAGATCTGGGGAAGGGTACCAAAACAATTCTGCAACATTGAAGGTCCCCAAGAACACAGTGGCCTCCATCATTCTTAAATGGAAGAAGTTTGGAACCACCAACACTCTTCCTAGAGCTGGCCACCCTGCCAAACTGAGCAATCGGGGGAGAAGGGCCTTGATCAGGGAGGTGACCAAGAACCCGATGGTCAGTCTGACAGAGCTCCTCTGGAGATGGGAGAACCTTCCAGAAGAACAACCTTCAGGCTTTTCTGGTACAGTGGCCAGATGGAAGCCACTCCTCAGTAAAAGGCACAAGACAGCCCGCTTGCAGTTTGCCAAAAGGCACCTAACGGACTCAGACCATGAGAAACAAAATTCTCTGGTCTGATGAAACCAAGATTTTACTCTTTGGCCTGAATGCCAAGCGATATGTCTGGAGGAAACCTGGCACGACCGATGGCAATTTCAATACACAGTGTCAAGATCCTGAGGCCCGTTGTCGTGCCATTCATCCGCCGCCATCACCTCACGTTCCAGCATGATAATGCACAGCCCTATGTCGCAAGGATCTCTACACAATTCCTGGAAGCTGAAAAGTCCCAGGTCTCCCACACATGCTCAATGGGTGACATGTCTGTTGAGTATGGCCTGCATACTCACCAGACACGTCACCCATTGAGCATGTTTGGGAGGCGCTGGATCGACGTGTACGACAGCGTGTTCCAGTTCCCGCCAATATCCAGCAATTTTGCACATCCATTGAAAATGAGCGGGACAACATTCCACAATCAACAGTCCGATCAACTCTATGCAAAGGAGGTGTGTTGCGCAGCATGAGGCAAATGGTGGTGACTGGATTTCTGATCCACTCCCCACCTTTATCTTTATTCCAAGTTATATGATATACAGATTAGGGCCTAATTATTTTATTACAATTAACTGATTTCCTTATATGAACTAACTCAGTCAAATTAAATTGCTGCATTTATTATTGTTCAGTGTTGTGTGTATTGTCACACTATGATACGGACAAGTTTAATCTACACAACATTTTACCCATTGGTCAAAATGTTTTTTTTTTAAAAAAATTTTTAATTGGACACCCTAAAGTCTTCAATATTAATCTTTTAGATTTTGTCTCAAATTCCCCAAGATATATTGATCAACCCTCCTGCCACCAGCGCAGTAAGTTGAAATGGAATTGTATTTATCTTCTGGCTTCCCACTGACTGTTTTTGTGCAACCTAATACTAGAATTGAAAGCAACGGGTAGTGTATGTAACTAAATACACGCGCGTTGCTTAAAAGCACATAGATAGGTGGTAGCTACTAGCTTACTAACGTTAGCGAAGTTATGCAACAACGTATGACGGGCGAGGAATGCGAGAAAAGTTAAGTGTCAACTTGAAGTAAACTAGCTGGGCTAACGCTATTTCGTCTGTCATTCTTTACTTCAGCGTATCAAAAGTGAACTTGTTTTTACGTTTGCAGCTAGTTCGCCATCTGCCCAGTTAACGTTAACATATGGTATTGGTAGTTTGACCTGCGAGAGTTGTGACTGGCTAGTTAAGAGGCTGGCCAATGCTAAAACTAGCTGGCTAAACATTAACGTTATCCTGTTGGGCAGGCTAGCAACTTAGCTAACTTACTAGCTGACGCCCGGTAACGTTAGCGTAGCAAGCTTGCTAGCTAGCAAGCAATGTGTCAACTCACAAGCCTGTATGATTAGCTATCATTTAACAATGGATAATTGGCATAGTTTTTTTTAATGCGATAGCAAATATTCGTCCAGATAGCTAGCTACTCACATTGCTATGACTATCGATGGCCTGCAGCAGCCGGTCTCTCATCTGCTGCGGAGTTGCTGAGGCCGTTGTCATTGCCTGTTCGGTGTGATCCGGCAGACGGGGGAGGAATCCTCCAACAACGAATAATGTGGTACTTGTAGACACTCACAGGCCTTTAGGGAGATATGCAAGACACTTGAGCAGCATATTTATCTGATGCATTTACGCTTAACGGTTCGTAAAATGTCACATGGATTCAGAGATGTGTCAGCCGCCTGCTACTGACTCTTGGGCGCTTTGGAAACTCACCACCAGCTGCTGGATCTCAACGGCCTCCTATTGCATTATGGGATGTAATACTTGGCCGTGTCAGAGAGGAAGAGGCGATGCGAGAGGTTTCACCACAGAACAATATTTGGTTTCACTCTGTCCAAAATAAACCCAGTGCGTTTCTAAGGGCGTATTTTGGACCTAAACTTGTCGCTTGCCTGCCTTCATGCCTTTGGAGCACCGACTCCCATTGTTAGGGAGGAGACATGGGATCATACCAAATGGACTCCTCAATCCTACACCCTATGCGCTTGTGGAGATCCGAGAGGATTTGACAGTGTAAGCAATATGGTAATTGGGCCCCACAGTCGACGCATCATAATACCCATAAAACCTATTGGTCAAACACGGAAATGGTTCCAATCGTTTTTTCCACCATTCATTTGACCCATTGTGGATTTTTAGAAGCACTTCAAATAAGGGCTGTGTTTCATGTAGGCTTACCCTGGCGTGACGTTTTTGATAACTGTAAGTCTCTCTCGGACAGGGTGACTTTTATCAATATATTCGGCTCTAGTCTCAGATTCGAAAATGCTAATTAGCATCAAGTAAGCATCATGCAAAGACTACAAACCACCGCAAACTCTTCGTGGACCTCATCTCTAGCTGACACCTTTGCTCACGGACAGCCCACTCATTAGGCAGGATTAGGCGGCCACCTAGGGCAGCAGATTAACGAGGGTGGCATTTCCTGATGCAATGACACATAAAACCTCATAATTTTGCCCCCATAAAATGTCACATTTTCTCAACCAGTGGCATATGGGCGTTTTAAGTAAGCACTGATGCCACCCAGCGATAAACAGTGGCCACTTTGTCAAAGACAGGGGGGGGGAAATAGCGCCTCTCCAGGGTGCTGTTGGAGAGACACATCCGTAAAAACAAATATACTGATCATAAATCATGCAGCAAATCATGTAGTATATGGCCCTTTTCTGTAGCCTACAGGCTGGAAATAAAATGTATGACAATGTAAGGAGATGGACACATGCATGTTTCTCCGATCAAATAGCCTAACCTAAATGGCGCCCAATCAAATGAGAAAAACGCTGTCATGTTAAACATATCCTAAAACAGGACGAGTCAAGTACAATTGACAGTATGGAATGGACAATCACAGCAGATGTCCAGGAGTTTCACGTCATTGTCATGATCAGTGGTACACGTTTGTATCCGTAATTGTTTTTGACAAGTTGGTCATAGCGAAAAATAAAATGCTTCTGTATTTCCCGCTGTGTAACACACGACAACTCCTGATAATGTTGAGTAGCTGATGTCAGGACTAATAAAGCCAACGCATCAGCCTGTTTTACAAATGATGGGCATTCATACAATTCCATTGCAGCCGACATGGTAGGCCCTGTAAGCACGAGCCGACGTCTTTTGGAACTCTTTTGGTCCTGTCCGGATGTTTCGTTTTGGTGTTTTACAAACGGTAGGCTTACCACCAATCTTCCCTCTAAACTGCGTAGCCCGAGACTGCCACTGGGTGCTGCTGGCAGAACTATCAGCCCACAGAGAGAAGCACGAGATTGAATTTCACTCAATTTTCTAGAGCAGTGGTCATCAACCGGTCGCTCTCTAAGGCTTAAAATAGTCGATCGCCAAACATTTCTGTAAAAAACGCAACAATAAAGCCACGTGTTCCTATGTTTTTATTCGTCACAGGTTGTTGGCGGTAGGTGCAACCGATTCAGATGCCTTGCTTGCCGGTTAGGTGAACTGTTGCCATTTTTATCCATTTCATGTATATAAAGGTACAAACTCTGCTTTCCCAGCGGGACCAGAGAGCAAATCAAGTGCACTATAAGATTACCGCTGGCCAATCGGATGGCTCAGATGACGGTGTCTTCAGTAACCTAGCAGGCATAAAAGAAAGCTACAACAAAGTTGATACTGTGAGATTTCAAAACTTTTTAAACCATGACTAGAGAGAGAGAGAGAGAGACAGACTGTCAAATACAGCAAAGAGCTGCTGTTTTTATGAGTGAGTTCATGTTTAAGTTCTTACTCAGCACTGTCAACACTTTGTATTCAACACTTTTATAAGCGCTACAACAAGCACTGTAGCAGTAATGAATGAGTAGAAAAGTGTATCTATAGGCTTGCGCAGAGGCGGAAATCCCGGGGGGGACGGGGGGGACACGACCCCCCCATCCTGGGAAAAATGATTTGTCCCCCCCAATATATCACTGAAACATAACTATGTAATTTAAATAATATTAATAATACGCAATGAAAGCAATTGTGCTGATTATAGACACTTAATAGCGCGTTTTTAAGTTTCAAAAGATTGCGACCCCCCCCCCACCCTTTGCCTCACAATGGTTTGATCCACTGCCAGTTCCTTAGTTGGCAAGGTAACAGAGGGGTCGTGTCTACTGTCTGAAAGGCACTCAATGAACGTAACTGACGTGAGGTTAATCCAGTCAATCACGCACACACACTAGTTGAATATGCAGAGCTAGCGCGCAAATATTAATTATTAAGCTAGCTAGTACCTATTCCATTTATGTGGCGTCGTCAAAGATGGAATCTTTGCCATTGTCAATTTATTCCAAGATCAGCATGCAGATGATGTAAGTTAGTGCTTCAAAGTCCCTGTGATAAGTTTAGCGATAAACTGAAGTCCAAACTGAACAGAACTACACTCTCTTCTACCTGTCTTAAATATATTTAATGGTCTCGTTGCAAAAGCTAAATTGTCGCAAGGGAACTTTTATTTATTTTATTTCACCTTTATTTAACCCGGGTAGCAAAGATTATAGCAAACACCACTGAAACGGAATTGGTGCTCGCTAGCTTTGCAAATTCAGCTATTGTTGGAAGCCAGCCAATATGAAACAAACTATTAAAATTACAAAAGGTTGCAGCATATGTTGTGTAAATGGTGAACTCATACAGCTGTCAACTCTTGTCATTTTAATCCGTTTCACATTTGCTAGCTAGCTTTTAGATCGAAGCCCAAATAGAATGATAGAAGATAAGATGATAGAAGCCCATCTCCTACTGTAAATAACCTACACACTGTGTGTGTGTGTGTGTGTAGCCAGCCAGGTAGAAAAATGGCAGAAAAACAAAAGACGGACATCAGAGTATTTTTCAGTACACCAAAACGCAAAGTAAGAACCCTAGTAGCCTAATATCTCAAAGACTAGTTGATAAAATGTTCATAAGAAAGAAATGAAATTCTAATGGAAATGTTTCACAATGATGTAATTAGGCAGAGCAGGCAACAGATGGCACACAGACAGCAGAGTTGGGGACAGATATGCAGGGACAGACTGGCAGAGACAGGGAGTCTCAGGTAAGTTTGTTGAGTCTTTGTTTGGCAACATTATGAAAGGTTCTCAATTTTTTTGACTTGTAAAATAGGAACATAATTGGAAAATGCCATGGATACCCCCACTCTCAACTTAAACTGGTGACTGAACTAAGATTTGTTAAAGGCAATGGTATTGCTGTTGTGATTAGTTGTGTAGTTTTGGGTACTGGTAGTTAGGAGTACGGCAAACACCTTATTTCTTTGGTTCCTCAATATACATTTACCATATTAAATGTAGGCTATGTGTTACAGCACTACTTTTGGTGTCCCCCTCAGGAATTGCTCTTGAGAAAATTTCATGTAATTGTGCCCTCCAAAGTTGATATCAGATTTTTGCCCCTGGGCTTGCATTGTTATTATTATCGGCTTGGGTCTTTTAATGTCAAGTAATATTTCACTTTCTCTGTTCATAGAAGTAACAAAATGAATTTGTGTATGAGGCAGAAATAATGCAGTGCGACTAGAGTTTCGCCATCAGCTGGAAGACCGTGTCCCTTTTTGGTCCGTGTCAGTGGAGGAAAGGGAGAGCGGAGTGATGTTGAGAGGCGAACCCTCAGTCTACTGAGAGTGACCATCAGATGCAGGCACCATCAGCCCAATACTATTAAAGATAAAAAGCAAATTATTGAAATGTATACTCACTCAGCTGTGCTTTAAAAGTAATACAACAACGGATCTATTACCTGTCTGATCATATCGCCTACCTCAAATTTTGAAATATATACAGTTGAAATCGGAAGTTTACATACACCTTAGCCAAATACATGTAAACTCAGTTTTTCACAATTCCTGACATTTAATCCAAGTAAATATTCCCTGTTTTATGTCAGTTAGGATTACCACTTTATTTTAAGAATGTGAAATGTCAGAATAATAGTAGAGAGAATGATTTATTTCAGCTTTTATTTTTTTCATCACATTCCCAGTGGGTCAGACGTTTACATACACTCAATTAGTATTTGGTAGCATTGCCTTTGAATTGTTTAACTTGGGTCAAACGTTTTGGGTAGCCTTCCACATGCTTCCCACAATAAATTGGGTGAATTTTTGCCCATTTCTCCTGACAGAGCTGGTGTAACTGAGTCAGGTTTGTAGGCCTCCTTGCTCGCACACGCTTTTTCAGTTCTGCCCACAAATTTTCTATAGGTTTGAGGTCAGGGCTTTGTGATGGCCACTCCAATACCTTGACTTTGTTGTCCTTACGCCATTTTGCCACAACTTTGGAAGTATGCTTGGGGTCATTGTCCATTTGGAAGACCCATTTGTGACCAAGCTTTAACTTCCTGACTGATGTCTTGAGATGTTGCGTCAATATATCCACATAATTTTCCAACCTCATAATGCCATCTATTTTGTGAAGTGCACCAGTCCCTCCTGCAGCAAAGCACCCCCACAACATGATGCTGCCACCCCGTGCTTCACGGTTGGGATGGTGTTCTTCGGCTTGCAAGCCTCCCTCTTTTTCCTCCAAACATAACGATGGTCATTATGGCCAAACAGTTCTATTTTTGTTTCATCAGATCAGAGGACATTTCTCCAAAAAGTATGATCTTTGTCCTCATGTGCAGTTGCAAACTGTAGTCTGGCTTTTTTTTATGGCGGTTTTGGAGCAGTGGCTTCTTCCTTGTTAAGCGGCCTTTCAGGTTATGTCAATATAGGACTCGTTTTACTGTGGATATAGATACTTTTGTACCTGTTTCCTCAAGCATCTTCACAAGGTCCTTTGCTGTTGTTCTGGGATTGATTTTCACTTTTCGCACCAAAGTATGTTCATCTCTAGAAGACAGAACGTGTCTCCTTCCTGAGCGGTATGACGGCTGCGTGGTCCCATGTTGTTTACACTTGCGTACTATTGTTTGTACAGATGAACGTGGTACCTTCAGGCGTTTGGAAATTGCTCCCAAGGATGATCCAGACTTGTGGAGGTCTACCGTTTTTTTCTGAGGTCTTGGCTGATTTCTTTTGATTTTCCCATGATGTCAACCAAAGAGGCACTGAGTTTGAAGGAAGGCCTTGAAATACATCCACAGGTACACCTCCAATTGACTCAAATGTCAATTTGCCTATCAGAAGCTTCTAAAGCCAAGACATCATTTTCTGGATTTTTCCAAACTGTTTAAAGGCACAGTCAACTTAGTGTATGTAAACTTCTGACCCACTGGAATTGTGATACAGTGAAATAATCTGTCTGTAAACAATTGTTGGAAGAATTACTTGTCTTGCACAAAGTAGATGTCCTAACCAACATGCCAAAACTATAGTTTGTTAACAAGAAATTTGTGGAGTGGTTGAAAAACGAGTTTTAATGACTCCAACCTAAGTGTATGTAAACTTCTGACTTCAACTGTATATGTTTAAATGGCCCGAACAACAATGCAGTCATTGGTTGGGCAAATCAAGAAAAGCCAATATGCGGTGATAATGTATTGGGTTTATAGCTTACTGCACAAACCTCATTGCTACAGTACTGTTTTAAATTGGTTAATAAATGCATAGGCTTGCTTAAGTCATATTAAAAAAATTATCTGAGCAGTCGATCTCAGCTTGCATTTTGAGTCAAAGTGATCTTGACATTTTATGCACAGCATCGCTAGCTAGCTTTAGCTTATGCTTTCAGCACAAGATTCATTCTCTGATCCTTTGATTGGGTGGACATGTTAGTTCATGTTGCTAGAGATCTGATAGGTTGGAGGACATCCTGCGGAAGTTGTCATAATTACTGTGCAAGTCCATGGAGGGTGAGAACCATGAGCCTCCTAGGTTTTGTATTGAAGTCAATGTACCCAGAGGAGGACAGAAGCTAGCTGTCCTCCGGCTACACCATGGTGCTACCTTACAGAGTTCTGCTGAGGCTATTGTAGACCTTCATTGCAAAACAGTGTTTTTTAATCAATTATTTGGTGACGTGAATATATTTAATATAGTTTCATCAAAAAGGGATAACTTTAAATGTTTCACTATTTTAATTTTCCTTAGGAGCCTCCACTGTCATTTGACGTCTATGTTTTGTCCGGTCTGGACCAGTCTTGATTTGGCCCAAACATAGACGTCTATAAATGAAGTCTTTTCAACTTACATTCAGGACCAAAAATGAGCCTGATTTCGACATTGGGAAAATATATATTTTTAGTGTCTGGAAAATACGTATTTTCAACATCCGGAAAATAAGGGCACATTTTTTGGTCTCTCCTAGGGCGGCAGAACAGCAAGGACCAGCCCTGCCTTTGCTATCAGCTAGCTAGCTACTAGCTACCTTGATCCAAAATGAAAGATATATTGAACATTTTAATCTACTGTTCCATATTTTAAATAATGTCTTATTTATGCATTTGGTTGTGTCTTGTACAGAATACTGTCCTCATATTTCTAATGTGCCATTAATACTTGGCTAGTTGTTTTGCAAAGAAGCTATCTACCTAGATGATATTAGCAACATACCCTTATTTTACCAGATACTCTTCTCCTTCAGTCGGTGGACAACTTTACTTAATCCCTTATAATTTCTGCCAACGATATGAACAAGGTGAAATATTTCAATTCATGGTGTCAGAATTCACTGCTTCATTAAAGCAATTCGGAACTAACTTGTTGACATGTTCTGTTGCAGAGTCAAAGCCAAATTAAAACATTGCAGAATGTATCCATAATCATGAATGAATAAGCATTTATTTGACAAGAATGCACCTTGTCACCCAACAATCACATCAAACACCTGAGCTCCAACAATGACACCGTTTTAAAGAAATCCAAATACACTGAACAAAAATATAAAATGCAACAATTTCAAAGATTTTACTGAGTTACAGTTTATACAAGGAAATCAGTCAATTTAAATAAATTCATTAGGCCCTAATCAATGGATTTCACAACTGGGAATACAGATATGCATCTGTTGGTCACAGATACCTTAAAAAAAAGGTAGCGGTGTGGATCAGAAAACCAGTCAGTATCTGGTGTGACCACCAATAGCCTCATGCAGCATGACACATCTCCTTCGCATAGAGTTGATCAGGCTGTAGATTGTGGCCTATGGAATGTTGTCCCACTCCTCTTCAGTGCGATGTTGCTGGGTATTGGTGGTAACTGGAACACGCTGTCATACATGTCGATCCAGAGCATCCCAAACATGCTCAATGGGTGACATGTCTGGTGATTATGCAGGCCATGGAAGAACAAGGACATAAAATACTAGGTCAATTCCGAAACCCACTTACCAGACTCAAAACAGGAAGCCATGCCTAAACGCAGCTATATCAACACCATTCCTGTCAATGTAAAACGTCCATGTTGCTGCTGTCAATTGTGAGCAGCACATTTAACACTGCATTCGGTCTGAACCCCTACAATAAGCAGGATAGCATTACACAGGTGAAAAAAGGTAGCAAAAACAGTACACGTTTAAAGATGTTACTGAGTCTAGATGCTATCAAATCAGGACAAGAACCAGTGTAGGAAGCAGCATAGAGAAAATGGGTGAAGCTAGGGTGGGTTTATAGAGATAAGATGGAGAGATCCGAAGTTGAGGCAGAAAAGGCATTGTGCGGAATAAAGGGTAGCTAGAGGGATGGTTGGCCATGGAAT
The DNA here is from genome assembly GCF_901001165.1 of Salmo trutta. NCBI lineage: Eukaryota > Metazoa > Chordata > Actinopteri > Salmoniformes > Salmonidae > Salmo > Salmo trutta. Next base: position 13,810,359 of record NC_042977.1, read on the forward strand.
AAACATAAAATGGGGTGCTGGTGTGCTTCTGCACCCCTTTTAGGTCGTTGTCACAAATCTGTCCAGTCATACTCGGGGTCCCAGCGTGTGTCCCTCAATGTCATTCCTTAGTGATCACAGCATTTCCAAAAATTGAGCCATAGACAATAAAACTTAAGCACTGAGGACAACATTTTGTTGACCACATTTACACCAGGTCTACTGTGTGTGAATGATGGAATAATCTCACCCCAGCTGTAGGTTCACTGTGTATGGTCACTTAGGCCTGTACATCAACTATTACTGGGACAATTGGAGACTTGAATGTCTTTGGGTCTGCATCTATAAAAAGGTCAAATATAAAATGGAGGAAGTTAATATGTGGCTTAGATTGAATTCAAAGTTGAAACAAATGATAAACTAAGCAATATGATGCAACAAACTACTGCACATATGAAAGACTGTACCACACAGGCCAGTACAATAGCCTACACATGGGTGGACTGCTCCAGATCTGATTGCCTGGACTGTGTATAAGCTTTTGTTCCAGCCCATACCTGATTACAAACCATAGCCTAAAAACTGTTGGTCGCTAAATCCAGCGACATGAAAGACCGTGTAAAAACAGTTAGCTGGAGCCGTCTGAGCGGTTGGCTGTAGATTAACCTCACCCGCTAGTGCTTAATGCGGACTCCACATTGGTCTGGCGGTCCGACAAGAACCAGGCAGATGTGTCCATTTCCAGAGTTTCATTCTCTAGTTTGCCACCACACATTAACACACACAGAAGTGAACATTGTGGTTTCTAAAGGAAAGGAACATGTACAAACTTGTCAACAGTGCTAATGGAGCTATGCAATTGGATCTGTACATAGCATTACATGTACATATATTCACACATAACTACTACAAATAAGATGTCAGCATCTTAACAGAGAGAGAGGCTAATTAGAGCTGCCAGTCCCGATTATCTTATCTAATAGGCCATAAATCAAGTGCACATGTGGGAGTGCACCAGGCCTTAAAGGAAGGGCTTTTTAAAAAATATATATATTTTTTTTACATAGCCTATCGCCGTGATTCTGTATGTTGATTATTTGAACATGATTTAAGACAGGTGTTAGAGCTGGGCTGGGATAAAACCCTTCACACAGTCCTGCTCTTCAGGACTTCCTGCAATGATTGAAACAGACCAAAGCAGGAGAATAGTGTTCCAGGTTGAAACAGCTTACCTAATTGAGAGTTGGTAAGCCTCAGGCACACCCACTGGTACTGGAATAGGGAAAGTGCAAAAAAAAAAAAAAAAACAAGGCTTGCAATTTTAGCATCAATAACATGACAATAATTCTACCTCAAAAACAAATGTGTGAATACCAATTCATTTAAAACCCACCATAACAGGTAGGTCTAAATAAGGTTACATAACCTTGCCTACTAGGCTAGCAATACTAATGATCAGTTGTCCAGAGGGTAACAGCAAACATATCAATGGTTTCCAGCAGTAAAGTAACCACACTGTTGACTCAAGAGATGATGCAAATCAGTCCATCTCTGAAACCTCTCAAAAAGCCAGACTAAAATAATACAGCTAGTTGGGATAGTTACAAGTCATGTAGTACTTGAAGTAGGCTACCCACACCTCACCCACAGACACAAACATGATCAAGAATGCCTAGCCCTAGCTTCACCATCTAAGTTAGCTAGCAAGCTAGACTGTTGTTTTATAAAAGCAAAAGAAAGTTAAACTTGTTTTTATGAATTTCTCATCTATTTAAATGGCTAGTCAAATAGATGGCTAATGTAGCCATCTAGCCAGGCTAATGTTGCTAACTATGAGCTAGCTAGATAGCAGGCATTTTAAAATGTAAAACTTGAACAAGAAAGTTCACAGAATTGTCCATTTAAACAACTCTAGCCAATTTATGAATGACTAAATGTTTATTAAAAGCCCGGGAGATTCTCATCCAGATGACCATGGCCCTTGGTGAGTGATGTGAAGCTTGAGACAGGCATTTGTAGTTCTCTATGATAGCAGCTAAATATCATTTCATTTTTGTGGGGTAAATACAGGCAAATATATTAATAAAAGTCACCTTGTCTGGGAGAGATTAACACGGTTATCAAAACGCCAGGCCAGGTTAAGCCTACACAAAATACAGCCTTTATTTGAATATTTTCTAAAATCCACAATGGACATGCAAATATTCTCTTTGAATAATCTTAGGAACTCATGGCAGGGTGAATCATGTTATACAGGACATCACAGGCATTATTATTCAACCAGATCCATGTCATTTCCTCCTAGGTATTGTTCCTGTGGAGACACTCCAATCCTCTCCACTTAAATTGATAGATTATCTTTTAGCAACAGCAAGGAAATGCCTCCTCCAGAAATAAAGCTTGTCCCAAGTGGGTGTGACACCTACTCCCACTGCACTGCTGCTTGGATTCCACTTGGCGATCTGTTCACCGTCTGCCCTGGCTTGTCTCCCCCTGTCTGGTACAGGTATCCCCACCACACTCCCCCCTCCCTACCGAGCTTTCGCTTGCCTTCAGCACACAGGCACTGTTAGGGCGAGTGACTCTGAACTTACAATGGCTAGCCCGAAGTTGTTAATTTTTTTTCTTGTACATTTTGCCTCATGACTCCTGCATGCTTTGTTGACTATGAACTTTCTTGTTTACTCTAACGTGGGACAGACTGTTTGTTCCCACACTTGGGACTGACTCTCTATTGGTTACACTGACTTTTGGCCTCCCATCCTATTCTAACCACCTCTCGCTGGCTTTCTATTCATGTTACCTGACAAAATTGCTGTAAAATATGATCCTGTTGCCACCTAATGCACATTCAAATGTCATAAATCAACACTGCAGAGCTCTCCCTGTCCTCTGCCGTGCCTTGATTGTATTACTGTTGATGATATCTGGAAATGTGCATGTACACCCTGGTCCATCTACTGTCGCTAGCCCCAATTGACTTGTGCTCTGATATGTTTCACTGATTTCTGCTCTCGTAAAAGCCTGGGTTTTCTGCACATTAACACTAGAAACGTATTACCTAAAATTGATGAATTGAAAGTGTGGGTTCCCAGCTGAATTGAAAGTGTGGGTTCCCAGCTCCAATCCAGATGTGTTAGTCATTACTGAGATGTAGTTCAGAAAGAGTATTTTGAATACTGACGTTAACCTTTCTGGCTATTACCTTTTTCGGTAAGACAGAACTTCCAAAGGTGGGGGAGTGGCAATCTTTACCAAGAATCACCTTCAGTGCTCGGTTGCGACAAATAGCTATTTGTTGACTGTTCTGGGGTGTTATCGTCCTCCATCAGCACCGGCCTGTACCCTACCTGCCCTAAGCTCTCTTCTGGCCCCTTACACTAAGTCTGAATTTGTCCTGCTAGGTGACCTAAACTGGGACATGCTTAAACCACCTGACCAAGTCCTAAAGCAATGGGAATCCCAAAATCTTTCTCAGATTATTACCAATCCCGCAAGGTATGACTCCAAACACCCAGAAAAAAGGCTACTCTTCTCAATGTTATCCTCACAAATAATCCTGATGGGTACCAGTCTGGTGTTTTCTGTAATGACCTCAGTGATCAATGTTTTACAGTCTGTGTTCGTAATGGCTGCTCAGTGACACGTCCTGTCCTGATTTGTCATAGACGCTTGCTAAAAACTTTAATGGCCTTTGTAAATTGGTATAGAATCAGCTTGATCCCTTCTGTCGAAGAAGCTTGGACCTTCTTTTTTGATATCTTCAGTGATATTGTTAACAAACACGCCCCCATCAAGAAAATTAGAATTAAAAGCAGGTTCAGCCCCTGGTTTGCAGAGTTACTCCACCTCAATAATCCCTGCCCCGCTACAAAGTTTCTCCCTGCAGGCAGTTACTGAGTCCGAGGTGCTAAAGGAGCTCCTTAAACTTGACCCCAAAAATCCATCTGGCTCAGATGGTTTAGACCGTTTCTTCTTTAAGGTTGCTGCCCCTATAATCGCCAAGCTTATCTCTGACCTTTTAAACTGTCTCTCCTCTCTGGGGAGGTTCCCATTGCTTGGAAGGCAGCTACGGTTGGTTTTTTATTTAAAAGGGGGAGATCAAGCTGATCCTAACTGTTATAGGCCTATTTCTATTTTGCCCTGTTTATCAAAAGTGTTGGAAAAAGTGACTGGCTTTCTTGATGTCTATAGTATTCTCTCTGGTATGCAATCTGGTTTCCGCTCTGGTTATGGATGTGTCACTGCAACCTTAAAGGTTCTTAATGATGTCACCATTGCCCTTGATTCTAAGAAATGTTGTGCTGCTTTTTTTATTGACTTGGCCAAAGCTTTTGATACGGTAGAGGGGTCTTTGGCCTGGTTTGCTAATTACCTCTCTCAAGGAGTGCAGTGTATAAAGTCAGAACATCTGCTGTCTCAGCTACTGCCTGTCACCAAGGTTGTACCCCAAGGCTTGATCCTAGGCCCCATGCTCTTCTCAATTTATATCAACAACATAGCTCAGGCAGTAGGAAGCCCTCATCCATTTATATGCAGATGATACAGTCTTATACTCAACTGGCCCCTCCCCGGATTTTGTGTTAAACGCTCTAGAACAAAGCTTTCTTAGTGTCCAACAAGTTCCCTCTACCCTTAACCTTGTTCTGAACACCTCCAAAACAAAGGTCATGTGGTTTGGTAAGAAGAATGCCCCTCTCCCCACAGGTGTGATTACTACCTCTGAGGGTTTAGAGTTTGAGGTTGTCCCTTCCTACAAGTACTTGGGAGTATGGCTAGATGGTACACTGTCCTTCTCTCAGCACATATCAAAGCTGCAGGCTAAATTTAAATCTAGACTTGTTTTCCTCTATCATAATCGTTCCTCTTTTACTCCAGCTGCCAAACTAACCCTGATTCAGATGACCATCCTACCCATGCTAGATTATGTAGACATAATTTATAGATCGGCAGGTAAGGGTGCTCGAGTGGCTAGATGTTCTTTACCGGTTGGCCATCAGATTTGCCACCAATGCTCCTTATAGGACACATCACTGCACTCTATACTCCTCTGTAAACTGGTCATCTCTGTATACTTGTCGCAAGACCCACTGGTTGTTGCTTATTTATAAAACCCTCTTACTTACCCCCTCACTTCCCCCTATCTGAGATATCTACTGCAGCCCTCATCCTCCACATACAACACCCGTTCTGCCAGTCAAATTCTGTTAAAGGTCCCCAAAGCACACACATCCGTGTCGCTCGTCTTTTCAGTTCAAACTGGACAGTTCTCAATCTCTTCATTCAAAGACTGAATCATGGGCACTCTTACTGATAGTTGTGGCTGCTTTGCGTGATGTATTGTTGTAATCCCAGCCCCCATCCCACGCAGGAGGCCTTTTGCCTTTTGGTCATTGTAAATAACAATTTGTTCTTAACTGACTTGCCTAGTTAAATAAAGATGAAATAAATAGAAATAATGTGTAACAAAATGCTGTAAAAATGAACATGCACTCTCAAAAGATATTTGGTTAGGTCTATGCAGGGAACTTGCTGACATGGAGAGAATTACATCAAATCTTACATTGACAGCATAGGTACGAATGTTTGTTATTTTTCTGTGGCTTTATCCAATTGTATTCTTATTCACACTCTTGAAATATTTTCTCTATACAGCCAAAAGTACCCTTGACAAAAAACGAGCTCCGATTGGGAACATTTTATTTCAATGGTCATCCAACTCTTTCTAGAGCTCCGACTTTCTGACCTGAAGATCCCTGACCGAATGATTCAACCTCGTTTCCCCCAGTGACACCTGGGAAACTCCCAACACTGCAGATAAAAGACAAATGACTAAATGCAGTCTTTCTACAAAAAGTTGATAAGTGGTTATCGTATAAGACCTGAATGTGACTGTTTCAGTAACCATTTCTATACATCTTACTGTGTGAACATGTTTCAGCTTCTATACCTATTATGCCCAGCAGATGGAGACATTGTACAACAATGAAACAACGAGCCAACAACATTCAATGGGTCTGTCACATTGATATGCTTCGATTTTTTTATTTAATGTCATTTCATTTACAAATAGTAATGCAAAGATACTAAGACAGAAGCCTTCACACAAGAAAAATACATTAGGTACGATTTGAGTAGAAGTTTAACATCCGTTATCAGTTACTTATCACATAATATAGCCAACTTGGATTTTTTGGTCTGCTTTCTCCCCTTTTATATAAAAGCACAATTTAGAGAACAAGAGTTGATCCATTCATTTCAAAGGGCCAGCTCAAAAGTACAGGATTGCCAAACTGCTGCTGAATGCTAGGATTTGCATATTTGATGAGCATAACTGTGTCCTGTTGCTGCGAGTACAGAAGGTGTAGTATCCAGACATTGCAGTGCAACGTTCAAGTAATCGTACTCAAAAGGAAAAATACATTATATTACAATTTAGCTGCCGTTGTATGAAGAAAGGACCACTAGAGTGGGTCATCTCCCATTAAATGCACATAGAGGATTTGAAGTTGTCTTTTTGTGGGAACTATTGAATGATCAAACAATTACGGTCTGTCTGATTCGTTTACCCTTTTCACATGTAGTGCCTCTAACCAATTAAACATTTATATTCTGATATAGAGATCTGCATTTTATCCTACTGGAGATGAAGGAAAAAGGAAACCGCACACTCCTCTTGATAGCCTCACTGATCTTTAATAAGCTTACGTATCGGCCTTCGTCAGAGCTTACTGGAGATGCTTTTGGTGAGCAGGTTTTAGTCACACGGTCAAATGATATATATAAATATATTTTTAACCTTCATTTAACTAGGCAAGTCAGTTGAGAACAAATTCTTATTTACAATGAAGGCCTACCCCGGCCAAACCCGGACGACGTTGGGCCAATTGTGCGCCGCCCTGTGGGACTCACGGCTGGATGTGATACAACCTGGATTCAAACCAGGGACTGTAGTGACACCTCTTGCACTGAGACGCAGTGCCTTAGATTGCTGCTCCACTCGAGAGCCCAACGTAACCTATTCAGAGCGAAATACTTGCTTAAAGCAAAACATATCACATTAAGCCTTTTTGAGTCATTAGGGGTTATTTTGGAGAAAGAGCTACTAAGTGCTTCCGCTAGGATTATTTTCAGCAGCAGTGGCAACATTATCAGGGGAGGTGGGTGGGATTTTTTTTTTAAGGCCCTCTACTTGGCCACAGAGATAAAATTGCCACTTTAAAGCTAATTTACTGCAATTCTACACTTTTTACCATGACTTATGCCATGTTCTTATGTTTGAGTCACTCAGATAGTATAACAAAATGAATGGGGGCCCCATGCCATGCCATTTTTGGAATTTTAGATTCTTCCTGACTGTCTAGCTTTTATTTTGGTGTTAGTTCTCAAAGATGATCTCATTTAAAAATATATAGCTTCATGACCTTTTCTATATACTTTATATCTGGTTTTGGTCATTTAAGTTTACACTGAAAACATTAACATCCCGAAAAGTAAAAAATTTGGCGTGGCGGCAACGATTTAGCAGCAGCGTTATTTGCCACTGTTATTTGAATGTAGGATAAACACCGAGTTACCTCAAGGTATCAAGCAGGAAATGTCAGTCACATGTCAATCTTTATGTGGTAGGTTATGCAGCAAGAAACAAACTGTTAAGATAAAGCAGATTGTGGTTTCCTCATAAATATTCTAATTTTCTAAATGTAAACAATTCATAGACAAGTGCACTGTTTTAAGTTGATGTAATTCTCAAATCTAACAATACTAAAACTAAAATTTGGAGATAAAGTGGGAAACTGGAGTATTTTAACTCTAAACCTTTGACAGAAACACATTTTAGTAAATGACAGATAAACAAAGTGCTCTAAATAAGTGCATTACTTGAACATTAAACAAGAGTTAAAGGGATGATTTATGAACTTCGGTTTCCTTAACGGTTCACCCTTTGCATGTAAAAAAACAACAATAGTATGATAACTAATCTGACAACACAAGGAATGAAGGTAAAATAGCAACTCACACATCTAATGGCTTATAGCAGCATTTCCCCAAATCAGTCCTGGGGACCCCAAAGGGTGCACGTTTCGTTTTGTCGTAGCACTACACAGCTGATTCAAATAATTAAAGCTTGATGATTAGTTCATTTGAATCCGCTGTGTAGTGCTAGGGCAAAAACCAAAACGTCCACCCCTTTGGGGTCCCGAGGACCGAGTTTGGGAAACGCTGGTTCATGACTTTTCCATTCACTCAAAACAACTTAGCACATAGCCATCACTTACACACTCACTCTCTGTAAAAGGGAACATACAAATCACATTTCTAAATGTTTAAATTATTGGAAGAATATACAACTTTATATATCTTGTAAAAACTGGTAAATACAGTTGTTATTTGCTCTATCTTTTGCAACTATTTAGCCTGGATCTCTGTCGGTTTCAGAATTGGACAGCTCCATTGTCACAGTCATGACGTAAGGGAAGCTGTCAATAGCCGGGCAGTTAAAACTTTGAGATGGCCATGTTTGGCTATGTAATACCTGTCTGGTGTCAAAAGGGAAGCTAATGGGTTTACAGTATCTTGTGTGGGTGGGCAAGGGTCCAGTTTATATTCCCCAAAATTCATCCTTATTTATATCAATTACATGAACGTACACACAAAAGAAACATCAAAACTTGCTCCATTATTTGTAAACGGTTGCTTCTGTAAACGTTTGAGTGTAAACCATTAGAATAGCTGAATATTAGTGCAAAAATGGTGGCAGTAATAATAGACGTATCAAATCAGTCAGATTTACTACATAAACACAGAAAACATTGTTTTAAAGAAAATACAACTGATTGTAAAAACAGGGAGCAATTTGGAGTTTGGATCAGTCTGAAAAACTTTACATTAACCGATACTTCTAAGTCAGAAAGACAGAACAGAAGTACAGAGCCACAATGACATAGTGCAGCACATTACTCTCAGTGCATATAACAACAATTTTCACTTTTGACATCATATCACAAAAACATTAATACTGAAAAGCAATATAAACAGCCAGTCTACGCACTCGGCAAAAATAATAAACTTCAGTGGGCATCATCTCTAGCTCATAAGCACATATAAGATCAAATGTATAAGTACGTACCAACAAATTGCATCTACATGTGCATAAAAGACTGATAACAAAAATCTGTTGCTTTTGGATTGACAATTCAGTTTGTGTGTGAGGCCTTGCCATGGTTCGAATCAAAAACAAAGACAATTTACCAAACAAGGAAAACATAACATTAAACCACATTTAAACAAAGGTCTATTCCACTTTTCTTCCTTAGTCAACAATTAATATTTAGCATGAAAAAAGAAAACATAAAACCATGCCTAACTAGAAAAGTACATTTCCTGAAGAAAATGTGGTGTGCATGCTATTTTATGCAATTGTATATAGTTAATCTAAGTTCTAAAGAATTGGAATTTATAAACATTTGCATAAAATAAAATCACCACCAGTAACTCTTAAACCATGTGAAAGTTGATTTAGTACCTCTAGCTTTAATGATTTAAGAGTTACTGTTGGCGATTTATTTTATGCAAATGTGTGCAAATGTATATAATTCAAGTATAAATAATATCACAAATATTTTCAAAAGCAATATAAGTCTTCACATTTGGAAATTGGTTTCGTCTTAATAGCTTAAGTTGTTTAAGTACTAGAGTGAGCGGAAGAAATCAAATAATGATGAGTATGTAAAAGAAGTGTCACAAAACGGAACAAAACAAAAGTAAAAACCAAGTGCTAAACATCAGAAGACTACATTGAATTCAGAACCACTCCGGCAGTCAAAACAGTTCTCATTTTCAGATCTATAACCAATAATGTTTTGCATGCTTGACCAGCTGACACTGAACTCCCTTGTATCTATGGTAAAATGGTGATGCTGCATGTATTAACTGTGAACATAGCGAAATATGCTGGAACAAGAGGATTCACTAACATATGAGACAAGCATTTAGTTAAACCTTTCAAATAACACAAACTCCAAGATAGCACAAAGGCACCATAATTTGTGTACACTCACAATGCATTATGCTTTCTGCTACTGTATGAGCTGCACATTAAAGAAGCGTTATAAAAGTTTAGTATAATTTCAGCCAGTAGTTTAGAAAGTAGTGCTCACAAGCCAAAACGCGTCACCGAAAATTGTGCACAATGAAATGTTACGTCCTGCAAAAAGAAAAGAAAACCAAAACCAGGGTTTGAAAGGATTCCCTCATTTCTCCACAGGTGACCCCATTTTGGTATAATCACACAACTAGTGGTATTTCTTTCAGGTGAATTTACACACCTGGTTCTGTAGCTAGCAAATTACACAGTTAAATAGTGTATATTCTATGATAATAATGGGGGTTGTTTATATACTCTTTGCACAACAAGATGACTGTTCTTACTCCTGTCCATGACAAATTGTAATATTAAAGTGTGATTTACCACAGCACTCCTTGATGCATCAATTGTGGTACATCCAATGGCTTCCCTATTTCATGCTTACTTCTCCCTGCATGAATTATACTCATAGCTATGTAGCTTGAAACATCTCCAGCTGTATCTGTTGTGCAGTGAGAAATCTAACTTCTATCCAAAAATACAAAGTTTATAAAAAAATCACCTCTTTTATATAGACAATACACATATGCTTTTAAAAAACACTTTTTTTTTTTTTTTAACAAGAAGGCAAGTTTGACCGAATACAGGGGGAAACAAGTCCAGTGCACATAACAGTCGCTCAGAGAGGGGTGAAACAAATACCAGGGTTCAATGCTCTAAAACTTGTAAGTAAAGTGCAAAAAAAAAAAGAGATGAAAATCTGGATAATGTCATGGCTACATCCAAGGGAATTACTCACAAGAAAAGCTCACTTGACATTGACTACTAACAGGTAATCTGTATAGCCGACATCTACAACAACACTGAAATTCTGACACTATACATCCAGAAAAGCTGGTGGGCAAACTGATGGACTTTTCCAATGACAATGAGTGGAAAACAATTGACACGTACACACACACACAAATATTCAATATGAGAGACATTAACAGTACTGAACCAAACTCCAAATCGCATGCCACGTCCCTTGGATTTTGAAGTGAAACACCTAAAGTATGACGTAAGGGTGTCATCAAAAACAATGTGGTCGACGCTGAGGTTTATATGAAGATGTTGAGATTATGATAGTACTCTATGGCGATGTGATGAAATACATTCTGGTGGCAGAAAGGCTGTTCTAATAGACAGTTGAATCATAAAATCACACTTCAGCAGTAAAAATAATCAACCTCAGACACATCCATGGGAGTCACATATAGGGGTTAATGTTCTTATATATGCAGCGTAATCCTCAAGTTTCTCTTTTGTCATGCTTTTTTTTTTTACAGTTTCTGCCAAAGCCAACGTGCAGAATATATAATTTGCATTCTCATCTGTGAAGTGTAAGAACCAAATTAAAATGTTCAACAAAAAGTAGTGAATGAAACATGTCAACATGCTTATTTTCTTTGCTGAAAAAGCTATCAATATGGTACCGTACAATTCAGCATGGTAGGTACTTAGTTTAGTTTAGGTACTTAGTTATGCCTATTAGATTGCTAATAACTCGGCCTTCAATCAATTCATTTGTTCTGCATAGATACCATAAGCAAAATCCAATTTAAAAAAAGACAACTAATTGAAACAAAACATCAATTACCAGGGAGCGAAACATAAGGTTACTTAGCGTAATCACGGTTCTAGGATAAGATGAGTGAGGTCACTCCGTATATATGGGTACGTCTCCGTTGGTCGTAGTCGATAAGGAACTCCTATCACACAACATCTGTCGTAGACAGACAGGAGCAACAGCCAATAGACCCCGCTCCTTTATAAGGCGCTGTCGCTCCCTCCTGCCTCACTTGTACAAGTATTCGTTCTTCCATACGCAGATTGTGTGAAGGGCAACGAACTAAGTGAACTCAGTCATTATCATAGAACCAGGGTTAACTAACTTCAAATTCTATTTCAAATAATCGTTCGATCACTCAGTATGGGATTTAGTCAACTCCTGTAGGGCTCGTACACTCTCCAGATAGTCTAGACAGAATCAACTCTCAGATGTGCTGACTCGAAGCACACGTGCCGGTGAGATCGGAATAATATCCCATAAATATCTCTGAACAGAGATACCTTCTTAAACCAGGCCCGTGATGCAGCCACACCTCTGGTGGAATGAGCTCTGAAGCCCTCCAGAGGTAGTCAACCCTTGCTATTATATGCCTTATAATAGCCTCCACTTATCCAAAGGATAAATCCCTGGTCAAGGAAATGGGTCTCCCTACATTAGGGAAGTCCTTTCAAGGCTCTCATCCTGTCCATGTAGAAGCACAAAATATGTGGAGCACAAGCAGTGGAAACAATGTTCCTCCACGGAGGAATAAGTGGTGGGTGAAAGCCAACGGCTCTAAAGAGAAGTGATAGAAGCCCTACTAATCTTTAAGCACAAAAAGGGATTTATGTTGAAATAACCGTGGATAACCCCAGGGCAAGGAACAAGCACTAGTGGTGAAACTGACAGTGCGTGCAGCTCACTCACCCGCTTTTGTGCATATAATGGCTAAGTAAAGCGGTATTAAATGAGAGAAACTCATTTCCATGCTTTCCAGCGGTTGGGAAAATTACTCTCAAGCACTATCTGCTTGGTCACTGGGCGTAGGCGAAGTCCGCTTGCCTGCGGCTGCTGTACTGGAAACCAAGTGAGACCGGCAGGGCCCAAAACAGGGCCATAGGGCTGGAGATGTTGGGGCGGGTATCGCAATCCCTCCTTAGCGCACACTGCTAGAGGGAGGCTTCTCTCGTCATATTGCCCCAGCACCCATGTATACCATCTGGTGACAGCCAGGCCTACCAACAGTGAGGAGGCTAGACGTCTGAATCAGTCTCGGTTTCAAGAGTGCAATACAGAGGAACAGAGCAGGACGATCTGCCACCGAGGCATAACCTTAGGAAACACACGCATGTTGTGTTCCAATGGTGCCTTGGTCACCATCCCATATCTAGCACCAATGTAATGAACTGCAGGACATGGAGGCCAGCCCGGGTCAGTGGTGTGGGGTGTGCATGATGCCCAATGGTGCTATGGCTTTAGCTAGCAGCAATGGTGAAGAGTGCCTGCTGTCTCTAACAGTCTGGGAACCAGTCTGCTAGACGAAGATGGCGAACGTGCCCTAGCGGTTGCGAGTCGTCAATGCAGTCAAATCCCTCTATAGTAGGATAGAAATGACGTTGCAGGACAGTTAACTAAGTGGATGGAGAACTTTAGTGACCAGCCCAAGGGGTTTGTACCTGCCTACTATAACCCTCTCTCTCTCCATCGCTCGCGAGCTCTCTATGAAAGATGCAAGTGTTTGTGTTCTCGGAAGTACAGCAACTAATCAGTCTCCTCCGTTCCAAAAATTACTGAATCGAATCTCGACACTCAGAAATGGGAGTCGACACTCAAGGAGTCATAGAATCAATTATTCTAGAGTCGACTCTCCACCACTACATCATCGTCGCTATCAACAGTTGGAAAAATGTCAGAGAAAGACAAGCGACAGCAACCAAGTCCTGTATGGCAATACCTTGAGAAGATAAATGAGAAGGAAATGCAAACTTTGGGAGGCAGAATTGAGGTACAGCAATGTTAGTAGAGGTGCAATGCTTAACCATCTGAAAGGGACGCACCTTGAGACCAAAACCATTGCGCAGCTGCATTGTGAATACACATGGAATGTATGCATTTTTCTTATCGTTTTAACGGACAATCGCAAAAAAAAAAAAAAAAGGGCATTTAAACTGTACAATTTTTTCTTCTTCTCCAATTTGAGCAGCCCCTCTGCTGCGCCTTCCTTATTGCTTGTTTTCCGATGAAGGAGAACAGAGCAGGTAGTAGCCCAAATAGCCCAAATGTAAAGTACAAGGATGAAGCGGTGAGGTGGAATAGCACTGCAGGCTTAAAAGATAGCTGTCCGGGGCCTAGTCCGACAGCACCTGCCCTCCTCCTCCTTTTTCAAGAACCAAGAAGTAAATACACTATGTTCCCTGGCCCTAATAAAGGATGTAGCAATAGAGACGAATTCCCGAAAGCCACCGAAAACCGAAGACATCGGGGCTGATGCCTGCCGTTCCTAAGCAACCCTATACATCACCCGGGGGAGACTGTGCATGTGCAACAATCTTTCCCAGCCAGTAGGGGTGCATGCTATAGGTGCCGAGACCCTCGTTCGCCTGAGGCAAGGATGCCCTCCAGCAGTGCAAACGAGCTGTCACCTCTTTCATTATAATAAATTAGCTCTGTGCCGTTGGCGAGGCGCTTGGATGTAACAGAAAAAGGTTATAAAAGAGATATAGTGCACGGGGATGGCGCTTGATGGCAACTGGTGTACTGCCGTCCTGCTCCTGTCTGACCTAAGCAGTACGGCGAGAGAGAAAACACATCGTCTTCTGGCCCTGGCTGGAACAACTTAGCCGGGGGGGAGAGCTATGAATGGGGCGGCACTCGGGGGGCGAGGTGCGGATCCCAAGCATATCACTGTTAACGAGGCCAAAGATAAGCCCCTGTGTAGTAGATGGGTAGAACAAACGTAGTAGCATTTCTCTCATACCACAGGGTGGGGAGAGAAGTCTGCACTGAACTGGAGAGAGGGTAGGGCAGGGAGCACCTAGTGTGTCCACACGGGTGCGAACAAAATAGATTCACTGGCCATCCTGGCCACCAGGGGGCTTTAGGAGGGCAGAATTGTGCTGTTACTGCATCGAAGGACTTAACCTCCAGGCTTGCTCTGGTTCTGGGGCTTCGCCTGTGTATGGACAGTCGGCTGCGTAGTCAGGGACCTGAGTTCCTTAAGACTTATCCGTTGTCCCCTTCTAAACATCCCCACGTGGATTTTTGATGCAGGACCCAGCGGGCTGCCCCCCGCCAACTCGGGGGTTACAGAAGTTTGGGGGCCCGCTTTCCTGCGGGTACTGCATGTTGAGTAATGAGTGGGCCCCCTCCCTCCTCCCTATGCGTGGGTACGAAACAATGGGTTGCTGCATAGAGGATAGGGCTCTAGAAAAGCAGAGGCACCCCTCCTTCGTTATGCAAGAATTCATCTTCTGCCTAAGAGGGGGCAGGGCCGGACATATGTGAGCTGTGCCCCGTTTTTCTCTGCTGCTGGCCTCTAGGCCGTCCCCACTGGCAGCGTTAAAGAGCGTCACTCTTTAAGGACCATAATCACCTTAGACCCACTACAATTTGCATACCACCCCAACAGATCCACGAACGACGCAATCGCCATTGCACAAGCTCATCACTAAGCTCAAAGTCCTGGGTCTGAAACCCTCCCTGTGCAACTGGGTCCTAGTCTTCCCGACGGGCTGACCCCAGGTGGTGAAGGTAGGCAACAACCCCTCCGCTACACGGGGGCCCCACAGAGGTACATGCTCACCCATGACTGTGTGTCCACGCACGTCTCCAACTCAAACATTAAGTTTGCTGACAACACAAAAGTGGTAGGCCTGATTGCCAACAATAACGAGACAGCCTACAGGGAGGAGGTGACAACCCTGGCAGAGTGGTGCCAGGAAAATAACCTATCCTTCACTCAATAAAACAAAAGGAGCTGATCATGGACTAAAGGAGACAGCACGCCCCCATCCACATCAACAGGGCCGCAGTGGAGAGGGTCAAAAGCTTCAAGGCCCTCTGTGTGCACATCACTGAGGACCTAAAATGGTCCCTTAACACCGACAGCGTGGTGAAGAAGACGCAACAGAGCCTCTCCAACCTCAGGAGGCGGAATACATTTGGCTTGGCCCCTGATACCCTCACAAACCTCTAAAGATGCACCATCGAGAGCATTCTGTCGGGCTGTATCACCCCATGGTACAACTACACCACCCGCAGTCGAAGGACTCTCCAGAGGGTAGTACGGTCATCCCAACGCATCATCAGGGGCACACTGCCTGCCCTCCAGGACATCTACAGCACACATTGTCACAGGAAGACCAAGATCATCAAGAACCTCTCCGCTACAAGTCCATGGTGCTTGCCTACGGAGCTGTGAGGGGAACGGCACCTCCGTACCTTCAGGCTCTGATCAGGCCCTACACCCAAACAAGGGCACTGCGTTCATCCACCTCTGGCCTGCTCGCCTCCCTACCTCTGAGGAAGCACAGTTCCCGCTCAGCCCAGTCAAAACTGTTCGCTGCTCTGGCACCCCAATGGTGGAACAAGCTCCCTCACGACGCCAGGACAGCGGAGTCAATCACCACCTTCCGGAGACACCTGAAACCCCACCTCTTTAAGAAATACCTGGGATAGGATAAAGTAATCCTTCTAACCCCCCCCCCCCCCCCCCAAAAAGATTTAGATGCACTATTGTAAAGTGGTTGTTCCACTGGATATCATAAGGTGAATGCACCAATTTGTAAGTCGCTCTGGATAAGAGCGTCTGCTAAATGACAAATGTAAAAATGTAAACCTCAGCCACCCGAGCCACAGCCTGTTCACTGCGCTACCATCTAGAAGGCCGAGACAGTACAGGTGCATTAAAGCTGGGACAGGCCATCTGACTGTTAAAACAGTCATCACTAGCCTTAGGTCACTAGCCGGCTACCACCCGCTACTCTACCCGGCACCTTAGAGACTGCTGCTCTATGTACATAGAGTTATTGAACACTATTTTACCACTGTATATGTATCTACTGTATTTGTTACGAATTCCCTGCCGGTGACTTATCAGCACCACACAACCCTAAGCTGCACACTCCACTCCCCTTCCCCCACGACCGGAGCCTGAGAGTCTAGGGGTACCATAAACCTGCCTCTCTCTAACCTGTGTGACCTTTGCCCTGATAGGTTGCTAGGTAGGTTACTAGGGGGCCGGAATTCTGCCTATCCTCTTGACTCTGCAGGTCACACAATACTTGCAGTCTCCCTCAAGTGGCAGAGAGGAACAGTCTGGACTCACTCATATCTCTGGACTTGTGGGATGGTGTGCGTGCCCAAAGTGAGTTGTGTGACATTTATATATTGTTCTTAATAGTTAGTTGTTACTATTGTTGTATGCCGTCTTTGTGTATAGCTGTATTGTCAAATATACATTTTCATCCTTCCCTTTAATAGTCTTGTTGCTCTACTTGTGCTATCAGTTATAGTATTGTGTAGAGTGTATTCATTACCTCTGTTTCTCAACCACAACCATTCCACTACCTTTCCCACTTTCATCCCCATGTCCATTCCCATCTTCCTGTGAATGATTATTTATATTCTGAACTTTGACATTGCTTGTTCTGATAATGCTCATTCTGTTGTCTTCATTCCTTTTAACTTTTGGATTATGTGTGCATTGTTATTGCATTGCTAGATATTTCTGCATTGTTGGAGCTAGAAACATAAGCATTTCGCTGCACCTGCGATAACATTGCAAAAGTGGGTGCGTGACCAACTTTGATTTGATTTATAGAAAAAAATAAACTGGCTCTGTGGCATTTTGGCAAGTGGGACAAAGAGCAATATATTTCTGGAGGCGACGTGCTGTAAGCATCGGGTGGGGACAGCGCTTGTTGGTGACTGAATTCTACCAGCCCAGCCTCGGCTTGAACCTGAACCAAGGGGAGAGTTTAGCTTGGAGTGCACTTGTGCCCGGTTACAACTAGCATCAGCTAGCCTGTCTTTGCCGTCTCGTGGACCGGATCATAGAAATGGGACCAGTTCAAACAGTAAGTACAAAGAAACTGGGTGCTAGACTAAGTACGTATGAGGGTTAGGCTAGTAATATCCAGGTGGTAGTTAGCTAGCTAGTTGGCGTTTGCCAGGATGGCTGGTAGGATAGCTTAATCTAGCATTGACCGGTTCTCGGTTCACGCCATACAATACTTGCAGGAATCAGGGTGGTCGAGAGCTGCCTGGGCATGATACCCGGGTTAATCGTGTGCTAGACGACGTTAAGCCACTAGCACCATGTTAGCCGAGAAGAGCTGTGTTACTCTTCGGTCTGGAAAGCCTCTTTTGACCGTAGTACTGTGCGGTGTAAATGGTCAGTTTTAGTAATAGCTAGCTAGTAATTCCAGGAATTTGAGTGCTTGGCTTAGTTCGCCCAGTACAAGGAAATACAGTAGCCATAACTCCAGAAGAGATTGTTTTGTCAGCCGGGTTATACATGTTACTCAAAGCCTGCCTGACCATGGAGTGCTTACAGTTCAGCTAGCTAGTAGTAGCCCAGTGGGCTAAATGCCTAGCTGTAGTTAGCACTTTGTTAGCTGGAGAGCATGACTCTATAGGCTGAAAATCTCCAACGACTGCAGTACCAATAGGCAAGACCGGTCAGCATATCCAGCGAGGGCGCTGGTAAGCTAAACGAGGGGAAGTAATGCTACCCAGTGTAGGTAGCAAGAGCTAGCAGGGGGAGCTAGCTCTGAGCGTGTACTGGCCGACGTTAGCCATTGAGCTAGTCCTGGCTTTAGCTAGCTAGCGTTCGACAGGAAAACCAAGGGCTGTGTGTGTGCTGCTGATGCTTAGCTGTGTAGCTAGAAGTCCTGTCGGCAGCCAGCTAGAGTTCACCTTGTGGGTTAGTCGTCTAGCTATTGCAAGCACACTGGAAAGAGAGCCATAACTCTGTTGGAGTGAGCTACAAGCCTAGGGTTGCACGCTGAGCGTTGCTCTATAAGCTAGAGAATATCCCAAGACCGCAGTACCTATAGGCAAGACCGGTCAGCCTGATCAGCGAGGCCGCTGGAAAGTTAGGCAGGAGGAAGGGATGCTACCTAAGCCAGGAGATAGCTCTAGTCGTGTGCTCGCCGACGCATAGTTGTGTTGTTAGCTAGTCCTGGAGTAGGAAGCTGGTTTTCACCCAGAGGATTAGTAACCTAGCTGGTGCTAACACACTGCTAGCTGAAGAGAAGGTGCATTCTTTGTGAGCTAGCTGGGTTAAATTCGCCTGAAGCAGGACCAAGCGAAGTTTCTTCCTTCCTCCACCTCATTGGGAATAAGCAGCAGGAAGCGGTAGCTAGGTGTGCTGGTAGGGTAAAACTAGCTGTGTGACGCTAGCTAGCCAGAGACAGAGGAAACTTTACTTTCCGGTAAAAAGCTAAAACACTCTCGACAAGAAGTTGGATTCCTACACTCAACAGTGAACCACACGGGTTCACCTATCAACAGTTTAGCAGGAAAACAGTAGTCTAAGTCGATGCTGAGGAGAGTATATTAGCAGTATTACGACATCGTAAGGATGAATGAAAAGTGAGGCAGGAGGGAGCGACAGCGCCTTATAAAGGAGAGGGGTTCCCCCTTATTGGCTGTCGCTGCAATCTATGGCAGACGTTGTGTGCTAGGAGTTCCTTGTTGACTACACCCAACGGAGATGTACCCATACTGAGTGGTCAAGCGATTTGAAATGAAATCTAATTCACAAGTAGCAACTACAAGGGCATCAGATATGTGATACCTTGGCTCTTTCTGTCCATTTCTATTTGGCTGACAAGTGAAATACAGTACCACGTCAAATATGAAAAGCAAAATGGTAACAAGTGAAAAGCAGTGGATAACAACTTAAGTTGTGATAAACCTCCCCTAGTTGTGTTCAATTTGGTCCTCTTCTCACACTCGTGCCAATTTGATTCAGGCCATCGGAAAAGAAACGGTGATGCTTGATAAAAGTTTACACTTCACTACTTTAGAATCTAAACAAGTTGCACAACAACCTGTGTTTTTTTAATGCAGAGTTGAGATAATAGCTTTCCATATCATGTACTCTTATAAGGCGGAATCTTATCACTCATGGTGATTCGTTCAGATTAAAATTTTTTTTAATCTTGTTTGCATCTGAAAACCAGCTACCATTGGTGGCATATTACAGCTGAAATGTCATTTCATGCATAAATTGCCAAAGTGACACTAGGCTGACATCCTTTAAAAAAAATCTACAAACAGGATTGAGTGATTTTTCAATGTCTGTTCAACTGGAATTTAGGTTTTTAGTTCAGCTGCCCTGGAAAATCATAAGTTAAAGGGGAGGGTTATAACTCCTAGTTGTTCAACTAAGTAAACCACTTAGATGTTGACCATCACTAAAACATGTAGTACAAACCTGAAATGCTGACAAAATTGATGGATTGAAATTAAAATGACAAGTTCGGAAGGGAACCTAAAGTAAAATACTGGTCAACTTCGGGGAAAAAAATTAGAGCACCAATAAATACAACTAGTGTGAGTTAGACAGCGAGATTAAGGGCATTGACGGAAATGTGACTGGCAAGATTTACCATGAGAGGGCGGTTCTGAAAAGCAGATGAGTGATTATATGAGCTAAAACATGCTAATCTAGTATGGCAGGTGAGAGAAAGATAAAGTTTCCGCTGCAGACATGATTTGAATCAATTAATGTCTTCAAATGGGAGGCGAGACCAATGTAGTGTTGTAGCCCCTACTGTTTTTCTTCTTTACAAAAACCAAAGCATCCAACAGAAAGGCCGGCAGGATGCATGTGTAAAAAAAAAAAGAGTTAAGGGATGAAGAATGGTAAGCACAAACTAGTCACAGCAGGACCATAAGCTCAATATCCACCAGACATGACAATGTTGCCATCCATCTTTCCCATTCTGAAGAGAGAAAGCAAACTGTGTCGACTATTTCTTGACAAACTAATTTCCCTACTACCTCACTATCCCATAGCTCTTAGAAAGGGGCTGCTGGTGAAGGGAGGTGGGATAAACACACTTCACAGCTGGGGCCTTGCCTCGGGCTCCCACACCCCAAAAGTAGCCCTCTCCCCTCAGACACAAGCCCTCAACCCCTCAGGCCGGGTTTCACCGAAACAGTCGGTGACTTTGGCAGCAGCTCTACAGCCGGTCCATCCGAAAGGCGTCTTCAGTGGCAGGGTCAGTGAGGACCATGTCAGGGTCATTGAGCATGTGCAGCCCGTCCAGGGTCAGCGGGTCAATCTTCAGCTCGTCTAGGGGAAACTGAGAGTCCGCATCGAAGCTGATGTCAGCTGACAGAGAGCTAGAAGACAACCCTTTGGACAGTCTGGGTGGAGACTCTCCTGTGGCTAAAACAGACATGGGTAGAGAGATGAGGAGAGGTCAGAGTCTTCCAGTTGCATTTACTCCACATAAAGAACAGGATCTCATTAAATATTTCAAGGAATAGCCAATAACAACAAGTGAGTGCCAAGCAAAATCAAATAAATGCAGAAAACCTCTACTTTTAATGAACTTAGTTAAAGTTAGGAATGAAGGTACAGTCATGACTGCAATTATTTGCATCCTTGATAAAGATTAGCAAAAAAATATACAAATACTGAGCTATATTGTATGCTCCGGAAAAAACATTTTGTTTAAAAATATTTTGTTTAACAAATAACACATTTTTCTCAAAAAGATAGGGGTGATAATTATTGGCACCCCTGTTTCAATACTCCGGCACCCTCCCCTTCAGAGGATAACAGCACAGAGCCTTTTTCAAAAATGTTTTGTGAGATTGGAGAACACATTGGGAGGGATCTTAGACTATTCCTTCATACAGAATCTTTCTAGATTCTTGATATTCTTTGTCTGGATGACCTAAAAGACCCAAGGAAGCCAAATAGCCCCATAAAAATCAAAGACTCTGTATTTTACAGTAGGTATGGGGTTCTTTCATCCTTCTTTCGACGACTTGTGTACGTCACCAAAGAGCTCTATTTTTATGTCATCCAACAAATGTAAATGCCTGTAGTTGGCTAAACGGCATTGGCACTTGGATGGAACTGCTGACGGGTGAGCTCAACAAGGCTCCCGCTTGCGGCGAACATGTTACTTAGTAACAATTTCAGTTGAACGATTTAAATGAACAACAAATCTTACGGTGAAGCCACAAACTGCTACTTTTTGTGTGGATTACTGTGGCTTTTTAAACTGCAATATTCAAACTGCCAATTACTTTGCTATTCTTACTACATGTAATTGACATAAGTTTCTGAATTATTATTTGTAGCGACAGTTTAGACCTGAAACAGACATGTTCGCCACACACTACCTTCTCATACTGTTAGCTAACGTTCTCAACGAACAGAAAACAAATGGAATGCGTTAGCTAATGATTGCAAACGTTCGCAAACTATTTCACTTGTTGAACACACCTCAGATCACAGATTTTTCTGCCATTGAAATCTTCAGGCAGTATAAACAAATGGAAATACATTTTCTGGATGGAAAAACCCTTTCATTGTAAACTTAAACAACTAAAACCAGATAGTGCCTTCAAAAAGTATTCAGACCCCTTGACCTTCTCCACATTTTGTTACGTTACAGCCTTATTCTAAAATGTATGAAATAAAAACAATTCCTCAGCAATCTACACACAATACTCCATAATGACAAAGCAAAAACAGGTTTAGACATGTTTGCTAATTTATTACAAATAAAAAAACAGATACCTTATGTACATAAATATTCAGACCCTTTGCTATGAGACTCGAAATTGAGCTCAGGTGCATCCTCTTTCCATTGATCATCCTTGAGATGTTTCTACAACTTGATTGGAGTCCACCTGTGGTATATTCAATTATTGGACATGATTTGGAAAGGCGCACACCTGTCAAAATAAGGTCCCACAGTTGACAGTGCACGTCAGAACAAAAACCATGCCATGAGGTCGGAGAAATTGTCCATAGAGCTCCGAGAAAGGATTGTGTCGCGGCACAGATCTGCGGAAGGGTACCAAAATATTTCTGCAGACTCAATACTGTAATCGCTCAACAAAGTACTGAGTAAAGGGCCTGAAAACTTGTGTAAAATGTGATTTTTCCGATTTTTTTTAAACAACAATCTTTGAGAACTAACAATCACCAAAATGAAAGGTATAATTAAAAATTCCAAAAACAATGAATTTAGCAGTCTAGATTTTGCTATTATGTTTGAGCAAAATAACACAGCATTAGCCATGGCAAAATGCGTAGAAGAGCAGGAAATTTGCTTTAGAACTGCACAAATGGGTCTCAGCTCAATGGAGGAATTTTTTGAATTGCAGGAAATTTGCTTAAAAATGCAAACATTTCTCTACACCACAAAGATGGGGGTCTGAATTATTACTATTTATTTTTTATTCAGCCGGGTCGATGGGCATACCACGCGCCCCCTGACATGCCCCATACTCAACCCACCACCTTATTTGCCCCAGAAAAAAAATCCAACAAATGACCTGAAAGTACAGCTCTTTGGCACACAAATACGTGCAAGTGATCGGCAGGTGATCAGTGAGAAGAGAGTTGCCATGGATTGAGTAGCCCGGCGAGATCATTTGTTTGATAATTTTTTGTTTAGGCGTGCCTTTTTATATTTGTCCCCACAAGAACAAATGGGACTTAGATAGAGCTCGCCCTGTTAAGTACTTTTTCTTCCTAGGTAGATACACTGACAACATCAGTCCACATAAACATTCAGACAGGTTATGGAACAGCTAGGCGTGCCTTGGACCTGTAGACATAAGAGTTAGAGCCTTGTATGGAGAGAATGTTTACATTGACTGAACTCTATTCCACTGCCTAGCCTTACTGAGGCTTGAGTGAGCCACCTGGTGAGTCAGAATAGTACCTGTGAGAATGATGTTGGGGATGTTGCCATGGCTACTGTAGCCCAGCTGCTGGGAGTCTTGCAGGTTGCCGTGGCTTCCCGTCAAACCCATCATGGCTGCTTGGGAGTAGTTGAGGGTTGAGCCCTGGCCGTACAGACTATTGTTGTCGATCATGTTGAACTGCTCCAGCTGTTTGAGGAACAGAGCAAATTGCACATCAACATACCATGTTAGCCAACACTCAACAACAAGGGTTCATTTCTGTACACAAAATGGTCAATATAAAGATGTAGTACAATGGAAAAAAACTGGAGGCATATTATTCTATTGCGTTTTGATGCCAAATATTGTCAGAATGGATCAATAGATAGCCCATCACATCAAAAGTGTCTTATCCAATATAAAGATCCAGTTCAAAGAAAAAACTGGAGACCTGTTGTGTTGTGAGGCAAACATATTAGAAACTATTGCCATATAAAAAAGTATCTAATATTAGCTTGCATAATTAGTCCTGAGGTAGACTGTTATACTTAACTTACCTGTTGGGAGAGAGCACTGGTCTGTCTGGATGCGAGTTGCTGGTCATAGAAGTCTGCAAATACACTGCCCAATATGGAGTTGTGCTAGAACACAAGCATATCCCCTCTTTTTGTTAAAAACAACACCAGGATATTAATCCACAAGTATAAAATACGGGAGAAGAAGCGCAGACACAGAGAGCATTTGAATCACACCACAACTCTGTAAATTAATGATTTCACAATTCATAAGACATTCATATCAAACGATTGGGTTTTGCTTTCCATTGAGCTCCAGGCAACACAGAAAACACTGCACACATCTGCAATCCTGCAAACAAATCATAATCTAGACTGGGCTACAGTAGGTTAAGTGATATAGTACAAGCACAGCAGGATTCATGTTTCACAAACTCATCAATTAATTCACTGTGCATTCAACCTCAATCTCATCCATTAGTTGATTAAGTCATCATAGTAACCGCTTCAGATCTATGCCCATTTCATCTTTCAAGATGACTACAAATCAATTGCATTTACCTCTTGTTTTTCTGATGTTAATGTAAGTGCCCAACCATCCAATATGTCAACATGCACTGAATACTAGGACCTACTTGAAAGCACTTAATAAATGCTATCAACCCACAACCAATAATGTTGTAGGGAGTCTTTCAAAGGGTTGTGGTTACCATGTAAGCCTTGTACTGACAATTCTGATTAACTTTAAATAAATAAATACAATGATATGAAATCATATGGAAATCCCTTTTCTGAGTAAAGCTAGAATTTACAAATATTCAATCATCCAGTAATGCTCTTCCAACTTTTAATTGCATATCCTTATTAAACACAAAAAGAGTACCCTCTTTCATCGTTCGCATTAATGTATAAATAATAGGAGCATTTTCACAGGCAGACTCAGTAAGGCAGCCTTCGCCATGCCCCTTTAAGTTCAGAACCACATTATCTGTGCCCTGCCAAAAGAACAGGAGGAAAGAACATGATAATAGCACATGGACTGTCAGCTGCACTGCATATAGCCCACAACACTGTAGGTTTAGCCATCTAGATGAGAGAAAGAATCGATGGGCAAAGCCAACAGAGGCACAAACGAATGAACAAATACAACAAATGTAGCTAGTAACTACTCAATGAAAGATTTCCCCTAACAAGAGATGACTTAGTCGTTCAATGTTGTTAAGTTTAGGCCATTATTATACATTTACATTGAACTTACAATGTACATCTAGCCTACAGGCCCTTGTAGAGGGACACTGCTCCTTCTTGATTTTTCACAATAAACAAGCGATTCAAAACTAGCAAGGATAAAAGGTAGCTCAGGTGGCTAAGTGTTAACGACTAAGTACATTTTCCTTACTCACCTAACTAACTAAAGTGTATCAATTTAGCGACTATGCTACAAGGCCACTTAGGATGCAGACACAGAGAAGCAGCAGAGGGGACGGGGTCAGTGACACTGCGAGACACCACGATGGGGGTGGCAGGGGGTTGATGACACAAGAGCAGCCAGTAGGGGCAGCCAAGGGGCCCAGCTGGCGACGAAAACAGAACTACGATAGAGGAACAGTGTATACAGTCAGTAGGTTTTGGTCACACGCCCTTACTTGAGGCGAGCCTCCAGGTGAGAAGCCTTGATTGGAGACTGGAGAGGTTGGAGACTGATTGGCTGAAGACCCAGCCCTACTGCGGTACTGTTGGGGGAAAGAGCCCTAATACAG
This sequence comes from Salmo trutta, assembly GCF_901001165.1. Classification (NCBI taxonomy): domain Eukaryota; kingdom Metazoa; phylum Chordata; class Actinopteri; order Salmoniformes; family Salmonidae; genus Salmo; species Salmo trutta. The sequence goes on from NC_042977.1 coordinate 13,836,180, forward strand.
GACATTTTAGTTAGACTGACTGTCCCTTCTGAGAAGGTATGCTGTGTGTGTTCCAGCTTGTCTATGAGGACACATACACACAGAGGATGGGGCTCATGTCTTTGCTAAAGTTTTGCTAAAGATGCCCTGTATTAGTTGACTTGTAACATCATCACGGCCTTGATTTAACCTAACTGCATGAAGAGACCAGAATTAGGCTAACAATCAAATGTTTTAATGGAATCCCTCACACTCTGTGGCTTCAATGATCAAAAGTGATGTTATGTAAGGGTTTGTTCCTCCTTTAGGGTGTGTACTCTGCAAATAGCTGACTCACTAGCTAGCCATTTGGGGTCATTCTTCAACAAGATAACCGAGTAATCAACTGGCATTTACAGTAGTAGCTCTCTCCTCTCTGTTTATCTTCTGCTCAAGACAAGAGCACTGCAATCCACTTCCACAGGATCCAGCACATCACCAGTACAATGGTCAAATTCCATGTTCGCGCAAATAGAAGGTTAGTTGACTGTATATGTTCACTCAAACAGAAGCTGAGTTGACACATGATCACCCAATGTGAGGTGATGAATCACGTCAGTATTGACAGACACTCATATTTTATCTCTCGGTTCACTACTGAGGTGTACAGTATGTGGGTCTTTCTATAAATAAAATGGGGTCAATGTGTGACATGGGAATAAACATTTTAAAACGGTTTGAAACAAAAATATGCTATCCATTCATGTTTTTGTATGTTCTTATATCTGAGAATTAACCAATGATATCAGGCCATGGTTACAGACACCTGTGTGTTCTTTGACACTTTATAAACTAGTGACCTGCAGCGTTTGTCATTATACCCTGATGAAGACAGCTTGTCTGTCGAAACGTTGCTGATTAAATTATTGCATCTGAGCTCCTAGAGTGTTCTGCTCTCCTTTTCTTTTCCAAGTGTTCCACTCCGCTAGCCAGCACCTCGCCTAAATAGATGTGCGTTTCTTTCGCATTTAGATTGAAACAAAAATAAAAAGGATTTTCATGCAGTTCCACATACTTTGAGGAATAATTAATCCATTACTCCACCTATACAACAACAGGCCTATGACTATACATAATTTAAGCAGGGTTCATACAGACATTGGCAAGTCAAATTCAGGGACTTTTTCCAAACACTTAAATGTAATTGTCAAGGACCTCAACGTTATACAATCGTATAATTTATATTATGAACTGGGTTGTTCGAGCCCTGAATACTGATTGGCTGAATGTTTTGTATAACATGGGTATGACAAAACATGTATTTTCACTGTTCTAATTATGTTAGTAACTAGTTTATAATAACAATAGCCTCCTGTTGTGTGTACAAGAACAGCCCTTAGCAGTGGTATATTGGCCACAGCCCGTCGTGCATTATTGCTTAATTATACCATGACGTTGTTGAATAATCATTTCTGACTGGCTTGAAGGGCATTCTAGAGTGTTCATTATGTAAGGGATAATCAACGAGGGGCTCTGCTTTCTATAGAAAATAGTGAACGACGTGGAAGGTGTTTTCCAGAGAACGCATAGAGCCCGGAGTTGATTATCCGTTTCATACCATGGCTATAATTTAACACATTTGCACGGTAGAATTCAATGGCTAGTTCATTCTTACATGTTCTATGTTTGAGCTGCTTTTGAAAGCAAAAGTAAAATGGAAAACATTATTGGCATTGTTGAATTCGATTTTCATAATAGCAAGCTAGGACAAATAGTTTGCGAGTCCGTTTGTTTGGTTACCACAGCAACTACTGTAGTTCACTAGTGAACTTGCTAGCTATTTAGGTGGATGTTGAACACATTTCTACCAGCAAATGAACACATTTCTTGCGGGCAAATGTGTTAAATTCTAGCCATGGTATAATAGGGATAAACAACTCGGGGCTCTATGCGTTCTCTGGAAAACACCTTCCACGACGCACTCCCACATCGTTCATTATTTTCCATAGAGCACAACCTCGTTGATGATAATTTACTAATTGTACATATAGGGCCTAACGTTGATTTTCCTTTAGCCTACATTATGTGGCCGGCGCAGGCACACAAAATAAATCCATGAATAGCGGTAAAATTAATCTCTATAATGAGAGAGTACCCAAAAAACAGGTTCATTTTTTTTTTTATGGAAGGATTTGTATGGAAAGCCAAGTTGAAGCCAACAGATATTGTCGTCCTCATAATAACCGGACATGGTTTTATCGCAACAGAGTAGCAAGTCCCTTCAATTGAAGCAGCGGGAAACAAATGAAAGTGGCCACATCTCTCACAAAAACGGATCAAAAATTAATTCGCAGATAATTATAAAGGAGTAGGAGAACTTATAATTTGGCTACAATCATTACAAGGACTTTAAGGCCAAATTGTGGAAATGTCTGATTTTCAAGGTAGGCCTATTCCAGTACTTGAATTTCTGAGCTCCAAATTCAAGTTCAAGTTGTTCAAAATTGCAGGTGTAACATGGAAAACAAAATGTATTTACGTTATTTCATTGCCAGATCATGTAAAGCCGCCCACTAGGCTATGTAATTTGTTGTCATTATATCCAGAATATTTAATAGGAATAGCGTAGACTCTGTGTCCAATTCGAGGCCCTGATTCTTTCTCTGTGAAATCTAACAAGACCCTGCTGTAAATCAAGCAGAAAACCACAGATGATTTTTTCAATCGGATTTATTATTTTGGATTTGTGTGCCCATGAAAACTGTTTTCACCCCATAACATAAGGAGACTAAATGTTAGGTAGTTACACTGCATTTCTGAGATCTCTACACAAAAAAACGGACCGACAGCTAGATCCAGGATTCTTACAGGGTTTAAGTTCAATATCTATTTTAACTGTAATGCTTAATATAGATAACGATAACTTAAACTGCCATAAATCCATCAAGACACCAACCATGATAAATGGATAAACATAGGTTTTAAATAAACTTGTGAATTGTACTGAATATAGCTATGATCCCCCTTATAATCTTAATGTAATGACATGAAAATGACATGAAAAATTGGCAGATTATTATCAATGACTTATCAACAGCTGTAACAAGTTGTCCAGTGTTGGAAATCCTCACTGGTACCCTAACTTATAGAAAGACCTATGTATGGGTTGCTCAATAAATTATGCTGTGAATTAAGAAATACGTGATGCTATATAGCTGAAGCAGATGCCTCTACTAAAAGTAAAAGGGTTAGCAATAGCTTCAGACACATCAAGTTTACATAAAAATAGAATAACTTGTCACGATAGAAAACTGCACTCTGCTAAGAGGTAGTATACAGTATATGAACACACTTGCAACAGAAACTGATGCATTCCTATTGTAATACTATTCAATGAAACATCTGCCTACACATGGGCACTAAAATCTCTAAGTTCAGCACGGTTGGGGCGATGCTAAAGAAATGTTTGACACTTAAATTCCAGAGCCTTTCTCTACCGAATGCTCCTGCAGCAGAAAAAAAACGACTTTAAGAAGTAGGCTAGTTCCTCTGACCTCAAGATAGTTGAACAGGATTTTTTTTTATAGTGTTCCATAGTGTAGAAACACTAAGTGGGTTTGAGTACTATATTGTCCTACGGACATAGTGTAGGATAGGGAAAAGTTTGAAGAGGGAAGGGTTTGATTAGGTAAGCTTACCGAGTTCATATCCATGGAGTTCTGTGTCTGGATGGAGGAGGTGTTCAGAGGGGATGGGAGCTGGACCAGCCTGGTCAGTCCTTGAGTGGTCTGCTGCTGTTGCTGCTGCTGTTGCTGAGAGGAGGACTGGCTGAAGAACGCATACTGGGACAACTGCGCTTCCAGAGTCATGGCATCTATGGTCTCCGCCTGAGACAGATGGACATAGGGGTTTGAAATTAGTCAGTGGGGAAAAGGGAGAATTAGGTCTACAAACTGTGATAGAAACATCTACTACAATTCTCCATTCTCTTACTTTTTAGTCATTTGGCAGGTGCTCTTATCCAGAGCAACTTTAAGTGCATTCAAATAGGGAGGATACAACTACAGAATACAATGATTGTCAATACACAAGGAAGGTTCTTTAGAAATATGTAATAATCACAGTGCTAGAAGGGTAAAGTACGGTACGTGCTACCTGGGCGAGGGTGAGCGGTGGCGACAGGGTGGGGGAGAGCTGTAGGGAGTGGTGCTGGTGGGAGTCCTGGTTGACCATGTTGTCCTGCCTACCTTGCTGGGAGGTGGTCTGTCCTGGTGGGACACAAAACCGCAAACATCCCCTTGAGAATTCCACAGTTTCATAGAAAGCGAGAGCAATAGAGTCATAGATAGACACATTTTGGTACCATACGTTGGCACCATAGATACATTTTGGCAAACTGTTTGCCATTTTGGAACCATACATTGTCAACCTCTCCTCACACTTTTGATGCATCTTTTGTTGACACATGAAAAATCTGAATTTCAAACCTGGTTGGCAAAACTCTGTATATCTATTGTTCTGGAAGGTGGAGGACAGAGGTCACCTTGGCTGGTGGAACTGAAACTGTGTGAGTGACTGGGGGCCAGGTTTCCCGTGCTGTTGGAGGCGCTGAGGGTGGAGTCTTCGGGGTCCAGGGGGGTGGGCAGCGGAGGGGGGAACTGGATGTTGGTCAGATCAGGCAGGGAGCCACCGCCCGTGTCGTGGGCTGATGGCATCAGTGTCGCGGTCAGATCCTGATCCGGAGACGGGAATATACTGAAAACAGAAAAAGAGTTGATCGGTATCCCCATAATGATAGTTGAGGTAGTATCAATGATGTATATCAACCCTGGATTTCTGATGCTATGTATTGGCCAATGAGAGGCTTTGACTCCACTGGTCAGCCATATTGGTACTCCTCAGAAGAAGCAGTCCCTCCATAGCAATGAATGGAATTCTACAGTATTTCAAATAAAAGGACACAATTACATGTATTTACAGTGCCTTCAGAAAGTATTCATACCCCTTGACTTATTCCACATTTTGTTGTGTTACAGACTGAATTCAAATACATTTTCTCTCACCCATCTACACACAATACCCCATAATGACAAAGTGAAAACATGTTTTTTGAAAATGTTGCTAATTTATAGAAAATAAAATACAGAAATGTCTCATTTATATAAGTATTCACACCCGAGTCAATACTTTGTAGAAGCACCGTTGGCAGTGATTACGACTAGGGTGACAGAAGTCTGACAATTTTTAGGGCCTTCGTCTGACACCGCCTGGTATAAAGTATAACATGACAAGCATACTCATAACATGATGCAGACACCACTATGCTTGAAAATATAGAGTGTGTTATTCAGTAATGTGTTGTATTGTATTTTCCCCAAACATAAGGCTTTGTATTCAGGACAAAAATGAATTGCTTTGCCAATTTAGTTTGCAGTATTACTTTAATGCCTTGTTGCAAACAGGATGCATGTTTAAGAATATTTTTATTATGTACAGGCTTCCTTCTTTTCACTCTGTCAATTAGGTTAGTATTGCGGAGTAACTACAATGTTGTGGATCCATCCTCAGTTTTCTCCTATCACAGCTATTAAACTCTGTAACCATTTTAAAGTCACCATTGGCCTCATGGTGAAATCCCTGAGCGGTTTCCTTCCATTCCGGCGACTGAGGAAGGATGCCTATATTTTTGTAGCGACTGGGTGTTTTGATACACCATCCATGGTGTAATTAATAACTTCACCATGCTCAAAGGGATATTAAATGTCAGCTTTTATTTTTACCCATCTACCAATAGGTGCCCTTCTTTGCAAGGCATTGGAAAACTTCCCTGGTCTTTGTGGTTGAATATGTGTTTGAAATTCACTGCTTGACTGAGTGACCTTACAGATACTTGTGTGGGGAACAGAGATGAGGTAGTCATTCAAAAATCATGTTAAACACTATAATTGCACACAGAGTGAGTCCATGTAACTTATTATGTGACTTGTTAAGGACATTTTTACTCCTAAACTTATTTAGGTTTTCCATAACAAAGGGGCTGAATACTTATTGAATCAAGACATTTCAGCTTTTCAATTTTTATTAATTTGTAAAATGTAGAAAAACAATTCCACTTTTACATTAAATTCAGGCTGTAACAACAAAATGTGGAAAAAGTCAAGGGGTGTGAATACTTTCTGAAGGCACTAAGTATTATTTTGTTGTGGTGGGGACAGTAACATTCGTGCTCTATAAAAATGATAATTTAAGGAAAATGTGTTTAGTTTAAAAGTATTAAGGTGTCTAATAGAAAAAAACTTGGCAAAAAATAATGTAGATCCAAACACCTCAAACTTAGATTCGTCTGTCCACAACATTTTTTTTCCAATCTTCCTCTGTCCAGTGTCTGTGTTCTTTTGCCCATCTTAATCTTTTCTTTTCATTGGCCAGTATGAGATATGGCTTTTTCTTTGCAACTCTGCCTAGAAGGCCAGCATCCCGGAGTCGCCGCTTCACTGCTGACATTGAGACTGGTGTTTTACGGGTACTATTTAATGAAGCTGCGCCTTGTGAGGCGTATGTTTCTCAAACTAAACACTAATGTACTTGTCCTTTTGCACCGGGGCCTCCCACTCTTTCTATTTTGGTTAGAGACACTTTGCGCTGTTCTGTGAAGGGAGTAGTACACAGCATTGTATGAGATATTCAGTTTCTTGGCAATTTCTCGCATGGAATAGTCTTCATTTCTCAGAACAAAAATAGACTGATGAGTTGCATAAGAAAGTTATTTGTTTCTGGCTATTTTAAGCCTGTAATCGAACCTACAAATGCTGATGCTCCAGATACTCAACTAGTCTTAAAGCCAGTTTTATTGCTTCTTTAATTAGCACAACAGTTTTCAGCTGTGCTAACATAATTGCAAAATGGTTTTCTAATGATCAATTAGCGTTTTCAAATGATAAACTTGGATTAGCTAACACAACATGCTATTGGAACACAGGAGTGATGGTTGCTGATAATGGGCCTCTGTACGCCTATGTAGATATTCCATAAGAATTTTTTTTTAAATCAGCCGTTTCCAGTTACAATAATCATTTACAACATTAACAATGTCTACACTGTATTTCTGATCAATTTGATGTTATATTAAATGGACAAAAAAAAAGTAGCTTTTCTTTCAAAATTAAGGAAATGTATTTTGAACGGTAGTGTACATGGTCCTTCAAGCAGGATAGGAAGTTGAGCATCATGTTGTGCTGAGCGATTAGTGCTTTTTGAGGTCGGTTCGGTTAGAATATTAAAAAATAATGGTTTTCTATTTCGAGATATATATATATATATATATTATTTTATTTTTTTTACATTAAATGCACTATGCATTATGTGGGCTGAATGCTGTAACACAGAATAAAAAAAGTTTTCAAAAACTATTAAATGGTAGTGACTACCCATTACTGCTTATTACTTATTAACCATCATTTATTCACATTACTTTATTTTAATAAAAGATTTGTTTTGTTTTATTTTAGTAGTTCTTTGAAGTAAATAAGGCATACTTTTATGACTGCTGAATACTAACTATCAATCACTTAAAACGTGTATTTTCTGGTAGCAATACCTTGTGAAGCAACTGCTTTTATCCCTCTCAATCATGCAGTCGGTCTTCCCTCAGTCTGTGTCTGCTCCACACTGTTCTTATTACAGCTCAGTGCTCCACACAGACCGGACAACTAGGCGGGTGCGCAATGGATTATGGTCATTGTAGTTAATTACCACGTTTTCTGAGCTAAACTATGTTGAATATTTTTCTGTTGGAAACTACAACTCCCTACTACATCGCACACTTCAGGCTTGATCTGATTAATCTCTACAGAAACTACACATTCAGCTCACAGAAAAAAAAATGAAATGGAATTCAAACAATGGAACCAACATCGGTCAATTAGTTGTTTTAAAAGCAAAAAATGAATTGCACACAAGCCCAAGGGAAGGCTAATTGTCTCCAATTCTTTTCCCTCTTATAAGATCAGGACAGTATCTGCTGACATCCCTGCAAGGGACTCTGTTCATATTCTAAAAATAACAATAATATAAAATCATACACAGCCAGAAATGGCTGGATCCACAACATTTCTGAAAGATCTCAAACTATTCCAAAATATCAGTTGGAAAAACATCAACTCAACACTAAGCATCACATCTCATCACATAATCTGTCAGCTGTCGCAGGCTTTCGTAATCAGCCATTCAAAGCTCACATGAAGTCAGGATTTTTTAAATGTTACAGTCCGTGGGTCTCTTTGAAGTACTCACTTGATTCCTGGGACCTTGGACCTTGATGAAGCATTCTAAGTGAGAGAAAAAAAAATTACAACTCAGAATACAATACAACTCAGTTAGGGCTGTATAACAAAACAGTGGAGATAGTTGAAGTCGGAAGTATACATACACTTAGGTAGGAGTCATTAAAACTCATTTTTCAACCACTCCACAAACGTATTGTTAACAAACTATAGTTTTGGCAAGTCGGTAAGGACATCTACTTTGTGCATGACACAAGTAATGTTTCCCAAAATTATTTAAAGACAGATTATTTCACTTATAATTCACTTTATCACAATTCCAGTGGGTCAGAAGTTTACATGCACTAAGTTGACTGTGCCTTTAAACAGCTGGGAAATTCCAGAAAATGCTGTCATGGCTTTAGAAGCTTCTGATAGGCTAATTGATATAATTTGAGTCAATTGGAGGTGTACCTGTGGATGTATTTCAAGGCCTACCTTCAAACTCAGTGCCTCTTTGCTTGACATCATGGGAAAATCAAAAGAAATCAGCAAAGACCTCAGGAAAAATAAATTGTAGACCTACACAAGTCTGATTCATCCTTGGGAGCAATTTCGAAATGCCTGAAGGTACCACATTCATCTGTACAAATAATAGTACGCATAATAGTACGCAACATGGGACCACGCAGCTGTCATACCGCTCAGGAAGGACACACGTTCTGTCTCCTAGAGATGAACGTAATTTGGTGCAAAAAGTGCAAATTAATCCCAGAACAGCAAAGGACCTTGTGAAGATGCTGGAGGAAACAGGTACAAAAGCATCTATATCCACAGTAAAACGAGTCCTATATCGACATAACCTGAAAAGCCGTTCAGCAAGGAAGAAGCCACTGCTCCAAAACCACCATAAAAAAGCCAGACCACGGTTTGCAACTGCACATGGGGACAAAGACCATACTTTTTGGAGAAATGTCCTCTGGTCTGATGAAACAAAAATATAAATGTTTGGCCATAATGACCATCATTATGTTTGGAGGAAAAAGGGGGAGGCTTGCAAGCCGAAGAACACCATCCCAACCGTGAAGCACGAGGGTGGCAGCATCATGTTGTGGGGGTGCGTTACTGCAGGAGGGACTAGTGCGCTTCACAAAATAGATGGCATCATGACAAAGGAAAATTATGTGGACATATTGAAGCAACATCTCAAGACATCAGTCAGGAAGTTAAATCTTGGTTGTAAATGGGTCTTCCAAATGGACACTGACCCCAAGCATACTTCTGAAGTTGTGGCAAAATTGCGTAAGGACAACAAAGTCAAGGTATTGGAGTGGCCATCACAAAGCCCTGACCTCAATCCTATAGAAAAGTTGTGGGCTGAACTGGAAAAGCATCTGCGAGCAAGGAAGCCTACAAACCTCACTCAGTTACACCAGCTCTGTCAGGAGGAATGGGCTAAAAATTCACCCAACTTATCGTGGGAAGCTTGTGGAAGGCTACCCAAAACATTTGACCCAAGTTAAACAATTCAAAGGCAATGCTACCAAATACTAATTGAGTGTATGTAAACGTCTGACCCACTGGGAATGTGATGAAAAAAATAAAAGCTGAAATAAATCATTCTCTCTACTATTATTCTGACATTTCACATTCTTAAAATAAAGTGGTAATCCTAACTGACATAAAACAGGGAATATTTACTTGGATTAAATGTCAGGAATTGTGAAAAACTGAGTTTAAATGTATTTGGCTAAGGTGTATGTAAACCTCCGACTTCAATTGTATATCACCAGATCTGGGTGCATTTCACCTTTTTCCCATCCCAGTTCTGTTTCTGTTCGTCTTTGTCCATATCTGATTCTGTGTCTTCTGGCCTTGGTACATGAAGCAGAAGCACTGGGGAGATTAAGGAGAAGAAAGAGGGAGAGAGTTGGATTTATCTAATTGTCACTTATCTAGAATTAAAAAAAGCTACAAATATATAGTACCAGTCAAAAATATTTTTGGGCTATGCTGGAGTTGGTATTTCAAATATATACAGTACCAGTCAAAAGTTTGGACACCTACTCATTCCAGGGTTTCTTTATTTTGACTATTTTCTACATTGTAGAATAATACTGAAGACATCAAAACTATGAAATAACACATATGGAATCATGTAGTAACCAGAAACAAATCAAAATATATTTTATATTGTTCAAAGTAGCCACCCTTTGCCTTGACAGCTTTGCACTCTCTTGGCATTCTCTCAACCAGCTTCATGAGGTAATCACCTGGAATGCATTTCAACTAACAGATGTGCCTTGTTAAAATTTAGTTTGTGGAATTTATTTCCTTCTTAATGCCTTTGAGCCAATCAGTTGTGTTGTGACAAGGTAGGGGTGGAAAACAGAAGATGGTCTTTTACCAAATAGGGCTAAGTCCATATTATGGCAAGAACAGCTCAAATAAGCAAAGAGAAACGACAGTCCATCATTACTTTAAGACATGAAGATCAGTCAATACGGAACATTTCAAGAACTGTGAAAGTTTCTTCCAGTGCAGTCGCAAAAACCATCAAGCGCTATGATGAAACTGGCTCTCATGAGGACCGCCACAGGAAAGGAAGACCCAGAGGATTTTTTATTTATTTTATTTTATTATTTCACCTTTATTTAACCAGGTAGGCCAGTTGAGAACAAGTTCTCATTTACAACTGTGACCTGGCCAAGATAAAGCAAAGCAGTGCGACACAAACAACAGAGTTACACATGGAATAAACAAACGTACAGTCAATAACACAATAGAAAAGTCTATATACAGTGTGTGCAAATTAAGTAAGATTAGGGAGGTAAGGCAATAAATAGGCCTTAGTGGCGAAATAATTACAATTTAGCAATTAAACACTGGAGTGATAGATGAGCAGAAGATGAATGTGCAAGTAGAGATACTGGGGTACAAAGGAGCAAAACAATAAATAATATGGGGATGAGGTAGTTGGGTGGGCTATTTACAGATGGGCTATGTACAGGTGCAATGATCTGTAAGCTGCTTTGACAGCTGATGCTTAAAGATGGTGAGGGAGATATGAGTCTCCAGCTTCAGTGATTTTTTAATTCGTTCCAGTCATTGGCAGCAGAGAACTTGAAGGAATGGCAGCCAAAGTAGGATGGGCTTTGGGTGACTAGTGAAATATACCTGCTGGAGCGTGTGATACGGGTGGGTGCTGCTATGGTGGCCAGTGAGCTGAGATAAGGTGTGGCTTTACCAAGCAAAGACTTATAGATGACCTGGAGCCAGTGGGTTTGGCGACAAATATGAAGTGAGGGCCAGCCAACGAGAGCATACAAGTCGCAGTGGTGGGTAGTATATGGGGCTTTGGTGACAAAACAGATAGCAAATTGGATGTAGTCTATCACAGTGCCGAGTAGAGTGTAGGAGGCTATTTTGTAAATGACATCGCCGAAGGATCGGTAGGATAGTCAGTTTTACGAGGTTATGTTTAGCAGCATGAGTGAAGGATGCTTTGTTGCGAAATAGGAAGCCAATTCTAGATTTAATTTTGGATTGGAGATGCTTAATGTGAGTCTGGAAGGAGAGTTTACAGTCTAACCAGACACCTTGATATTTGTAGTTGTCCACATACTCTAAGTCAGAACCGTCCAGAGTAGTGATGCTAGACGGGCAGGCAGGTGCGGACATCGATCGGTTGAAGAGCATGCATTTAGTTTTACTTGCATTTAAGAGCAGTTGGAGGCCACGGAAGGAGAGTTGTATAGCATTGAAGCTCGTCTGGAGTTAAGTGTCCAAAGAAGGGCCAGAAGTATACAGAATGGTGTCGTCTGCGTAGAGGTAGATCAGAGGATAATTTCATTAGGGTTACAAGCCTCAGAAATTGCAGCCCAAATAAAATGCTTACACAGAGTTCTAGTAACAGACATCTCAACAACTGTTCAGAGGAGACTGCGTGAATCAGGCCTTCGTAGTCGAATTGCTGCAAAGAAACCACTACTAAAAAAGACACCGATAAGAAGAAGAGACTTGCTTGCGCCAAGAAACACGAGCAATGGACATTAGACTGGTGGAAATCTGTCCTTTGGTCTGATGAATCCAAATCTGCGATTTTTGGTTCCAAACGCTGTGTCTTTGTGAGACACACGGATGATCTCGGATGGATGATCTCTGCATGTGTGGTTCCCACCATGAAGCATGGAGGAGGTGTGATGGTGCCTTGCCAGTGACACTGTCAGTGATTTATTTAGAATTTAAAAAAAGGCACACTTAACCAGCATGGCTACCACAGCAGCGATATGCAATCCCATCTGGTTTGCGCTTAGTGGGACTAGGATTTGTTTTTCAACAGGACAATGACCCAGCACACCTCCAGGCTGTGTAAGGGCTATTTGACCAAGAAGGAGAGTGATGTAGTGCTGCATCAGATGATCTGGCCTCCACCCATTTGAGATGGTTTGGGATGAGTTGGACCGCAGAGTATTGGAAAAGCAGCCAACAAGTGCTCAGCATATGTGGGAACACCTTCAAGACTGTTGGAAAAGCATTCCAGGTGAAGCTGGTTGAGAGAATGCCAAGAGGGTGCAAAGCTGTCAACATAACTGATGGGCTCAAACGCATTAAGGAAAGAAATTCCACAAACTTAACAATTCACACCTGTTAATTGAAATGCATTACAGGTGACTACCTAATGAAGCTGTTTGAGAGAATGCCAAGAGTGTGCAAACCTGTCATCAAGGCAAAGGGTGCCAACTTTGAAGAATATAAAATATATTTTGATTTGTTTATTACATGATTCCATACGTGTTATTTCATAGTTGAGGTCTTCACTATTATTCTACACTGTAGAAAATAGTAAAAATAAAGTAAAACCCTTGAATGAGTAGGTGTCCAAACTTTTGACTGGTACTGTATATATATATTGAAATACCAACTCCAGCATAGCCCAAAAATGATTTGTGTTATCTCAGATTGTTCTGGCAATTCTCACATAGTAACTTCATTGGGAGAAAGGATGTTTGACATGCGTTTAACATTTGTATCACAAACCATTTTTGAGAAAATCATGATGAAAGTGGCCATTTTAGGCCCTTGTTAGACCTATAAATGTCTTCTGTAAGACTCTATGAACTGTGAACCGTACGATACAGACATCTTGGTGTCATACTCCTCAGTGTTCTTTAAAATATGGATAATTATGTCCAGATTCTGAAATACAACTTTTCACATTCATTTATTCAACATAAAAAAATATTAATATTGCTCTCTCAAAAGTACCCTTTTTGATTTATTTTAACCCTTTGACGCATACAATCACATATTTGTGATCATTGTTGAGTGGTCCCTGCAGCGTACCATCGCAAATATGTGAATGGAACAGTAGCAACAGAACATATGATGCAACAAACGTGTCTGAAAAGCATCTAAACAATGTTTTGTTCTGATGGGAAATAAAGGTCATCACGACTTTATTCCTCAATTTGACCTTTTATTGTAAAATATAAAATGTGAACGTCATCATCCAAACATCACACGGAACACATCCACAGCCAAACTCATTCCATAAACTAGTCTAAAAAACAGGTTGCGCTGACCTGCCCCAAAAAACATAAGTTAGCGACCTAACAGCTAGATTTGTTTACAATGTACCACATCTCTGGTGGCCACAAGGAGAGATGTAATATTGTTTAGAAAAGAGATGCGTGTCAGTTAAGCTAACAGCAGCTAAATTCTTTATGATGGCAACCATGTTTGTTTATGTTTGAAAAGCAAAAACTCCTAATTCCTGAATGCCAATCACTATAAGATGCAAATAAACAAAGTAAAAAATAAAAAATAAAAACATTTACTTACTTTGGCCACTTTTCAGCATATTACAAATCTTCGATGTACGTGTTACAGTGTATACAAGAACCGGAGCATATGACTTGTAACACGGAACCCAAACTCGCTGCGCGCGTGTGCCATCGTGCATAAATGTATTTTGTCTCCCCACACCAAATGCAATCACGATATGCAGGTTAAAATATCAAAACAAAATCTGAACCAATTACATTAATTTGGGGACAGGTTGAAAAGCATTAAAAATGTATGGCAATTTAGCTAACTAGTAAAAATAAAACCCCTAGAAAACAGGTCTGAGATGGCAACCCTAAAGTACCATAGTACCAATCTGATGCCGCGTTCAAGACAACTGGGAACTCAAAAAAAAGAGGAGCTCCAACTGGGCAAAGTCATTTTGAACGGTCATCCAACTCGGAATTCCAACTCGGGAACTCGGGCCTCCCAACCTGAAGATCACTGATGTCTTGATTTTACCTTGTATTTTTCAGAGCTCCCAGTTGTCTTGAAAGTACCATAAGTCAGTCGAGTGAACTATCCCTTGTTATAACATCTTTGGTCTGACAGACACTTACATGACAACCAGAATGCATTGTATGACGTCAACAAACATGGAGACACCCACAGCTGGCAAATAGCTTAGCATTAGCTCATCATAATCAGTAAAACCCTCAAAAAAGTATGTTACACACATCATGTGTGCCCATTACAATCTATGCAAGAATCAAAATGCATGATTTGTAACCAGTACTTGAAAACATGTGAATAAAACAGTAAATACATTATGATCCATACATACTGTATGCTCCCGGGGGGCTCCCGAATGGCGCAGCGGTCAAATGCACTGCATCTCAGTGCTAGAGGCATCACTACAGACCCTGGTTCGATTCCAGGCTGTATCACAACCGTCCGTGATTGGGAGTCTCATAGGGCGGCGCACAATTTGCCCAGCGTTGTCCGGGTTAGGCGGGGGTAGCCGGTCAATGTAAATAAGAATTTGTTCTTCACTAAATTGCCTAGTTAAATAAAAGGTGAAATAAAACATTTAACACTTCAATAATAATAAAAAATAAATGCTACTGTAGAAACGACAACGCAACATACAGAAAATATGGCACTTACTTTGATAAGAATGCACACGTCGAAAGTCCAATTTGTAAGGAAAACAACAATACAGGCAATGTGGGCACCAGTCAGAAAATGTGCAAGGACTGTTCTGACTAGAGATGTGCAATGTCTTCACACTTAATCTGGTGTAACACTGGGGAAGTGCTTGGGCTCTCATTGAAGAGAGAAGTTTGTCTGGCTCAGTAAAGCCTCAAAGATAAATTATCCGCAACAGTGAAATGGGCTACATCTTATGTGAATTAATGAGGAGATGGAACACACCTCAATTAAAACTATTGTTAGAAACTACAACTTGTTCGAAAATCATTTGAAATTGACAAGTTGAAATGTATACTATAGATAATTAGCAGGCAGATTTCCTTGGTTTGAGGGCAGCTCGGGTTAACTAGAACAGTGAGTGAAAATATTATCAAGAATAAAGTAAAATGGACAACATACCAACAATTCCCTCTGGGCAAGTCTGGGGAATAACCAAGCAACATTTGGTGAATGCAGATGATTCTGAAGCAGATAAAAATTTGCTGGCGTGTGGGAAGAGTCTGACTGTCGAGAAATGGCAGTTTAAATTCAGTGTACTTGACTTTGACTACCTAACGCCTATTTAGACCATATCACCATCTCTTCAAAGTAAGTCACTAAAAATATAGTCCCGTTTGTAAAATCCTCTATGAAATGGGCTTTTAAATTATGTGTAATTTAATGTAATGAGCTTTGCAAGTTATTGATGTTCATTTTAAAAGTGGTTTATTAAAATTCATGAACATTTTGATAACAGTAGCATGTTAAACTAAAGAAAAGTTTACATTTTTGTGTTTACTTTTTGAAAATCCCCCCCAAAACTGACCAAAATCCCAACAAGTCTCCAAAAATGTAATTTCAGCCTGTGGTGCCTGGCCTAAGACATTGTTTGCAACAATATACTCCTTAAAATAGTGATTTTGGTCCACCAGCTTCAAAAAGCTGTAAAAACTATATTTTGGTTTATTGAAAAGATATTTCACAGCGATTTAGATGGTACAATGATTCCCTACACTATTCAGTGCTTCTTTTCTCACAAACTGAAATGTTTAGCAACCAGGAAATGACAGAGCTATTTACACTAGATAACACAGCCACAAAATCAGAACAGCTTTCACATATTTACAACAGCTGCCTCTCCGGCGGGAGAAATCAATAGGTGAATATCACAGCCAATCACAACACTGGCGTGTAAGTAATACTGTGAAACACTGTCATTCCACTATTACTGCAGATATATTATGGACATTTTCTGAAATTACTTAAAAAAAAAAAAAAAATCCTGTCTGGCACAGGGATTTTCAACCTTTTCTAGCATGATAGCCACTTTTCAAAAAGAAACATGTTGCAAGCTTTTTTTGTTGCTGGTAAACCTGGTAATATAATTAATAAACAACTCTAAGGGGGCCCTATAAAATCTGAGATTTTTTATCTAAAAAGATTCTGGTTTATATTTTCCCCTTTTTGGCGGTTTTTCACTCTCAAAATTACAATTGTTCATCGAGAAACAATGAAATGAGATGTTCTGAGTCAATGTCAATGCTTTAGTCTGGAAGAAAATAAAAATCTATTTTAGTGTATTTCCTCTTTAATTGCGCATCTGGCCCTTTAATTGCGCACCTAGTGTGCCTTCTAATGTGCCGGTCTAGTGATGGTTCTGTACTGCTGCTGCTCATTTCATGGCAAAGTTGGAAAATAACAATTAATAGATACAAATTTTTCCAGTCGTGGCCAAAAGTTGAGAATGACACAAATATTAATTTTCAAAAAGTCTGCTGCCTCAGTTTGTATGATGGCAATTTGCATATACTCCAGAATGTTATGAAGAGTGATCAGATGAATTGCAAAGTCCCTCTTTGCCATGCAAATGAACTGAATCCCAAGAAAAACATTTCCACTGCATTTCAGCCCTGCCACAAAAGGACCAGCTGACATGTCAGTGATTCTCTCGTTAACACAGGTGTGAGTGTTGACAAGGACAAGGCTGGAGATCACTCTGTCATGCTGATTGAGTTTGAATAACAGACTGGAAGTGGCAAAAGGAGGGTGGTGCTTGGAATCATTGTTCTTCCTCTGTCAACCATGGTTACCTGCAAGGAAACACATGCCGTCATCATTGCTTTGCACAAAAAGGGCTTCACAAGCAAGGATATTGCTGCCAGTAAGATTGCACCTAAATCAACCATTTATCAGATCATCAAGAACTTCAAGGAGAGCAGTTCAATTGTTGTGAAGAAGGCTTCAGGGCGCCCAAGAAAGAACAGCATGCGCCAGGGCCGTCTCCTAAAGTTGATTCAGCTGCGGGATCCGGGCACCACCAGTACAGAGCTTGCTCAGGAATGGCAGCAGGCAGGTGTGAGTGCATATGCACGCACAGTGAGGCGAAGACTTTTGCAGGATGGCATGGTGTCAATAAGGGCAGCAAAAAAGCCATTCCTCTCCAGGAAAAACATCAGGGACAGACTGATATTCTGCAAAAGGTACAGGGATTGGACTGCTGAGGACTGGGGTAAAGTCATTTTCTCTGATGAATCCCCTTTCCGATTGTTTGGGGCATCCGTAAAAAAGCATGTCCGGAGAAGACAAGGTGAGCGCTACCATCAGTCCTGTGTTATGCCAACAGTAAAGCATCCTGAGACCATTCATGTGTGGGCTTGCTTCTCAGCCAAGGGAGTGGGCTCACTCACAATTTTGCCTAAGAACACAGCCATGAATAAAGAATGGTACCAACACATCCTCCGAGAGCAACTTCTCCCAACCATCCAGAAACAGTTTGGTGACGAACCATGCCTTTTCCAGCATGATGGAGCACCTTGCCATAAGGCAAAAGTGATAACTAAGTGGCTCGGGGAACAAACACCGATATTTTGGGTCCATGGCCAGGAAACTCCCCAGACCTTAATCCCATTGAGAACTTGTGGCCAATCCTCAAGAGGCGGGTGGACAAACAAAAACCCACACATTCTGACAAACTCCAAGCATTGATTATGCAAGAATGGGCTGCCATCAGTCAGGATGTGGCCCAGAAGTTAATTGACAGCATGCCAGGGCAGATTGCAGAGGTCTTGAAAAAGAAGGGTCAACACTGCAAATATTGACTCTTTGCATCAACTTCATGTAATTGTCAATAAAAGCCTTTGACACTTATGAAATGCTTGTAATTATACTTCAGTATTCCATAGTAACATCTGACAAAAATATCTAAAGACACTGAAGCAGCAAACTTTGTGGAAATTAATGTGTGTCATTCTCAACTTTTGGCCACGATTGCACAGTTGAAGTCGGAAGTTTACATACACCTTTGCCAAATATATTTAAACTCAGTTTTTCACAATTCCTGACATTGAATCCCAGTAAAACTTCCCTGTCTTAGGTCAGTTAGGATCCCCACTTTATTTTAAAAATGTGAAATGTCAGAATAATATTAGAGATAATTTTTTCTTTCATCACATTCCCAGTGGGTCAGAAGTTTACATACACTCAATTAGTATTTGGTAGCATTGCCTTTAAATTGTTTAACTTCGGTCAAACGTTTCGGGTAGCCTTCCACATGCTTCTCACAATAAGTTGGGTGAATTTTAGCCCATTCCTCCTGACAGAGCTGGTGTAACTGAGTCAGGTTTGTAGGCCCCCTTGCTCGCACACGCTTTTTCAGTTCTGCCCATACATTTTCTATAGGATTGAAGGTCAGGGCTTTGTGATGGCCACTCCAATACCTTGACTTTGTTGTCCTTACGCCATTTTGCCACAACTTTGGAAGTATGGTTGGGATCATTGTCCATTTGGAAGATCCATTTGTGACCAAGCTATAACATCCTGACTGATGTCTTGAGATGTTGCTTCAATATATCCACATAATTTTCTTTCCTCATGATGCAATCTATTTTGTGAAGCGCACCAGTCCCTCTTGCAGCAAAGCACCCCCACAACATGATGCTGCCACCCCTGTGCTTCACGGTTGGGATGGTGTTGTTTGGCTTGCAAGCCTACCCCTTTTTCCTCCAAACATTACGATGGTCATTATGGCAAAACAGTTGTATTTTTGTTTCATCAGACCAGATGATATTTCTCCAAAAAGTACAATCTTTGTCCCCATGTGCAGTTGCAAACCGTAGTCTGGCTTTTTTATGGCGGTTTTGGAACAGTGGCTTCTTCCTTGCTGAGCAGCCTTTCAGGTTATGTCAATATATAGGACTCGTTTTACTGTGGATATAGATGCTTTTGTACCTGTTTCCTCCAGCATCTTCACAAGGGCCTTTGCTGTTGTTCTGGGATTGATTTGCACTTTTCGCACCAAAGTATGTTCATCTCTAGAAGACAGAACGCTTCTCCTTCCTGAGTGGTATGACGCCCGCGTGGTCCCATAGTGTTTATACTTGCGTACTATTGTTTGTACAGATGAACGTGGTACCTTCAGGCGTTTAGAAATTGCTCCCAAGGATGAACCAGACTTGTGGAGGTCAACAATTGTTGTTCTGAGGTCTTGGCTGATTTCTTTTGATTTTCCCATGATGTCAAGCAAAGAGGCACTGAGTTTGAAGGTAGGCCTTGAAATACATCCACAGGTACACCTCCAATTGACTCAAATTATATCAATTAGCCTATCAGAAGCTTCTAAAGCCATGACATTTTCTGGAATTTTCCAAAATGTTTAAAGGCACAGTCAACTTAGTGTATGTATGTAAACTTCTGACCCACTGGAATTGTGATACAGTGAAATAACCTGTCAGTTAACAATTGTTGGAAGAATGACTTGTGTCATGCACAAAGAAGATGTCCTAACCGACTTGCCAAAACTATAGTTTGTTAACAAGAAATTTGTGGAGTGGTTGAAAAACAAGTTTCAATGACTCCAACCTAAGTGTATGTAAACTTCCGACTTCAACTGTACTAACTCATCACATACTTCTGCCAGGTAAGTCTACTTTGCAGTTAACATTTAATTGAGTATGTTTTGGGAAAAGTATTTCTGCCAACCCACAAGACTGTTATCACATCAACTGGATACACATGGACTGATAGACAAACGCCCACCACAGACAGAAAGGGGCAATATTGCTGGAAATCAATTGGCAGATATATTGTATTAGGTTTGGATAGTGGCTAACCAGCAATGGGATAATGTCAGCGCTGCGTTGGTTAGATAGTATCTGGGGAGCTTGTGGTGTCTGACACTTCTGAGATTTATTCATGACAGTTTGCGGTGGAACACATTGTTGGAGACCCCTGGTGTAGCACCTTTAACCAATCACAGACCATTAGGATTGCACATTCAGCAAATCACCAGCAAATTCCTTTTGAATCCATTTCCCCATTCACCGTTAGGAGAGAGCCCACTCTGGAAATATGATGTACTTGTAGAGTATATTGTTCCAAACAACATCTTAAAATGAACAAAATCAAAAAAAGCTACTTTTGACATATTCATATTTTTTTATGTTGAATAAATTAATGTGAACAATTAATGTCAAGACATACTCCATATTTTAGTGCACACTACAAGGAGTACAATGACACCAATATGTTGTCTGTATCGTGTACGGTTCACATGTCATACGGTCTTACAGGAGGCATGTAGAGGTCTAACAATGGCCACTTTAATCATTATTTTCTCAAAAATGGTTTCTAATACAAATGAAAAAAGCATGTCAAACATATTTCCTCCCAACAAAGTTTCTGTGAGAAATGCGAGAACAATCTGAGATACCTAAAATATTTTGGGGCTGCGTTGGCGATTCCCGAAAACGGCAGGGGTGGCAGGTAGCCTAGTGGTTAGAGCGTTGGGCCAGTAACCGAAAGGTTGTTAGATCAAATCCCTGAGCTGACAAAGTAAAAATCTGTCGTTCTGCCCCCGAACAAGGCAGTTTACCCACTGTTCCTAGGCCGTCATTGTAAATAAGAATTTGTTCTTAGCCAACTGGCCTAGTTAAATATAATTTTAAAACATTTTAAAGACACCATTAGCATGTAACATTGAGAACCACTCAGATATTCCTATTCGTCCCATGAGTAATGTCTATAGCCTTCGAAGACATAGTCTAAAACCTTTTATCATGTACACTAGACACTATTCAACAGTACAATAAAGAGTAGCCAGCAAAGCCATTACAGTATATTTCATTGTCAATACATTGAATACCACCTCCCTCATAACAACTTGGCTAATAATTCAGTGCTGGAATAAAAAGAAAATATTATTAAGCCTACCAACTGGAAACAGAGCATTGTACCCTACAACGGCTATTCATTCCTCTCATGGGGTCATTGTAGGGCCAAGACATTTTGTTAACCGGTTCTGTCCAAAATAATTCAATGTCTAATGATGAACTAATGTAAAGTTTATAAAACTTGTAGTACCAAGTTCAAATCCAACACACCTCGTTTAGGCTGCATGTCCTGTGAGCCTCCCGCGAAAATGTCCTGTGGGTTCAAAGTGCTCTGATGCAATGCAGAGTCCGAGTTAGTCCTATAGCACAGGGAAAGAGACGTACACCACTTAGGGGGTGACCAACTGTATCTGCTGTGGAAAGTCAAGGGAACGTTTCACAACGAAATCCCAACAGTTTCACATCACATAGTTGGGTTATCTTACCTCCTCCAACTGGTGTCAGGTGGGGGTGACAGATACACTGAGCCATATGGACAGCTATCAATGTGATACCCCTGGTTAAGGGCAACAGAAATCTGTAGCATTTCACAACTGACGTCAATGGATGTAAAACACCATTATGCAATAAAGTACAGCATATGCTTTTGAAGTACAATGGTTAAAGATGTTACATAGTGGTGCTTGCTTTAATGAAAAGGCAAATTGTTACTGGAAAATTACTATGTAATTACCATGTCATTCATAATGAAATATCCGTTGCATAGCGGACCGTAAAATAAAAAGTGTTATCAACTATACAGTAGCATAAACCGAAAGTAAAAGATATTTGGCGTCCATGTTTGTCGAGGGGCCTTCCGTGTGGGGACGTGATGCGGTTTCTGTCCCGGTAAACTCTGTCAACCAATCCATGATGCCGTGTTGTCCTGCTAGTGTCACCTGAACCTTGAAAGGGAGTCTGCAGACACCACCAAAGAAAACCAGTTACAAGCTCCATAGATAAAAGACAGAAAAATTTCAACAAAAGTGTAAACAAATTTCCATTTAGGGTAAGACCACACATACAGCGCCTTCATAAAGTTTGTCTTTTTTTGTGTGTGATTTTTTTGTCACTGGCCTACACATAATCCCACATAATGTCAAAGTGGAATTATGTTTTTCGAAGCTTCTACAAATTAATAAAAAATTAAAAGCTGAAATGTCTTTCAGTATTCAAACACTTTATGGCAAGCCTAAATAAGTTAAGGAGTAAAAATTTACTTAATAAGTCACATAATAAGTTGCATGGACACTTTATGCAATAAGTGTTTAACATGATTTTTTAATGACTACCTCATCTCTGTAACCCACACATACAATTATCTGTAAGGTCAGTCAGTCAAGCAGTGAATTTCAAATACAGATTCAACCACAAAGACCAGGGAGGTTTTCCAATGCCTCGCAAAGGGCACCTATTGGTAGATGAGTAAAAATAAAAAAAGCAGACATTGAATATCGCTTTGAGCATGGTGAAGTTATTAATTACAATTTGGATGGTGTATCAATACACCCAGTCACTACGAAGATACAGGCGTCCTTCCTAACTCAGTTTCCGGAGAGGAAGGAAACCATGAGGGATTTCACCATGAGGCAAATGGTGACTTTAAAACAATTAGAGTTTAATGGCTGTGATAGGAGAAAACTGAGGATGGATCGACAACTATGTAGTTACTCCACAATAGTAACCTAATTGACAAATTGAAAAGGAAGCATGTACAGAATATGTTTGCAACAAGGCACTAAAGTAATACTGAAAAAAAGTGTTGCAAAGCAATTATCTTTTTGTCCTGAATACAAAGTGTTATTTTTGGGATAAATCCAATATAACACATAACCGAGTACCAATCTCCATATTTTCAAGCATAGTTTGCTGCATCATGTTATGGGTATGCTTGTAATCGTTAATGACTGGGGAGTTTTTCAGGATAAAAAAAGAAACTGAATGGAGCTAAGCACAGGCTAAATCCTTCAGGAAATTCTGGTTCAGTCTGCTTTCCACCAGACAATGGGAGATTAATTCACCTTTCAGCAGAACAATAACCTACAACACAAGGCCAACTCTACACTGGAGTTGCTTACCAAGAAGACAGTAAATGTTCTTGAGTGGCCGAGTTACAAATACTCGCAGCTGTAATCACTGTCAAAGGTGCTTCTACAAAGTATTGACTTAGGAGTGTGAATACTTAATGTAAATGACATATTTATTTAAATTTGCTAACATTTATATGGGGTATTGTGTAGGTGAGAGAAGAAAAATGTAATCCATTTGGAATTCAGGCTATAACAACAAATTGTGGAATACGTCAAGAGGTATGAATAGTCCTACAAACACACATTACCTGAAAAGGCATGTCAATGGTGCCATTTCCAATCTGATTGACATTTGGCAATGATCCACCATAGTACTGTCCACGGTTTTGTCCCAGCTGTAAATACTGGGTCTTCTGTAACTGTAACTGTATAAGGAGTGACGAAACAAAACAAAAAGCAAACATGGCATCAGATAATGTTCGGTATTAAATATTCAACAATAATTCAAAAACAAAATGAGTGTGACAGAAAGCACAAAAATTCTGACTGATGAAAAAAACCAACACTTTCCTTGTTTAACATTGATTCTACAGATTACAAATCACTCCATCCATCTCAGTTAGAACCAAGGGGATAAGACTTGTCTGGCCGAAGCGATCACCTATTGTTGTGTGAAAATGACATTTACTCACCTTTAACCTCAATTTACCTAATAAACTTCATAGAGAAAAATCTACTTTTCAGCAATTACAGATCACCCATGACTAAATTATGTTTTCATTATTTACAATCTTGCCACACCGCCTCACCTTGACATTGAATGGCACCACATATAGGCCTAGCTGGGATAACTATCACCTATATGAATATCTTTCCATCCTTACAAAAACTCAAGGTCACACCCTTATAGGTTCAACAGTTCACCTGCTATGAGTATGCAAATAGTTTATCTCAAATCAAATCACATTTTATTGGTCACATACACATGGTTAGCAGATGTTAATGTGAGTGTAGCAAAATGCTTGTGCTTCTAGTTCCGACCGTGCAGTAATATCTAACAATGATCTATTATTGGCTGTGATTTCAGGTGGTGGCAGCCAACGACATAAACTCAGCAAATAAAGAAACGTCCTCTCACTGTCAACTGCATTTATTTTCAGCAAACTTAACATGTGTAAATATTTGTATGAACATAAACAAGATTCAACAACTGAGACAAACTGAACAAGTTCCACAGACATGTGACTAACAGAAATTGAATAATGTGTCCCTGAACAAAGGGTGGGGGGGGTCAAAATCAAAAGTAACAGTCAGTCCTCATGGACTGCACCAGATTTGCCAGTTCTTGCTGTGAGATGTTATCCCACTCTTCCACCAAGGCACCTGCAAGTTCCCGGACACTTCTGGGGGGAAATGGCCCTAGCCCTCACCCTCTGATCCAACAGGTCCCAGACATGCTCAATGGGATTGAGATCTGGGCTCTTCGCTGTCCATGGCAGAACACTGACATTCCTGTCTTGCAGGAAGTCACGCACAGAAGGAACAGTATGGCTGGTGGCATTGTCATGCTGGAGGGTCATGTCAGGATGAGCCTGCAGGAAGGGTACCACATGAGGGAGGAGGATGTCTTCCCTGTAACGCACAGCGTGGAGATTGCCTGCAATGACGACAAACTCAGCCCGGTGATACTATGACACACCGCCTCAGACCATGACGGACCCTCCATCTCCAAATTGATCCCGCTCCAGAGTACAGGCCTCGGTGTAACGCTCATTCCTTTGACGATAAACGCAAATCCGACCATCACCCCTGGTGAGACAAAACCATGACTCGTCAGTGAAGAGCACTTTTAGCCAGTCCTGTCTGGTCCAGTGACGGTGGGTTTGTGCCCATAGGCTACGTTGTTGCCGGTGACGTCCGGTGAGGCCTACAGGCCCTCAGTCCAGCCTCTCTCACCCTATTGCGGACAGTCTGAGCACTGATGGAGGGATTGTGCGTTCCTGGTGTAACTCGGGCAGTTGTTGTTGCCATCCTGTACCTGTCCCGCAGGTGTGATGTTCGGATGTACTGATCCTGTGCAGGTGTTTTTACACGTGGTCTGCCACTGCAAGGACAATCAGCTGTCCGTCCTGTCTCCCTGTAGCGCTGTCTTAGGCGTCTCACAGTACAGACATTGCAATTTATTGCCCTGGCCACATCTACAGTCCTCATGCCTCCTTGCAGCATGCCTAAGGCACGTTCACGCAGATGAGCAGGGACCCTGGGCATCTTTCTTTTGGTGTTTTTCCAGAGTCAGTAGTAAGGCCTCTTTAGTGTCCTAAGTTTTCATAACTGTGACCTTAATTGCTTACCGTCTGTAAGTTGTTAGTGTCTTAACGACCGTTCCACAGGTGCATGTTCATTAATTGTTTATAGTTCATTGAACAAGCATGGGAAACAGTGTTTAAACCCTTTATAATGAAGATCTGTGAAGTTATTTGGATTTTTACGAATTATCTTTGATTATCTTTGGTCCTGAAAATAGGACGTTTCTTTTTTTGCTGAGTTTACGTTTCAGAACGTTCTATTATGTACTAGAGATACTGAGTAATATCACGAGACAATAATTTTGTTATGTTGTTTAGAAAAGCTGGTATCAAAGTTGTTTAATCCTATATGTAGACAGTACCCAAACTGTTCATGTCTGTCACGCACACGCACTATTGATTAAAGCAGGGAAATCATTTAATAACAATCTCTAAAGCCTATTTCTCCAGAGTATTTTGAAAATTGAGTAATCTCCCAATAGTGAGTCAAGTTTGAATACATCTTGTTATTTTGTTGACAGAAGATTACATGCCTTTTGGGATCAGTGTTTCACAAATCCAACCACATATGAATCTAGTCAATAGGGTAAATGTGACTACTTGAGTGAACTTGTAGGCTCGCTGCCTACTGCACGGTCCAAAATTATTATCAAATACTGAGTATTAGACTTGCCCTTCCTATTATTGTATGCATACTGTATGTTACAAAGTAAGTATTATGTTTTTAGCCTCATACTATACTCGGGCTGGGAATTGCCTGGGACCTCATGATACGATATTATCACGATACTTAGGTGTCGATACGATATGTATTACGATTCTATATGTATTGCAATTCGATACTGTGATTTTATTGTGATTCGATGTTCCAAACCTATATCGCTCGCCATATGTCTGCTGCAGAGTGTCAAGAGAGACAGTTTTTATCCATCATGGAAATAAGTGTTGTAAAAAAGCGCAGGTATACAGGCAACTAGCACAAAAATAATATTGCGTTATTGCCAAAATGATACGATGCAATATATTGTCCAAAATAATATCCCGATATGTAGCTGTATCGACTTTGTCCCCTATCACTATACTATAAGGCCAAAATCAATATGTTAAAGAGATTCTCCAGTACTTTTGTATACTTTTTAGCTAGTAGATCTGAATGTAGTGCTCATGAGCCAAAAGTGGTCCCTGAAAATTGCAGATATGTGCACCATGTCATTGCTCTCTCTCGCTCACTCTGTGTGCATCTTGCTAGCTGTCACGCAAATGGTGAGGGGCTAAAACTCATTGGCTAGAACTGGAATTGCTAGGGGGCTGTCCCATGTGAGGGAAAATGTAGGGAAAAAGGTGCATCTTTCCCAGAAAAACAATCGCTTTCAAACTAGGGATTTCATGGCTGACTGAGGTAACAGTAATTCTGCTCATAGATGCATGTCTGAACTACACATTGACACATCCACCCCAAAGTTCCAGAGCATGTCTTCAAATAGTGAAACCTACTCTCCCCAAATGTGTTTGTTGAAATTGCACACAGGTATGACTTCCAAAAGGTTCCAACCTAACACAATAAATCACCCACTTCAGGAAAAAGAATAGACGTCACCTCAACACTGAATGAATCAATTGAAATCAACAGAAAATGTGTTATTGTCTGTGAATTAAAAACAAAAACTACACTGATGATTGTCCAATGTATTCAATGGATAGTACCATCCAAATAAGGATGCAGTAATGTAACCTGCCAGTGAGCTATGCCAATGTTGCTACAGTATCTCAGAACCCGCCCATTTGAAACTATTTCAAATGCGCTGGTTCTGCTGGCAACGTTTCTCAAATGCACCAATGTTATTTCGTATACATTTTGTAGAAAATGTACTGCCAAAAGCACTGAAATGACATTGATGAAGAGCGCAATATGTTGCTGGCATTAGAGGCCTGCGGCATGCGGTTTGTCGTCAACATAATCTGTGCGGGTTTGTCCTCATCTTTAATATGCCACTGTCAATCATATTACTGTACTTGTCTGCCCAGTTTCACAGCACGACTGCTTTTCCCACCTGATTATTAGCCCGTGTGTCTTTGGTGATCTTTAACCTGAAAACACTGCTTCCCAAAATGCTTCAATACATAGAAATTGCTGTTCATCTGAAGCTTCTTCCTCGCCTAGAGTGCGATCAGAAAAACCAACGAACGTTCTATTTTGATGTGGCTTTCAAACACGCATGCACGCCCCACATTAGTTGGCTATTGCCTTGCACTGGAGCTCTATTGTGCAACTTTTGAAGACGGAGGGACTTGAGTCGGGATACCTCTCCATTTGAGAATAACTACACGAAGACGATAATAAGACTGCTGGTTGCCATTCATGCCAAGAATATTAGCTGGCACGTAGGGGGCTGTTTGTTATTGTTTACCTCCCTGGCTAAGCTACGTGCCCGTCGCGAATATTACTGAATTTGACAGCTCACCAGTAATAACAGCAAATGGGTTAAAAACAGACAAGCTTACCCTCGCTGCTCGGGTAATACTCAAATCTTTCATCACTTCCTCGAATGCTGCGGTCTCCTCTGCCTGCTTCTGATTGTGTAAAGCGATTTTCTCGCTGAATTTCCGCGGATTGTTTGATGTCGCCATGTTTCGCTCTTCTGCTCCGCTTTCCCTCAATGACGTTGCATGCACACGTCCTTGCGCGTGGGCGTAGGTTACGCGCAACATCTGGAACGCCTGCATTCCCCACCTTTTTCACCAGGGATGGGTAAAATACAAAAAGTTATATTAAGTTAATCATTTTAGCCTCATTGTTGCTTGTCTGAACATGTTATCAACGGTCCACTTGTCAGACGTATGCGGATAATAACAAAATTAAGATGATGCTCCAAAGAACGTGTTTGTCAGGTTCTTCTTGTTTGCAGCCACTTAGCCTGCATGGCATAACAATACTCTATCCTGTGCCTCTTATTTTCCTCTGATGAAGGCTATAGCCGATAAATGTGGTTGTGTGTGTCTGTTCCTTTCCAATTCTTGTAGGCCTTGTGTCTTTAATAACTAGCCCCAGGCCAGATGTCCCCACTCAAAGGAGAGTGCTTACTGGCAATATAATTCTCACTGGGAATGAAATGCATAAACCAAATGTAAATCACACAATTCACTACTAATATGCTGAAAGTATCAACACTGTCAAAAATGTATTTTTTTCGACAGACACTAAGGCCAAAGATGAGGTTTTGAGCGACAGGGAAAGCACAATGAAACAATATGCTGTTTCACCCACCATTCAGAGTAGTGGAAATAAATTGGCTGTAAAGTAACCAAGGAAACCATTGAAATTGTATTCCAGGGCACTGGGTGTGTGGGATTATGCTGTTATTGCAAACTAAACCCTGGAAAAAACCTTGGAGTTGAGCCTCTGTGAAAAGGCTAGCTAAAATGGAGAAAATGTAATGTCTTAGTAGATTCCTGTATTCTGCTCCTCAGATACTTCATCTGGTTACATAAACACAGAAACGGCAAGCATTTCCAAAGCATGAGACAGCATGCTTCTCTGTACATTCAGTGCCTTCGGAAAGTATTCGCACCCCTTGACTTTTTCCACATTTTGTTACATTACAGCCTTATTCTAAAATGTATTAAATGTATTTTTTAAAGAATCCTCAATCTACACACAATACCCCATAATGACAAAGCAAAAACATATCGATATGTAAAGCTTATTAAAGAGCAGTGATACTATCAAGAGACATATGCAGGTTTCTTTTTATCAGAACAAGACCCAGATGCAGACAGCTAGAGTAACAGATGTTTATTGACCCAAACAGGGGGTAGGCCAAAGTCAGGTCAAAGGCAGGCAGAAGTCTGTAATCCAGGGCAGAGTCAATAAGGTAAAGAACAGCAGGCAGACTCTGGGTCAGGGCATGCAGAATGGTCAGAACCATGTAAACCTAACTTAAGACTGCAGGGCACCGCACAAACACACTGGCAAGACCTTACAAGACAAGCTGGCAACAGACAAACAGAGAACGCAGGTATAAATACTGGGGATAATGAGGAAGATGGGCAACACCTGGAGGGGGGTGGAGACAAGCACAAAGACAGGTGAAACAGATCAGGGTGTGACGCTATTGTTAGAAATCTTGTCTTCCAGATTGATATTTCTGTCATTTCGGTTTTGTGTATGACAGACACCTGCTAAGATACTGTATTTGCATTTCACACAACCTTACCAGAAATGTGTTTCTGAAAACTGCTGTGACAGTCTTTGTGGAGTATACTTCCCTTGCATACTTCCCTTACTTCCCTCCCCCATTTGACCATGTCAGCAATTAATGTGCATGTATATAAATACTAAAATGGAGATTTCACTTCACTTCCCTCAGAAATAAGGTTTTTGTGTTTGTGATAAAAAACATTTTTCAAAATCCACTGTATATACAGTAATCTCTCTGCCAATACACATTATACACTGAGTGTGCAAAACATTAAGAACACCTTCCTAATATATATATATTCTTTAACCTGTCTCCTCCCCTTCATCTGCACTGATTAAAGTAGATAGATGATGTGACATCAATAAGGGGTCATAGACTGACCAGGTGAAAGCTATGTCATGGAAAGAGCAGCTGTTCTTAATTTGTACACTCAGTGTACGTAGGTTCATTCGAAGAACCTGCCAGACATTTCTTGAATCTATTAAAATGTGGTAGCCTTACAAAAGAGAAATGAAGATGTGTCACATGAAATGGAAGTAGGCGTAACAGCTAGAATATCAGTTAGCAGAAATAATTTGCCGGTGGAAATGACATCTAATTGTATAGGCTATGGACAATAAACTATTGTCAAATGTGTTCTGGGTTGTCACACTTCAATAAGCATTCCTGGATAGCAATGATTCATAAAACATAATTGCACACAGTCTCACTGCTTATTAGTTCATATGAGTGAATTAAACTATACTTTAAAACAATTGTTGTTTGAATAGTGAACAGTACAGCAATAATGTAGAATACACCCTTCAAGGTGAGGTACTGACTAAGGGAGAAATCTACATAAAAAATAAAGTCCCAAACTTGTCTCTTCATTGCAGTGTGATATATTTTCTAGATTGACAATGAGGCATTTACAGTCAGTCTTCAAATCAAATCAAATTTGTCACATGCGCCGAATACAACAGGTAACCTTACCGTGAAACGCTTACTTACAAGCCCTTAAGCAACAACGCAGTTTTAAGAAAATACCTACAAAAAAGTAACAAATAAAAGTAACAAATAATTAAAGAGCAGCAGTAAAATAACAATAGCGAGGCCATATACAGGGGGTACTGGTACAGAGTCAATGTGCGGGGGCACCGGTGTCGAGGTAATTGAGGTAATATGTACATGTAGGTAGAGTTATTAAAGTGACTATGCATAGATAATAACAGAGAGTAGCAGCAGTATAGAAGGGGGGCACAATGCAAATAGTTTGGGTAGCCATTTGATTAGATGTTCAGGAGTCTTATGGCTTGGGGGTAGAAGCTGTTAAGAAGCCTCTTGGACCTAGACTTGGACCTCTGGTACCGCTTGCCGTGCAGTAGCAGAGAGAAAAGTGTATGACTAGGGTGATTGGAATCTTTGACAATTTTTAGGGCCTTCATCTGACACAGCCTGGTGTAGAGGTCCTGGATGGCAGGAAGCTTGGCCCCGGTGATGTAATGGGCCGTACGCACTACCCTCTGTAGTGCCTTGTGGTCAGAGGCAGAGCAGTTGCCATACTAGGCAGTGATGCAACCCGTCAGGATGCTCTTGATGGTGCAGCTGTAGAACCATTTGAGGATCTGAGGACCCATGCCAAGTCTTTTTAGTCTCCTGAGGGGGAATAGGTTTTGCCGTGCCCTCTTCACGACTGTCTTAAGACGACAATCTTAAAGCAGCAAACAGCAGTTGAAACAATAACAGCCCACTACCGTTTCAGGATAACATGGGGGAATGGGGCTGGAGAAATGTAACCGCTCAAATTCAAAGGCAGAGCTATGGATGCAAGGACCGACCATCCCATGATATCAAAATGACAGTTTTAACTGTGTTTATTATGCTATACAATGTGTGTCTACATTTACTTTGATTACAAACATTGGAGTAAAGTAAGCTTATTTTGGCTTCTGATACGTTTGGACTAAGCTCATGAGGAATTTAGAAGTAATATTCTTCAAGAATCAATGGGTACATATAATTCATTTATACGTCTAAAAATGGATGTAGCATCTGCTGATTGCCCCTTTAAGCGATTACTTATTTGCCAAGTTCCACTATTTTACTATGGAAATAATGGACCTTTAAAGTTCCGCCAACATCTTCATTGTCTCTTACTCATAGACCAAGTTGACCACACTGCTGTTCTCACCCTGGCCTGGTAAGACACATTTGTATTGGTTCTGACCTACTGATCTTTTGTATCTCATGGTTGCTATCCAGGTGCTATTCAAACAAGCCTGGAAACTGGAAAATGTATATGCATTGTATTCATTTATTTTTCATGAATTCGTTTTTATTGATTTCAATTGAATAAATCCTTTATTTAGCCCATATGTTATTGAGATTATTTTACAATGATGACCTGGGCTTGGTTACTTTGGTAGTTATCATTAATATGACACAATTCATTGAATGCTATAAATACCAGACTTTCTATGTATAGTAGCAGTGGTGGAAAAAGTACTCAGTTGTCAAACTTTAGTAAAAGTAAAGATACCTTAATAGAAAATGACTTAAAAGTGAAAGTCACCCAGTAAAATACTACTTGAGTAAAAGTCTAAAAGTATTTGGTTTTAAATATACTTAAGTATCAAAAGTAAATGGAATTGCTAAAATGTACTTAAGTATCGAAAGTAAAAGTATAAAAAAATTCTAATTCCTTAAACTGGATGACACAATTTTCTTGCTTTTTTATTGACAGAGCCAGGGGCACACTCAAACGCTCAGACATAATTTACAAACAAAGCATTTGTGTCTAGTGATTCCGCCAGATCAGAGGCAGTAGGGATGAGCAGGGATGTTCTCGTGTGAATTGGATCATTTTCCTGTCAAAATGTAACATGTGCTTTTGGGGGTTAAGGAAAATGTATGGAGTAAAAAGTATATTATTTTCTTTCAGAATGTAGTGAAGTTTGTCGTCGAAAGGAGTAGACCAAAGTGCAGCAGGTCAAGTGCTCATGATAAATACTTAATTTTAACTCAGAACACTATACAACGGAAACAAGACCATCACATTCTGCAGGCTACTAAGCTATGCAAAAACAAGATCCCACAAACCCAAGTGGAAAAAAAACCCTACTTAAGTATGATCTCCAATTAGAGACAATGAGGACCAGCTGTCTCTAATTGGAGATCATCCCAAACAAACCCAACATAGAAATAGAAAACTAGAACCTAAACATAGAAATACAAAACATAGAAAAACACCCCCTGTCACGCCCTGACCACTCTACCATAGAAAATAACAGCTTACCATGGTCAGGACGTGACAGAAGTAAAAGTACAGATACCCCAAAAAACTACTTAAATAGTACTTTAAAGTATTTTCACTTAAGTACTTTACACCACTGTATAGTAGGCTACCCTTCATTTCAACTCCCCAAACTGTTGTCATCCAATCATCAATTTTGCCATTTACAGGTAATGATGTCTAATAGGACTTGTCCCTGGAAACTCTACCACAGAATGCTTAGACCCAATCTCTCTTAGTTCTTCTGTGGGACCTGCTGTGGGTCTGCCTCTGTTCTTCATAGTGCTGGGAGTAGTGATTGCACTGGTGTTCACCCAGCGCAGTAAATTGAGGAGCATGTCACAGTTAAATCCACTGAAGAGCACAGAGGTCAAACCATGTCAGTCTGAGCGTTCCCAATACACAGCCATGGTCATACCACCACCTGCTGATCATAGCTCTATCTACGAGAACGTCACTGACTCCAACAAGACTGCCAGAAACATAAACAGGTCAGGTAGGCTACAGGATGATTCGTTTGGGTTGATTTGTATTGAAATGTTCAAACAAAATGGACTGTAAATGGAAGTTGATTAGGTTTCATTTGCCTTTTGTAAACTCTTCCTTTTCTAGATCTCATGTATCTCTTTAATTTCACATTTTATTTGTTTTAATCCTGCTGTGTATCAATTGAGGAAAATGTTGACCACATGAAAGTGAGCACACATATGCCATGTTTATTGTGCTGCAACTGTGCAGGGAAAGCACATTCTGATGTTGGTTCACCTGTCTACTCATCTCTACAGGTCACCTATGGAACCCGAGGATGTATACCTGCAGTGTGATTCATCCGATGACGCAATTTACAGCAACGACCCGCCGTGCAGCTTGGCCGTGCTGCCTGCTGACATTGAGGAGGACGACCTTTATATAATGCCAGATGCTTTATAGGTACAGGCACAAACATGACCCTATCAAGTCCAGACTGAGTCATCTTTTCATAGGACAGGAAGGGGAATCAAAAGAAAAGATGCAATATGCTTGTCTTTTATGTTTTAGCCACCTTTGAAGTAAAATTTGGCCACATGACAAAATAGGCAAATTTGTCTTCATTCGATTGTTTTGCTTTGTTTAAAGGCCAAGCACAGTAAAAATTCTGTTTGCCTGTGTTTTACATCATACTGTACAACAGCTGATAAAACTAACACTGTAAATGAGTGAAAAAGCTATTTTCCCCCATTTTAATTGCAATCTAATGGCAATCTACAGTAAGTTTCTTAATTGTTACCCAGAAATGATTTGATATTGATATAAAAAAAGAGCTGCATTCGGCCTTTAACATACTGAAAAGTATGTTATTCTGTTATTGTACATTGTAAATATTTTAAGAGGCACCTGCTAGGTTAAGAACAACACCTTTTTTGGGAAAATTGAATCACAAGTAGCAGTGAAGCCCTAAATATATACAGTTGAAGTCGGAAGTTTACATACACCTTAGCCAAATCCATTTATACTCAGTTTTTCACAATTCCTGACATTTAATCCTAGTAAAAATTCCCTGTCTTAGGTCAGATCACCACTTTATTTTAAGAATGTGAAATGTCAGAATAATAGTAGAGAGAATGATTTATTTCAGCTTTTATTTATTTTTATTTCAGCTTTCATCGCATTCCCAGTGGGTCAGAAGTTTACATGCACTCAATTAGTATTTGGTAGCATTGCCTTTAAATTGTTTAACTTGGGTCAAACGTTTTGGGTAGCCTTCCACAAGCTTCCCACAATAAGTTGGGTGAATTTTGGCCCATTCCTCAAATCAAATCAAATGTTATTGGTCACATACACATGGTTAGCAGATGTTAATGTGAGTGTAGCGAAATGCTTGTGCTTCTAGTTCCGTAATATCTAACAAGTAATCTAACAATTTCACAACAACTACCGTATACACACAAGTGTAAAGGAATGAATAAGAATATGTACATGTAAGTATATGGATAAGCGATGGCCATGCGGCATAGGTAAGATGCAGTAGATGGTATAGAGTACAGTAAATACAAATGAGATGAGTAATGTAGGGTATGTAAACATTACATAAAGTGGCATTGTTTAAAGTGACTAGTGAAACATTTATCACATCCAATTTTTAATTATTAATGTGGCTAGAGATATGAGTCAGTATGTTGGCAGCAGCCACTCAATGTTAGAGATGGCTGTTTAACAGTCTGATGGCCTTGAGAAGCTGTTTTTCAGTCTCTCGGTCACAACTTTGATGCACCTGTACTGACCTCGTCTTCTGAATGATAGCGGGGTGAACAGGCAGTGGCTCGGGTGGTTGTTGTCCTTGATGATCTTTTTGGCCTTTCTGTGACATAGGGGGGTGTAGGTGTCCTGGAGGGTAGGTAGTTTGCCCCCAGTGATGTGTTGTGCAGACCTCACTACCCTCTGGAGAGCCTTACGGTTGTGGGTGGAGCAGTTGCCGTACTAGGCGGTGATACAGCCCGACAGGATGCTCTCGATTGTGCATCTGTAAAAGTTTGTGAGTGTTTTTGGTGACAAGCCAAATATCTTCAGCCTCCTGAGGTTGAAGAGGCGCTGTTGCGCCTTCTTCACCACGCTGTCTGTGTGGGTGGACTATTTCAGCTTGTCTGTGATGTGTACACCGAGGAACTTAAAACTTTCCACCTTCTCCACTACTGTCTCGTCGATTGGATAAGGGGGTGCTGCTCCCTCTACTGTTTGCTGAAGTCCATGATCATCTCCTTTGTTTTGTTGACGTTGAGTGTGAGATTACTTTCCTGACACCACACTCCGAGGGCCCACACCTCCTCCCTGTAGGCAGTCTCATCGTTGTTGGTAATCAAGCCTACCACTGTAATGTCGTCTGCAAACTTGAAGATTAAGTTGGAGGCGTGCATGGCCACGCAGTCATGGGTGAACAGGGAGTACAGGAGAGGGCTGAGAACGCACCCTTGTGGGGCCCCTTTGTTGAGGATCAGCGGGGTGGAGATGTTGTTTCCTACCCTCACCACCTGGGGGCGGCCCGTCAGAAAGTCCAGGACCCAGTTGAATAGTGCGGGGTCGAGACCCAGGATTTCGAGCCTAATGACGAGTTTGGAGGGTACTATGGTGTTAAATGCTGAGCTGTAATCGATGAACAGCATTCTTACATAGGTATTCTTCTTGTCCAGATGGGTTAGGTCAGTGTGCAGTGTGATTGAGTCGTCTGTGGACCGATTGGGGCGGTAAGCAAATTTGAGTGGGTCTAGGGTGTCAGGTAGGGTGGAGGTGATATGATCCTTGACAAGTCTCTCAAAGCACTTCATGATGATGGAAGTGAGTGCTACGGGGTAATAGGCGTTTAGCTCAGTTACCTTAGCTTTCTTGGGAACAGGAACAATGGTGGCCCTCTTGAAGCATGTGGGAACAGCAGACTGGGATAGGGATTGATTGAATATGTCCTTAAACACACCAGCCAGCTGGTCTGCACATGCTCTGTGGACGTGGCTGGGGATGCCGTCTGGGCCGGCAGCCTTGCGAGGGTTAACACGTTTAAATGTTTTACTCACGTTGGCTGCAGTGAAGGAGAGCCCGCAGGTTTTGGTAGCGGGCCGTGTCAGTGGCACTGTATTGTCCTCAAAGCGAGCAAAGAAGTTGTTTAGTTTGTCTGGGAGCAAGATGTCGGTGTCCACGACGGGGTTGGTTTTCTTTTTGTAATCCGTGATTGATTGTAGACTCTGCCACATATGTCTCGTGTCTGAGCTGTTGAATTGCGACTCTACTTTGTCTCTATACTGACGCTTAGCTTGTTTGATTGCCTTGCGGAGGGAATACCTACACTGTTTCAATCATGTTTCCGGTCGCCTTGCAATGATTAAAAGCAGTGGTTCGAGCTTTCAGTTTTGCGCGAATGCAACCATCAATCCACGGTTTTTGGTTGGGGAAGGTTTTAATAGTCACCGTGGGTACAACATCACTGATTCACTTGCTAATAAACTCGCTCACCGAATCGGCGTATACATCAATGTTGTCTGAGGCTATCTGGAACATATCCCAGTCCACGTGATCGACGCAATCTTGAAGCGTGGAATCAGATTGGTCGGACCAACGTTGAACAGACCTGAGCATGGGCGTTTCCTGTTTTAGTTTCTGTCTATCGGCTGGGAGTCGTGGTCAGATTTGCCCGAAAGGAGGGCGAGGGAGGGCTTTGTATGCGTCGTGGAAGTTAGAGTAGCAATGATCCTGAATGCTGCCAGCCCGGGTCGCGCATTCGATATGCTGATAAAATTTTGGAAGCCTTGTTTTCAGATTAGCTTTGTTAAAATCCACAGCTACAATAAATGCAGCCTCAGGATATGTGGTTTCCAGTTTACATAGAGTCAATTAAGTTATTTCAGGGCCGTCGAGGTGTCTGCTTGGTGGGGATATACACGGCTGTGATTATAATCGGAGAGAATTCTCTTGGTAGATAATGTGGTTCGGCATTTGATTGTAAGGAATTCTAGGTCAGTTGAACAAAAGGACTTGAGTTCTTGTATGTTGTTATGATCACACTGCGACTCGTTAATCATAAGGCATTCCCCCCACCCTTCTTCTTACCAGAGAGATGTTTGTTTCTGTCGGTGCGATGCGTGAAGAAACCGGGTGGCTGTACTGACTGAAACGTATCCCAAGTGAGCCATGTTTCCGTGAAACAGAGAATGTTACAATCTCTGATGCCTGTCTGGAAGGCAACCCTTGCTCGAATTTCGTACCTTGTTGTCAAGAGACTAGACATTGGTGAGTAGTATACTCGGGACCGGTGAGCGATGTGCCCGTCTACAGAGCCTGACCAGAAGACCGCTCCATCTGCCCCTTCTGCGGCGCCGTTGTTTTGGGTTGCCTACTGGGATCCGATCCATTGTCCTGGGTGGTGGTCCAAACAGAGTATCCGCTTCGGGAAAGTCGTGTTCCTGGTCGTAATGTTGGTAAATTGACGTTGCTCTTATATCCAATAGTTCTTCCTGGCTGTATGTAATAAGACTTAAGATGTCCTGGGGTAACAGTGTAAGAAACAATACATAAAAAATGAAATACTGCATAGTTTCCTAAGAACGCGAAGCGAGGCGACCATCTCTGTCAGCGCCATGTTGCTCTGTCTTCCTGACAGAGCTGGTGTAACTGAGTCAGGTTTGTAGGCCTCCTTGCTCGCACACACTTTTTCAGTTCTGCCCACACAAATATTCTATAGGTTTGAGGTCAGGGCTTTGTGATTGCCACTCCAATACCTTGACTTTGTTGTCCTTAAGCCATTTTGCCACAACTTTGGAAGTATGCTTGGGGCCAGTGTCAATTTGGAAGACCCATTTGCGACCAAGCTTTAACTTCCTGACTGATGTCTTGAGATGTTGCTTCAATATATCCACATAATTTTCTTTCCTCATGATGCCATCTATTTTGTGAAGTGCACCAGTCCATCCTGCACCCCCAGAACATGATGCTGCCACCCCCGTGCTTCACGGTTGGGATGGTGTTCTTCGGCTTGCAAGCCTCCCCCTTTTTCCTACAAACATAACGATGGTCATTATGGCCAAACAGTTATATTTTTGTTTCATCAGACCAGAGGACATTTCTCCAAAAAGTACGATCTTTTGTAGCAGTGGCTTCTTCTTTGCTGAGCGACCTTTCAGGTTATGTCGATATAGGACTATTATTACTGTGGATATGATACTTTTGTACCTGTTTCCTCAGGCATCTTCACAAGGTCCTTTGCTGTTGTTCTGGGATTGATTTGCACTTCTTGCACCAAAGTACATGCATCTCTAGGAGACAGAACGCGTCTCCTTCCTGAGCGGTATGATGGCTGCGTGGTCCCATGGTGTTTATACTTGCGTACTATTGTTTGTACAGATGAACGTGGTACCTTCAAGCATTTGGAAATTGCTCCCAAGGATGAACCAGACTTGTGGAGATCTACAATTTGTTTTCTGAGGTCTTTGCTGATTTCTTTTGATTTTCCCATGATGTCAAGCAAAGAGGCACTGAGTTTCAAGGTAGGCCTTAAAATACATCCACACCTCCAATTAACTCAAATTATGTCAATTAATCTATCAAAAGCTTCTAAAGCCATGACATCATTTTCTGGAATTTTACAAGCTGTTTAAAGGCACAGTCAACTTAGTGTATGTAAACTTCTGACCCACTGGAATTGTGATACAGTGAATTATAAGTGAAATAATCTGTCTGTAAACAATTGTTGGAAAAATGACTTGTGTCATGCACAAAGTAGATGTCCTAACTGACTTGCCTAAACTATAGATTGTTAAATTTGTGGAGTGGTTGAAAAACAAGTTTTAATGACTCCAACCTAAGTGTATGTAAACTTCCGACTTAAGCTGTATATATCTACTGTGTGTATATATATTTTTTTTTTACTTTGACCTTTTTTCACTCTTTGGTTATAGAGTTGCTGATGGCTTTTGATTTTAGCTTCTCCTTTCTCATAAAAAAATGTAAAGTAACTGTCAGTACAAAAAGAAAGGGGATGCCCTTTTTGAATCCGACCATAGGTTATCAAATAGTGTGAAGTCATACATTGAGCGGATTCTGTTATGTAAGTTCAATATCCCTAATCAATCAAACTGGTGATTGTGTGTATGGGGTTGATATAGAAATAACATTCCTCCTGCACTGAGAGAATGCATATTTGCCTGCTTGATTAATGAAATGACGTTTGGTCATTAGGGACAAAGAGAAGCTAGTCAGTGTGATTGTTCAAACATGCTCTTGCATGTTATTTGTTTTACCCCTGGACCCAGTAACTAGTTCTGTACGTGATACGGCCCAGCTAAGTCTAATGCTCAGCTGCCTGCTGGGAAAATAAAAACAAAGTTCAGGAAAGTTGAAGAGGGACTAAGCTGATAAGGGCTGAATTATTAAAATGACCTGCTTATGATCTCAGGATAGAGAAGACAGGAACAGCCAAAAAAAGAAATAGCAATAAAAGTAAATATTTGCTCTCTGTCCCTTGCTGTTTTTCTTTTGCATGCACATAAATCACAGTATTATCAGCATACTGTGTCAAGAAAAAGTATGTAACCCTTTGCAATTACCTGTATTTTTGCATAAATTAGTCAGAACATTTGATCTGATCTTCATCTTAGTCACAACAATAGACAAATACGGTGTGCTTAAACTAATAACACACAAATTATTGTATTTTTCTTGTCTATATTGAATACATCATTTAAATATTCACAGTGTAGGTTGGAAAAAGTATCTGAACCCCTAGGCTAATGACTTTTCCAAAAGTTAATATGAGTCAGGAGTCAGCTAACCTGGAGTCCAATCAATGAGACGAGATTGGAGATATTGGTTAGAGCTGCCCAGCCCTATAAAAAACAATCACAAAATTTGAGTTTGCTATTCACAAGAAGCATTGCCTGATGTGAACCATGCCTCGAACAAAAGCGATCTCAGAAGTCGTAAGATTAAGAATGGTTGACTTGCATAAAGCTGGAAAGGGTTACAAAAGTATCTCTAAAAGCCTTGATGTTCATCAGTCCACGGTAAGACAAATTGTCTATAAATAGAGAAAGTTCAGCACTGTTGCTACTCTCCCTAGGAGTGGCTATGACTGCAAGAGCACAGTGCAGAATGCTCAATGAGGTTAAGAAGACTCCTAGAGTGTCAGCTAAACACTTACAGAAATCTCTGGAACATGTGAACATCTCTGTTGACGAGTCTACGATACGTAAAACACGAAACAAGAATGGTGCTCATGGGAGGACACCACGGAAGAAGCCACTACTGTCCAAAAAAACATTCTGCACGTCTGAAGTTCGCAAAAGAGCACCTGGATGTTCCTCAGTGCTTCTGGCAAAATATTCTGTGGACAGATTAAACTAATGTTGAGTTGTTTGGAAGGAACACACAACACTATGTGTGGAGAAAAAAAGGCACAGCACACCAACATAAAAAAACTTATCCCAACTGTAAAGTATGGTGGAGGGAGCATCATGGTTTGGGGCTGCTTTGCTGCCTCAGGGCCTGGACAGCTCGCTATCATCGATGGAAAAATGAATTACCAAGTTTATCAAGACATTTTGCAGGAGAATGTAAGGCTATTTGTCCGCCAAATGAAGCTCAACAGAAGTTGGGTGACGCAACAGGACAACGACCCAAAACACAGAAGTAAATCAACAACGGAATGGCTTCAACAGACAAAAATATGCCTTCTGGAGTGGCCCAGTCAGAGTCCTGACCTCAACCCGATTGAGATGCTGTGGCATGACCTCGAGAGCGGTTCACACCAGACATCCTAAGAATATTTCTGAACTGAAACAGATTTGTAAAGAGGAATGGTCTAAAATTCCTCCTAACCGTTGTGCAGGTCTGATCCACAACTACAGAAAACGTTTGGTTGAGGTTATTGCTGCCAAAGGAGGGTCAAACAGTTATTAAATCCAAGAGTTCACATACTTTTCCCACCCTGCACTGTGAATGTTTACACGGTGTGTTCAATAAAGACATGAAAACGTATAATTGTTTGTTTGTTATTTGTTTAAGCAGACTGTGATTGTCTATTGTTGTGACTTAGATGAAGATCAGATCAAATTTTATGACCAATTTATGCAGAAATCCAGGTAATTCCAAAGGGTTCACATACTTTTTCTTGCACTGTACATCTGTTTTTCAACATCAGTGCACGCAACAGGCTCGTCATTAATGTAGAGACTAAACAAGAGCGGGCCTAGGATACTCCTAGGGGACACCAAAAGCATGTTTTGGATTCCCAAACATTGTCTTAATTTGTAATACAACAACGTTTCAACCATGATAGAATTTAATGTGGACCGAAAAACTTAAGGTAGATAAATGCAGTTCATGTCCAGCGTGGTCAAATGCTGAAAAATAGTAAAAACAATGAAAAGATATAAAGAGGAAGCGATGCTCAAAGTCAAATGGCCAAAGAAACATGAATTATGGTTGAATCAATGAGTCTCCCTGTGCGATGGAAAGGTTCCAACACTGAACTTTGTGGGAGTAGTAGTAGTAGTGTTTCATTAAGGTTTTAAGGAGACACATAGAGAGGAAGCAAATATCCCTGTGACCTAGTTGCACACTCTTGTGGTGGGATACCTTTCAGATTTATCACGCCACAGTGAGTACATCTGAAAGAGAGAGACTCTTAAAAACAGCTTAATACCGAAGCCCGTTATAATACTGCCTCCTGAATAACCACACTCAACATCACACGCCACCCACCCAAGTTTGCACAATGATGAAGACTGATTCAGATTTTGACTCCCTGCAAATTGTATACATTGGGTGGTAACAAGACCTTTCAAAACGTAAGATTGAGGATGTTAATATCAGGTCTTGGCTGTGGAGAATTAGAGGATGGACTTCTTGTAAGTATGAACAAAGAACTTGGCGAGTTACCTAGTGTACATTCTCTGTACTTTTACTATATGAAGACGGCTATATTTGTAAATATTTGTGTATGTCTGGAGATTGATTACTTACTTATATTCAACTTTCCGGACACTTGATACGTCACACCCCTCATCAATCTACTCAAGCAATGGACAAGTAACCTGTGTACATACCACTGTAGGCTTCCCGAAATATATTAATGCTTTAGAATACACAATTTGAAATTATATCAGTATATAAAATATTTAAATGAACATACACAAATATACACTGAGTGTACAAAACATTAGGAACACCTGCTCTTTCCATGATATTGACTGACCAGGTGAATCCAGGTGAAAGCTATGATCCCATATTGATGTCACCTGTTAAAACCACTTCAAATCAGTGTAGTTCAGGGGTTCCCAAACTTTTTTGGCCCACAACCCAATTTTGATATCTGAACATTCTCGCGCCCACTCTCTTGTGAAAACAATTATGTAATTAACAGCCAATGTTTACTTTTTTATTTGGGGCTATGGCAGTCAATTGAAAAACATTCTAACAGTATTTCTGATTGTCTTCTCAACTCACAATCACATACTTTTTTAATGTGGGGCAGTCAACTGGAACTTACATAATGTCCCTTATCTCACCACCACTAATAGATGGGGGTGCTTGAGGCATGTTGCGTCGGAGATTTTCAAAATCAGAGGGCGTGGTCGACAGTATGTGCCTCATCTCTGCTGTCATATCCAAGCTGGATCGATATCTGGTTTTAATGCAGACGAGAGCACTGTTCTGCCGAAGGGTAGTCTCTGCAATGGTGTGTGGTTTCATAGCGTAGCGGGCCTAGAATGATTCAAATGGAACGGTAAAGTTCGGCCTTTTCCCATGATCTTGAATTATATCTTTCAGATTTGAATAATTTTCATGAATATTTTTAAGGTTAACCACATAACAATGATTTTGAGATACAAAGACGATATTACAATATATATACATATATATATTTTTGGTGAAATTTTGTATATTTTTGGGGGGGATTTTGGGAATTCTCCTGTGACCCCATTTTCATATCAGGAACCGCTGGTATAGGTGAAGGGGAGGAGACAGGTTAAAGAAGGATTTTTAAGCCTTGAGACAATTGAGACATGGATTGTGTATGTGTACCATTCAGAGGGTGAATGGGCAAGACAAAAGATTTAAGTGCCTTTAAACAGGGTAAAAATGGGGTGCAACTCAATATTAGGAAGGTGTTACTAATGTTATGTACACTCGGTGTAAATATATACTGTATTTGGAAATGTTTACATATACATTTTATATATATATATATTAGTATGTGTATACAGTACATAAACTGACAAATGTATTTTATATTGAAATGGGCTATCCTCTCTGACCTTCATATCAAAATCTCTCTCACAATTTACAAAATAGGTCTTATACTGTACACACCAAAAAGTAGTGTTGGGTTATGTCTCAAAACTGTTGTGTTATATGTTGGGTTGTTGTGTGAATAATTGTTCGTTTTGAAGTTGTTTGATAGAAAACCAATGGGTTTGGTTGCCTGCTACCTGTTTATTTTTTGTTATCTTTGTCATAGATAAAAAGTAAGATATGACACTAATAGTTCTCACACAGTATCTTTAGCATTATTTGTTTTTTATTTATTTATCCGAACTTATCGCAAGGTATTGAATTGTGGTTATCAAAATACAGTATTGCCTTTCATATTCCTTTATCATTACGTTACACTAAAATACATGTTATTTTTTGTTTAAAGATATGATATCTGTTCATGGGGCTGAGTTTACAATGCATTGCATCATGTGTGCAGTGCGCTATTCTTACTGTCATGCAAAATGAAACACTACTCATTTGTCCCGTAGGTCATTCACTCCTTGGTCAAGGCTACACTCTTAGAATAAAGGGTTCCAAAATGGTTATTCGGCTGTCCCCATAGAACCATCTGTGGAAAAGGTCCTACATGGAACCAAAAAGGGTTCTACCTGGAACCAAAAATGGATATTCAAAGGGTTCTCCTATACTCCCAGTCGGT
Source organism: Salmo trutta (assembly GCF_901001165.1). Lineage (NCBI taxonomy): Eukaryota > Metazoa > Chordata > Actinopteri > Salmoniformes > Salmonidae > Salmo > Salmo trutta. The sequence continues at coordinate 13,880,763 of NC_042977.1, forward strand.
ATTAGATAGAATGTCGCAGCCTCGCCCCACCTGTGAGGAAAACAACCTGTGGTTACCTAGGTTACCGTATTGGCTCACAGAAAAATCTTGACCTTTTCAAACACAATTTTCTTGTCTGCTTGTTTTAGTCAGTTACAAACTGACATTTAAGAAAAGTACAACATGTTTAAAGATTACTTTTCAACATTGCCTGCTCCCGTGCGTTCTCAATACTTAGAAAAATGTACTGTTGTAGGGCTTCCCTCATGCCCTTTTCATGATGGTGCTAGCAGCCACGTGAGTGAGTGCTACTGTAGCTAGCTACCGACCGGAACATTAAGCTAGCCAAGACCAACAACACAAACAGACTATACAGCTACAAGTAGTGAGTGGCGTTACGAACGAACTATATTAAACAAGATGCCTTACCTCTGATTAAACGTTTTCCACACAGATAACTAGCTACGTGCAGCTTCTTGGACACCAGCTCCCCACAATTTCCTACTCTTCCACATCGAATAGCCTGAAGCCACAGGGCTCTTCTCGCAGGCTCTATTTCCCAACTTGGAAGCATTGTGAACCGTAGGTCGGGATTTTTGACCTGGTTACATGTTCATTGAACAACACAGCAGCTTTTCAGCATGTTTTGTTCATTCTTTTAGGTTCTAAATGCCATCTTTCTTTCTAAGAGTGCACAGTATGAATGGTTTCAAGGCTACAGCTGCAAGATATTGGCTATCATATATGTATTTCACGGCACACCCTAACCTTGAAATATTATCTGACTACATGGCTTTCCGAAGCACAATAACACATATCTTGTCAGAATTTCAAGTTCTGTTACTGTTGCTAAGGAATTAAACACATAGGGTAAAAACATAATTTGTATGTAAAAATATTTATTGTAAAGTTTGTGTACAGATGCATTCAGGCACAACAACCCAACATAAACAGTAGCAATATCCATACTACCATTATTGAAATGTTAAAGAATAGTATATTTTCTCTGGACAAACTTCCAAAATGTTTGGAATAATACTGTACATAGCATTAAATTCAATTGAATATATATTTAAAGTACAGTGGTGTAAGGATCATACTAAATATTGTAACATTGAAAACTACAAACAATACAAATACGTTTTAGACCCTGTTAAATAAATTACAATAAATAATGTAATTTTGTACATAGTCTTGGAAGAATATGACATTACGGGCCACATGAGACTAACATAAATTTAATCTTCCAAATAAAATAGTAAATATCGGAATCATCACTCCACAGTAACTTGAATTGTTTACAATGAACCTATTTTTGCTCTCAGAATCCATGGATAATGGGATGACGTTGGGTATTTTGTTTGTTTAACCATTGAAAAGGACGCTAGGAACGTCACTAATTGAGCATGACAAATTTTATTTTCTTACTTCCTTTGAAAACATTATCCCTTCTATTTCAGAATGTACCACTAGCACATTGTATCTAATGGCACGCCAAAAGGAAAAAGTTTGTTCCAACTCTTTTTTTTGTCCTTGCCTGGTCTTGTCCCGAAGGACTCAAGCACAGTGGCATTTGCTGACAATCAAGTCATTGAAGGGTGTGAGCTTCAACTTTCCCCGACTGTCGTAGTGCATGAGGACCATAGGTTCATAGGCTGCCGGCACACAACAGGGCCGAGGTGTTGCTCCCTTGTTGATGTGATGAAGACGAGACTTCACTTGCGCGTGCATGCTAGCTGGCTTGTAGTTGTGGGGGCAGGAGCCGTCACAGAAGTGCATGTTGTAACCATCGGGGGCAACGACCCAGTCTGACCAGCCAATCTCCTTGAAGGACACGTTGACAGACTTTCGGCAGCAGCGACCGTCTTCATCGCAGTTGTCTTCTTTGTTGGAGCGAGTCCGTCTCCTACTGCCTGCTGATCTAAGCTCTACAAGGTCTACCTCCAGGACCATCTGAGGGGACCTCTTGGGATCAGTTCCCTCTTCGACGGCCAGTCCTACTTCCACAACCAGAGAGTAGCCATCCGACCCCCCTCTCCACTTATCAACAACAGTTCTGATGTCCAAAGTCAAATCTCCAGTTCTTGTAGTGACCGTCTGAACAAGGGTCTCTGTGTGAATCAATAGAGAAGAGTTCAGCGGTTTCGTCTCATAGATCTTAACATGAACCTCTTCACTAATCGTGGGCTCGGCAGCTTTAGAGCCATCCAACAGTTGTCTGTAGAGCTTCAGCTCAGCCCGGGCCAATGTGAGATCCTTCCTGATGTTTGGGTTCTTGTGGAAGACAGCTCTGTACCAAAGCACATCTGATGTGTGTTCCTCATCACTCCGAAGCACTTTGAAAGGCTTCACTGAAAGAGATGAAAAGAAGGTTGTTAGACAAATACACCTTAGCCAAATACATTTAAACACAGTTTTTCACAATTCCTGACATTTAATCCTAGTAAAAATTCCCTGTTTTAGGTCAGTTAGGATCACCACCTTGTTTAAAGAATGTGAAATGTCAGAATAATAGTAGAGAGAATTATTTCTTTCATATTTTATTTCTTTCATCACATTCCCAGTGGGTCAGAAGTTTACATACACTCAATTAGTATTTGGTAGCATTGCCATTAAATTGTTTAACTTGGGTCAAACGTTTCGGGTAGCCTTCCACAAGCTTCCCACAATAAATGGGTGGATTTTGGCCCATTCCTCCTGACAGAGCTGGAGTAACTGAGTCAGGTTTGTAGGCCTCCTTGCTCGCACACACTTTTTCAGTTCTGCCCACAAATGTTCTATAGGATTGCGGTCAGGGCTTTGTGATGGCCACTCCAATAGCTTGACTTTGTTGTCCTTAAGCCATTTTGCCACAACTTTAGAAGTATGCTTGGGGTCACTGTACATTTGGAAGACCCATTTGTGACCAAGCTTTAACTTCCTGACTGATGTCTTGAGATGTTGCTACAATATATCCACATAATTTTCTTGCCTCATGATGCCATCTATTTTGTGAAGTGCAACAGTTCCTCCTGCAGCAAAGCACCCCCACAACATGATGCTGCCACCCCCGTGCTTCACGAGTGGGATGGTGTTCTTCGGCTTGCAAGCCTCCCCCTTTTTCCTACAAACATAACGATGGTAATTATGGCCAAACAGTTCTATTTTTCTTTCATCAGACCAGAGGATGTTCCTCCAAAAAGTCTGATCTTTGTCCCCATGTGCAGTTGGAAACCGTAGTCTGGCTTTTTTTTGGCAGTTTTGGAGCAGTAGCTTCTTCCTTGCTGAGCGGCCTTTCAGGTGATGTCGATATACGACTCGTTTTACTGTGGATATAGATACTTTTGAACCTGTTTCCTCCAGCATCTTCACAAGGTCCTTTGCTGTTGTTCTGGGATTGATTTGCACTTTTCGCACCAAAGTATGTTCATCTCTAGGAGACAGAACGCGTCTCCTTCCTGAGCGGTATGACGGCTGTGTGGTCCCATGGTGTTTACACTTGCGTACTATTGTTTGTACAGATGAACGTGGTACCTTCAGGCGTTTGGAAATTGCTCCCAAGGATGAATCAGTCTTGTGGAGGTCTATCATTTATTTCCTGAGGTCTTGGCTGATTTCTTTTGATTTTCCCATGATGCCAAGGAAAGAGGCACTGAGTTTGAGGCTTTGAAATACATCCACAGGTACACCTCTAATAGACATAATGTGAGTCAATTCGTCTATCAGAACCTTCTAAAGCCATGACATAATTTTCTGGAATTTCCCAAGCTGTTTAAAGGCACAGTCAACTTAGTGTATGTAAACTTCTGACCTACTGGAATTGTGATACAGTGAATTATAAGTGAATTAATCTGTCTGTAAACAATTGTTGGAAAAATTACTTGTGTCATGCACAAAGTAGATGTCCTAACCGACTTGCCAGAACTATAGTTTGTTAACAAGATATTTGTGGAATGGTTGAAAAATGAGTTTTAATGACTCAACCTAAGTGTATGTATACTTCCTACTTCAACTCTAATTAATATCTGCTCTTGGAATTACTATCAAGCCTTTGCTAAGTCCAAATGCTTATGTTAATGGTAGGCTTTTGTTAGAGTGCACACAAAAACGAAGCACTAAGACAAAATTATATGACTCACTCATTATCACGAGATATGGTTTGAGAAAACACTGACAGGTAGGTACATTAACATTATACCAAATGTGTTTGAAGGCTTTTTGTTTGTTTTGTCATAAAAGCGCATTTTAATTATTCTTGTTGAAGACAACCGTGGGAGAATGTTTATTGGGACACAGGTACACACCTTTTACAAAGCCCAAACCATTGGCTTTGGCCTCTAACTCAGATCTTTTCAATAGGTTATAAATACACCATGCGTAAAGGCAAAATTCCATGCAGTCAGATCCCCATCTAAAGCTAGAATGTCAACAGTCAGGTCCTTGTGGTTAAAACCAGTACAGTAGCTATGTGTCTTTAAATAAGGTCTCACCTGTGGCTGGGAGAAGCAGGGTAGATGACCTCCTAGGGGAATGCCGGGATTCCCCCTCCAGACTGGCGTTCCCTGTCAGCTGCCTCAGTGTTTCCCTGTAGAGCCGATGCATCCTCCTCAGCTCCTCCTCTGAAGCCAATTCCCTGGGCCTAGGCTCCTTCTCCATTCCCACGGAGCTCAAGATGCCTGTCTTCACTGCCTCCAGGATCAGGGCCCTCTGGCTCTCCTCCTGCCCCAGACGGGGTGTACTGTCTTGGGCCAGGCGGGGCCGGCCCTCCCCCTGATGGAGGCTGGAGAGGAGGGCCACCCAAGAGAAGAGAAAACGCAGTGCGACTGAGCTAGGCATGGTTGGTTTGTTCTCAGAGGTGCACCCTGTATGGGGTTGTCAATGTTATGAATGAAATTCCAGACATGCTTTCATTTATACAGCTCCTGCATGACCACACCTCTCCTTGATGTCAGGTGAGCACTCCTCATTATGTAGAGGATTGTGTAGCATGCATTATCTATCATGTTCCACAAGGTGGGAAAGCACGCTTTGTATAGTACTCCTTAGAAGAAATGAATATAATTCATGTCTGAAAACAGTTGAACCTTTTCATGTATTGATTGAGTTCAATGGATTGTTTCCATACAAAATACTGCATATAACCATATATAATACCGCTGATACTAGTGGTATCAATATGTGTTGTAAATACAATAAGCTATGATTGTATGAGCTATGACTAACCCTAAGCTATGGCTTTCACCAAAGCAGAGCCACCGTAAAATGTGTGGTGAGACAGCGTTTGCCTCAGTACTTTTCAAACTGCCATAACACTTCCAAAGCAGCAGCACAGACCAGGCCAGCTACTTCTCAGCACATTTTTGCCTTCCAGGGACAAAAGTTTGCTGCTCTGAAGCAGTCTACCATGAAAGACAATATTCAGAAAAGTAGTGCTATTTGTATTTGAGCAATATGATTGGCCTTTCGTTCATTCAAGCACCACTACGCTCCAGCCAGTCACAACTTCTCGAGCACTCGAGCAGTACAGACGTTGATCGCTACGTTCACATGCGAGCTGTCCTGAGCAAAACGAAGCGCCCATCAATCTAGTCGCTAAGCTTATTTATTTTAGGGAAAGTGATTTACAAAAGTAAAACTAGCAATAGGCTGGTTACTGTTCATAGTCTGCAAAAAGAAACCTACAAAAATACACTGTAGCATTTGTCTTGGTAGGCCTACTGTAGTCAGGTTGATTAAGCAATAAGGCCCGAGGGGGTGGTACATCTCCATTTTACCACGGCTAAGGGCTGTTCTTATGCACGACGCAGCGCAGATCGATACAGCCATTAGCCGTGGCATATTGGCCATATACCACAAACCCCCGAGGTGACTTATTGCTATTATAAACTGGTTACCAACATAATTAGAAGAGTAAAAATACATGTTTTGTCATACCAATCAGCATGAAGGCCTCGAACCACCCTATCATATCTCTTTTGGAACGCAATTGTCTTAAAAGGGCAGTGTCCTAATCTTCTCAAAATTATAAACATTTATGCAATTAATACAGTGCAATTCTAAAGAATGAAGTAATGACTTACATTGCTAAATTATATTAAACAGCTTTTCAATACATATCGTTATAACCAAATATAGCATGACCCCAATGCATTTAAAAACTATACCATCTGGGCCAGTAGAAATTCTGTTCTGGCCAGTATATTTTTGGCCAACTGGCCCGCTTGAGCCAGTGAGAAAAGTTCAAGTTGGAACCTGTTATAGCCTACGAATGGGACCCAGAGTTTTCATTGATCAGTTCAAATTTGTATTTTTTATTTAACTAGGCAAGGTCAAATTCTTATTTACAATGACTACCTACAGCAGCCAAACCCGGACGACACTGGGCCAATTGTGCGCCGCCCTATAGGACTCCCAATCAAAGCCAGTTGTGATACAGCCTGGATTTGAACCAGGCTGCGCCACTCGGGAGATCAGGAAAAACTCCAGGCCCCAGAAAAGACGCATACGAATTTTGCAACCTCTGCACCAAAGGCATTGTAATGATATAGAATGAACCTACTCACGCATCATTTGATCAAGTAAACTACATACACGACTACTGTATATCATGTCAGTATTAATTATTGTGAATCCCTATCATGTAATATTCTAATTGACTCTTTCCCCATGTCATCATGACCACTCTGTTAGCCTTATCAGAAAAATGGAGTGTCACAGCAATAGACCACATATTACGGGTACTGTAGTGTTTGTTGTGGCAGACACTTGTACTGTAAATAGACAGTAGATTCTTTTCATTTATGGTGGGTGGATCTCTTTTCTCCAGACTATGTGGAAGTCAGTCAGACTTCTTTAACCAGTATCAGCGCAGGATCAGTACATTGTGTGTTTATGGTGGCGTCCCCACCCTATGACGTGTCTCCAAGTGTGACTGACATTATTCTCTCCACTGTGGCAGCTTCTCTCTTTTTCGGGTTTATAAAGCAGTCACAGTGGCCTTCAAATAGAGACACAATGTATGCTTGAAGCATATGAACCTTTCATACCTTATAATGGAAGCAGGGCCAGCCCTATACTTAAGTGACATAAGCGGTCGTGTAGGGCCCCCAGCCCCTAGGTGGCCCCTGACCAAAAAAACAAGCATTTTAGATGTTTTATTTTCTGGGGAACCGAGTGGAATTAGAATACACAAGGTGCAATTTCAAAATGTGGTTGTGCATCAGCAGTTTTTCTGTTGTTATGTCAGTCACTCAATAAGCCCATGTCTGCTAACATTTTTTAGATTGCTAAGTTAGTCTAGCCAGCTATCTAACTTGTAGTAATCAAGGCCAAATTACTGATGGGGCCCTGACCTCCAGGGAGCCCACATTGATTTTGTTAGTCACTCTTACAGAACTCAAATATGTTTCTCTCCAGCATCAAGAGGGGGGCCACTAAAATGTTTTGCCCGCAAGGTGGGGGGCTCCGACCAAACCTCACTTAGGGCCCACAAAAGGATAGGGCCGGCCTTGAATGGAGGGTGCTATGTGTACTGTAAGTGAAGCCTCCTACAATCAATTATTTTATTTCTGTCCATAAAACCGGTTTTAAATCAGGAAAGGTGGTTAGAACGGTTTTGAAGAGGATAACCTGGAGAATGGATATGGTTGTGGAATAATGATTACCATAATACAATGTTTTTTCTTGTATAAGCAGAGAATGGCCTATATGAAAAAGCCATAAATTCAATGTCATCAAATCGTATGTGACTAGGCCTAGTTTATTGAAGTGAGTGTCAATAACATTTAACCACATTTCTGATCATATTGCTTAATTGGACTGTGTAAATTTCCAATCTATGAGTCACTGACATGATTAAACAATCACGTGCAATGTGAATTAGACCTTGGGGCTAAAAGTGTGTGAAAGGTGACCAAGTATGAATCATCGACAACCCGACAGTGACATTCACTTTCTCATGTCAGGGTAATCAAACAGAACAGGATATTGAGTAATCAGCCTTAGGTCCACTGTCAGCATTACAAAGGGAAGGTGTTATTTTTGAGACCGGAAGGTATAGAGCACTGCCACTCCCAATTACGATCACATTCTGGATTCCACTAGGACAATGGCTCGTTTGAACTGACAGTGCTGTATAGCCTATATGGGTGACAACTCATTCTTTACTTCATTTTTGATGACATCTAACCAATGGAATGGGTGGACATTGGGCTTGCTTGGCAAATGTATTTAGAAGGTGTATTCTGGAGTAGCTTGAATTGTTTTATGTATCAATGTATTATTACAATAATTGTATAATAATTGTTTGTATAACAATATTTTAATACAACGTAGCAATGTCAGTGGAGACAAGCAAGGATGTCACATTGGGTCAGTTCTGTTCCTTGAGATTAAATGAATGCCATAGCTTTCAATTACATTTCAATTAAGTTTTCAATTAATTAATCATTTCATTTTGTGAATAACCACAAACTGAATAGGATAATTTGCACTATGAGCACTTGTCATCTCTCAAATAGATCGTTACAGTTTTTGGTTTAGCTAGCTAGCACATTTTTTGCCATATTAGAATTGACATGAAATCAGTCAAAACACCTCAAAACAAGACATGGTATCAAGAACAAGATTAAACTAGCTGAAACGAGCATCACAATTCCCCATATGGAATTTTCTTGTCATTCTTTCAAGCAATCTGGCCATCCAGAATCACAACACATGGACTTCTGCCACATAGAAGCATGCGGATTGGTTACCTGACAACGTCACGAAAACAATCTACAAAGAAGACCTTGAGTGTTCCTGACTGTGACCCATACTTTGGTAGCCTTTTCCCACAGGGTTTTTGTGGGTAGTTTATTTCTGTTTAGTGTTTTGCACCTGACGGAACTGTCTTCAGTATTCTCTCTGTCATTTGTGTTTTAGTGTTCAGTCATTTCAATAAACATGAACACTTACCACGCTGCGTTTTGGCCCGATGATTCCTCCTCTTCAGATGACGAAGACCGTGACACACAGAATAAATTCTAAGGATAATTCAATAGCTAATGGTAGCCTGCCGTATCCAGGTCGGCCTTCAATTTGAAATACTCAATGAGAGGGGGCAGCAAATCAAATCACAGTTTATTTGTCACGTGCGCCGAATACAACACCTTACAGTGAAATGCTTGCTTACAAGCTCTAACCAATAGTGTGAAAAAAAGGTTTGTGTGTGTAGGTAAGTAAAGAAATAAAACGACAGTAAAAAGATATTTGAAAATAAGAGTAGCGAGGCTACATACAGACACCAGTTAGTCAGGCTTATTGAGGTAGTATGTACATGTAAGTATGGTTAAAGTGACTATGCATATATGATGAACAGAGAGTAGCAGTAGCGTAAAAGAGGGGTTGGCGGGTGGTGGGACACAATGCAGATAGCCCGGTCAGCCAATGTGCGGGAGCACTGGTTGGTCGGGCCAATTGAGGTAGTATGTACAGTGGGGGGAAAAAGTATTTGATGAAAGAAATGATCAGTCTATAATTTTAATGGTAGGTTTATTTGAACAGTGAGAGACAGAAAAACAAACAAAAAAATCCAGAAAAACGCATGTCAAAAATGTTAGAAAATGATTTGCATTTTAATGAGGGAAATAAGTATTTGACCCCTCTGCAAAACATGACTTAGTACTTGGTGGCAAAACAGAGGTCAGACGTTTCTTGTAGTTGGCCACCAGGTTTGCACACATCTCAGGAGGGATTTTGTCCCACTCCTCTTTGCAGATCTTCTCCAAGTCATTAAGGTTTCGAGGCTGACGTTTGGCAACTCGAACCTTCAGCTTCAGATTTTCTATGGGATTAAGGTCTGGAGACTGGCTAGGCCACTCCAGGACCTTAATGTGCTTCTTCTTGAGGCACTCCTTTGTTGCCTTGGTCGTGTGTTTTGGGTCATTGTCATGCTGGAATACCCATCCACAACCGATTTTCAATGCCCTGGCTGAGGGAAGGATGTTCTCACCCAAGATTTGACGGTACATGGCCCCGTCCATCGTCCCTTTGATGCAGTGAAGTTGTCCTGTCCCCTTAGCAGAAAAACACAGTAGAAGACCATTGGCGACATGCAGGAGCTTACGGTGTCCCCGAGGACCAGGTTGAGAATGTGAATGTGTATAGTAAGTGACATCTGTAACCATGTGGCCCCGGATTTCTCTGAAGGATATATAGACATGGCTGTGGATGTCGCTCATCGTATTGGGAAGAAGCAAGATGCCATCGGCATCCGCTCGATCATCATCCAGTTCGCTTTCCGCACAGCGAGAGATGCAGTTTGGAAGAAAGGAAAGGAAAGTGCCTTTCTGAAAGATATCATTTTGATGAGGACCTGACTGCAGCAGACAAGGCAGCAAAGGCAAAGTTGTGGCCTCTTGTCCAACAGGCCCGAAATCAAGGAAAGGGCGGACACCACAGGGGAATCAGAGCCTTTTTCGTGACGGAAAATACATTCGACCGGGGTGATTTGCTCCACCTGTAGGCTTACAAGGTAGGCCCTTCCCCACAGCAAACTGAGCGTTCTAGTTTTGAATTGTGGTGTTATGGTTTATAAGACTTCTGTTAATACAATTATGAAGCGCCTTTTTATAGAGAGGGTAGAGTTGAGATTGCATACGATTTTCCTTTCTATTTTGTATATATGGACTTGAAGTTTGTCAATCAATGCCAGGGGGATACGAAACCTGTTGAAGAGGAAAATTATTTCTTTTTTTTAAGGACTTGCAACGCAGATTCATGCAAAGAGGACTATCATTTTTGGTAAAAATCAGTGGGGCAGTGACATTTTCTTGGCCCACGGGACTAATCATTCAGCTGGGGTTGCAATTTTAGCACACAATTTCAACGGGACATTTTTGTTTACTCACATGGACACCAATGGACATTGGCGAGTAGCGGTCATCAACCACATGGACAGATTATTTGTGTTGTGTAATGTATATGGATACTGTTCTAGTCCTCCAAATGGCTTACTTCTAGAGGAAATTCTTAAAAGTCTTATGAGAAAATATCCATCCAGTCAGATTATAGTTGTTGGGGATTTGAATATGGTTTATTATAGTGAGACTGATAGATTACCCCATAGGCCTAACATTGGTGTGAACAAATTGGTGAATTTCTGCCAAAGCCTAGACTTAATTGACCAAAGGAGAGTTAAAAACCCTGGAGAAAAAACGTACACATGGAGTAATACAGATCGTTCACTACAATCAAGAATTGACTTGTGGATGATAACCTCTAGTGTTGAGCCCAACACTGTAGAGGAAAAAATACTGGCTGCAGTCCTGATGGATCATAAAGTCATATGGTTCACTGTAAGAATGTTCAGTATTGATGATAAGAAATACTCTGGTGGTTATTGGAAATTGAATAACTCATTGTTATTGCATGATGATTTAAAAAATGTGATTAAGAATCAAATTTCTGTTTACTAGAATTTAGCTACCTCTAATGCAGAATATGGGAAATATTGGGAATTGCTGAAATGTAAAATCCGCTCAGCCTCTTACTTATGGGAAATGGTTTGCTTTAAGAAGGAGATGTGAGGTAGCTGAGTTCTATAAGAAAATTATATATCACATCTTGATCTTAATGAGAAAGCTAAATTGAATGATTTTATACATTTTATGAGGAAAAAGCTAGAAGAGCTTTCATAAGATCCAGAAAACAATGGCTTGAAAAAGGTGAAAGAACAGTAGATACTTTTTTAATTGGGAAAAGTGGAGAGGGGAACTCAGCACATTAATTTAAGATTGGTGGGGTAACCTCTGAGGATAGAGAGTTGTTATCAGACTTTACCACTAAGTTTTATGAGAATCTTTACTCCTTAGATAACAGTTTGAGTGACTAAGGATCTCCTTGTTTCTATAGAGAATGTTATTAACTCTGTTAGTGAAGAATTCAATCGGTCTTGATGTCAAGATTGATCCATTATGGACATCCAATATGGGGTTGCTCAATTAAAAAATTACACATCTCCAGGTTGTGATGGATTAACCTCTAAATTTTACAGAACCTCTGAAGAAATAGCATTTTTACTTGAACCCTTTAAGGAGGCTATAAAGAAGGGAGAACTAACTGCCTCTCTGAAGCAAGGGGTTATTACTCTTATACCTAAAACACACAAAGATCTCTTGATTACTGATAATTGGCGTCCAATCACACTCTTAAATAATGGCAAAAAAATTATAGCCTCAATCTTTGTGAAAAGGTTTATGTCGTGCTTGAATGATCTAATTGATGAATGTCAATCAGGGTTTATGAAATGGCACCATATATCTAATAATCTGAGGCTGGTGCTAGATTTGGTTGAGTGTTGTGATCTATTGGATAACTTCCCTGTTATCTTGTTTTTGTAACATATCTGAAAAAGATACTGTAACCAACATCGGTGTATAGATCACCAAAAATCTTAAGGCTGTGAACGATCTTAATTTGACTCCTGTAACTGAATATATCAAAAATAAATAATTCTTCAAAGGAGGGTGCTTTTATTCAAAGTTGAGGGGCTATCTCATGCATCCTATCTTTTTTTCATCTATTGACATTACCATATCCACTTGGTGTACCTTACATAGGCTATTGTACCACTTCATATGGAAAAACAAGTCACAAAAGAATGAAAGACATGTTATCACCAACACGATTTGTGATGGTGGTCTAAATGGCTTAGATTTCACTCGCTAATCAAAAGTCAACTTTATTAAAAGGTACTTAAAAATCCTCACAGGTTCTGGAATATTGTACCTCATTTTGTTTTTCAGAAGCTCGGAGGGCTTAATTTTTACTATAATGTCCCTATATTGAGGTTAAACTTCCTGTGAAATTGGCGGCTTTTCACCAGCAGGCTTTTTAAAACCTGTTGGGGCTAGGGGGGCAGTATTTGCACGGCCGGATAAAAAACGTACCCGATATAAACTGGTTACTACTCTTGCCCAGAAACGAAAATATGCATATAATAGTAGATTTGGATAGAAAACACTCTAAAGTTTCTAAAACTGTTTGAATGGTGTCTGTGAGTATAACAGAACTCATATGGCAGGCCAAAACCTGAGAAGATTCCATACAGGAAGTGCCCTGTCTGACAATTTGTTCTCCTTCTGTGGCATCTCTATCAAAAATATAGCATCTCTGCTGTAACGTGACATTTTCTAAGGCTTCCATTGGCTCTCAGAAGGCGCCAGAAAGTGGAATGACGTCTCTGCAGTCTCTGGGCGAAAAACAGCAGGAGTTTTTGTGAGTGGTCAGGCTGGGAACAATGACACTGGAGATGCGCGTCCACGAGACGACTCCATGTTTTTCTTTCAGTCTTTGAATGAATACAACGTCGCCCGGTTGGAATATTATCGCTATTTTACGAGAAAAATAGCATAAAAATTGATTTTAAACAACGTTTGACATGCTTCGAAGTACGGTAATGGAATATTTTGACATAACTATGGATTATTTGGAACCAAAACAACATTTGTTGTTGAAGTAGAAGTACTGGAAGTGCATTTTGACGAAGAACAGCAAAGGTATCCAATTTTTCTTATAGTAAATCTGAGTTTGGTGAGGGCCAAACTTGGTGGGTGTCAAAGTAGCTAGCCGTGATGGCCGGGCTATCTACTCAGAATATTGCAAAATGTGCTTTCGCCGAAAAGCTATTTTAAAATCTGACACCGCGATTGCAAAAAGGAGTTCTGTATCTATAATTCTTAAAATAATTGTTATGTATTTTGTGAATGTTAATCGTGAGTAATTTAGTAAATTCACCGGAAGTTTGCGGTGGGTATGCTAGTTCTGAACATCACATGCTAATGTAAAAAGCTGGTTTTTGATATAAATATGAACTTGATTGAACAAAACATGCATGTATTGTATAACATAATGTCCTAGGAGTGTCATCTGATGAAGATCATCAAAGGTTAGTGCTGCATTTAGCTGTGGTTTTGGTTTTTGTGACATTATATGCTTGCTTTGAAAATGGCTGTGTGATTATTTTTGGCAGGGTACTCTCCTGACATAATCTAATGTTTTGCTTTTGCTGTAAAGCCTTTTTGAAATCGGACAATGTGGTTAGATTAACGAGAGTCTTGTCTTTAAAATGGTGTAAAATAGTCATATGTTTGAGAAATTGAAGTTATAGCATTTATGAGGTATTTGTATTTCGCGCCACACGATTCCACTGGCTGTTGACTAGCGTCTCACCTTGCCCAGGGAGGTTAATGTGCTGGGCTTTGATGTATAAACACAACGTTTCACCTCATAAATGTTTTAGATGGAATAATAGGTCGATATTGCATTGAAACAAGATCTTATTTTACCGGAATTGGTTCTCAAAAAACATTGTCCTAATAACACAATTGGTAAGTATTAGTGGGAATCAATTCAATGGCGCCGGAGGAGATGGCTGCCATTTTACGGGCTCCTAACCAATTGTGTTATTGTGTGTGTTTTTTTGTGTTATTTGTTACTTATTTTGTACATAATGTTTCTGCCACCGTCTCTTATGACTGAAAAGAGCTTCTGGATATCAGAACAGTGATTACTCACCTCGTACTGGACAAATATTTTTTTCTTTAAGGAGTCAGACGCCAACGATTTACTTCAGACGTCAGACAAGGCCCAAATCCCCATCATTCGCATGAAGAAGAGACGGAGACATAGGGGATGTAGGTCAGGTTGCCTTGTAAGAATTTGACGGCAAGTGGGTAACACCCTTCTACCATCCGTCCTATTAGCCAACGTGTAATCATTGGATAATAAATGGATGAGCTCCGATCAAGACTATCCTACCAACGGGACATTAAAACTGTAATATCTTATGTTTCACCGAGTCGTGGCTGAATGACATGATACAGCTGGCTGGGTTTTCTGTGCATCGGCAAGATGGAACAGCTGCCTCCAGTAAGACAATGGGTGGCAGTCTTTGGTCTATTTGTCAATAACGCTGGTGCATGAAATCTAATATTAAGTAAGTCTTGAGGCTTTACTCACCTGAGGTAGAGTATCTCATGATAAGCTGTAGACCACACTATTTATCAAGAGAGTTTTCATCTATATTTTTTGTAACTGTCTATTTACCACCACGAACCGATGCTGGCACTAAGACTGCATTTAACAAGCTGTATAAGGCCATAAGCAAACAAGAAAATGCTCATCCAGAGGCGGCACTCCTAGAGGTCAGGGACTTTAATGCAGGGAAACTTAAATCCGTTTTACCTGATTTCTACCAGCATGTTACATGTGCAACCAGATGGAAAAAAACTCTAGACTAGCTTCTCCCTCGCCCTCCATTTGGCAAATCTGACCATAACTCTATCCTCCTGTTTCCTGCTTACAAGCAAAAACTAAAGCAGGAAGTACCAGTAACTCGCTCAATACGGACCTGGTCAGAAGACACAGGTGCTAAGCTACAGGACTGTTTTGCTAGCACAGACTGGAATATGTTCCGGGATTCTTCCGATGTCACTGGCTTCATCAATAAGTGCATCGATGACGTCATCCCCACAGTGACCATACATACATACCCAACCAGAAGCCATGGATTACAGGCAGAATCAGCACTGAGCTAAAGGGTAGAGTTGCCACTTTCAAGGAGATTGACTCTAACCTGGAAGCTTATAAGAAACCCCGCTATGCCCTCCGACGAACCATCAAACAGGCAAAGCATCAATACAGAACTAAGATTGAATCCACCTACACCAGCTCCGATGCTCATTGGATGTGGCAGGGCTTGCAAACTATTACGGACCACAAAGGGAAGCACAGCCCCAAGGTGCCCAGTGACACGAGCCTACCAGACAAACTAAATGACTTCTATGTGCGCTTCGAGGCAAATAACACTGAAACATGCATGAGAGCACCAGCTGTTCTGGACAACTGTGTGATGTGAGTAAGACCTTTAAACAGGTAAACATTCACAAGGCCGCAGGGCCAGACGGATTACCAGGATGTGTACTCCGAGCATGCGCTGACCAACTGGCAAGAGTCTTCACTGACATTTTCAACCTGTCCCTGACCGAGTCTGTAATACCAACATGTTTCAAGCAGACCACCATAGTCCCTGTGCCAAAGAACACCAAGGTAACCTGCCTAAATGACTACCAACCCATAGCACTCATATCTATAGCCATGAGTGCTTTGAAAGGCTGGTCATGGCTCACATCCCAGAAACCCTAGACCCACTCTAATTTTCATACCGCCCCAACAGATCCACAGATGACCCAATCTCTATTGCACTCCACACTGCCCTTTCCCACCTGGACAAAAGGAGCACCTATGTGAGAATGCTGTTAATTGACTACTGCTCAGCGTTCAACACCATAGTGCCCTCAAAGCACTATCGCACTAAAAACCCTGGGACTAAACTCCTCCCTCTGCATCTGGATCCTGGACTTCCTGATGGGCCGCCCCCAGGTGGTAAGGGTCAGCAACAGCACATCTGCCACGCTGATCCTCAACACTGGGGCCCCTCAGGGGTGCATGCTCAGTTCCCTCCTGTACTCCCTGTTCACCCATGACTCATGACTCCAACACCATTATTAAGTTTGTTGACAACACAACAGTGGTTTTCCTGATCACCGTCAACGATGAAGTAGCTAGCATGCTAGCCAACTTCAGGGTGTGTTTAGTAAATTCACTGGATGCCCTGGCCAATGTGTAGGGTTGATCTGAGAGTTCTGACCTCAACGGTAGCCAGAGTGAATTTACAAACACACCCTCTATAAAAATTGTGGATGAGGTGGCGTGGGAGGGAATGATGACTGTGCTTAAATCTGAAAGTGCGCCAAGTGAAGTGTGTGACAATGAATGGAAAATAGTGAAATCAAGAATGGAACAAAACGAGCAAAAGTGTTTTTGGCAAGGAGATTTATTTAAGAAATCCATTTGTTATGACGAGAAAGCAGTGAGAAAGGTGGATTCAATCAAGGTGACTAGAAGTGGCCTTGTTTTGGTTAATTGCGTTGATGAAGAACAGAAGAAGCATGCACTAGATTTGGCAGAATTGTTCACGTCAGTAGTAACATGTATTGATCTTCGGAGCAGGGCACCTGCCAAAGGAGTTACAGCTGAAGTCTCGTTGGATATAGATGACGAGTACCTTAGTCAGAAAATCCAGGAGTGGTCAGTGCATGTCGCCTGACCAGTATGGTAAATGGAAGTAAGGAGAAAAGCCTATCGATATTATTGTTGTTTGAGGAGACTTGGATATGTGAGGTATGCGGTGAGAGTATTTGTGTCCAAACCATTACAATGTGGGAATTCTAAAAGATATGGTCACGTGTCAAATGTTTGCATACGGGAGAAGTATGGTATTGAAGTGTTGCAACTGTGGTGGGGATCATACTCCAGACTTCATTGAGTGCCGTGTTAGGTTGAAGGTGTCAAGGATTAGGGCTGTGCAGCAGATCTCCTATGTGGAGGCTGTGAAGAGAGTCGAAGGGGCAAGAGGCAACAGTGTTGAAGATATGGCGGTGGATGCATGGCAACCACTTGCTTGTGTTTTAGGTCAATCAAGTGATCTGGATACACTCGTTGTGAAGGTGGAATTTGTAGCAAGTATAGCCATAGTGACTAATTGTACAGCACAACTGTCTAAGAAGTCCAAGAAGCTGGATATCATATCTGCCGCCGAGAAGTTTTTGGGGCTCCAAGACTATACGACAGAAGCACTGCAAGGACTATTGTCGCTAGGAAATGTCCTGCCCTCACAGGAGGCTTCTGCGCCTGTGTTGGGACCTGATTAGAATTCATTTTTAATAGAAATGCTGGTGGATTTTGTTAAGTTAATACATTTTTTGATAGTTTGTATGATATTCTATTTATTTTTACCGACGTTTTTTTCTTCTTTTTGGGATCCTTATTATCCACCCGCACAGTAGGTGGGGGAATGCACATTCAATTGTTTGCGAACGCCATTATACCATAGAAGATGAGGCGGCGTCGATCAGAGTAAGGAGAAGAGGGCTTATTTTGTTTTTATGAAATAGAAGGAGCGTGATTTGCGCCTCAAGAAGATATCAGATTGGAATGTGTCGTGTGTGTGAATCTTCGAAGCAGGGCGTCTATCAAGGTATTATCTTTGGGGTGGCACTAGAAATAAAAGCAAAGGATATATGTGAAGAATTGGATCAAGTAGTTGCTGCACACATTTGACATTTTAGTCATTTAGCAGACGCTCTTATCCAGAGTGACTTACAGTAGTGAATGCATACATTTCATGCATTTAAAAAAAAATATTGTACTAGCCCCCCGTGGGGCACACCGACTCATCCGCATGGTGGATGGAGTGAGGAAGCCCACTCCATCCATTCTATTGTTTTTTGAGTCTCTCCCTTCTCAACATGTATTTGGGTTTTATGAGATACCCTGTGAGAGCTTTCGGGCCCAAACCCATGCAGTGTGATACTTGCAAAATATTTGGTCATGTGTCAAGTGTGTGCAGCTGAGCCTAAATGCTGCAATCGTGGCGGTGAACATACACCCGAATTTCTGAAGGGCTGTCCAGCATGTCTCCTATGCAGAGGCGGTGAGAAGAGTGGAAGACAGGAGTGGAGTTGAAGAAGTAATGGTAGTAGGAGTAGAGACACCATATAATGTCCCTTGTCAGCAGAGGGATCCTGGCATGTTGCATGTTAAGAAGGTGGACTTTATAGCATTTATTGCATTGGTTATCAAGTGCACAGCGCCAACAGAGAAACAATCTGAGAAAATAGGCATCATTGTGCCGCTCAGCCTATCGAGTGCTGCTGAGCGTTTTTGGGGACTACAAGGAATCCTGTCGATGAATGCTCCGTCCTCACAGGTACCTGAGCCTGTGTAGGGATGGGATTTGAACTGTGACTGAAGGAGTGGGGTGTTTTTTACATTTCTTTTTTGTATTTTATATGATGTTTCCCCCCCCCCCGCAATGGAATATTTGTTTGGTTTCAATAGGCCTACCCCATACAGTAGGTGGCAGCAATACACCAATAGGTGTAGTCTGCCATAAAATGAAGAAGAAGAAGAAGAAGAAGAAGAAGTGGTAATGGTAGTGGTGGTGGTGGGTTGGCTGGCCAGGAGGGAGGATGGCAGATATGGAGTTTGAACCACATGGTGATGGATATAAGGATGAATGGGTTTCGGTCCAGAAGAATGGAAAAATAAGTAAAATTGTTGTGGGTATGATAATGACCCATCGTATCTGGTAGGAATATGTTTTTTGAAAGAGAGGGTTATGACTGAATTGTGGAATCCGTACGAAACATCCCAAATTATGGATAAGGCATTGGGTAAAGTCAAATCAGGGAAGGTCACGGGAAGTGGGTTATTTCTTGTGTTTCTGAGGAACAGAAACAAATGTGTGTTGGATATCAAACCAGTTGATGGATGTGATGTATCATGCTTTGTCGATGCACGTAGAATGAATTGTATGGTTAATGGCAGGAAGGAGAAGAATTTGTCTGTTCAAGTGTTTTTTTTTATGTGGAGTCTCTCCGTACTCGAGTGCAGCTGGGGTATGTGTCCGATCCTGCTAGAGCTTTTGTAAATAGGCCTTTATGTTCTTTCTGAAAAATGTTTGGACATGTAAGAAGCGTCTGCAGACGAGAGAAGCCGAGATGTGGGATGTGTGGGAAAGACCACAATGAAGGAGATTTTAAATGTTTAGTAGAAGAGAATGGACAAGGAGCAAAATGTTGCAACTGTGTTGGGGAGCATGAAGCGCAATCATTGGAGTGCCCGTGTAGGGTGAACGAGACTGATGTTGCTAAAATCAGGGCAGTTGAGTCTTCTATGCAGGGACTGTCAAAAAGGTAGAAAGAGTGAGTATATTTGAAGGTCCGGCGGTAGTGAAGACCGGTATGCATACATTGGAGCCTACACCACAGCCGGAAAATCCACAGCAGGACCCAGAAATCCTTCATGTGAAGAAAGTGGACTTTGTGTCATTTATGGGAATGGTGAAAAACGGAACTGGACAAGTTGAAAGGAAGTCGATATTATTGTTTCTGCAGCTGAACTATTTCTGTGAATTAAAAGATTTTACATCTGAAGAGCTACATGGAGTACTGTCTAGTGCGGTCCCACCTTCTCAGACCCCAAAGCCTGAGTAGGGATTATTTGTTTATTTATATATTTATATATATATATATAAAAATTGACGTTAAAGTTTCTCAGTTCTCACCCCTCCCAGTAGGTGGCGGCAATACACAATGTTTGGATGTAGTCCACCAATAAAACCTTGTAGAAGAGGAAGGGGATGTCTGTATAACTGAATCATGGACTTCCTGTTCGATCGGGTCATACGGGTGAGGGTGGGGTCAGAATTGTCAATGTGGTTTGAAGTGGACAATGGTACTCCTCAGGGAAGTGCGGTTAGTCCAATGTTGTTCACCCTGATGATAGATTACATATTTAAGGTGGGACAGGGTGTGGGTGTGGCCTTGTATGCTGGTGATGGGGCTGTATGGAAGAGAGGTGGGAATGTGAAATATGTGATGAGGAAGATGGAAGATTGGTCTCTAACATGGGGGTTTAGGATGTCTGTGGCCAAGTCCTGCTTTATGGTGTTTTCTAGGAGGAAGGTTAAAGATGTTAGGCTGCAAATATACGGTCAGGATATAGGTAGGGTGTCTGAGTTTAAGTATTTAGGTACGTGGTTTAATGAGAGGCTTATGTGGAAGGGACATGTTTAGTATATGGAAATTAAGTGTAGGAAGGTGCTGAACCTCATGGGGGCAGTGGAAGGATATGATTGGCGGTCGGATAGACAAACACTGTTGTATATGTATCAGGCATTGATCAGATCATCTTTGGATTATGGGTGCTTTGTATATGGATCAGCAGCCAAAACGGTACGATAGTGCCTGGATAGGATACAGTCAAAGGCCCTGAGATTGTGTGTGGGTGCCTTCAGGATGACACCTTTTGAGGCATTGCAGGTGGATCGTGGGAAACTGCCACTGAGGATAAGGCCAGACAAACTTGCATTAGCGTACTGGGCGAGGTTGAAAGAGAGTTCAGAAGGACATCCTGCGGTCACGGCAACTGGGGAATGTTGGGAGCAAGGAGTGGGCAAGCAGAGGGCATACGGGTGGACAATTGGATAGAATATGGACTGGGAGAGAGGGATAGGGCCTGCAATTGCATTGGGGAACGTTCCTCAGTGGCTGTTTCTGAAACAAAGTATAGATGTGGATATGACTGAGGTTAGGAGAGAATGGGATGAGGACGTGAGATGTGGTGTGGAGAGATATATAGACAATTGTTTTTATTTGTTTTTAAGGATTCAGATGGTTCAAAGGATCCAGTCAGTGGTAGGGTGGGGGCAGGGGTGCATATCCCAGATTTCAATGTTCGAGTATGTAAGCGGTTAACTGATTGTGTCAGTGTATGCAGCCGAGTTGATGGCCATTATTATAGGTTTGAAATGGGTGGAGGAGGTGAAACCACTCAGAGAGGTGATCTGCTCTGATTCGACTGCAGTGTTGAGTAGTGTGAAGATGGGCAGGTTGGATAGAGGAGATTTGTTTGTGTAGATGATGGTGCTGTTAATGGGATTGGAGAGGATGGGTGTGGTGATAAGCTTTTGCTGGGTTCCCGCCAATGTGGGTGTGGAGGGTAATGAGAAGGCTGATGTGATGACTAAGAGTGCAGTGAGGAGAGAGGAGGTGGATATTCAGTTCCCGTTGGGCCGTAGGGAAGTCAAGTCCTTGATCCGGGCAAAAGGGCTCGATCTTTGGCAAAGGGAGTGGGATGCTAGTAGTAAGGGGAGGCAATTTTATTGCATGCACCGGTCAGTTAAGGAAGAGGTGGGCAGTATGGGATGTAGGAGAGAAGAAGTTGTGTTAGAGTAGACTACGGTTTGGACACACAGGTTTGAATGCCACATTGTGGATGATAAGGAGACATGAAACAGGTCCGTGTGATGAGTGTTTAGTGGAGGAAACTGTGGAGCATGAGTTGGTATTTTGTGAACTGTATGACGTAGATAGAGAGAGGTTGTGTGAAAGGGTTAGAAAGGCCGGACGGGGTTTGGGGTTTGGGTGGTGTTGTGAGGGGAGGGAAGTGGTGTCTAGGACTCTATTAAACTTTCTTAGAGGAACAGGACTAAAGAAGAGAATTTCATGTAGGTAGACCGTGACTGGCCTCACACTCCAGTAAGGTAGATGGCGGTGTATGCACCGTAAATGTTGGATGCGATCCGCCAACCCATTCTTGAAAAAGAAGATGATTATTAATTTTTTTGTCTACCAGACAGTGCAGCTGCTGCTGAGTCGAATTACTGAGGTTTTTTGGGGGGAAGCGACTTCTGCTCAGGAAAAGATGGCGGAAACTGAGGTTTTGTTTGAAACTGCTAGTGAGTCGGTGAAGCTAATAGTACAGAAAATGGGAAACCAGAGAAGTAAAGCTGTGGTGGAAAATATGAAACCACTAGACTCGTTTTTAGTCAGAGTAAGGGTTTTGGATCAATGCTACTTGGGAAATCCGTTTAACGTCTTGAGAAAAGTCTGGAACGTGTTGGAGGAAAGTGTGGAGTCGGTGAGAGTCACAAGAAGTGGTCTTATTAAGATTTTATGTGTGTCTGCAGAGCAGAAGAAGCGTGTTTTACGGTTTAAAAAGATATCGGAGTGGAATGCGAAGGTGAACATGCGCCTGAATTCCTGGAGTACACTGTTAGGGTGAAGTAAAATGAGGTGGCAAGGGTAAGGAGTGTCCAGCATGTCTCCTATTTGGAGGCAGTAAGAAGATTGGAAGGAATGAGAAGGCGGGGAAGAAACAATGGTTGTAGAGCCTTCACGACCGGTGAAGGTTTCTCATCAACCGAGGGATAGTGAAATGCTACATGTTAAAAAGGTGGACTTATTATTACTTAATGCAATGGTCATAAACTGTAGAGCACAAGCGGAGAAGTCGTCTAAGAAAATTGGAAGAATTGTGAATGCAGCTGAAGGTTTTTGGGGTCTTCGTGATTTCCCATCCGAGGCCGTGCAAGAAATCCTGTCGGTGAATGTTCCGCCATCACAGGCCCCTGAGCTTGTGTAGGGATGTAGTTTGGAGTGGACTGTGGTTGAAGGAGTAGATGGGTTTTGTTAGTTGAAGTGTTTAATTTTGTATGATTTTCCCCCTTTCCCACAATGTATCTTTTGTTTCTTGTTCAATACCCCGTCCGGTGGCGGTAATGCACCATTAACATTGGATGGCAACAGCTGTTAAACCCCATCGAAGAAGATTGGAAATACTTTGCGACTGACACATGGGCAAACTGTGAGTAAAAGTTTAGCTAGCAAACATTACTTATTATCCATTCAGATTAAATAGACCTAGCTATATTAATTACATATTATCTCAGTCGTTGACAATTTTAGATAATGCGCTAGATAGCAATCAACTCCATTCATGCTAGCTTGAGCGTTAGCTAGCTAGCTAGTTACTTAGCTAGCGAGTGCCTGTAGGACTGGTGCACATTGTCTCACTCTCCTCCCTACTGCAGCAAAAAGGCACCCCAGCAGAGCAAGTTTTTATTGCGCTGTCCATGCTGAAACGGCAACATTTCAGCCATTTAGTTTTTTACTTGTTTCTGACTGAAAAGTTCTGTTACCGAAATAATTATTTTGGGGGGGGAAACATTGCCTATTCCTTCAACCCTTGCTCTCTTTACGTGAAACATGTAAGCATTACATGCATGTGACCAATAGGGCCTGACCAATAGCCTATCATAATCACATCAATAAATTGGTTATCACAAACTCCGAACAGAATAACATGACACCAAAATGGACGGACATGAAAAAAAAACTTGAAATTGGCAAATGTTTACTGGTTGCTCAGGAGGGAAAGGGGAAGTCAGATCTTTGGAAGACGTTTGACTTAGTCGTGGAAACAACTGGAGATCAAGAAAAAGGATGGTATAGGAGCAAGCGTTGCGTGTGGATTATGTGTGACATACAGTGTCTGTTAGATTACAATATTATTACTTTTTCTGACCATTTGGAACAGTGTAAACAACACTAAATAAGTACAGTATATAGAGTGTATTTGGAAAGTATTCAGACCCTTTGACTTTTTCCACATTTTGTTACGTTACAGCCTTATTCTAAAATGAATGAAATCGTTTTTTTCCCCTCAAATCTACACACATTACCCCCTAATGACAAAGCAAAAACAGGTTTTTAGACATTTTTGCCAATGTGTGTGTGTGTGTGGTGTGTGTGTGTGTGTATGTATGTATGTATGTATGTATATGTGTGTGTGTGTGTGTGTGTGTGTATGTATGTATGTGTGTGTTGGTGTGTGTGTGTGTGTGTGTGTGTGTGTGTGTGTGTGTGTGTGTGTGTGTGTGTGTGTGTGTGTGTGTGTGTGTGTGTGTGTGTGTGTGTGTGTGTGTGTGTGTGTGTGTGTGTGTGTGTGTATATATATATATATGACATTACATACGTTTTCAGACCCTTTACTCATTACTTTGTTGAAGCACCTTTGGCAGCAATAACAGCCTCAAGTCTTCTTGGGTAAGACGCTACAAGCTTGGCACACCTGTATTTGTGGAGTTTCTCCCATTCTTCTCTGCAGATCCTCTCAAGTTCTGTCAGGTTGGATGGGGAGTGTCGCTGCACAGATATTTTCATGTTTCTCCAGAGATGTTTGATTGGGTTCAAGTCTAGGCTCTGACTGGGCCACTCAAGGACATTCAGAGACTTGTCCCGAAGCCACTCCTGCATTGTCTTGGCTGTGTGCTTAGGGTTGTTGTCCTGTTGGAAGTTGAACCTTTGCCCCAGTTTGAGGTCTTGAGTGCTCTGGAGCAGATTTTCATCAAGGATCTTTCAGTACCTTGCTTCATTCATCTTTCCCTCGATCCTAACTAGTCTCCCAGTCCCTGCCACTGAGAAACATCCCCACAGCATGACGCTGCCACCACCATGCTTCACCGTAGGGATGGTGCCAGGTTTCCTCCAGACGTGACGCTAAGCATTCAGGCCAAAGAGTTCAATCTTGGTTCCATCAGACCAGAGAATTTAGATTTTCATGGTCTGAGTCTTTTAAGTGCCTTTTGGCAAACGCCAAGCGGGCTGTCATGTGCCTTTTATTGAGGAAAGGCTTCCCATAAAGGTCTTACTGGTGGAGTGGTGCAGAGATGGTTGTCCTTCTGTAAGGTTCTCCCATCTCCACAGAGGAACTCTGGAGCTCTGTCAGAGTGACCATCGGGTTCTTGGTCACCTCCCTGACCAAGGCCCTTCTCCCCCGATTGCTCTGTTTGGCCTGGCGGACAGCTCTAGGAAGAGTCTTGGTGGTTTCAAGCTTCTTCTATTTAAGAATGATGGCGACCACTGTGTTCTTGGGGAGCTTCAATACTGCAGAAATGTTTTGGTACCCTTCCTCAGATCTGTGCCGACACAATCCTGTCTCGGAGCTCTACGGACAATTCCTTCGACTTCATGGCTTTGTGTTTTCTCTGACATGCACTGTCAACTGTGGGACCTTATATAGACAGGTGTGTGCTTTTCCAAACCACGTCCAATCAATTGAATGTACCACAGGTGGACTCCATTGAAGTTGTAAAAACAGCTCAGGTATAATCAATGGAAACAGGATGCACCTGAGCTCAATTTCGAGTCTCATAGCAAAGGGTCTGAATACTTTTGTAAATAAGGTATTTATGTTTTTTGTCATTATTGTGTGTAGATTGATGCGAAATGTTTTATTTAATACGTTTTAAAATATGGCTGTAACGTAACAAAATGTGGAAAAGGTGACGTGTCGGAAGACTTTCGAATGCACTGTATATGCTAGCTAGGCCTATTCACTGTCTCTGAGTTAATTTAACATAGTTGTAGCTAGTTGGCAAGCATATTACTCATCCTTTTATGGTGGTTCAGTTACTGTATGTTTTTTCCCCCCAAATTGTTTCTGAGTTAGCTAGGTAGTTAGTTGGCTTAGTCTGGAGGCAGACAGTTGCTTTAGGTAGCTATAGCTAGCTAGCTACATATTGAAATGAAAGGAGTGTCACAATTGTTCAAACCTAGTTTAGGCTATGTATTTTGACTCTCCACTTAAACTGTGCTAATGTCTTCGTCCCCCACTGCCCAGACACTAGAGACTGCATGACCCTGAGCGTGCTTCTCCCACCACCAGCGTATCAAATGCATGTAGCTGATGTTACATATTGAAATTAAAATAGTTTCTCAAATGTTTATCCATTTTCACTGTCCCCTAAAACCTTGTTATGTCTTTGTCCCCCAGATTCTAATGACGACATGGCCCTGAAAGCTCAGGAGACTGCCGAGGGGAGGACAGCTCATAATAATGGCTGCAATGAAGTTAACGGAATGGTATCAAACACTTTTTCAATACCATTCCATTTATTCCGTTCCATTACTATGAGACTGTCCTCCCCAAATAAGTATACATGTGGAATACTGAATACGATTTAATATGCAATACTGTAAACCAGATGTGGGAAGTAACGAATTACAAATACTATTGTTACTCTAATTGAGTAGCTTTTCAAAGTACTATTTTTCAAAGTCAGTAATTTTACTTCTACTTGAGGAAACCACGCACAAAGTGGCTGGACTCAAATCAATGCAGATTAACACCCTTCACATGGCAATGGACTGTATAGGAGTATTGCACATTCTGAGCAAAAGGAAAGGCCACAATTTGTGTGTGTGTGTGTGTGTGGGCTTGTGCAAGAGTGTGATGAGTGCCTTGATTATTGTTCAACTTTTTATAATCCTATTTTATAATCCCCAGGTTGCAACCAATATGGCTGAATATCTACGCCAGGCGACCGAAAGAACAAGAGAAACAGAACCCTTCGCTCTGACTCTCGGGGACAATCATCTACTCCCTGGCCATTTACTATCGTGACTGGGCAGACTCTGGAGCAGAAGACATTATGTTTTGCTGTTTTACAAGAATTCATATGGAAAATTGATACCTGGTAGGGGTTGGGGGAGTAAAGGGTAAAGTGTTTACTTTTCTTCACCCCCTTTCCTCAGCTTTAATTGCAAGGGCTACTGTGATTTTGAAATGATGGATTGTGCTAAAGTTTTTATTTGTGTGTTCCTTATTTGTTTATTTTTTGCATGACTTCCTTTTGGAGCTGAAATTAATAACTCAAAAAACATATTTTGTATTTTATTTACAATTTGTCATGATTGGTCATGTCATTTTAAGAATTTCATAGACTGTGTCGAAAATTTGTAACATTGATTGTTATTGTTAGATATATTTTGCACATTTAGAAAATTTACAGATTCTGTAATAGAGAGAAGGTAGAAAAATAACCCAGCGATAAAGTAAGAAAAAACCCACTGCTGGGTCAAAAATACATGAATAAAAATAACCCAGCAAAAGAGTAAAAAGCAACCTACTGCTGGGTCAAAGTAATCACATTTTGTGGTAAATCAATAAACCCAACGTGTTGTGTCATTCATGTAACCCAACAGTGCTGGATTAAAATATTTTTTGTGTTTAAGGAAAAGGGATGTCTATGACATTGAACCTCTGTAGATAAGATATACTGTAGGCGTATGTTATTTCCAACCTTAAAAGTTTGGGGGATATTAATGTTTACATAAGAAAGATGACCTTGGATTAAAACCTCTACAGGATTGGTGGGTCCCCCGCGGGACGGTTGAGCTAACGTAGGCTAATGCGACTAGCATGAGGTTGTAAGTAACAAGAACATTTCCCAGGACATAGACATATCTGATATTGGCAGAAAGCTTAAATTCTTGTTAATGTAACTGCACTGTCCAATTTACAGTAGCTATTACAGTGAACGAATACCATGCAATTGTTTGAGAAGAGTGCACAGTTATGAACTTGAAAAGTTATTATTAAACCAATTAGGCACATTTGGGCAGTCTTGATACAATATTTTGAGCAGAAATACAATGGTTCATTGGATCAGTCTAAAACTTTACACAAACACTGCTGCCATTTAGTGGCCAAAATCTAAATTGCGCCTGGGCTGTAATAATACATTATGGCCTTTCTCTTGCATTTCGAAGATGATGGTACAAAAAAAACACGTTTTTTTTCTTTGTATTATCTTCTAAATGATCTAATGTGTTATATTCTCCTACATTCATTTCACATTTCTACAAACTTCAAAGTGTTTCCTTTCAAATGGTTTCAAGAATATGCACATCCTTGTTTCAGGTCCTGAGCTCCAGGCAGTTAAATTTGGGTATGTTATTTTAGGCGAAAATTGAAAAAAAGGGACAGATCCTTAAGGTTTTTTAAGCAAAGCATTAAAGTCAAAACCCACAATTTGCAAAAACAGAACAATGTATTATTCATGCTACCAGCTAACATCAATGGACATGACACCACATGACAAGACACAGCCATTGTTGTATGCAAACATCGTGGTGCCACTTGGAGACTGACATCATCGATCAAGTCATTTCACCATTTGACTGTCAGAGTTGCACCATTGTTTATGGTCATCTGAAGTTTTTATTTTTTTATTTCAGGCATGGGCCAATGATGATGTAGCGTTACACAACATATGTATCACAATAGTGCACTCACATGAAGAGTATAACGAACTTCCTTCAAGTCGATATTGTATTGATTAGTAAATTAGTAAGGGGTATATGAAAGACAATATCTGAATGGGATTTTAAGCAAAAAATTACTTCTTCTCTTCACACAAACACAGAACATGGGTATATATATGCAGATAAATAGAATGTAAATATATTGTAGAACAGCAAATAGGATATTAGTGCATATTCTACCTGGGAAAAAAACGAGTGAGACAGGGGTTGGAAAAAGGTCGCATAGGATCAATGAGATATAGGGTCCCCGCACTGCCACTTTAGGCGATTTTTCGGAAGTCCCTCCCTGCACATTCATTCCCAATTCTCACGGCTGGCCAGGTCACCGGGCGGCTGGCAATTAAACGAAATGCTCCGTTTTGTGATGAAACCTTAGTCGCGTCCGCGACAGACGTGTTCAGTTCTCATCCAGTCGCAGTGAAGCGTATAATACAGGAGGACGCAGTATGGGTTGAATGAAATTGGAAAAAGGGAGTCAGCAGTATAATCATAATTTATACTACAATGGACGAGCCAAACATTCTCAGACGTCGTGGGCTGCAGGTAAGAAACCCAATAATAAAAAAACATCAGCATAGTTATTGAAGATATAAATGATAATGCTTTGCAGTTGTGTTTTGGCATTACAACATTAATGATAGGCCAACACAAACAATTGTTAACCCACGTTAGGGCAAACATGCGTTTCTATTTTTCTCTAGGGTTATATTGTGATTGTCAATTGCTGTTTTACTAAACGAAATAATAAACGGTTTACATTGGGCACAGTTTTATGGCCAGTTCTTGTGATCACAAATTATGGAAATCTCAAAGCAAATTCGCATCCCATGGATTGTGCCACCTTGTTTTGAACTGGTCATGGCTCGGTTACCGTATCGATCCATTCTACACACATGAATGGTGCGTTTGTTGGCACTCAAGGGCAAGCTTGTGGATGCGGAAGTGTAGTTAATAAATCGTTTGTTTCTACAGACAGACAATTTTCTACAGATTGTCTCATTATTGCCAACACTAGGTTGCTGTGGTGATATGGGCGTTGAGGTCAATTAAATTCAGGGGTGGATGATTGGAAAAGAGATCCCTTTTTATGTTAACGTATGTGTCTTATATCCAGTATAGATGACTCAATTCTAGTCCTTCTGACGGCCCAATGTGTTCAGTTGTTTTTAATTCCAACCAATTACTCAGATGGCGGCTTTGCTGTTAAAATCCCTTCAGCATTGTTTGCTCTAAACCTATTATAAAAGACATGTTGATGGGAATGTGCTTGCCCCATATCCAAAATAAGTGTCTTCATTTTATTATATTGATTGACATCTTACATGAGCCGGCAATAAGAATGTGCTTTTGGTTGTGAAACGACCTGCTTTTATCTTTGAAAATCCAGCACACTGAGGCACATCATTTTCGGCATGCTTATGCTCTGTACATTATCATGCATATTCTACGTACAAGGGTTTCAGAATCAGAGCAAACAGAACAACCTACAAAATGACTATGAATGAGAAGACCTACTTAAGACCTACAGAACTAGGCCAGAGCTATAATATCTTTACATATAGGAGGGGAATGAACAGCTGGGGACATGGCTGTCATAGACTAAATTCATAATCAAACAGCCTTTACCTTTTGCAAGACTATCTTTACTGCCATTGTCACCATTTTAATGAGTTGCTCTATCTCAATTCCAGAAAGAGCTGAGCCTTCCACGAAGAGGGAACATGTAAGTATCCCTAAAGATCATCACTGGTTAACTCTGCTCTTGTTAGTGTTTGATACAAAACCAAAGGGTTTCACAAGGTGTTATTTGTCACAATAGCTGACATGTACTTGGCACTTCCATGAGGCAACACCTCTTAAAAAGCTGCTTGTGAATTGTCTGTAGGCAAAGGTAGTTTCACACCCCAAACCAGTTTTGCTAGTGCCTTGAGGTGGCAGATAGGCCTTACGTTAGAAATATATTTGGACATGTTAACAAACAGCAGTAGATTGAATGAGAATATCAACTGAGTGTACAGAACATTAGGAACACCTGCTCTTTCCATGACATAGACTGACCAGGTGAAAGCGATGACCTTTAATTGATGTCACTTGTTAAATCCACTTCAATCAGTGTTGATGAAGGGGAGGAGACAGGTTAAATAAGGATTTTTGAGACAATTGAGACATGGATTGTGTGTGTGTGTGTGTGTGTGTGCAATTCAGAGGTTGAATGGGCAAGACGAAATATTTAAGTGCCGGGGCCTCCCGAGTGGCGCAGCGGTCTAAGGCACTGCATTGCATTGGCAGGGTTGTGTTTCGGAGGACGCATGGCTCTCGACCTTCGCCTCTCCTGAGTCCGTACAGGAGTTGCAGCAATGGGACAAGACTAACTACCAATTTGGATATTGACATCATTATATTTAAGTGCTTTTGAATGGGGTATGGTAGTAGGTTCATCGGTTTGTGTGTCAACTGTGACGCTACTGGGTTTTTCCACGCTCAACGGTTTCCCATGTGTATCAAGAATGGTCCACCACCCAAAGGACATCCAGCCTACTTGACACAACATGGGCAGCATCCCTGTGGAATACTTTCGACACCTTGTAGAGTTCATGCCCTGTCGAGTTGAGGCTGTTCTGGGGGCAAAAGGGAGTGCAACTCAATATTAGGAAGGTGTTCCTAATGTTTTGTACACTCGGTGTATAGATACATCTAATGAAACGTACACCCACACATTTTATGAAAGGACTATACGTATGTTTATAGTATGCGTGCATGCATATCCAATGCTTTGAGACCTTGTCAATTAGTATGGAAATAAAATCTGTATGTGATTCAAAATAAATAATTCCACAATAATTCCACATGCATTGAATTCTACACATGTTTCCTAATGACATGTCAGTCAGAATTTGTGTATTTGCCTAGTGACCCTGTCATAGCCTATTGCAGAGCTCCAAGATGAAGCTCTGGCATATTCCATTGGTGTGCAATAAGACAGATATTGTTCTGTTGTGGGCTTCTTATTGGCATAGTCAGACAGTAATGTGTGTCATCAGGGCCTTCTGAGGGCCCTGAGTGAGATTTTTGTCATGGGGTGGAGAGAGTTTTAAACTTGGGTATGTGTTCTTGGGCCCGTGTCTGGTTTGTATTCAGCCATGATAGCTGGCTAGACTAATTTACCAATCTAAAAATTGTTAGCAGAAATGGCTAATTGAGTGACTGACTGACATGAGAAGAGAGAACTGCTGATGCACAACCAAATGTCGAACTTGCACCTGGTGTATTCTACTATTCGAACTCTGAACAGTAAGTGTTGCAGTTTTAAAGTTAATTTTCTGCAATTTTACATATTTTGCTGTGGAGCGTAGAGAGAATTTTGCAGTTTTAAAGTTCATTTCTTGCAACTCTATTGACATAAGATAAGAAATTGCTGATGCAAAACCAAATTTCAAACATACAGCTTGTGTATTCTACTATTCTAATTCTCAACAGTAAGTTCAGAACCTGATTGAGTTCCTAAATTTTTTAAATAATTATTATTATTTTGGGATCCCTCTAGCGGCCTGGGGCCCTAAGTGACAGCTCATGCCTGGAGGCAGGCCCTGGGTGTCATAAAAAATGGAGCATATAATGGGAAAGTCTTGTAAAATAGACCTGTCAATAAACAATTCAAATCTTTCTCAACATATAGGCTAAATATATTATTTGTTTTTCATTTCTGTCGCGCGTTTTTGTAGAAGATTAATGATTTATTACGGAATGATAAAAAAATAGGCCACTTTAATGGTTGCACTAGGTAATATTTTATCAATTTACTTGAGTCTTTTTGAAATGGTCATAACCACATAGTCCTACAGTGACCACGTTTACATGGCCACACTGTATTCCGATAGTAGCTTATGTCACGCTTAAGGTCTTATTCGGCATAAGCTGTTTACAAGCACCTTTTGATATCTCGCTCACAAGTATCCATGAATCAACAGAATATTATAAAAGGTTTAAGTTCATATGGGTTATATGGAATAGTAACTAAAATATGGATACTGACTGGACGCCCATAAATTCTCACATATCGCGTTATATATTAACTCCTGCAGAATTATGCATTTCTTGCAGTAAAAGGATACAACAAGTGTTAATTTTGTCTCGAACAGGTCGTGGAGATATATTTTCTTGAGAAAATGGGCATGTAACGTGTTATCTTTGACACTTATGCAAGCAGACAGTATTTCAACCACATAAAGTAGGCACCCAGGACGAACAGACATATTATCAGAAATGTGTTTAATCGTTTTCTCAGCTTTTTATTTCCTTAAAACAAGTCAAACTGTTGATATTTGGATATTTTGCACAAGACCAATCATTCCACTGTTTTGGAGTTATTGCGTCTTCTCCCTGGTCCCTAAATGAAACTGACAACTTTACCTACACTGAACAAAAATATAAACGCAACATGCAACAATTTAAAAGATTTTACTAAATTAGTTAATAAGGAAATCAGCCAATTGAAATAAATTCATTAGGCCCTAATCCATGGATTTCACATGACTGGGAATGCAGATACCTTAAAAAAAAAAGAGGGGCATGGACCAAAAAAACAGTCAGTATCTGGTGACCACCACTTCCCTCATGCAGCGTGAGTTGATCAGGCTGTTGATTGTGGCCTGTGAAAAGTTGTCCCAGTCCTCTTCAATGGCTGTGCGAAGTTGCTGGATATTGGGGGGAACTGGAACACGCGGTCGTACATGTCGATCCAGATCATCCCAAACTTGCTCAATGTGTGACATATCTGGTGAGTATGCTGGCCATGGCAGAAATGGGACATGTTTCAGCTTCCAGGAATTGTGTACAAGTCCTTGCGACATGGGGCCATTCATTAACATGCTGAAACATGAGGTAATGGCAGCGGATGAATTACATGACAATGGGCTTCAGGATCTCGTCACGGGAAGTCTGTGCATTGAAAATGCTATCAATTAAATGCAATTGTGTTCATTTTCCGTAGCTTATGCCTGCCCATACCATAACCCCACCATAGGGAACTCTGTTCACAACGTTGACATCAGCAAACTGCTCTCCCACATGATGCCATACATGCTGTCTGCCATCTGCCTGGTACAGTAGCGGGATTAATTCATGAAGAGTATACTTCTCCAGCGTGCCAGTGGCCATCGAAGGTGAGCATTTACCCACTGAAGTCGGTGATTACGCCGAACCGCAGCCAGTGCAAGACGGTTTCAGACAGTTTGTGCAGAAATCCTTTGGTTGTGCAAACCCACAGTTTCATCAGCTGTCCGGGTGTCTGGTCTCAGACGATCCCGCAGGTGAAGAAGCCAGACGTGGAGGTCCTGGGCTGGCGTGGTTACACGTGGTCTGTGGTTGTGAGGCCGGTTGGACGTACTGCCAAATTCTCTAAAACGACGTGGTAGAACATTCAATTCTCTGGCAACAGCTCTGGTGGACATTCCTGCAGTCAGTATACCAATTGTACACTCCCTCAAACTTGAGACATCTGTGGTGTTGTTGTGTGACAAAAATCCACATTTTAGAGTGGCCTTTTATTGTCCACAGCACAAGGTGCACCTGTGTAATGCTCATGCTGTTTAATTAGTTTATTGATATGCCACACCTGTCAGGTGGATGGATTATCTTGGCAAAGGAGAAATGCTCACAGTAACAGGGATGTAAACAAATTTGTTAGTCATATTTTGTGCACAATCTTTTTGTGCATATCGAACATTATTTCAGTTCACGAAACATGGGACAACACTTTACATGTTGCGTTTACTGATCAAATCACATTTTCAAATCAAATTGTATTTGTCACATTCGCCGAATACAACAGTGAAATAGTTACTTACAAGCCCTTAACCAACAATGCAGTTTTAAGAAAAATTACTTAAGTAAAAAAATAAGTATTAAAAATAACATTAGCGAGGCTATATACAGGGGGGTACCGGTACAATGTTGGGGCACAGGTTAGTTGTGGTAATTGAGGTAATATGTACATGTAGGTAGAGTTATTAAAGTGACTAAGCATAGATAATGAACAGAGAGTAGCAGCAGTGTAAAAGAGGGGAGGGGGGACAATGCAAATAGTCTGGGTAGCCATTTGATTAGCTGTTCAGGAGTCTTATTGCTTGAGGGTAGAAGCTGTTAAGTCTTTTGGACCGATGTAAGACATTATTCTGGTGAACACTACTTTATTTAGTCTTCTGGGGCAACAAGTTTTGACAAAGAAGCTGCATGTATCTAACTATAGCCTAGTTGACAAACAAATGGACTACCTAATGTTGGAAATTATAAGTGGAAACGTATAAGGGGTGAAAGTAGGCTCGGTGTATCAGAAAAATACATTATTATGGCGGATCAAACTGCGGCATGTGTAGCCTACTTTTTAAAAAGTGATTTGTTTGACAATCCGACGACGACTCATCACACCACACCCATGACATGCGAAACTGAGCCTGCGCAGACCGTGAAAAACAACAGTAAACGGGATAAGGTGTCGACATGTCACAGTATCCCGTCTAAAATCAGCTTATCCCGGGCATCTTATCCGGGTTTCTCATGAACGGGAATCAAGATTTTTAGGGTTATTGTAAACGGGATAAGATGTGTATATGCGTCAACTCAAAAACAGAATACTTTAGTATCCCGAGAATAACTGGATATTGGTATAGATGTAAACGTAAAACCCATGATCAAACTTTCCTGTGAGCGCAACAATCCCCAAATGACAACTTCCTCCCATCGGCGGCAATCCCTCCTCCAACCGATGGGCTGACACAATTATCTGTACAATTATTAGCTGTATCTGGGAAGTTTTTTTTTTTAATCCGTTTTGGTGATTTGGAAATATTGACTTGTAATGTAGTGCGCGAAAATTCACAGGGAAGAAATAAAGCGACGACGGCATCATTTACGGTTGCTTTCTCGCCTGAACTGCCACGGGGATGCAGTTAGTTAGTGCTAACCATTGTCGGAGTTTTTGGTTTCGGACTCCGGGTGCTTTCCGAGGAAATAACAATTATGATACTCAAGAGATAGTGAACATTTACGAAATTTGATTCAAAGTATCACCTTGTATCGCTTTAATTCATCATGTCTGATCAGAATTTCTACTGGACAGTCTTGCCCAGCTACAAAACAAGTTTTGTGACTGGGGCCATGATGAAAAGATCGAAAAGGTAATCTGATTTTCTTCTATCATCTGATTTGTCAAACTACTTCAATCAGTGATAGTGTAAGATTTATGGATGGGACCCGCGCATTTTAGCCTATTGCTTTGACTAAGACAATTGAAACGCAAAATGCAATCACCAGACGACAGACTAAAATGACGTCGCTTATTTAATGCTTTTTTGTTTTAGATTTTCTCTTAACAGTAACTTTCCCATTTACAGCCATAGTACAAATTGGCCTTTGCTTTCATGTTGTTCACTATGGTTTCGCGTTATGGTCTCAACTACTGTATTTTGTCGGTTTACATCCGCCCTAGTTTTGTTTTTCCGATAGAGAAACGTGGCCATTGTAGACTATGCGGTTATTGTTGCCTATGTATTGTCTTATAGAAGCAGCAGCTGTCCATAGGGACACGGTATTGTTCATGCAGAAGGCTCACAACTTGTTCATTACAGTACAGGCCCCACAAACTCAACTCTTGACATCGAAGCCAGTTCCAGTTTTTTAAATTTTTTTAATTGTTCCCCTCTACAGATTTAGACCTGGGACACCAGGTGGGTGCAATTATCAGGTAGAACAGAAAACCAGCAGGCAGCTGACCAAGTAGGGTAGGAGTTGAATGCAACTGGTATAGGTTATACTATAGTCGAGCTAAAAATGCAACCTGGACTCAGGGGTAGATGTAACATAGTAAATGGAAATCCGGGATACTCAAATGAGTATATGTAGTGCTGAGCGATTAACCAACATTTGTTATTTTTTTGGTTAATTGACCAACTTCAGATCAATTATTTGAATGCCATTTCTGCAGAGAAATCAGATCAAGCCTGAGTTGTGCGATGTTGTAGGGAGTTGTAGTTTCCAACAGGCAAATATTCTATGTAGTTTAGCACA
The DNA here is from genome assembly GCF_901001165.1 of Salmo trutta. Taxonomy (NCBI): domain Eukaryota; kingdom Metazoa; phylum Chordata; class Actinopteri; order Salmoniformes; family Salmonidae; genus Salmo; species Salmo trutta. Next base: position 13,917,341 of record NC_042977.1, read on the forward strand.
GAACATGGTAATTAACTACAATGACCATAATCCATTGCGTGCCCCTTAAACTTGTCCGTTCTGTGCGGCGCAGACACAGAGAGTGAGAGAACGCAAGATCTAGAGGGATAGAAAGCAGTTGTGTCGTGACCCTGAAAATACATGATCTAAGTGATTTGATAGTTGGTATTCAGTAGTCATAAAAGTATACCTTATTTACTTTGAACTACTAAAATGATTTTGTCAGACTGCATAGGCAACAGCTCTATAGAGATGATGACTTGGAATGAAATCATATCACCAAATAAAACAAAGATTTTATTAAAGTAATGTGAGAAAATTATGGATAATAAGCAGTAATGTGCAGTCACTACCATCACGGGGCTTTTATTACATGTTTTATTCAGTGTTACAGCACTCATCCCACATAATGCATGGTGCATTTAATGTCTAAAAAAAATTGCGGAAGGGAAAACTTTATTTTTTTAATCGAACCGAAATTGAACTGACCTCAAAGCACTAATCACTCAGCACTAATGGAAAGGAAAGGGGGATACCTAGTCAGTTGTACAACTGAATGCATTCAACTGAAATGTGTCTTCCACATTTAACCAAACCCCTCTAATATATGTTAAAGTTTGGTATGATATGTATTAATTTGTCAACATCCTCATCTATTTTGTATGTAATGTTAAGAATTACTTTGGATGTCCATCATCCATTTCATATGTTATGAATTTCTGATATATACTGTATGATATGTTACGAATCCCAATTTGTTGTGGCTAAAGTTGGCTAGGTGGCTAACGTTAACTCTAACCACTAGCCTAGTTAATTAACTTAAGGGTTAGTTAACATGCTACGTAGTTGCTAAAAGGGTAAAGTTATCCATGATGGGATTCAAACACAACCTTTGCGTTGCTAGACGTTCGTGTTCTATGCCCACCCACCCAACTTTTTGTTTTTGCCTTAAGTAACCTTCTGTCTTATGTAACCATATCATACTAATTTCCTAGATCCTCATTTATTATGTTACGTCTAGTGTATGAGACCAGGCTGAAATATAAAGCAAAACTGTATAATTTACCCTTTAATAGCTGGGCAACGGCACACATTTCAGCAAATAAACGCCTGTTTCAAAAAAACGCCGATCTAAATAAATTGTTTACGAGGTTACCATGAATTGAGGTTTAATGTTTAATTTGTTACATTAAACAATTAGCTACGCAAATGAGCAAAAGCTGTGTGCATTAAAGCTGCAATATATAACTTTTGGGGCGACCTGACCAAATTCACAGAAATGTGAGTTATAGATATGTCATTCTCATTGAAAGCAAGTCTAAGAAGCGGTAGATCTGGGGCGACCTGACTGATTTTAGTGCTTTTTGAGGTCAGTTCACAGATCTGTTCTATGTGTGCTATTTCTACGTTTCCCGTGCTTAAGTTTTTATTTTTTTGTGTCTAACTTTCTGTTTTGTACACCAGCTGAAAATACAATATCATTGGTTATGGAAAATATATTTCAGTGGTTTAGATGGTACAATGATTCTCTTCGCTATACTTGCTTGTTTTGTCACATAATCTGAAATTAGGCAAACTATTTGAATTTTAGCAACACGGAGATGGCAGAGCGATTTCTGCATAGTGAGTCCATCTTTAAGAAAATAAACACCCTGGCTATTAATTGAAGTTGTATGGTATTCACATGGGTTCTCTATTTAGTGATATGAACTTAATAGAAAAAGCAGGGTTGGCACTGAATATTTATTGGCACTCAATGTCCTTTAGCATTTTAGTATAATTTTTGTAACATTTTGTAGAAAAGGTATTTCACTACAGTAGCTTACATTGGCGATTCATTAAATGTCTGTAGCCTACATGTTTGACCATAGCCTACTACGTTTTTTTTTAGAATCCCGCACCTCAAGGTGCACCTGACCGCTAACACCAGCAGTATCAACAGCCAAGCATTCACCACAGTCTCTGTTCATGACAAACCTGCCTATTTATTTATTTTTTTACACTTCGCTTCCTTATGCATGGTACTGGGTAAAGTCCCTACTAGCAATACAGGTTGTTGATAGACTGAGACAGAAATCATTTCCATTGCCTCTGTGTTTTGATTGTGATTTGATTTCCACAAAGTTTGACGAAATAATAGTCATGAAAATAATTTTATTACAAGGGGCATCTTTTGTAATCCGATCTCTATGCCAACCCAGAAATGTCAGACTGTTGTCATCTGAGCTCCTCAATTATTTTAGGTCACTGCCAGCGAGATGGTTTTGATATTACAGTGGCAGCCCAACATCAACAATGGGGGCTGGGGATCCGTCATCTCCGAAAACAAACAAACTGAAAATGAGTTCCTTCCATTCTGTAAATCTACCCCTGGCCATGGAGCCTGGTGGGTACACACCCTGCAGCACTGTAGCCCTCTAATAACAGAGACAGTTTTGAACCAATGGACTGCTGAGCTCACTCATTTGGGTTTATCAAAATTGTGCAATTCAACCAAATTAGATGGTCATTACGGCCCTGCCTAGATTGTGATGGGGAACTATAAGCCAAAAACAGAAGGTCCAAATTATTTTCCAACACAATTTGAATGATACATCTGCTGTATTCTGAGTTCTCAACTTGTGGTGAAAGTATGTACTGTATCATACAGGCAAAATATTCATAACACCTGCATGTTACATTCAAGCCCCATATCACAACTCTGTTTACATTCTACTATAATGTCACAAAGCAATTCTCTCCCTTTTTTCCACACAGTTGCCGTAACAACAAAAGGAGTTTGGCGGTTGGGACCCCCTCGCCCTCACTCTCCCGACCACTCTCACCTCTCCCCCTTGCCACAGGTAGGTGTTGTTGTGAGCTGTCTCCGCACTGCACTCTGCATGCGATAGAGATACCAGACTAGCATGCGATAAACACATAGCAAACCAATCAGCATGTGACATTAGAGACAGCAGACCAATCAGGCCTTTCCAGTGCATTGTGCCAGCAGAGCACAATGCACACAGACACAGCTAACCACATGATATGTGTTCAGAGTTTTCTCAGACAGACGAGCGCAGCAGCTGAGCTGACAAAGCTCAAATTACTGTTTGGCTTCTGTTTTGAAGCTGAAGTTACCGAAGACGTTCATGTACAGATCACGATCTCCCTACTGCGAAACCAGAGGGGTTTGTATCGCTTTAGGGGAACAACATGAAATATACTTCACATGAAAGAGAGAAAGGCTTCATTCATGGTTATTGGTTGTGAGCCAGTGGAGGACAGTAAATCTGAGACTTGTTATCCTCTTCCATTGTAACAAGCAGACAGTCAAGCTTATTTTCATCATAACAAATCCGGATGGCCAGACAGTTAATAAAAGTTCAATGCTACGGATGGAGTTGAGACTTATCAAGGGAGCATGAGTTAGGCCCATCACAAAAACCCTGTCCTCTCCAGATCATATGGTTGTAAATATGCGTTGAGTTTATTGAATTCAGTTCCACCTGAGACCGATTGCTTTGCATTTAGGGTCGCTTGTTCTTTACTTGTGTGTCATCAGCTCCCAAGAATGACAGCGGGCTACAGTTATAGCAACATGCCTATTTCTTCATAGTTAAAAAACTTGTCCCAGTGATAAAACTCTGACAGTCTGATTTGTTGTGTTTCAGCTGGAAGTAGTCCCCAAGAAAGCCCCAGAAATGTCTCCGCCAGTGCCTCTGCCAACTTCCAGTTTGCGCGCAGGTAAGAAAAAGTCCTATCTTTTCAATAAATTCAGTTTAATAGAAGCAATTTAGTTTTTAATTTGGCTGTGTTATTGAAGTTCCAAAAGTATTGGGTCAGTGACAAAGGTTTTGTTGTTTTGGCTCTGTACTCCAGCACTTTGGATTTGAAATGATACAATGACTGAGGTTAGTGCAGACTGTCAGATTTAATTTGAGGGTATTATATCGGGTGAACCGTTTAGGAAGTACAGCACGTTTTGTACATAGTCCTCCCATTTTAGGGGACCAAAAGTATCGGGACAAATTCACTTATGTCTATTAAAGTAGTACAAAGTTAAGTATTTGGTCCCATATTCCCAGCACCCAATGACTACATCAAGCTTGTGACTCTAAACATTTCTTGGATTCTTTTGCTGTTTTTTTTGGTTGTATTTCAGATTATTTGGTGGCCAATAGAAATAAATGGAAAATCATATAGTGTCAAAAAGTATAGATCCTTCCAGAATTGCAGAGGAACGAGATGGTTTGGTACAGTAGGTAACCTCCATCACTCCCATGACCACAGCCAATGCATGAAAAACCTATTAATGAGGAGGGCAGTGCTTTAGAACGAAGCCAGCTGAATGGCTAGGGGCACTCGCGGGACATGGGACTTGTTATTTATCGGTGCGATTTTAAAGGGAGCGTCACTATGCATTGCCCATGCTCATTATTCGTGGCTGCCATTATGATGTGTTCCGAGCAGAGCCATGTCGAGTCGATCATGCCTCACATTTCATCCAGTGGTGGGCTTGCTCACAGTCAATCATCCACTTCAGTGGTTAACAGCGCAGCCCAGTCAGGCTTGAGGACGGTGAGGTAAAGCCTTTAACGGTGCAGTATCACTGTACCGTACCATAAGCCTTAAAGATAAGCGGGGGAAATCACACGGGACATTTTAGCCGTGCGCAAGTTAGCGTTAACTTACATGACACCGCTAAATTGACTGAGGTTTCCGAGATGCCGCTGTGGACCGGTGCTGTGGCTGCACTATGTAAGGTGTTGTGCTGGGATAGTTGTTGTCCTACTCGTAGATTGCAGTCTGTTGTGCATGCAATTATTTGGCCACGTAAACAACACCATGCGAGTAATACTGTCACACAATAAAATGGGTGCCATGGGTATCTTTCAATCAAAGCTGTTACCGGAACTTTGTTATGGTGGAAAGCTCCCAGGTTATGTCCACATTTTCCAGGTGCTGCAACCAAGTGTGTTTTTGATTAATGTACTGAAGTTTAACCGTGTGAAACAAGAAGAGACTCCACTGTACACTAGGCTGTCACTTGTACTTAACTGACTTGCCTAGTTAAATAAATAAAAAAATCTAATCACATAATTCTCCAATTGTTTTGGCTTACCCGGAAACCTCTGCACACGGGTATTGATAAAAAAAAAAAAATATGAGCACATCAAAACAGCCTCCCTTTTCATTCCTCTCCAGCGGTATGGTACCTTACTATTAAATAATATCACTGTTATTAACCCCTTAGACTCGTGGAAATTGGCCTATATCGATAGAGCCCAATTGAAATGTTTCTAACACAATTTTAAAAAGCATACGCATGACTATGGTAGCAATTGAAAGGGAACACTGGAGATTATGGGGAGAGAATAAGATCAGAAAAAACGGTTACTGGCGTTTGAGTAATAGATCTAACTGGGCGGCTACACACCTCATCAAACTGTGCAAAGTTCCTGAGTGATTTCGATGCACCTTTTATGATTCAAGGAAAGAGCCTTAAAGCTCTCCTAGCTTTGCCATTTGAGGAAGTGTTTGGATCACAGCCCTGCATCCCCACCTTCGCACAATTATAGAGTGTATCTAATTTACTGTTGTAATCCAAAAACCTTCCATTATAAATCGCATCTGGTTCAGGTGGGCATCATTTGAAAGTGTATTATATTTCCAACATGGCTACCTCAGCTATAAAATACAATCTTACGATATTAGGCTTTTTAAAGGCACTTCAGACCAACCGATTTGTAATTTTGGTGCGCAAAGAATGGAGTCAGGAGCGCATTCAAGTGCGTGTTTCCGTGGCAAATGTTCTTCACAATACGACAAACAGGCTCATTGTGTTCAGGACAAGCCAGGGTATAACCCATGTCATCTTTAGAACTGTGGATCAAACACAGCGATCATAAACGTTGATACTGTAAATTACAGGAGTTTTCGAATATGTAAATGTTGTGTTTGGACTCAAGGGTGTGTGGTTTTGCGTGTACGACATCAAAGTGGTGTTTATTATAATCTTCAATGTCTCATCTTTCAGAACACATCGACTCCTTTCGATTCGCAGCGTTTCCCTCACTTGGACAACAACAAATGTGCCAAAGTAGCCCAATTAGCGGGGGTGGGGGATTGTTTCGGGCAGTGCTTAAGTTTAACGTCTGTCAGTCAACCCATACAGCGCTCTGAAGCGGAGAACCTGAGATCTGACGTCATGTATATAACATGTTACTGTACAGCCACTGCGTTCCAATTTAGGCGCTTATCAATGACAAAATCTGCCGTTTTCAACCCATGTACGGGATTGACGAGTCCTATGAGTGGAAAGGTTTAATAATACATCTGAGATATGAAGAGAAAAGGACATATTCCAGCCGACTAATCCTTGCCCTGATACCCACAGAAACCCCAATCTCATTAAGTCAGACCTGATTTGTCGACATGTCAGTCAAGCTGGTTGTACAGGACGCTAACCTGATGCATGAGGAATATTGTGGCACACATGCCATTATGGATCAACTCCATCCTAAAACCTGTCAGGGGAAATGGGCCCCGAAGTAACATGTTTGTCTACATGGCGTGTCACATTTTGTAAATGAAGACGTTTTAGTGAGTTGTGGTGAGGTGGGAGATTTGGCTAGGGTGTAGACTGAAGTGATTGAGCTGAAGGGGTAGTGCAATGTGTGTGTGAAATGACTCATTAGGCAGGCGCCAATGTGTTCATAGCATTGTTGCCTGATATCAGCTGTTCAGATGTTGCCTGATGTTCTGAACCTTGACTCCAGTCTGTGAGCTTCTGACCGCTCCACCGTCTTACTGACTGTTTTTGTCTGTCTCTCTGTCTGTCATAATGTGATGAACCAGTCACCTGGCCCGCACTGAAAGGTAGGAAAACATTTGTCCCCCCCCCCCCCCCTTACGTCAATTTTAAATGCTACTCCATTTAAACACATTAAACAACTTTTGGTAGTGCTTCGTGATTAACTCTCAAGAGGATGTGTAAGAGATTGAAACGCTCACAAGCGCCATGTCTTTCCAGAGCGGATGGGCGGAGATGGTCTGTGGCCTCCGTCCCCTCGTCTGGCTATGGCACCAACCCCCCCAGCTCCTCAGTGTCCGTAAGTGGTCCCTCTCTTCCTCATTTAAATATTTAAGCCCTTCTTCCTCCAAGACCAGCAAGGGAGTTTTTATTTTTTTTGGCCTTGTCGTCAATACTCAATATAGCTGTCAATCAAATGTCTATGTAGCAACACCACCTTAGAACATGTGGCTGGTAAGTTCAGTATTTTAAGGTTAGTAATAGAAAGTAAGACATTTTATACAGTAGAAGACCTCTAAACAGGAACCAGGGAAGACGAGGCACATGAAAAAAAAATAATGGGGGGGGGGCTCGTCTGGGATATTCTGTCCTTTTGGGGCTTGGGTTGCATATTCTGTTTTAGGCGCTTGTCCGGGATATTCTGTGTGTGTGCCTTGTCCTTGTTCCGGGGTTTAAGTCTCCTGGCCTTGACGTGGCTGTAATGGTTCACCACAGAATGGGTTTAATGTTCATCTCTATATTGTCTGTTGGCAACATCCCCTATAAACAGCCGAGTTTCCTTTCAGCACATCTGTGAATGACGTAAACCAGCTGTGGAACAGTTGTAAGAGCAGGACTCCAGAGTGACCTGATGGGAGAACAGTAACACTGATGAAACGCCTCGCAAGCCCTCCTCATCCATCTTAAGCTTTTTGTCAGTGTTTTGGCTTGAGGGAGTGGAACTTAGGAGTGGAACTTAGGAAAATGACTACTTTGTAGTTTTTGTACAATGATTTATTCATTAACCCCCATGATTAAAAGCCCAAAATAACCTAATTTGATGTGAGATCCTCACTTAACGTTGCAGTTGCTCGGGGCATTGGTTGTTTGCTTTGCACTGCTTAACGTTATTTCTGTAAGGTTGTTATAGTTTGGTATTTTTATATTTGTTTTTATTCCCATTTAGTTTTTTTAATTAGTAATTCATTTTATTTTTAGTTTTCAGACCTGACTTGCTAGTTTTAGTTACATTGACATATATATATATATATATGTCAATGTATTACAATTATAAAGTCAATTTCAATGTGTCTTAGATTCAATAGGAAGAGTGCCGAGACAAGTTAAAAAAATATGGTGGAAGGAAACTCTCATCCATGTTTATATCAATCTAATCCTTTAGAATTTTAATGGTATATGTAAGAAGAATCAAGTTAGCTAGGTGTGAAAAGCTTGAGGCCATCTCCTGGCTGCACTTAACAACCATATTCAGTAAATCCTCCAAAAAGCTTAAACCTCATTTAATTTTCTTTTTATTCCTCCCAAAATTGAGAAAAAAATCTAAAATTGAATATAATTCCTGATGGTATTTAATTTGTTTTGGAGTCAAAGATAATAGTTTCAGTATAGTTTTAGTTTTTCGAACAGGTTTGTTATTTTATTTCAGTTTACTAAGTCGTTTTTTCTTGACTAGTTTTGGATTAGTCTCCCAGCACCATTTTAGTGTGTCGGACCCCTTTTTCCTAGCTATATGTCCCCCCCATCCTAAGATAATTTGTCACTTATTGGGTGAACCCAGGTTAACAATAAACCCTAGACCTGTGGAAAAACAGTACATTACCAGCCAGACAAGTACTGGATGACATTGCAAATTTTCCTCGTACTGCACTGTATACAGGAAGTCAAACCAAGGGCAACTAAATCTGTCAGCTGTGTCTGGGTCTTGTGGCATTGTTTTCTTTTTTTGGAGTTGTCGAAAGATACCCCAGCCGGCGGACAAACGAGGCCCATTCTATTCAGGCTGCTATGTCTGGGCTGTGATTTTTTTTTTTTTTTTTTTTTTTTTTTTTTCCCCCTATGGCTAAATGCATGGCTTAGGCAGTGAGGTCAGTCCCTCCCCTCCCACACAATGCCCCATTCACTGCCCGGTGTCAGTTAACTCATTATGTAGTGCTCCGGTTCCCTCCTCGGAGAAAAGGTCAGATGATCCTCCTTCAGGGAAACGCAAGCTTTTGGACGCTAATAAATTCCACTGTCTGCGTGTTGCGCATTTTGGTTTTAAATGAAAATACATTGTCATCTATGCCTCGGCTACTGTGGAAACAAATACTGGTTCTGGTGACACACTGAAAGCTCACGGAATCCTTTTTTTAAGACCAAACTGGATGCAGGACGTTGTTCGCAGTCCCACGAAATCCAATTTAGCTTAGACATTTAGTTGGCTCTATAGAAACATCAAAGACAATTCAGCTACTAAGCATTATGCGTTGACTTATAATACGTGGCAAGGTGATGTTATAGCTTACTTATGGAAAGGGAAATCTTTTCAGCCTAATCTCATTCATCTTGAGAGCTGAGTTAACCTGAAAACACTGTTTTTGTCAGCACTTTTAAAATCAACTTAGGTAATGAGTTCACAAAGGGCGTTGCTTTGATTGCATGTACGCATATTTACAGAACTCTAGCTTGTTGTTGGTGTATCAAGGCCTCAGGGCCCCATCTTATGGAAGAAAAAAAACAACTTTGTCAGAACACATACTGATGATCTGTCTCGTTCTCATCTCTTTCTCTCTTTCTTTCCTTTCTTTTACTCTTTCTCTCCTTCTTTCTCGCTCTCCTCCCCCAGTCCTCCTCCTCCTCCCAGGAGCACTTGCACCAGCTGCCCTTCCAGCCCACCGCAGATGAGCTTAATTTCCTGTTTAAACACTTCCGGAGCACAGAGAGTTTGGCGGACGAGGAAGGGCAGCCTTCATCCCTTGTGAGGCTCCGCTCCCGCAGTCTTAGGTAGGCACGCCACCAATCAGACCACCAACACACTTAAAGGGACCGTTCGCCCCCAGATGAAAGTTTTTCAGATGTTCCTAATGCATTTATGAATCTACGCAACAGTTGAAGTGTTAAAAAGAAAGATTCAAAATAAAATTGTTTTTGTCCCATGCGCCAAATACAACCGGTGTATACTTTACCGTGAAATGCTTACTTAGATTCACCCATTTTGAATGTTATTGTTTTTGCGTATCTCTCATTTCATGTTTTCATTTGTATCTCAGCCATTGCCGTTCAAGGAGGCAGAAATCCACCTGGTATGATGTAGAATTGGGATAAACTACACTTGAAATTCAATAGGAATACTACTTTTAGATCGAAAACGTCAATCATGCATTTCAAATTTCAATACTGTTCGATGTCATAACGCAGAAGGTTGTCTTCTTTCGAATGAGCCATTGATCATATAACTAGCTACTTCACATGCTGATATTAACTTTCAAATTGTTGTGTGTAGCTACGTTTGCTTGCTTGCTAGCTAGCCAGCCAGCCAGCCTAAAGAGAGCATTGCGTTGTTCAGATTTCCACAACGATTTTCATGTTGCTACCAACCTTATTATAACTACAAAATGAAACATTTGTTCACCAAAAGTATTGTTCTCACATATTAGTGTTATTTAATACTGTAAATGATAGTAATTTGTTTTTTTTGCTAGGTACCGTGAGCTTGCGCTAGTCGCCTGTACCTGCGCCAACTCCAGCATTGTTCATCCTATAGCTTGCTCGACAATATCTTTTTAAATAGCCACATTAGCCACATTTTCTTTTTTTTTTGCCACATTTTTTCAGCACTTTTTATTTTTATTTTCGTGACTCATTTTCTCATGCTTTCCCTTGTCTCTCTGCAAATCAAATTTTATTTGTCCCATGCGCCGAATACAACGGGTGTAGACCTTACTGTGAAATGCTTACTTACAAGCCCTTAACCAACAATGCAGTTTTAAAGTGTTAAGAACATTTACTAAATAAAATAAGAGCAACAATAAAATGAGGCTATATACAGGGGGTACCGAGTCAATGTGTGGGGGTACAGGTTAGTCGAGGTAATATGTACATGTAGGTAGCTGAGAGAACAGTCTATGACTAGGGTGGCTGGAATCTTTGACAATTTAAGGCCTTCCTCTTACACCCCCTGGTATAGAGGTCCTGGATGGCAGGAAGCTTGACCCCAGTGATGTACTAGGCCATACGCACTACCCTCTGTAGCGTCTCTGACCACCTCCCTATAGGCTGTCTCAACGTTGTCGGTGATCAGGCCAACCACCGTTGTGTCAACGGCAAACTTAATGATGGTGTTGGAGTCGTGCCTGGCCGTGCAGTAATGAGTGAAAAGGGAGTACAGGCGGGGATTAAGCACGCACCCCAGAGGGGCCCCTGTGTTGAGGATCAGTGTGGCAAATGTTGTTACCTACCCTTACCACCTGTGGGCGGCCCGTCAGGAAGTCCAGGATCCAGTTGCAGAGGGAGGTGTTTAGTCACAGGGTCCTTAGCTTAGTGATGAGCTTTGAGGGCACTATGGTGTTGACTACAGCATGGCATTCAATGAACAGCATTCTCACGTAGGTGTTCCTTTTGTCCAGGTGGGAAAGGGCAGTGTGGAGTCCTATAGAGATTGCATCATCTGTTGTGGTGGTATGCAAATTTAAGTGGCAGCAGACATGTAGTGAGCAATATGTTCCCAGATAGCACACATATATCTGCCCAACGTAGGCACGATGTCTACAGGATTCATTGGGAAGATGCAGTTTAGACAGCGTTTGTTCGTTGGCAAGATGTCTTGCAGATCTATGTAGCATTCTAAGTTCTACATTGTTTATACTGTACGTCGGCCAGACATCAGGACTCTATTCTGTCTCGCTGATGTCTTCCCAAGGTGCCAACCCTCTCCAAACAACATATTCTTCACGCAATTTGATACGTCGGCCAAAGTTGTGCGTGTGATCTAGAATCATGACAAATCGCAATACTGTACATAAGTATTGTGATAATATCGTATTGTGAGGTCCCTGGCAATTCCCAGCCCTTGCAAATAGCTACTTTTTCGATAAGCCTTCGTTTTTTACTGAAGGAAAACATACTGGAAAATAGATGGTATTCATGTGATTAATCTCTCGTGGACTGACGAAACGGCGAGATCCTGTCCATGTTCACATAGAATTATGTGATTACGAGCAGCAGTAGTTCCTGGTTTTGGGTTTTCGTTGTTGCTTATTTGGACGACTCAAGATTGGGTGAAGGCGGTGCTTAAACTGGTGCAGTGATTTTCAAGCCCATGTGCGGATGGTAAATGGTTTCCATTAGATTCCACAGCCACAAAGTCAGAATTGGCTGTATCGTAAAAAAAATGTATGAAAACAAAAATGTTCTTTTGGCCATGATAAACACTGAAATTTAGTGAAGGGAGGGGGGATTGGCTGATTGTTTCTGTTTGCAAGGGAGGAGACTTAGCTTCTTTGCAAAAAGGTAATCGCAATAGTGAATGGCATTCTCCCAAGACGTAAAACAAGAAATGAGACTTTTGCAACATAATTTTACTTCTGGGTAACTGAGATTGTCATGATTTGCTTCTCACTCACAATTCTTTCACATTGGTTTCGGTTCGTATCTATGCACAGAGGTGAAGGCTTTTGCATCTGCTATGCACAAAGCTATTGACGGCTTAGATTGGTGACTCCATCCAGTCTCTACTTGCGTCAATAAAAATAAAAAAATGGACCCTTTTGTACACTGCTGCTACTCGCTGTTTTATTATCTATACATAGTCACTTCACCCCCACCCACATGTACAAATTACCTCAACTAACTTGTACCCCCGCACACTGATTCGGTACCGGTACCCCCTATATATAGCTTCGTTATTGTTACTTTTTATTTTCGTCTACTTGGTAAATATTTTCTTAACTCTTTTTGAACTACACTGTTAAGGGCTTGTAAGTAAGCGTTTCACGGTAAAGTCTACAATTGTTGTATTCGGTGCATGTGACAAGTAAAGTTTGATTTGAAAAAGCAAAGGTGTCAGTCAGCCGCAATTATGAAATGGTGTTCTGGACAAATGTTTATTTTTACCGGTTATGGGGATCCCCACAACCTTACTATTTTTAACTGATTGCACTGTCCTGGTTTATTAATAAAGGGAAAACTCTACTTCATATTCATCATCTCCAGCACTACATCTACAGTGCCTTTGGAAAGTATTGACCCCTTGACTTTTCCCACATTGTTACATTATAGCCTTATTCTAAAATGAATGTAAAAAATCTACTCAATACCCCATAATGACAAAGCAAAAAAAGGTTTTAGCAAATTTATTAAAAATAGAAAAACAAAATATTACATTTACATAAGTATTCAGACCCTTTACTCAGTACTTTATTGAAGCACCTTTGCCAGCGATTACAGCCTCGAGTCTTCTTGGTTATGACTCTACGAGCTTGGCACACCTTATATTTTGGGAGTTTCTCCCATTCTTCTCTGCAGATCCTCTCAAGCTCTGTCAGGTTTGATGGGAAGCGACGCTGCACAGCTATTTTTAGTTCTCTCCAGAGATGTTCCATCGGGTTCAGGTCCGGGCTCTGGCTGGGCCACTCAAGGACATTCAGAGACTTGTCCCAAAGCCACTCCTGCGTTGTCTTGGCTATGTGCTTTGGGTTGTTGTCCTGTTAGGTGTACCTTCGCCTCAGCCTGAGGTCCTGAGTGCTCTGGAACAGGTTTTCATCAAGGATCTCTAGTCTCCCAGTCCCTGCTGCTGCAAAACATCCCACAGCATGATACTGCCACCACCATGCTTCACCGTAGGGATGGTGCCAGGTTTCCTCCAGACGTGTTGCTTGGCATTCAGGCCAAAGAGTTCAATCTTGGTTTCGTCAGACCAGAAAATTTTGTTTCTCATGGTCTGAGAAACTTTAGGTGCCTTTTGGCGAACTCCAAGCAAGCTGTCATGTGCCTTTTTACTGAAGAGTGGCTTCCATCTAGCCTCTGCCATAGAGGCCTGTTTGGAGGAGTGCTGCAGAGATGATTGTCCTTCTGAAAGGTTCTCCCATCTCCACAGAGGAACTCTAGAGCTCGGTCAGAATGCCCATTGGGTTCTTGGTCACCTCCTTGACCAAGGCTCTTCTCCCCTGATTGCTCAGTTTAGCCAGGCGGCCAGCTCTAGGAAGAGTCTTGGTGGTTGCAAATTTCTTCCATTTAAGAATGATGGCGGCCACAGTATTCTTGGGGACCTTCAATGCTGCAGACATTTTTTGGTACCCTTCCGCAGATCTGTGCCTCGACACAATCCTGTCTCGGAGCTATACGGACAATTCCTTCGACCACATTGCTTGGTTTTTGCTCTGACATGCACTGTCAACTGTGGGACCTTTTTATATAGACAGGTGTGTGTGACTTTCCAAATCAAGTCCAATCAATTGAATTTACCACAGGTGGACTCCAATCAAGTTGTAGAAACATCTTAAGGATGATTAATGGAAACAGGATGCACATGAGCTCAATGTTGAGTCTCATATCATATTGTCTAAATACTTACGTAAATAAGGTATTTGTTTTTATTTTTTTTCATCCAAAATGTCTAAACCTGTTTTCGCTTGGTCATTATGGGTTACTGTGTGTAGATTTGAGGATTTTTATTTATTTAGTCCGTTTTAGAATAAGCATGTAATATAACAAAATGTAGAAAAAGGGAAGTGGTCTGAAATATTTTATGAAGGCACTGAATGTGAAAATGATGCGTTTCTATGTGTTGTAGTAATATAGAATAAAAAATGTTTTTAACCTTTTATTGAGCTAGGCAAGTCAGTTAAAACCTCTTCGGGCTAGGGGGCGGTATTTTCACGTCCGGATGAAAAGCGTGCCCAAAGTAAACTGCCTGCTACTCAGGCCCAGAAGCTAGGATATGCATGTAATTGGTAGATTTAGATATAAAACACTCTAAAGTTTCTAAAACTGAAAATTATGTCTGTGAGTATAACATCCAGGAATTTTTGTTGAGGTGACTGTTTTCAATTGGTTTTCTATTTGAATCTAGATTTCTGAGGCATCTGGTTGCAGTTCCTAGGGCTTCCACTAGAAGTCAACAGTCTTTAGAAATTGGTTGATGGTTTTCCTTTGAGAAATGAAGAAGTAGCCCTTTCCTTTCTGGGTGTATAGCCAAGTGGACTGTTTTTTTTGTTTCATTTTATCCGCTATTGAACACAGTTTATCCCGTCTTAAATGTAACGATTATTTACGTTTTAAAATACCTAAAGTTGGATTAGGAAAGTTGTTTGGACAAAGTTTACAGGTAACTTATTAGATTTTTTTGTAGTCATGTTGGGCGAGTTGGAACCGGTGTTTTTCTGAATCAAACGCGCTAAATAAATGGAGATATAACGACGGAATTTATCGAGCAAAAGGACCATTTTTGATGTTTGGAACATTTTGGAGTGCCAACAGAAGATCTTCAAAGGTAAGGCATGAATTATATCGTTATTTCTGACTTTTGTGTCGCGCCTGGCGGATTGAAATCTGATTATCATGTGTTTGAATGATGGGGTGCTGTCCTCAGATAATTGCGTGGTTTGCTTTCGCCATAAAGCCTTTTTGAAATCTGACACGGTGGGTGGATTAACAAGAAGTTAAGCTTTAATTTGGTGTATTGCGCTTGTGATTGTATGAAAGTCAAATATTTCAATTTTTTTATTTTATTTCGCGCTCTGCAATTTCACTGGATGTTGAAATTGCTAGCGGAACCCCTAGCCATAACATTAAGAACAAATTCTTATTTACATGAAGGCCTACACCGGCCAAACCGACGATGCTGGGCCAATGGGAGTCCCATAGGGCGGCGCACAAATCATGGCTGGTTGTGATACAGCCTGGATGGAGGAAGATAAGTGTTTCCAATGACATCAGTGTGCATCCTGTGATTTTTGACCAAATGTGAGTAGGCATTGTCTACTAATTGGTTGATGTCATTGGAAACATATCGTTATCTTTTTTTACTACAAAACATAGAAATGTGCCATTTTAAACACAGTATGTTGTTAAGTTGGTGCTGTGAGCCCCACACTTCTGGACACTCATGTAACTGAGTCCAAGCCAAGACAGCAAGGTTGTGGCAAGTGGCATTTGATACATGTTTTCTCTGCTTACAGTTGAACTACTAGTCTTTTTAAAATTGCTTATAATCGTGCTATAATCCCAAGTCCCAGAATGTGAGTGATTTTTTTTTTATTTTTATGAATTGTTTTCTTCCTCCAGCCCTGGTCGGACATGCGGCAGCTTTGATAATGAGATTGTAATGATGAATCACGTTTACAAAGAGCGCTTTCCCAAGGTAGGTATTATTATTTTCTGACTAACCCCACTTTTATTTCCCTAGCACATCAATAGATTCATCCTCTTCACAAAATACTTTCGTGTCCACTTTTATATGTAGCTTTTATCTGCTTTTCATTTGCCAATCTTATCTTGGAGATGATTCAATCTTTTTAATTATCTATGATGTGCTTTGTGACGTGCGCTGTTTGTGGTGCACGCTTTCTCTAAAGTTTATCGTAACAGTTGATGTGATCTCCAGGCCACAGCTCAGATGGAGGGGCGTCTGTTGGACATCCTCGCTGACTGCTCCCCAGACTGCACCCTGCCTCTGGCTGACGGCGTGTTGGGCTTCATCCAGCACCAGCTAGTGGAGCTAGCCAGAGACTGCCTGGACAAGTCCCAGATGGGCCAGGTCACCTCGTGCTACTTCATGGAGCTGCAGGAGAAACTGGAGAAACTACTGCATGAGGTGAGGTTCTCTCCAGAACAACTCAGCAAAAGTCTAATGCAATATGTGTGCATGAGGTAGGCTCTCTCATAGAAATAGCTTTACATGAGCGTATTCAGGGACGGAGCTTTTTATCACTGTCAAATTGCCGTGGTCTGAGGAGCTGTTCTCATTTCTATTGGCTCTCTCCTGAACGACTCCGTTAAGTCTGATGCAGTATGTGGGCTGTTCCATGAAACGGGTGCCTTTTTGGACATGCACGTTTTAAGAAATGAACTTAAATGCCTGTTCTTTCAACATTCAGTTGCATGGAGGATATGTTTAGCCTATGGGGGGGATACATTTTCCCATCTCAGGCATTAAAAGCCTATGAAGGTAGAGCTTTTTATCTGAACTTGTACCATGCTGTCTGTTAAACCCTATTATGGAAGTCGCCTAACTCTTTGAGATAAATCCAACGTTTTGTCATGGATCAAGTATTCCTTGTTCAAATAAACTTGCATATAATATAAAACTGATAATGTTACCGTTGGGCCTCTGACGGGTTTGATGATGACGGGGGTTTGATGATGACGGGGGTTGATGATGACGGGGGTTGATGATGACGGGGTTGATGTTTTAGGTGAAGATCGGCCATTACTCCTCATGTGGTGAAAACCATGGAACCACATAGTGTTCATGGAATTGGGAATTATACTTATGTTCCACACCTAATGAAAGTCAAATCAAAGTTTTCCAAAAATGTATTGAGCGAATGGGTTTGCTGTGTTGAGCTCGACCACTTCAGTCAAAGCTAAAACAATTATAAATAGGCCAAAAAGAAAGACGACTTACTTCCTTTTCTACCATGCTGTCCCCTGTGAATCATTTAACTTGGTGGCATGGGGTCCATTATTTTAAAGGGGTAAATTGTTTCCATAACAGGGTGGCCTTAAAATGAGGGACAGATGTAAATGCATCACTAATCACATGAATATAAACCGTCTTCAGAAATGACTTTTGTCAAAGCAGCACCATAACGAGGCCTTTACAATGATGGTGAAACCTTTGAGACATTTTGGGATTAAGTGGGTTGACATCGTCCTTGAAGTGACACAGGGTTGATGGAGGGACATCATACACCCCCCCCCCCAAAATGCTAACCTCCCCTGTTATTGGTAATGGTGAGAGGTTAGCATGTCTTTGGTGTATGATATTTATGCCTCTAAATTTCTCACTCATCATTAACGATTCATTCATGGTTCTGTGATCATGGTAGCATCCACATGAATGTAGAAGTATTCAGAAACATATTCTATTCTTATTTACAATAAGTGACTAACACTACATGATTTACCATTTATTTCGATTAGGCACAACATAATCTGAAACACAACCAAAACAAACTGCAAATGCATCCTACAAATTTGAAGAGTCACAAGCTTGATGTAGTCATTGCGTGCTGGGAATATGGAACCAAATACTGCATATTTTGACTACTCACAATTCCAGTGGGTCAGAAGTTTACATACACTAAGTTGACTGTGGATGTATTTAAAGGCCTACCTTCAAATTCAGTGCCTCTTTACATCATGGGAAAATCAAAGGAAATAAGCCAAGACCTCAGAAAAGAATTGTAGACCTCCACAAGTCTGGTTCATCCTTGGGAGCAATTTCCAAATGCCTGAAGGTACCACGTTCATCTGTACAAACAATAGTACGCAAGTGTAAACAACATGGGACCACGCAGCCGTCATACCGCTCAGGAAGGAGACGTGTTCTGTCTCCTAGAGATGAACGTACTTTGGTGCGGAAAGTGCAAATCAATCCCAGAACAACAACAAAGGACCTTGTGAAGATGCTGGAGGAAACGGGTACAAAAGTATCTATAGCCACAGTAAAACAAGTCGTATATCGACATTACCTGAAAGGCCACTCAGCAAGGAAGAAGCCACTGCTCCAAAACCGCAATAAACAAGCCAGACTACGGTTTGCAATTGCACATGGGGACAAAGATCGTACTTTTTGGAGAAATGTCCTCTGGTCTGATGAAACAAAAATAGAACTGTTTGGCCATAATGACCATCGTTATGTTTGTAGGAAAAAGGGGGATGCTCGCAAGACGGAGAACACCATCCCAGCCATGAAGCACGGGGGTGGCAGCATCATGTTGTGGGGGTGCTTTGCTGCAGGAGGGACTGGTGTACTTCACAAAATAGATGGCATCATGTGGATATATTGAAACAACATCTCAAGGCATCAGTCAGGAAGTTAAGGCTTGGTTGCAAATGGGTCTTCCAAATGGACAATGACCCCAAGCATACTTCCAAAGTTGTGGCAAAATGGCTTAAGGACAACAGTCAGGGTATTGGAGTGGCCATCACAAAGCCCTGACCTCAATCCTATAGAAAATTTGTGGGCAGAACTGAAAGCGTGTGTGAGCAGAAACCTGTCTCGGTTACACCAGCTCTGTCAGGAGGAAAGGGCTAAAAATTCACCCAACTTATTGTGGGAAGCATGTGGAAGGCTACCCTAAACATTTGAACCAAGTTAAACAATTTAATGGCAATGCTACCAAACACTCAATTAGTATATGTAAACTTCTGACCCACTGGGAATGTGATGAAATAAATAAAAGCTGAAATTAATCACTACTATTATTCTGACATTTCACATTCTTAAAATAGTGGTGACCCTAACTGACCTAGGACAGGGAATTTTTACTAGGATTAAATGTCAGGGATTGTGAAACTGAGTATAAATGTATTTGGCCAAGGTGTATGTTAACTGACTTCAACTAGTTTCCCATAGTCTGATGTAATATTTACACCCAAGTAAAGCATGCTTGTATCAGTCCACTTAAATGTGTAGTTGTCTTTGACACTTGAGGCTGCGTCACAGCAATAGTTTTACAAATGTTAATTTTATAGCCTGATGTAGCACTCTTCACCTATTAATTTGAATATATTTGGAATCGTTGTCTCAGCCTCTTATGTACAGGATTCTTCAAGACCCAGTAGCGGGGCATCCGTTTATCATTTATCTCTAGAGTAGCCTTTATGCCATCGATAGAGATTTGTGTTTTGCCGAGTGAGGTGGCTGTTAATCGTCGAAATAACATCAATTCTGCCATGAGAGGTGAACCTCCGCCATCACTGTTTCAGCTGTGATGGTGGCCTCCACCACCTCGTGGAGTTGGGCTCGGTGAGCGACTTGAACACGGTGAACATAGCGGATTATGTTCTTTGGTGCCGTCTTTCACTTGAATACTGACCCTTACTCATTGCCAGTCCTATTTAGGTCATATGTACTTTTAACTTGTGAAGTGTAACTTAGGCCAAAATTGTCAGAGCTTGATCAGCACACAGCCTTTCCCCAGAATTCCATGCAGGAAGTCCCTTTGAAAATAAATTACAATTTATGTTGATGCTACCGTCTCTTATGACCGAAAAGAGCTTCTTGACATCAGAAAAGCGACTACTCACCTCGAATTGATGAATATTTTTTCTTTAATTAGTCGGCCGGGAAGGATATACTCAACACCCGAACAGGCCCTCATTCGCTGGAGAAAGAAACAGAGATTTTGCGGAAAGAGATCGTGGTGCCTTGAGGATCAGGCGACGAGTGACTAATCTGCCTTTACCATCAGTACTGTTAGCTAACATTCAATCGCTGGAAAATAATGGGACGAACTGAAAGCACGTATATCCTACCAACGAGACATTAAACACTGCAATATCTTATGTTTTACCGAGTCGTGGCTGAACGACAACATTAATAACATACAGCTGGCGGGCTATACACTGTACCGGCAGGATAGAACATCAGCCTCTTCTTTTTTTGAGGGCCCATGTCAAACCAGACATGTGGAGGTCTACAACAACAAAAAAATCTGAGTTCTTGGCTGATTTTTCTTTTGATTTTCCCATGTTGTCAAGCAAAGAGGCACTGAGTTTGAAGGTAGGCCTTTAAATACATCCATCGGTACACCTCCAATAGGCTAATTGACATAATTTGAGTCAATCAGAAGCTTTTAAAACCTTGACATTTTCTGGAATTTTCCAAGCTGTTTAAAGGCACAGTCAACTTACTGTATGTAAACATCTGACCCACTGGAATTGTGATACAGTGAAATAACCTGTCAGTTAACAATTGTTGGAAAAATGACTTGTGTCATGCGCAAAGTAGATGTCCTAACCGACTTGCCAAAACTATAGTTCGTTAACGAGAAATTTGTGGAGTGGTTGAAAAACGAGTTTTAATGACTCCAACCTAAGTGTATGTAAACTTCCGACTTCAACTGTATGTGTTTTGAACTACCTCCCTGTGATTAGTAAAATCACCGAAGGTCTAGACTGTTTGATGCCCCTCCCTATATCTCTAGCAGGTCGGGTTGCTTCAGTGAAAGAGTAGTCTTGGTAAGACATTCATTATCTGTGTTCAATGCTTCCTGTGAAAAATCCCTGCTATAAATTCTACTCGCCTAAATGCAGCTAAAGGCACTTTTAATTTTTGCACAAAAAAAAAGAGAAAAAAAAAGGCTCGTATTAGTTATAAAAACTACAGCTGTTCAAAGAATTAGGTGGGCTTGGCCTCCCTAACCTTAAATCATATTACTGGGCAGTGCAACTTAATCACACAGCATCGTGGATTCAACAACCAAAGGATTTGTCATGGGTTGAAATTGAGTGAATATTGTGATATGCCTTTACATTGTCTTCTCTTTATAGCAGACCCTATTTCTATGGTTCGGATTAAACAAAACCCAAGTATTACTCTTACATTGAAGACATGGAGGGAGGTTCAACGCCAATATAAACTGAGTAATGACATTTCTAGACACGTGCCTATATTTCACAACCCAGCCTTTCTCCCTGCTAATATGTCCCAAGGATTTAGGGAATGGGAAAAGAGAGGGCTTTGTAGAGTGTCATAACTATTCAAAGGCTCAATTTAAAAAAATGTATATAATTTCAAGAAATCCAGGAGGAATTCATATATCCCAAACAAATTTTTATAGGTACCTTCAAGTAAGTCAATTAATTGTTAAAGAAGGATTGTTACAAAAAATGACTGAGCCAATTACACCTATTGACGAGATGATTGGAGCACTTTATCAAGGGGAAAACATTGGAACCATTTCACATTTTTATCACTATCCTTAACATGCCAATATTATCTTTAGATAATCTTAGGAACACATAGCAGGTTGAATTACAGGTGCCGATATCAGAGGAGAGTTGGGGAAATGTTTGGAAAACACTATATAAAGCCACTACATGTAACCGAACAAGGGAGTTTCAATTCAAAGTATTACATCGTTTTTTAAAATGTTTTTTTGAGCCCTGATATTCCTTTTTTAATTTTATAAAGTTTATCAGCTACGTGTTGGACGCAGTGTGGACAAGTAGGTACTTTATCACATATATTTTGGTAATGTCCAAAAATAGTATTTTTGGTCTGAAATTCTCCATGTTATTCAGGACATCGCAGGTATTAGTATTCAACCGGACCCATGTCATTTCCTCCTAGGTATTGTTCCTGTGGAGACACTCCAAATTCTCCACTTAAATTGATTATCTTTTATCAGCAGCAATGAAATGTGTAACAAAATGCTGTAGAAATGAACATGCACCCTGAAAAGAGATGTGGTTAGGTCTATGCAGGGAACTTGCTGACATGGAGAGAATTACATCAGTCTTGCAACATAGACAGCAGAGGTATGAAGGTGTCTGGTCAGACTTCCTGACATATCGTACGCGTCTTATTCTGTCATTTTTGTGTGGCTTTTTGTTTGTTTGTGTGGCTTAATCCAGGTGGTATACTTATTCAGAATCTTGAAATATTTGCTCTATACAGCCAAAATGTACCCTTAACGTGTGAATGTAACTACGCTCCTTAGTAAAGACAGCAATGATAAGTTGTGTATGTATGGTGCATGCTCTTTAATAAAAAGTTACAATGTGAAAAAACAAACAAAATAGCACGGTTGGTTACGAGCCAATAAAACGGCAGCCATCCCCTCCGGCGCCATCATGTTGTTAATAATATGGACAAAAGAGCGAGACCTATTTTAATTTGTCAAACTGCAGCAGAGCATCAATTGTGTCACCAGAATAAGACCCTCCAATATTTTTGGGAAATCTCACACAATTCATTATACAGACACACACACACATCCCACCTTTCCTATGTTATTGGCACGTTCACTGTCCTCAAACTCCCTGCCATAAATCAGCCAAGGCGCAGCGTGCCGGTAATTCCACATTCTTTACTGCAGAAAACCGAACAAAACAATAAACAGAAAGAAACGTGACGCAACTGTGGCGCACACAAAACACTCACAGAAATAATAATTACCCACAAACACAGGTGGGGAAAAGGCTGCCTAAGTATGATTCCCAATCAGAGACAATGATAGACAGCTGCCTCTGATTGGGAACCATGCCAAAACAAAGAAATACGAAAACTAGATTGCCCACATCACACCCTGACCTAACCAAAACAAAACGGCTCTCTAAGGTCAGGGCGTGACACGTATTTTGTTTTGTCGACATTAGGAACGTTTACCGACACTCGTTGTTTTATCCGATACAGTGCATTCGGAAACCTTTTTCCACATTTTGATACGTTACAGCCTTACTCTAAAATTGATTTAAATTGTTTTTTTCCCCCTCAAGCTACACACACTACCCCATAATGGCAAAGCAAAAAGTTTTAGACATTTCTGCAAATGTATTAAAAATGAGGAACCGCTATCACATTTACGTAAGGATTCAGACCCTTTACTCAATACTTTGTTGAAGCACCTTTGGCAGCGATTACTGCCTTGAGTCTTCTTGGGTATGACGCTACAAGCTTGGCACACCTGTATTTGGGGAGTTTCTCCCAATTCTTCTCTGCAGATCCTCTCAAGCTCTGTCAGGTTGGATGGGGAGCATCCCTGTACAGCTATTTTCGGGTCTCGAGATGTTCGATCAGGTTCAAGTCCAGGCTCTTGCTGGGCCACTCAAGGACATTCAGAGACTTATCCCAGAGGCACACCTGCGTTGTCTTGGCTGTGTGCTTAGGTCCGTTGTCCTGTTGGAAGGTGAACCATCTGAGCTCGAGTGCACTGGAGCAGGTTTTCATCAATGATCTCTCTGTACTATGCTCCGTTCATCTTTCCCTCAGTCCTGACTGGTCTCCCAGTCCCTGCCGCTGAAAAACATCCCCACAGCATGATGCTGCCACCACCAAGCTTCACCATAGGGATGGTGCCAGGTTTACTCCAGACGTGACGCTTGGCATTCAGGCCAAAGACTTCAATTTTTTTTTTTTCTTTCAGACCAGTGAATCTTGTTTCTCATGATCTGAGAGTCCTTTAGGTGCCTTTTGGCAAACTCCAAGTGGCCTGTCATGTGCCTTTTTACTTAGGCGTGGCTTCCGTCTGGCCACTCTACCATAAAGGCCTGATTTGATGGAGTGCTGCAGAGATGGTTGTCCTTCCGGAAGGTTCTCCCATCTCCACAGAGGAACTCTGGAGCTCTGTCAGTGACCATCGGATTCTTGGTCACCTCCTTGACCAAGACCCTTCTCCACCGATTGCTCAGTTTGGCCGGGCAGCGAGCTCTAGGGAGTGTCTTGATGGTTCCAAACGTATTCCATTGAAGAATAATGGAGGCCACTGAGTTCTTGGGGACCTTCAATGCTGCAGACATTTTTTTTGGTACCCTTCCCCAGATCTGTGCCTCGACACAATTCTGTCTCGGAGCTCTACGGACAATTCCTTTGTTTTTGCTCTGACATGCACTGTCAACTATGGGACCTTATATTGACAGGTGTGTGCCTTTCCAAATCATGTCCAATCAATTGAATTTATGACAGGTGGACTCCAATACTTATCTAAATCAGTTATTAATACATTTGCAAACAACATTTCTGAACCTGTTCACTTTGTCATTATGGGCTATTGTGTGTAGATTAATTGTTTTTTTTTAATCCATTTTCGAATAAGACTAACGTAACAAAATCTGCAAAAAGTTAAGGGTTCTGAATACTTTCCCAAATGTATGTACTTTAAGCGCATAAAAAAAGTTGGCTCGAATCCTGGTTATTGATTTAGACTTTTTAAAGGCTCCAGAGTCCTGTGTATTGAGAACAATAGATTGGAATTGGTCATTTGATACTGTAGGTTCTCGCCATGCTTTGATTCTAGACCATTAGTTGGCGCCTGCCAAATGGATCTCTCCAGTCTTAGATGTAATTGCTTAAGTAGGGCTCATTGCCTAATTTTCCATAGGACCAATGGCTTGTTTTTATTTTCTGCTTTGTTAGTTTTTTGGCAGAGTTTTCCCTTGTATGTCATACGTTTTTTAAATATAGGACTCATCTGAGTTCATTCAGTCCACTTATAATGGTTTGTTTTTGTCCCAAGACCAAGGATGTACCATCTCTTCAAAAAAAAACGTCACATCCTAGACGGAATTACAGTATTATGCAACCCTGTCATTGTTCATACACTTTGTTGTACTTTCTTGTTAGACGGTGTTGCAGGCTCCTCAGTATCCCCTATCACAATCACCATTTGTCAAAGCATCGACTACAACTTTGCAACTTAGATTTTTCAGAAAGATGATTGCCGGTCTCATGCCTTAAACATGATTCTGAGCTATTTCTGCCACATTTGTAATAACTTGAAACGGTGAATACTAAGACAACTACCAACCGATTTACTAATAAGGAGCAGTTCAAACGATAACGAAGATCAGGGATGGGGCTGGAGAAATGTAACCACTTTAAAATTCATAGACGGAGCTACCTCACAATTATAGTTTTCAATATGTTTTGATGCTATACAGTGTCTGTTAACAATTACATAATTAAAAAAAAAATTATATATATTTTTTTTGGATTTTGTGTTCTGATGGGGTGCAACAGTTGAACTAAGCTCATGAGGCATTCATAAGTTAGTCTTCAAGAATCAAATGATAGATATCATTAATTTATAAGTCAAGAAATGTATGTAGCAATCGCAGATTGTTCTCACTTAAGGGTCAGTCTGGTTATTTGATTATGAAAGAATTAGTCATACTGTAAGTGTTCTATTTGATTATCGTTACTATACAGACTAAGCCACTGACATTTCTAACAGATTATTTTGTAATGTTTCTTTGGAGTTCCATACCAATGTATCGCAGTGGTGTCATGATGATAACTATTATTATTATGTTTTGGTGGGTGCTTATGTACAAGTTTGTATTATACGAATGTGTCAATTGTATTATATATTTTTCTGCATATCCCAACACCCTCAGAGTGGGGACACTGCCAGGGTCAGACATTATCAACAGTGACCCTGGAGCATTTAGGGTTAAGTACCTTGCTCAATGGGACAGGTTTTCACCTTGTCTTCTCTGGGATTCGAACTAGCGACCTTTCGGCTCAATGCTCTAACCGATAGGCTACTTTTTATCATTTATTTTACTTTTTCTTTGCTAAATAATTTTCTTAACTCTTTCTTGAACTGCACTGTTGGTTAAGGGCTTGTAAGTAAGCATTTCACGGTAAGGTCTACACCTGTTTGTATTCGGCGCGTGGGACAAATATAGTTTGAATTGATTTACCTGCTGCCTATGGCATATACCAGGCATATAAGGTTCTGTATTGTTCTTGTCATGGTCATCAGGCGTATGAGCGGTCAGACAGTGAGGAAGTGACCGTCATCATCAAGCTAGTGAAGAAGATTCTCATCATTATCTCCAGGCCAGCCAGGTTACTGGAGTGTCTGGTAAGATTCCAACAATCATGGATATATATATATATATATATATATATATATATATATATATATATATATATATATATATATATATATATATATATATATATATATATATATATATATTTATTATTATTATTATTATTCTCCATTTCAAGAAGTGGTGCTCCTAAAGCAATCGCTAACCAACACAACTAATATGATACGGAACATCCACGATGCATTTTGCCCAGCCTCTGATGTTGTTAATCATTTTTCGTAGGTTAAGTACATTGAGCGCTAGACTTAAGTACTCCACCACCAAGTACTCACTAGCTTGTTACAGGGTCATAACACTAATAACCCTGGTATACATCGACCTATGTAATGTGAATCATGATCACCAATATTCCTATGGTCTTTACACCACCAATAGGAGTTTAACCCAGAGGAGTTCTTGCACCGTCTGGAGGCAGCAGAGGACCACGCCAAGGTGGGCCAGGTCATCAAGACGGACATTCCCCGCTACATCATCAGCCAGCT
Source organism: Salmo trutta (assembly GCF_901001165.1). NCBI lineage: Eukaryota > Metazoa > Chordata > Actinopteri > Salmoniformes > Salmonidae > Salmo > Salmo trutta. The sequence continues at coordinate 13,944,167 of NC_042977.1, forward strand.
GGGCCTCACCAGAGACCCTCTGGAAGGTACAGTACCGTGGGGCTTCCTCTTCCACCATCTCTTTTTAATATGAAGCACGTTAGTGTTGTTTTAAAACCTGGCTAAGCGGCTACCTGTTGATTCTCCCTTATTGTCTCTGAGTATAATGTGCAATAGATCAACTTGTGATCGCACTGAGTTGCGGAAGGGTGACAGTGTGAGGATGGCAAGGGTCATGTTCATCTGGGCATGCAAGATCAAACACTTGCTACAGTGAAGGGGTGTTTCGTATTGTCCAGGTAGTCTCTACAGGTTTCAGTCTGTTTCCTTTCGTTTGGTGCCTGACAATTGTCTCTCTCCCACTGTTGTACTGTAGACATGGTCCACCTAGAGCAGACCTGCCCTGGTCACGGAGCGGCCTGCAGAGACGGTGACGACACTGGGGAGGTAAGGCAACCAGAAACAGTTTCACTGCAGGATAAGGTCAGCCCCATGATGGTTAGAAAAAAGGCATGTTAAGCTATATATTAGCATAGTGTAGCGTGTACTGTGTAGGCCTATAGAATGAACGGCAACGTTCTAGAATTCGCTTGGCTTTAGATGAGATGCTTAGAAGACAGTTAAGGAAGTTCTATAACTATATAACACATACTATGGCAATTAAACGGCATGTTTAATCGTTTGGACCTGGCAAATGTGTTCAGGAGAAATTTGCTTTGTTCCTCAATTTTGTCTCTTAGAATCGGGCAGCCTGCACTCCTTCTCGCAGGAAACCAGTTGAGAGCGACTTTGACACCCTCAAGCTCATCAGTAACGGGGCCTATGGGTGAGTACGAGCTCTTCGTTTGGAAGCGGTCTGTCTTTTTTGAGGAAATCTGAGTGTGCACAACACAGAAGTGAAACAGAAAGAGGTTATCTTGAATGCCTGTGCTGCCATGCAGTTGGCCAGAATGACATTTCTTCAACAAATACCACGCCAATATTTATGACCAACTGGCCAAATTCCTGTTCAAATATGTTGTTAGTGGACCAACTGTACCATATTAAGTACAATATTGTACACTATATGATTTTGGCCCTGATTTAGCTGTCCCAGACACGTTTTTGAGATCAGAGACAAAATACCCATGTCGTTGCTTACTCGAGGCACACGGCCGTCACAGGCGCTCGTTTATTGTGAGCGGGTCAGAGACCCAATCTGAGGGCTACCAATCCCGTCTTTGAGCAGTCCCGGACGTCCCGATTTTTATTTTCAAACTGTGTTTGATTTATCAGCACAAAGTCCGCACTGTTCTTGTAGGGTGAGATGTGCAACGACAAGTTTTGAGAACGGTGATCAGCAATAGCCAATGAGAGCTCGCCAGAGAAGACGCCAGTGAGATGATGATATTGTTTCGCGTCACCCAGAATGCAAAGACACTCGAACAGGAGCGACCACTATAACTAGTATGTGTCCGTACTTGCCTTTTAGCCAAAGTGTCAAGTCGTTACAGCTCTGATGTTCGTAAGCAAATGTTATTCAGTAAAATATTAGCTAGAAATGTTTACTCTGTATGGCAAGCGTGAATGTCTGACTGAAAACGTTTTGAGGCTGCTTCAAGCCACCACTCGTTCTATTTGCGTTAACAATGTGATTCGATTGTTTTTCGCAAGACCGCGCGGTATCGACAATCCTCACGATCAAGTGAAGAATCTTGTAGTGTCTGACACCCAGTCTGTGCCACATTGTTTAGTGTGCGCACCGCTACGTTGGCGAGACAAAAAAAAAAAACGACCGGAGAGACAATCGAGAGGCTCAGCGACGTTAGGGTTTAGAAAGTCGTGTAGTGTACACCCTGCATTGCTTACACTTGTCCAATCCTCTCATATCTCCAAAAGTGACTAGGGGCTGTTTCTGAAAAGGGCCTGTGTCTTAATAGTTTTACAGAAGACCACTTCCTCTTTCATCCCCTCTACACAATATGGCAAAAGCAATATGATGGATGCTTACTGGTCGTACTCTCTCACATCAGTGTAGAAGAAGTAATTTAAAACTGTTATAAGAAGCACCGAAGTAACTGACTTTTCTCTCCATTTACTTTCTCGCTCTCTCTCGGTCTCCCCTTCTCTCTCCTTTTCCATGGTCGCAGTGCTGTGTTCCTGGTGAGGCACAGGGAGACCCGGCAGCGTTTTGCCATGAAGAAGATCAATCGGCAGAACCTGATGCTGAGGAATCAGATCCAGCAGGTATTTGTGGAGAGGGACATCCTGACTTTCGCTGAGAACCCCTTCGTCGTCTCCATGTTCTGCTCCTTCGAGACTCGCAGACACCTATGTATGGTCATGGAGTATGTAGAAGGTAGGTTCTTAATGAAGATATACACCCCTGCAGACTCACATAGACTTATAATGTATACAGTGAGGGAAAAAAGTATTTGATCCCCTGCTGATTTTGTTCTTTTGCCCACTGACAACGAAATGATCAGTCTATCATTTTAATGGTAGGTTTATTTGAACAGTGAGAGACAGAATAACAACAACAAAAATCCATAAAAACGCATGTCAAAAATGTTATAAATTGATTTGCATTTTAATGAGGGAAATAAGTATTTGACCCCCTCTCAATCAGAAAGATTTCTGGCTCCCAGGTGTCTTTTATACAGGTAACGAGCTGAGATTAGCAGCACACTCTTAAAGGGAGTGCTCCTAACCGCAGCTTGTTACCTGTATAAAATGCACCTGTCCACAGAAGCAATCAATCAGATTCCAAACTCTCCACCATGGCCAAGACCAAAGAGCTCTCCAAGGATGTCGGGGACAAGATTGTAGACCTACACAAGGCTGGAATGGGCTATAAGATTATCTCCAAGCAGCTTGGTGAGAAGGTGACAACAGTTGGTGCGATTATTCGCAAATGGAAGAAACACAAAAGAACTGTCAATCTCCCTCGGCCTGGGGCTCCATGCAAGATCTCACCTCGTGGAGTTGCAATGATCATGAGAACGGTGAGGAATCAGCCCAGAACTACACGGGAGGATCTTGTCAATGATCTCAAGGCAGCTAGGACCATATGTAACCGATGTGAAATGGCCAAGGGTCCCTGGTTCGAGCCCGGGTTGGGGTGAAGAGAGGGACAGAACCTACACTGTTACATTGGTGCCGTGACCCGGATCATTGGTTGCTGCGGAAAAGGAGGAGGTCAAAAGCGGGGTGAGTGTAAACGATGTGAAATGGCTAGTTAGTTAGCGGTGGTGCGCGCTAATAGCGTTTCAATCGGTGACGTCACTCGCTCTGAGACTTGAAGTAGGGTTTCCCCTTGCGTTGCAAGGGCCGCGGCTTTTGTGGCGCGATGGGTAACGATGCTTCGGTGGGTGTCAGTTGTTGATGTGTGCAAGGGTCCCTGGTTCGAGCCCGGGTTGGGGCGAAGAGAGGGACGGAACCTACACTGTTACACATAGTCACCAAGAAAACAATTGGTAACACACTACGCCGTGAAGGACTGAAATGTTGCAGCGCCCGCAAGGTACCCCTGCTCAAGAAAGCACATATACATGCCCATCTGAAGTTTGCCAATGAACATCTGAATGATTCAGAGGACAACTGGGTGATAGTGTTGTGGTCAGATGAGACAAATGGAGCTCTTTGGCATCAACTCAACTCGCTGTGTTTGGAGGAGGAGGAATGCTGCCTATGACCCCAAGATGACCATCCCCACCGTCAAACATGGAGGTGGAAACATTATGCTTTGGGGGTGTTTTTCTGCTAAGGGGACAGGACAACTTCACCGCATCAAACGGACGATGGACGGGGTCATGTACCGCCAAATCTTGGGTGAGAACCTCCTTCCTTCAGCCAGGGCATTGAAAATGGGTCATGGATAGGTATTCCAGCATGACAATGACCCAAAACACATGGCCAAGGCAACAAAGGAGTGGCTCAAGAAGAAGCACATTAAGGTCCTGGAGTGGCCTAGCCAGTCTCCAGACCTTAATCCCATAGAAAATCTGTGGAGGGAGCTGAAGGTTCGAGTTGCCAAACGTCAGCCTCGAAACCTTAATGACTTGGAGAAGATCTGCAAAGAGGAGTGGGACAAAATCCCTCCTGAGATGTGTGCAAACCTGGTGGCCAACTACAAGAAACGTCTGACCTCTGTGATTGCCAACAAGGGTTTTGCCACCAAGTACTAAGTCATGTTTTGCAGAGGGGGTCAAATACTTATTTCCCTCATTAAAATGCAAATCAATTTATAACATTTTTGACATGTGTTTTTCTGCATTGTTTTGTTGTTATTTTGTCTCTCACTGTTCTATTAAATCTACCATTAAAATTATAGACTGATCATTTCTTTGTCAGTGGGCAAACGTACAAAATCAGCAGGGGATCAAATACTTTTTTCCCTCACTGTATGGAAGGGTAGGGTCCACTGGAATGACATACAAGATGCACACAGTCGCACACAGTCACACACATGTTGATTTTTACACTCAGATGCTACATATTGATTTACAGATGGTACTGCTGCATGGTTCTGGAGCATGACCGTACGCCAGAATACCACCTTACCCTCCCTCAACCCACATATTCTAAACGTAATGACTCCAAATTCACTCTTTGGGTGTCGAAGAAGCCCTAGGCGGAGATTAGTTGAAATGATTGTCAGACAAACGTCTGTTATAGCAGCTTTAACTCTGCTGCCTTGCAGTTCAAATTCAAGTCCCAGCAGCACACAAATAAAATAAGGTTCTCATGGTGGTTGCTGCCAGCCTTTTACACAGTCTGTTGGCGTGCCATCTTCCTCAGGTGGGGACTGTGCCAACCTGTTGAAAAACATTGGCCCGCTGCCGGTGGACATGACCAGGATGTACTTTGCGGAGACAGTCTTGGCACTAGAGTACCTCCACAACTACGGCATCGTACACAGAGACCTGAAACCTGACAAGTGAGTCTGGAACCTGACTAGCCAGGTGTCCTGCTCATATTATACGTTAATGGCAGTGTGTATTCTACTTTGTTCATGTGTATAACAAACATTCTGGATTTTTATTTATTTTTTACACCAAGGCTTCATTCTACATTGTTCACTATCCAGCATCAACTTCTGTTTGTAAACTATTGTTTTCTAATGTATTTTCATCCTGTGTAGTTTGCTGATCACGTCCATGGGCCACATCAAGCTGACTGACTTTGGCCTGTCCAAGATCGGCCTGATGAACATGACCACCAACCTGTACGAGGAACACATCGAGAAGGACACAAGGGAGTTTATAGACAAGCAGGTGAGCTCTCCATTTCTCTCTGTCCTCTTTCTCTAAATGTTTGTCTTAATTGGTTTCTAATGTCCTCTACAACTGTCTTGTCTGTCTGTCAGTGTCATACCTTCTCATTCGGTTTAGCGACCTGACTTATACTCTCTCTCTCTTGTCCATTCTTAAATCCTCCCTTCTGGTTCTCTCTGTCCCAGGTGTGTGGTACTCCGGAGTACATTGCTCCAGAGGTGATCCTGAGGCAGGGCTATGGGAAGCCGGTGGACTGGTGGGCTATGGGCATCATCCTCTATGAGTTCCTGGTGGGCTGCGTGCCATTCTTCGGAGACACACCCGAACAGCTCTTCGGACAGGTGGTCAATGGTGAGAGGGATCTCCTGAATGGGGAAAAACGTTAGCCTGGTTAAATTAGACCGAATGCTACGTTTTAATGTTTTTAATCGTTCGCTCTGGTTTATCCAGGCTAGGGTAACATGGCTCTGACTGGTCAAATGAATTCAATGAGTAGGCTCTACAAGCACCTTCTGTCTTTTGCCATGGATTGCCTCTGTTGCCTGGTGCAAAAAGACTGTGATCCAAACACACCCTCTAGCTTTTCTTACTCTTGGATAGGCAGATGTCTTTGAAACATCTAGTCACCAATGTCAAGATGAACTTCTCGTCATCAATATCACAGTTCCCACCTACCAGTCTGTTTTGAATTATTGTCAAATGTTTCATGTTGTATTGTGTGTAATTCAGATGATATTGTATTCAGGAAGTGTGTGTGTGTGTGTGTGTGTGTGTCACAGATGACATCATCTGGCCTGAGGGGGAGGACGCCCTGCCTGCTGATGCCCAGGACCTGATCACCAGGCTGCTGAGGCAAAGCCCTCTGGACCGCCTCGGGACTGGTGGGTGTCTTTTTTTTTTTTTTTTACTGCTTTCTTCATTTCTCATTTTGGAGTCTACTTTTATTGTAAATAAGATTTAGGAATATGTTTCGGGAGCATTTCTCCGTCACTGTGGACACGCTACCGCGATGTTTCCGGATAATGATGAATGAGAAACTTCTAGAGGCTCCACGCACAACTCATTGTATTTTTTTTCTTCACCGAAACGTATTTCAATGTCATGATTGTTTTTATTACTGAGATGGTTTGATGAGATTCATCAAAAAAGCATCACCTAAAGTGTTGTGGGTTTGACTATATTGGCCATATTGATTACATGGTTTGATGAAAACACTTATCCCTATGTTACTCCCAGGGGGGACACCAGAGGTTAAGATGCACATGTTCTTTGTGGGTCTGGACTGGAACGGACTGTTACGACAGAAAGCTGAGTTTATCCCCCAACTGGAGACTGAGGACGACACCAGCTACTTTGACAGTAGGTGGCGACCTTTACCACTCTCATTCGGGAGTATTTAAATGTTGTGTAAGACAGTGAAGGTAGAAGTTGCCTGTAAACAAGGGCGGTGAACATAACCTGCTCTGTGCTGGACGAGTGTGTGGGCTACTGACTTGCAATGTGTGTTTGTGTTGCTCTCCAGCCCGATCTGAGCGGTACAGTCACCTGGGCTCAGATGATGACGACGATGATGAGACCTGTGATGAAGACACGTCCCTGGAGCTCAAGCAGTTCTCCTCTGTGGCACATCGCTTTAGCAAGGTGGGAAATGACCCACTGTTTGTTCATATCGTTTAGATTTAGAGTATGCCAAACATATATTTTACTGAAGAATACTCCTTGCAACACTGCCCTTTGTAAAATCATCATGTTTTGGTTTGTCGAAATACAACAAATATTTGTTAACTGGAAAATAACTTCCCTTCATGCCAAAGTCTCACTGTAATGACTTCCTTCAAACGGCTTTACTGAAATAACCTGTGGTTTTGTTAGTAAGCATTATTGTTTATTTATTATTGTTTATTTTAGGAGGTCATGCTTGGTTTTTTTGTGACCTTTTTCTGACCTCTGAGTGCCCCCCCCCCAGGTGTACAGCAGCACGGAGCACCTGTCCACCTCCACGCCATCCAATCATAGCCTGTCGTCGTCAGAGCGCAGCCACAGTGAGGAGAAGGTGGGAAGGTGGGAGGGGAGGAGTTTCCTCTCACCTGGAGAGGGACACAAACAGGGGGCCAGCAGGGACCAGAGGAACGAGGGACACAGAGGAAGGTGAGCAATGAAGTTCCTTGGTACAATAACACAGCACTCAGACTACACTGTTTTGTGTGAAGTTGTGAGAGGAGTCTAGCTTTATCCGGAACAGCGGCAAAATTCACTAAACAGCGTTATATTTGCGTCTTTCTATGCTTATAAGGGAGACATCACATTCAAATCCAAATAACTATTGAAAACATGCACACATTTTAAAGTTAAATATAAATTAGTGGGCAGCAGGTTTCATTCTTCCATCAATTTTAGCATAACCAGATCGCAACTGCCCTCTAAGTGTATCCTTCCATTCAGTCCTCCCCTCAAGTCCTCTAGCCTGCGTCCCAGGGCCTCCTCCGGTTCGTCCCAGTCAGAGAGGAGTGCCAGTCCGCTGGTGATGAACAGCACCCAGAGCCTGGACACCATGCCACGCTTCGCCATCTCAGCCGAGGATGAGGGTGAGTTGAGACTACACACAAATGTGTTTAGGGCTACACACGTATAGTTAGAGACATAGACACACTGTCATAAAGTAAACATACACACAGGATTTTCTTACTGGGCTTACATTTCTAAAAAGACAAGATTGCACACACTCCAGCCAGCACATTCACTTAACCCACCCTCCTCTCTCAGACGGCGTAGTGTCCAACTTGCGGCGTATCCGTCTCCGTAGTAACAGCACGGGTACGCGGCCCTCCTACAGGCGCGGGGGGTCCCGCCGCTTCGGGCACCAGCCGGACACCCCTGAGAAGCCCAGGTCCCCCACGGGCTGCATGGTCCCCAAGTCTGCCTCCGTCTCTGGCCTGTCCCTCATCACCCCAGGTTGGTAAAACCTCCTGGAGCTAGCTATCGTGTTCAAGCCTACTCTGACACATTAAGAGTGTCTGGTCTCAAATGGTACCTTATTCCTGGTGCATGTGTCGCTTCATAGAATTCTATTTCTGTCGATTTGCTTTTGTCCAGAGCTTTGACTAAAAGTATACTTTTTATATGGGCCATTCATTTGAGATGTAGCCACTGTCTCTAGGTTAGCATAATGCTAGCAACAACAACACACCTAGTATTGTACTGTATATGTAGCCTACAGTGCCCTGCAAGCCTGTGTAATTTGATATGCTTCTTCCGGCTTCATAAACAGACTACTTTGCTAAATTCCCCAAGAAATTCCTCAGTCCTAGCAAATGGCCTCTCTCCATACTCCCCAGACACTGCGGCTGGTGCCCCCGCCAGCCCCAAGTCGTCCCTGTCCTCCAACCCCTCATCCCGGGACTCGTCCCCCAGCCGATGGGACCCGTCCCTCAGTAGCCTGCGCCCCCCCGTGGTCATCCACAGCTCTGGGAAGAGGTTCGGCTTCGCCCTGCGAGCCATCCGTGTCTACATGGGTGACTCAGACATCTACACTGTGCACCACATGGTTTGGGTAAGTGTCCCTACCACAGAATGAAATGAAATGGAACACTAGAATGGTCTTTGGCACCCCGGCAATGCAACTACAGGACGGCCATCTTGGTCAGGGAAATCGGGCTATTCAGTCTTAGTCTTACAGTTTCTACTTTAGCCAACATGTTATTTTGTCTTGTTGTACATTTTAGTTATGTATTTCAAGGCTGTGTTGGAACAATAACTTTTCAATGATCCAAGACCACTCAGTTAATCCCTACCATTGTGACAATGAGTCGTCATAATGCTGCATCAAATGTACGTGATCCTAGGGGCATTGGCAAACACAATGTACAGTGGCTTGCGAAAGTATTCACCCCTTGGTATTTTCCTATTTTGTTGGCTTACAACCTGGAATTAAAATGGAATATTTGGGGGTTTGTATCATTTGATATACACAACATGCCTACCGCTTTGAAGATGCAGAATGTTTTTTCTTGTGAAATGAACAAGAAATTAGACCAAAAAAACAGAACTTGAGCGTGCATTACTATTCACCTGCCCCAAAGTCAATACTTTGTAGAGCCACCTTTTGCAGCAACTACAGCTGCAAGTCTCTTGGGATATGTCTCTATAAGCTTGGCACATCTAGCCACTGGGATTTTTGCCCGTTCTTCAAGGCAAAACTGCTCCAGCTCCTTCAAGTTGAATGGGTTCCGCTGGTGTACAGCAATCTTTAAGTCATACCACAGATTCTCAATTGGATTGAGGTCTTTGCTTTGACGAGGCCATTCCAAGACATTTAAATGTTTCCGCTTAAACCACTCGAGTGTTGCAGTATGCTTAGGGTCATTGTCCTGCTGGAAGGTGAACCTCTGTCCCAGTCTCAAATCTCTGGAAGACTGAAACAGGTTTCCCTCAAGGATTTCCCTGTTTTTAGCACCATCCATCATTCCTTCAATTCTGACCAGTTTCCCAGTCCCTGCTGATGGAAAAACATCCCCACAGCATGATGCTGCCACCACCATGCTTCACTGTGGGGATAGAATTCTCGGGGTGATGAGAGGTTTTGGGTTTGCGCCAGACATAGCGTTTTCCTTGATGGTCAAAAAGCTCAATTTTAGTCTCATCTGACCAGAGTACCTTCCATATGTTTGGGGAGTGTCCCACATGCCTTTTGGAGAACACCAAACGTGTTTGCTTATTTTTTTTCTTTAAGCAATGGCTTTTTTCTGGCCACTCTTCCGTAAAGCCCAGCTCTGTGGAGTGTACGGCTTAAAGTGGTCCTATGGACAGATACTCCAATCTCTGCTGTAGACCTTTGCAGCTCCTTCAGTATTATCTTTGGTCTCTTTGCTGCCTCTCTGATTAATGCCCTCCTTGCCGGGTCCATGAGTTTTGGTGGGCGGCCCTCTCTTAGCAGGTTTGTTGTGGTGCCATATTCTTTCCATTTTTAATAATGGATTTAGTGGTGCTCTGTGGGCTGTTCAGTTTTGGATATTTTTTTTATTACCCAACCCTGATCTGGACTTCTCCACAACTTTGTCCCTGACCTGTTTGGAGAGCTCCTTGGTCTTCATGGTGCCGCTTGCTTGGTGGTGCCCCTTGCTTAGTGGTGTTGCAGACTCTGGGACCTTTCAGAACGTGTGTGTGTGTGTGTGTGTGTGTGTGTGTGTGTGTGTACTGCACACAGGTGGACTTTATTTAACCAATTATGTGACTTCTGAAGGTAATTTGGCGCACCATATCTTATTTAGGGGCGTCATAGTAAAGGGGGTGAATACATATGCACGCAACACTGTTCCTTTTTTTAAATTATTTTTTTATTTTTTTTAAGTCATTTCTTCACTTCACCAGTTTGGACTATTTCGTGTATGTCCATTACATGAAATCCAAATAAAAATCTATTTAAATTACAGGTTGTAATGCAACAAAATAGGAAAAACGCCAAGGGGGATGAATACTTTTGCCAGGCACTGTAATTAACTTAATTTATGTGCATCTAATTGCACTGTATACCTCTGTTTATCCTACAGATATTGTATGCAGTAATCATGAGCCTATGAACTGGAGTTACACTGTTAGTACTTGAGGCGGTGTGCCCTAGTGGGAAGACCACTTGGTGCAGCTCACCCTGCACTATTGGCTCCAATATAAATAACATGAGCAAGTCTACTTCTGATAAGCTTCCCAGTAAAGCATTAAAAACAATCAAGCAACCCAGAAAGTGCTAAAAAATTGCTCGTATTAACATATGCAGCCTGAGAAACAAGATCTATGAAGTCAATAACTTGCTTGTAACAGATGAAATTCATATTCTGACTATCTCTGAAACGCACTTAGATAATACCTTTGATACAGTGGTAGCAATGCATGGTTATAACATCTACCAAGAAGACAGAAATGCCAGTAAAGCGTAGACGACCTAATGTTAAATACTGTTGAAGTAAAATGGCTACAGGTTGATCTGCCTCACCTAAAGCCCATTATTGTGGGAAGCTGCTATAGACCAAGTGCTAACAGTCAGTATCTGGATAATATATGTGAAATGCTTGATAATGTATGTGATAAGAGAAGTATATTTTCTGGGTGATTTTAAATATTGACTGGCTCTCATCAAGCTGCCCACTCAAAAAACGTCAAACTGGAACTAGTGCCTGCAACCTGGTTCAAGTTGTCAGTCAACCTACCAGGGTAGTTACAAATGGCACAGGAATTAAATCAAGATGTATTGATCACATCTTTACTAATGCTGCAGAATTTTTCTTTAAAGCAGTATCCGAATCCATAGGATGTAGTGATCACAATATAATAGCCATATCTAGGAAAACCAAAGTTCCAAAGGCTGGGCATAATATAGAGTGTTAGAGGTCATACAATAAGTTTTGTAGTGATTCATATGTTGATGATGTAAAGAAATATTTGCTGGTCTGTGGTGTGTAATGAGGAGCAACCATTTGCTGCATTTGACACATTTCTGAAATTGCTTATTCCAGTTACTAATAAGCACGCACCCATTAATAAAATGACTGTAAAACTGTTAAATCGATTGAGGAATTTAAACATTGTATGGTTGAGAAGGGACGAGGCAAAAGGTATGGCAAATAAATCTGGCAGCCCAACTGATTGGCAAGCGTACTGCAAAATAAGAAATCATGTGACTAAATAAAAAGAAAAACTATACTATGAAACAAAGATGAATGATAGTGTAAAGCTTTGGGGCACTTTCAATGACATTTTGGGGGAAAAAAGCCAACTCGGCTCCATTCATTGAATCAGATGGCTCATTCATCACAAAGCCCACTGATATTGCCAACTACTTAAATTACTTTTTTATTTTTTATTATTGAACCTTTAACTAGGCAAGTCAGTTAAGAACAAATTCTTATTTTCAATGACGGGCTAGGAACGGTGGGTTAACTGCCTTGTTCAGGGGCAGAACGACAGATTTCAACCTTGTCAGCTCAGGGATGCGATCTTGCAACCATCCGGTTACTAGTCCAACGCTCTAACCACTAGGCTATCTGCCGCATTGGCAAGATAAGCAAACTTAGGGATGACATGACGGCAACAAACGCTGACGCTGCACATCCAAGTATATCGGACCAAATTATGAAAGACGACTTGTAATTTGAATTCCGTAAAATCATTGTGGAAGAGGTGAAAAAATTGTCTATTAATAATGACAAGCCAACGGGGTCAGACAATCTGGATGGAAAATTACTGAGGATATTGCCACTCCTATTTGCCACATCTTTGATTTAAGCCTACTAGAAAGTGTGTGCCCTTAGGCCTGGAAGGAAGCTAATATCATTCCGTGAGCAAAGAATAGTAAGGCCCCGTTTACTGGCTTAAATTGCCGACCAATCAGCCTGTTACAAACCCTTAGTAAACTTCTGGAAAAAATTGTTGGACCGGATACAGTGCTATTTCACGGTAAACAAATTGACAACAGACTTTCAGCAAACTTATAAGGAAGGACACTCAACAAGCACGGCACTTACACAAATGACTGATGATTGGCTGAGCGAAATTGATGACAAAAGCTTTTGACATTATCGATCATAGTTTGCTGCTGGAAAAACGTATATGTTATGGCTCCCCCCCCCCGCTATAATGTGGATAAAGAGTTACTTGTCTAACAGAACACAGAGGGTGTTCTTTAATGGAAGCCTCTCGAACATAATCCAGGTCGAATCAGGAATTCCCCAGGAATTCCTGTTTAGGCCCCTTGATTTTTTTTCAATCTTTACTAACGACATGCCACTGACTTTCAGTAAAGCCAGAGTGTCTATGTATGCGGATGACTCAACACAATACACGTCAGCCACTACAGCGACTGAAACACAAAGAGCTGCATTTAGTTTCAGAATGGGTGGCAAGGAATAAGTTGGCCCTAAAATATTTCTACAAGTAAAAGCATTGTATTTGGGGCAAATCATTCACTAAACCTCAACCAAATATTGTAATAAATAATGTGGACATTGAGATGACTAAACTGCTTGGAGTAACCCTGGATTGTAAACTGTCATGGTCAAAACATATTGATACAACAGTAGCTAAGATGGGGAGAAGTATGTCCATAATAAAGCACTGCTATGCCTTAACAACACTAAACAAGGCACCTTGACTACTGTTCAGTCGTGTGGTCAGGTGCCACAAAAAAGGACTTAAAAAAAAGAACAGAACAGGGCAGCATGGCTTGCCCTTGGATGTACACAGAGAGCTAATATTAATAATATGCATGTCAATCTCTCCTGGCTCAAAGTGGAGGAGAGATTGACTTTTTGAGAGGTATTGACATGTTGAATTCACCGATCTGTCTGAACTACTGGCACACAGCTCGGAAACCCATGTATAGCCCACAAGACCCATGTATAACCCATGTATAGCCCACAAGACCCATGTATAACCCATGTATAGCCCACAAGACCCATGTATAACCCATGTATAGCCCAAAAGACATGCCACGAGGTCTCTTCAGTCCCCAAGTCCAGAACAGTATGGGAGGCGCACAGCACTACATGTAGTCATGGCTCTATGTAACTCTATTCCACATCAAGTAACTGATGCAAGCAGTAAAATGTGTAAAATAAAAAAGCACATTGTGACGCAACACAAACATAGGCACACACACACACACACGATAACATACGCACTATACACATGCATTTAGTACTGTAGATATGTGGTAGTGGTGGAGTAGGGGCCTGAGGGCACACAGTGTGTTGTGAAATCTGTGAATGTAATGTTAAAATTGAATAAACTGCCTTAATTTTGCTGGACCCCAGGAAGAGGCCGCAGCTAATGGGGATCCATAATAAATACAAATGCCAAAGCGGTCAGGGTTACGTTCTGATTGGCTCTTCTTCATGTGTTCCTGTAGTGTGTGGAGGAGGACACCCCGGCTCATGAGGCAGGGCTGAGAGCCGGTGACCTCATCACCCACGTGAACGGAGAGTCGGTCCAGGGGCTTGTGCACACTGAGGTGGTGGAGCTGCTGCTCAAGGTGAGACCCCCACTGGAAGATGACTGTCTTAATACTCCTCATTCCCTTCCATTGGTCTTTCCTTCTCCATCTCTGCTATTTCCGCTACCTGTAATATTCTTGAGCCTAATGATATCGGCCTAGGTGTAAAACAGCCGAGGTGATAGAGCAACGACCCTGGAATCAAAAACAAGCTGTGTGTGAAGACGGTTGGATTATCAGTACAGCGTGTATTCTTGGCTATCGTTCCATGTCTGGGTCATTCGATTTGTTAGTTAAACTTGAAAGGAATACCCATGGGGTAGTGTGACGCCTAAGACCAATTTTAATTTGCAGTCTTCCTGTTGTTGAATAAAACAGTATATAATGACAACATTAAATATGTCTTGCATCTAATGGACATGGATAAATAGCAAGACCAGTTCTTTATCTGTCGTTTTCTCTATATATTATTATAATTTTTTTTTGAACAATGTAATCCAATGAACTGAGCAGGCTGGGCTGACATGCTTATAGCCTTGCTGGGACTTTCTAAATATGAGTATGGATTTATAAGATTGTGCTGTTATTTCCATAAATATTATCTATTATTGTTACCATATTTTTCCCGGTCTGTTATTTGGTTAGTTCTCTTAAAATGCCCATATTTCCCTCTGGCCTACGCCAATTGGCGGCCAAGGGTTTGCCTTAGGATGCAAAGGTGTGTCATGAGTCAGGGAGATGGTCTGATGGTCTTAGTGACAACAGACCTGGTAATGGGAGGAGGTTTTAGTGGGTGGAATATTAGGACAATTGGAGGCTATGAGGACACTTAATCATCATGGTGCTTTTTAATGGTAAGTTTACGAACATTGTTTGTGGTAAGTATAATTGAAACTTGGGTGTCATTATGGTAAGTATAGCCGCTTATAATTGTAATGGCTTAGCAGATCATTAAAAAAATATTATATAAAAATGCATATTGTTTACAGGAAACTCATTCTACAAATATAGATGAGGTTGGGTGGAAAAAGGACTGGGAGGGAGAAATATACTTTGTCATGGGCAAAGGGGACCAAATATGGGCCAAATAATGATGATCCACGAAGAAAGAAATGTATATAATCTATTGAGCTCACAAGCAACCAAATAATCTATTATTATGGTGGGAGATTATAATACGGTTTTAAGTACCTCAATGGATCGTAAAGGAAATCACACTACAAACGATCACCCTCGAGCACTTAAGGAGATCGCAAAGATCATGGATACATTAGAAATAGTGGATATATGGAGGCTGAAAAAACCCTGACCTAGTGAGATATACATGGATGAGGCCTCATCAAGCTAGCCGTCTTGATTACTTCCTGGTCTCGTTCTTGCTGGCATCAAAAGTAAAAAATAAATAAAAAGTGTCAATAGGAGAGGGAATGCGTTCGGACCACCATCTAATTGGCCTCCATATAACTCTTACAGAATTTCCACATGAACGGGGATATTGGAAATTGAATCAAAGCCTATTGGATGACAATTTGTTCTTAACTAAGACAAAATAATTCATAATTGACTTTTTTTGCACAACATGGGTACAGCAGATCCCCTTATTGTATGGGACACTTTTAAATGTACTTTTAGAGGCCATTAAAACAAAATAAGTTTGGGTCAAACGAGATTAGATTAAGTAAGGAAAGTGACAGTGCAGGTAGATGGTAATGGACACTACTATAGAGGCACAAAATAGGTTAGAGGAAAAACCAAAAAATGGAGCTACTTATTCAAGAACAATCAAGTGTAATGTATCACAAAAATAAAGCGAATTGGACTGAAAATTATGTGCAATGCACAACATTTTTCTTGAATCTTGAACATAAGTGCTCAAAAAGAATTTATAGAAATCGTTACAAATTATGGAGTCATACATGATTCACCAAATGTTTTCTTTTCAGTCTCCTCCATTTCCACTGAATGACGTTAACTGTAAGGAATTTTTCCCCAAAATAATAACACATTTATAAAAAGACTTGTGTGAAACCCAACTTACAGAAGAGGAACTTTCTGAGGCAATACATCTTTTCAGTCTGGGAAAACACCAGGGCTTGATGGTATTACCAGTAGAGGTATATCAGACCTTTTTTCATATACTCAAAGATCCATTATTAGCATGATTTAATTACTCCTATAAAAATGTTAGACTTTCAGGTACTCAAGGTCTGATTTCAATACTACTAAACCAGGACTCAGGCGGTAAGTATAAATATCCAGTCAATTTAAAAACACTGGAGGCCTCTTACACAAAGGTTTTACCAGATATTGTTCATCCTGATCAGACAGGTTTTTTACATGGACGATATATTGGAGATGATATATATAACAATTACTTGAAACAATTGAACATTATGAAACATCCAAGATACCAGGCCTGGTTTTCGGAGCAGATTTTGAAAAGGCGTTTGATTAAAGTACAAAAGTGTCTGTATGCCGATGACTAGTTTTTTCTTAAGTCCACAATCTGGATCCCTGCACAGTCTCATTGAAAATCTTGATCACTTTTCTAGCCTCTCTGGACTGAAATGTAATTATGACAAGTGTACCATATTATGTATTGGATTGTTTAAAAAACAGTGTTTACACAACCTTGTGGTTTACCAACAAAATGGGTGGATGGGGAAGTAAACATACTTGGTATTCACATCTCAAAATTCTTTATTGAACTTAACACAATCAATTTCAATAGAAAGTTAGCAAAAATAGATAAGATTCTGCAACCATGGAGAGGTAAATACTTCTCTATTTATGGAAAAATCACATTGATTAATTATTTGGTCCTATCACAGTTTAATTACAAAAAATATTTAATCTTATTTTGAATACAAAGCCAGACAAAATTAAGTGTGCCTATTTTATATAATGAGTTTGGGGGGCTCAAATTAAATATTAAAGCTTTAGACCTCTCACTAAAAGCTTCACTCATACATAAATTATAGTTAAACCCAAAATGGTTCTCCAGTAGATTATCAAGAAAAGCTCATCCTTTGTTCAAAAATTGCTTTTTTGCCTTTATACAGATTACAACTTCTCATTTCCGACTAATTGAAAACGAAATTTTCTTAAACAAACCATACAAAGCTGGTTACAATTTCAGTTTTATCCTGCAGAAAAGATATAACAAATGTTATGGTTAAATGCAAATATACTGATTTAATAAAAATAAACATTCTCTATGGAATTTTTTTTTTAAATTGTATTATATTTATTAATGATATTATGAATAGAAACGGAGGAGTTATGTCACATTTGCAGCTATCGAAAATATATGGGAATATCTGCTCAATCCAAATTTACAACCAACTGATTGCAGCATTTCCACAAAAATGGAGGAGAAAAGGGAGAAGGTAGGGAACTTGTTTGCCCGCCATATATTAAAGATACAAATTGGCTGAAAGGAATTGGCATAAATAGAAAAATATACCAGTTTCATTTGAGGACAGAAATGTTGACAGCTGCGCTATACATGTTGCAAAATAATGGGGAAATTATCCATGTACCGATTCCATGGCACATGGTTTATGAACTGGTTCAAAAAACGACACTTGATTCAACACTTAGTTTTTCAATTTAGATTATTATATAAAATTCTTGCCACCAACAGAATGATATATATATATATATATGGGGCATACAACACTCTTAGCTCTGTAGAGTTTGCTATGAAGAGAAAGAATCAATAGATCATGTATTCTGGTATTGCCCCGATGTAGCTTGTTTCTGGTCACAGGGTCAGGAATGGTTTAAAAAATCACAACATGCACTTAAAATTAACCTCACAAATAGCAGTGTTGGGCGATTTGGAAAGCCATAGTCAATAAAAAAATTGAATAATACTCGTAGGAAAAGTTTTCATCTTTAGCTCACAATCTGTGGATACTATACGATTTAGAAAGGTAAAAAAATTCTGTAAAACATTGAAAAATATATGGCACATGGAAACCAAACGAGGGTGGTATTTGGTGATAGGGGGGATGGGCTGAGGGTTGGGATTAAAAAGCTTATGTTTGGTAAAGTATTATTGTTATGTGACTGCTTTATATAAAAGTACCATGTATGTTTATGTAGCAGAAAAGCTGTAAAACATATTTGTTTTCTGAAGAGGACATGGCGGATGGGTTAATAATAAAATATAAATTCCTTCCCTTGGCTGTTCCTTTGCTCCCTCCCTCTCTGGCCTTTTTTTTGCCTTCCTTTATCACTTGCCACATTCCAAAATATGATCACTAAACTGACAAGTGGCCAAATTATACCATATTATTTTCACTTGTCCAGTATTTGGAGACCAGTAAACCAATATCCCTTCTATTCACAGAGTGGCAACAAGGTGATGCTGCAGACCACAGCCCTGGAGAACACCTCCATCAAGGTGGGCCCAGCCAGGAAGACCAGCTACAAAGGCAAGATGGCCCGACGCAGCAAGAAGAGCAAGAGGAAGGACGGCCAGGATAGGTAAGTGCAGATCATTTACAAGGCTCTCCATTAAATGAGGAACAGTTACTCCAGTCACCACGACCAATGTGTAGGACCTACAGTGAGCTCAAAAAAATATATATTTGGACAGTGACCCATACAATGACTATTAGATTAAAGTGCAGACTGTCAGCTTTCATTTGAGTGTATTTTCATCCATATTGGTAGTGGTGAACCGTTTAGAAATGACAGCAATTTTTGTACATAGTCCTCCTCGATTTTAGGGAACCGAAGGGATTTTGACGTTCACTTATGTGTATTTTAAAGTATACTGAACAAAAATATAAACGTAACATGTAAAGTGTAGGTTTCATGAGCTGAAATAAAAGATCCTAGAAATGTTCCATATCCACAAAGTATATTTCTATAAAATTTAGTTTGAGCATTTCTCCTTTGCCAAGATAATCTATCCACCTGAGTGTGGCATATCAAGAAGCCGATAAACAGCATGATCATTACACAGGTGTACCTTGTGCTCGGGAGAAAATGCCACTAAAATGTGGAGTTTGGTCACAACACAATGCCACAGATGTTTTGAGGGAGCATGAAATTGGCATGCTGACAGGAAGGAATGTCCACCAGAGCTGTTGCCAGAGCATTGAATGTTAATTTATCTACCATAACCCACCTCCACATCATTTTAAAGAATTTTGCAGCATGTCCAACCGGCCTCACAACTGTCGACCACGTGTAACCACGCAAACCCAGGGATTCCACATCCGGCTTCTTCACATGCAATATCGTCTAAGACCAGCCACCCTGATTTTATCAATGTCATTATAATAAACAGAGTTACCGTGACGAGATCCTGAGGCCCATTGTCGTGCCATTCATCCGCCGCCATCACTTAATGTTTCAGCATGATAATGCACAGCCCCATGTCACAAGGATCTGTATAGAATTCCTGGAAGCTGAAAATGTCCCAGTTCTTCCATGGTCTGCATACTCACCAAACGTGTCACCTGTTGAGCATGTTTGGGATGCTCTGGATCGACAGCATGTTCCAGTTCCTGACAATATCCAGCAGCTTCGCACAGCCATTGATGGGACAACGTTCCACAGGCCACAATCAACAGCCTGATCAACTCTATGCGAAGGACATGTGTCGTACTGCATGAGGCAAATCGTGGTAACACAAGATACTGACTGGTTTTCTGATCCACGCCCCTAATTCCTAGCACACAATCACTACATCAAGCATATGACTCTACAAAGTTGTTGGATGCATTTGCAGTTTTATTTTGGTTGTATTCCAGATGTGCCCAATAGAAAGGAATTGTAAATAATGTATTGGGTCATTTTGGAGCATATTCTATTGTAAATAAGAATATAATAACAAAAAAATATATAGAATTCTGTGCCGCCTAATGCTAATATTGCTATCTTTTATATCCACAGAATTGGTGTATTATAACCTCACATGAAAAGGACTGCTGGAAATATTCATATCCACTTAAATTGAATCCCATTTCTCTCCGGTAGTAGACGACGTAGTGTCTTGAAGAAGATGACCAAGCACACCCCCCCTCCCATGCAGAGCAGTCGCAGTTTCTCCACCGGCTTCCAGCATTCAGTATCCTCCAGTGACAGCTTGTCTGGCTCCCCCACCCAGAGCCTCTCGCCTGGGCCCAGCACACCCTGCCGCTCCCCCGCCCCCGACCAGTCTGGAGGTAAGTAGCTAGCCTCTATTGGATGGAAACTGTGGTTCGATAGTCGGCCATTTTGTGATGTGCATATTTTAATGTAATAAGGTGGGTGTATGACCATGTTTCAACCGTTACCAAGTCAATTGGTATCTGAATAGAAGATACCTGGGTTATGTAAAAGCTCTTGGTTTTCATGGTACATGTCATACAGAAATGCAGGCAAAAGTTTATTCTCATTCTCAAACCGTTTAACAGCACTACAGCGAGAATGCTTTCTTTGTCACTGAAGAAATCAAAGGCTTATCTACAGCATGTTCTCTCTTCTCAGACTCCAACTCCCCCCAGAGCTCCTCTCCCTGCTCCAGCTCTCCCAACTCCCCCGTCCCCCAGGCTCGTCCCAGCTCCCTCCAGGTCCTAGGCCGCTACACCAAGGCAGGCCGCTGCAAGTCCACCAGCAGCATCCCCCCCTCCCCGCTGGCCTGTATCCCCCCTCCGCAGCCCCTTTCCTCCCAGTGCTCTCCATCCTCCCTCCCTGGCCTGTCCAAGGGCCTCCACGGCAAGACCCTGTCCCCTCCCACCGTTGCCCGCCACTCTGTCCGCCCGCGCAGCGCCGAGCCGCCCCGCTCTCCCCTCCTCAAGAGGGTGCAGTCAGCTGAGAAGCTCTCCGGGGCGTACCACGGTGACAAGAAGGCTTACGCCACCCGCCGACACACCATGGAGGTACCCCTGTCGGAGGGGGAGGGGCTTGAGGACCTGGATACGGCCAGAGGGTTTGTCTGTGTGGGGGAACAACATGGCCGCCAGGGCCTGTATCTGGGCGGTCAGAGAATCCACAGGGAGTCGACAAGCAGCGACCACCGCAGTGACCACTGCTCCAAGGAGTTGGTGATGAGGAAACTGGCCCTGTCCGAGAGGAGGGACTCCTTTAAGAAGCAGAAGGCGGTGCAGGAGGTGAGCTTTGACGATCCGGATGAGAAGAAGGAGCCAAGACCCACCCGCCCCGTCAGGCAGCCGCGGTTTAAGGCATCGTGGATTAACTTGGCTCAGTCCGACTGGAGCCTGGAGGCTGCGGGGCGAGGAGCACAGAAATCCAAACCAAAAGAGAGGGAGGGGTTTTAGCCTTGCGTTGCTCCAAAAGGTGAAAGGTAGTCTTTCTCAAGACAGCAAGACTCTAGACTAAGGTTTACATACTCTCTTACCGACAACTGTACAGTATATGAAGGGCTTGCATGTTTATCCGCAAGTATATACTCAAGTTGTGCCAATCGAGGCAACCGGAGGGAGAGAAGAACAAAAATAAAATTGTTACATGGTGGAGTTAACGTTACAGTACGCATCCTACCACACTAAACAAAAACTTTTGAGTGCCAAAATTGGTTTACATCCTATTTTTGGTTTCCCCCCCTTCCCCTTTGGTTTTAGGGTCACTGTAGCACCTGTAACATGTTTGTACTTTGTAAATATGTTTTTTTTTTTTTTTTTTTTTTTTTTTTACTGAAATAACCTATTCATGACTTTTTAATGTTCATTTGATTTTATTTCAGGGCTGAATATGACATGTATTATTGGCCCTTTTTGTGTAAATCGCACAAATTAGGTGCAGCCATTCTGTTGTGTGAATTGATAGGGACTTGAGGAAACTAAATTAAGAACAAATGTTTTAGATGTGGTTTCTAGATGGAGACAGAGGATGAAGCAATTTTTCGGTCCATTATCTCTTACATTTTTAATTGGTTAACATTTTATAAGTATTCCAAAAGTGTTTAATTTCTTGGAAAATGGCTGCTGATTTTTGTCTGATCAAATATGGCCTTTCAAACGTATGTTGAGTGTTTATGTACTTAGTGTGTCCAAGCCCTTTTAATTCAGTGCTGTCTTTTAACACACTAGAACAATAATGTGTTGGTAATGATTTGTAGTCACTATCTGGACTGGATCCAAGAGAATCAGGGAAAGTGTGTCACGTTTTAAAAGGCCTTGGCACAAGTTTGAAAGGTATCTACGTTTGGTATGCTTTGAAATAGTGCCCCCATGCCAAAGCGTGGATTTCTCATAGGAACCCTTCTAAAAAAAAAAAGAGGTAGTGTACATAGGAGGCTTCAGGAATGGGGCCCTGCTGCCATGCTCTGTCAATCATCCAGTGAAATCATCAAATGGATTCCACCAATTCTCTCATTGGTTTAAATCACAAAATGATTGACAGGACACAAAATAAATTAAGCTAAGTTCTGCCATTACTACCTTTTTGATACTAGATTGTTGGCGATCCTGCAATGCCATACTTACCTGCTTGTTGACGCAAGCTACCCTACAATCTAATTTAGCAGGGGAGCGTTTGTACAGGTTAGGCATTTCCTCTTAACGCAGTTCTCGTTGTTTTTCATAACCCTGGTTTAAGAATCGTAGAGTGTATGTAGGAACTGGCTCTTTTTGCTGTTTTTAACCATGTTATATGAATGTTTACATTTTTTGGGGTCAAGTGTACTGTATTTGAAGTTTTTCCATCTGCTGTTAAATTATTACAACGAATGACGGGAAACGGCAGGATTCCAACAGAAGCCCTGAAGGACAAATAAATTGGAATATTTTTTGGTTGTATATTTTGACATGGAAGCAGTCTTGTTGTATTGCTGATTCGCCTATGCTATTCACACACACCGTAACTAATCTAAACGGCAGTTGGCAACGATTTAAAAAGTGATTTTTTTGGGGGGGTAGAACAGCAGACTTGATAGAATGACAGTGGTTTGGTGAGAGATTTGAAGATGGTTTTGCTCTGAACTTTGTGTACTCTCATTGGCACATTGTTTTCTTCTGCAACTATGGAATTAACAACCAAAATGCTTCCACTCTTGGTTATTTCAAATAAGCTGTAATATCAGGATGAACTGTCATACTCTGTCAGGTAATGTTAGAAACACGTGTTTCACTGTTTGCTTTGGTGAGGAGAATATTGACAGATTTAAAATACTAATTTAGCACCAACTAATACTTGAACAACTGGAATGAGATGGGATAGCGCAAGGTCAAATATAAAACTCATCTACTTTTATTACCCAACATTTGTTTACTTAATTAGTACTTGAAACGTGTGTTTCTTGAGGATATAATCAAATAAGTAATTCAATTCACAATAGATTTCCCAGATCTTGATATTGTCAAAATGTGGTCCCTTTATTGGAAATACTGCATCTTGCTACGGTGTCATCATACTAGACATTTTTACTGAATAACTACATGTTATATTTGTCAGATGTTTTTATGGTCTAGTTTGCTAGAGAATTTGTCTGTTACAGTATGGCAAAGCTGACCAAAATTGTGAACATAACCATTCTGCATTTCTACTGTTCGATGTTACACAAAAAAACACTGGTTCTGAATGCACCCAAATTCGTGTTTATTTTTTACGTCACTGAATTGTATTCATTTAGTTTTTTTTTTAAAATTCAACTTCATTAACACTTAATAATAATGGGGGTGAAGTATGAGGTGCACCCGGTATACAACCAGCTGATGATACTTTCTCACATTTTTCCTGATACTGTATATGGAAAAAGGGGACATCTGTAATGTTGATTTTTTTGTCACATGGGTGGTCAATTGTAATTCATATAGATAATTCACATTGTTTTGTTCTGTCTTTACCTTGGTGGCCCTCGAATGACTTCATTTCATATTTCCCAAACTGGTTTCTGGTGAAAGTTGGTGTGAAATCCATTGCTTTATACGGTCTAACAGCATTTGAAATAAATGAATGGCAGAAGACTAATATGAAGTGGACAATTTATTTTTATGAACTACAATTTTGATAAACACATTCACAACACTAACTACTCAAGGCTCATTGTGATCCAATGCATATTTTTCCATTCAAAACAATTATATACGCTGAACAAAAATATAAACGCAACATTTTGAAAGATTTTACTGAGTTACAGTTCACATAAGGAAATCAGTCAATTAGACCCTAATCTATGCATTTCACATGACTGGCAATACAGATTAGGATCAGAAAACTGGAACAGTCGATCCAGAGCATTTCAAACATGCTCAATGGGTGACATGTCTGGTGAGTATGCAGGCCGTGGAAGAACTGGGACATTTACAGCTTCCAGGAATTGTGTACAGATCATAGCGACATGGGGCCATGCATTCTCATGCTGAAACATGAGGTGATGGTGGCGGATGAATGGCATGACAATGGGCCTCAGGATCTCTGCATTCAAATTGCCATTGATAAAATGCAATAATGTTTGTTGTCCATAGCTTATGCCTGCCCATACCATAACCCCATCTCCACCAGTGGGCACTCTGTTCACAACATCAGCAAACCGCTTGCCCACGTTATGTCTGCCATCTGCCCGCTACAGTTAAAACTGGGATTCATCCATGAAGAGCATACTCCTCCAGAGTGCCATTAGCCATCAAAGGTGAGCGTTTGCACACTGAAGTCGGTTATGACGCTGAACTGCAGTCCGGTCAAGACCCTGGTGAGGATGACAAGCATGCAGATGAGCTTCCCTGAGCATGTTTCTGACAGTTTGTGCAGAAATTCTTCGGTTGTACAAACCCAGAGTTTCATCAGCTGTTGACTAAGCCTGATGTAGAGGTTCTGGGCTGGCGTGGTTACACGTGGTCTGCGGTTATGAGGCTGGTTGGATGTACTGTACTGCTAAATTCTTGCAGAGCAAGAGGAACAACTACTTCAAGGTCTCAGAGCGAGTGACGTCACCGATTTGAAACGCTATTAGCGCGCACCACCGCTAACTAGCTAGCCATTTCACATCGGTTACACCTAGTTATTGGCCCTTTCTAAAACAGTATGCACAGTGTACAAAACATTAGGAACACCTTCCTAATATTGAGTTAGCTGCTGGAAGATGTGGGGGTGCTGTGAATTTCATCACGGGGGGGGGGGGGGGGGGGTGTAGTGGTTTTAAAAAGACATTTTTTACACACTGATTGAGGACTAGTACACTACTTTAGTAAAGGGGAAAAAAATACTAATATTTTCTTTAATTCAGATTTTTCAGGCGGTGCTGCAGCACCCCCGACTTCCCGCGGCTATGGTCGGAAGCATTCCACAGGGATGCTTTCCACAGTTGTGTCAAGTTGACTGGATGCCCATTAATGGGTGGACCATTCAAAATCTAATTTTAATGGCCACATATACATGTTTAGCAGATGTTATTGCGGGTGTAGGGAAATGCTTGATACAGACGGGAAACTGTTGAGCATGAAAAAGCCAGCAGCGTTGTAGTTCTTGACACAAGCCGGTGCGCCTGGCACCTACTACCATATCCTATTCAAAGGCACTTAAATATTTTGTCTTGCCCATTCACCCTCAATGGCACACATACAGTACACAATCAATTTCTAGTGTGGGGTTAAATGGCAGTTGGCATCCAATATGTTGCATTACCATCCCCAACTGGACTATAGTATAAATCCATTATACTGTGATACAATTTTTTAAATAACACCCTTCCAACCAACCCTACACATTAAAACCCCACTAACCTGTTACACTACTTTGACCCCATCTGCTCATGCACCATGTCAATGCCCTGGGATTACGGGACACCATTGCTATGAACGCTAAGAAGCCAACCTTACTGAAGCATACTTTATACAAGTATCACTCGTTGACCTATCCCTCAGTATTCTCAGGATCCCTCACCCATCCTCCTCTACTTTCTTCACTGCCTCAGCTTCTACATTACTACTCCTCCTCCTTATCCTCCTCAGCTTCTGCACTACTCTGGCCACCTCAACCTGCCTCTCTCGCACCGGATACTTCCGATCCCCAACAACATGGGACAATCCATGTACCAAGGCTTAAAAATAACCTATCTACACTGATTGAAGTGGATTTAACAGGTGACATCAATAAGGGATCATAGCTTTCACCTGGTCAGTCTGTCATAGAAAGAGAAGGTGTTCCTAATGTTTTGTACACTCAGTGTATTTTACAATAATTATAAAACACAGTTGTGAACAGGCATGATCAGGCTGTACTGTCAAGATGCATTTTTAGGATAACTGAAATACTTCAATTCAGGAGAGGTGAACTATTTGGGACTCCCTAAAAAACGCCACTTAGATACAAGTGACTTTGTAACCGGTAAGGAGAGCATTTTTACTAATCCTAACCGTTTTCCTAACATGAACCTAATTCTCCTAACCTGCTACGTTAATTCTCCCAATCTGCTGCGCAAATTCTCTTAACCCGCTACGAAAAAATCGTAGTCTGTATCGAAGGGGCGTGATTTTAGGGAATCTCGAAATATGTAAAATAAGCATATGTGTCCTGTCCTGCAGGGATTCGTGCTTTTCCGACTGTGTTCGTTTATTTTCGCGCTGTTCATATTAGTTCCCACGCATTCTCCTTTTATGCGCGGTGCTGTGCTGGAAATGGCTGTGTAGGGAGCTGAGAGTTATGTGCTGCAAAAGAAAGAAAGGGAGAAAGAAAGAAAGCGGATCAGGAGTGAACAAAGCAGGTGGAAGACTTTAAAGCATTGAGGGAAAGAAACGGTGAAAGATAAGGAAATTAGCTGTCTACATTTCGACGTGTTGAACAGTTAAAGTGCCGCCACAGCGAGATTTGGAAGAAATATATGCGGGTGAGTTTTTCCAAGTTCTTGCACATTTCCAGTGCTGGCCACTGAACAGGAAAATGGTGGAAGAGCTTGAAGTGCCCTACGCACACAACGCAGTACGAACTTGCACATGTCTATAAACTTGTCAAAGAACACGGCAACAAGTCGTTTTCTGTACTTTTATAGCACGCTAAATGTTAAAATAATAGCCTATATTGACATCTAGTGTGCCTCTATTGACAACTCTATTGGCATCTAGTGTGCCTCTATTGACATCTCAATCTAGCAAATCGAGCTACTGTAACCATATTTTCCAGAGTTCCCATATGGTGCGTGAATGTTGCATTGTTTTGTTGGCCACATTTTTTTATGCAGTATCGAAACATGGCTACAGCTGCGAATTTCTCGAACACGACAGCTATCTCTGGAAGCTGAAATGTTTCATGTGCTCGTTTTACTTGCAACGTTGCTGCGAGAAAAATATATACTGTAACTGACAGCACCCTATATTTCGGACCGTTCTAATATTTGTTAATCCACATAGTTGGTGTGTTTTTGTTATTTTAAAGTGTAGTTTGTTTTGCACATTTGTGTTGTTTTTAGGTCTCTATGCCAAATCATCTCACCAGATTTCTCTTGGATTGATTCCAAAACTTGGATCACCCATGTCTGTGGCAACAATGCCTATTCAGTTTTGGAAAAATGTCTGTCAAACTTTACATTAAAGTGACCGTATTACTGTATAATTGATAGTTGCTAAAATACAGTGTAATGTTACGTTTTGTATTAACTTATTGCTACACTGTACTTGGGGCAAGGTAAAGGTTACTTATGTACAGTGTAACAATGGGTAACTTACAAATAAGAAAGAAATAACTAGCCTACATATAACGACATATTTTGAATAGTTCCAGTTAGGACATCCTCTAACGTCTGTATCTCGTTTTTAAAGAAAATATAGGAACCCCTTGAGGTGTTATGGCATGCTCGTGTTTATTCAGTTTAATGTAGCTACTTAAAATCATTAGTGAGAAGTCGTTGAAGCCCCAAGTCGCTTTTTCATTTTGACAGAAAAAAACTGGTCAAAACAATCGTCAAGTTCCTCCATTACAGCAAGTTGAGGGCATACCAGTTATGCAAATATTTTCCCCCTTTTTTGTTTTACATTATATATGTGCCCTGATAGGGGCAATCTCTTTCTCAACCAGGGTATAAAAAAGCACCAAAAATGCTGCTGCTCATGCCAATTTTGAATTTGACCTACAAACAGTTCCAGATCTGGGTTAGGTAAGCTGATCCCTGATGTGCACCTAAGGGCAACTGTCTCTTAGCAAGCGCCACCGCTCTATGTAGGCCTACCTTAAAATGTGCAGATCTTTTGTTGCTGCATTTAGCTATAGAGGCCTGTTTTCTGCAATGGTCTTATGCAACATATAGGCCTAGTGCTGTTCCTTATGTAGCTACAATATAACAAGGATTAGATCTCAAATATGCTTATGAGATATTACTAGGCTATATCATGTTGTAGACTGTTGACATTCACAACTAGCATATGGTGTCTACCAGCGGACGGATGGCCACAAGGTGAATGATTGTCATTTCTAGTTTAGGCCTACATACTAGCTGCGTTTTGGGGCTCAGCTGTGCATTTAAATATTAGTTGAAGCATTGTCTGACATTTTAAAATACTTACACTGAAATGGCTGTCTCCAGAAATGATCATTTTCACTCGAGAATTGGGCTAATGCCCGTTATGAAAAGCAATGATGAACACACAGAACGTGTCGCCTGCACTGATACTGATGTGTAATTGTTAAGGAAGTATTACCGCAGTTTGCCTGTCTGTCGTCGTTGTCACCCCCTCCCCCCCAAAGCAAAGATTAATGTGTATGACTGTATTGCACTATTAGGGCATTTACATCTACACTGAGTGTACAGAACATTCGGACCACCAGCTCTTTCCATGATATAGACCGACCAGGTGGAAGCTTTGATCCCCTATTGATGTCACCTGGTAAATTCTCTTCAATCAGTGTAGATAAAGGGGAGGAGACGGGTTAAAGAAGGATTTTTAAGCTTTGAGACAATTGAGACATGGATTGTGTATGTGTGTCATTCAGAGGGTGAATGGGCAAGACAAAAAAATGTAAGTGCCTTTGAATGGGGTATGGTAGTAGGTACCAAGGAGGTTTGAGTGTGTCAAGAACTGCAGCGCTGCTGGGTTTTTTACTCAACTGTTTCCCGTGTGTATCAGACATCCAGCCAACTTGACACAACCGTGGGAAGCATTGGCGTCAACATGGGCCAGCGTCCCTGTGGAACGCTTTCAACACCTTGTAGAGTCCATGCCATGATGATTTGAGGCTGTTCTCAGGGCAAAAAGGGGTGCAACTCAATATTAGGAAGTGTTCCTAATGTTTTGTACACTGTGTGTATGAAATGGTCACACTCCAGATAACAAATTAAAACATCACTGAGGTGTGTATTTCTCTTTTGAAATATAAAGTATGTTAATGTTAAGTAGGCCTATTTGTAATTTCCCCTTGGCTGTATTGTTTTACACTAAAGACACACTGAGGGAATAAACAAAGCTACAAAGAGATTTTGCTTTATGAAATGTAATTATAAAATATTATGCAAGATGTTGCACCCATTTGTTACTGATGTTTATATGTCAATAGCATCTTTAATACATCATAGCTTAATATTATGTCATGGCCCTGTGAGCGACAAGGGTATTGTCAGTATTTTCACCCCCAGTAACGGTCCTGTACAGCAGCCTGAGTGGGGACTGGGAGGTAGCATTGAGGTTAGGCTGAGTACTAACGGGAGCTGTAAACAGCCAGCTGGAGCCAAAGCAACCCGTATTTGATCAGTTCAGGACCACTTTACATATGGGATGGGCATGATTTATTAGAATATCCGAACGGATGTTAGTATTCAATTACTTGTAAGTGTTAAGTTTTGAGAGAGAAATTATAGGCCTATTTTTAACAGTGAAAAAAGGCCTTTTTCTAAATTGAAATAAAATATCCATGTAACATTGTTACATATAAGGATATACCATGACACTTCAAATTCATAATTAATAAAACATTTTTTACTTTTCAATATATTTTTTCCTGATGTGCGCCTCATAAAGACTGGTAGCCTTTACACGTGTAACTTGTTGTTTTTGTTGGCCAACCAAAGCGGCACTACAGTCAAACCGGTTCCATGTGTAGCAGTAAAGTGAGAGTTCACTAATGCAAAATGGAATTAAAAGTTAGATAAATGAAAAGGAGTAGGCTACAACGCGCAACCAACGAAACTAACGTAGCAGGCATTAAAGAAACTCCTGAGCGGGATGCCCCACATTCTGGTCATGACAGAGAGGAAATAATTGTCAGGAGGTTCTCTTCTGCACTGTTCAACCAATCAAGTAAATTTGGAGGAGGAGTTAAGATGGAGTGTCGACCTTGTTTCTATTCCAGGTGGAAACCATTTCAGAGCAAGCTTGCACTTGCTGTAGCTAGCTGCTAGCCAGATATTAGCTAGCTGCTAGCCAGATATTAGCTAGCTGCTAGCCAGATATTAGCTAGCGACAAAAGTTGTCACCAACAAAATTGGTATGTGGTGTCTGTCGACTTTGTCAAAAACTTCATCAGGAAGAAAGACTGGCACTAGCTATAGGTGACCAAATTCACATAGAAATGTGAGTTATAGATTTGTCTAAGCGGAAGACCTGTTCTATGTGCGCTATTTCTATGCTTCCCATTCTTAAATTTAGTTTTTGTGTCTTACTTTTGGTTTTGTACACCAGTTGAAAATACAATATTTTTGGTTATGGAAAATATATTATACAGCGGTTTAGATGGTTCAGTGATTCTCTACGCAATGACTGCTTGCATTGTCACAAACTGAAATTAGGCGAACTTCGAAATTTTGCAATCAGGAAATGGCAGAGCGATTTCAGCATATTGCATCTTTAAGGTTAGGTAAGGGTTATGTTTAAGCTTAGGTTTAGGGTAGGGATGTCCCAAGGATCCCAGATAGCGCTGACCATCCTCAATTAGCCTAGCTAGATATAGCTGGCTAGCTTAGATAGCTAGCTTCTCTAGGCTACTCCAGTCAAGACAGGCACTGTTATATGGGATGATCAATGACATTGTGGCTGCTACAAGTTATCTAGTCTTTGCTGTAGCAAAGTTGACTTGGCTACTGCGTATCTTTCCTTCCTGTCCACTCCCCTCACATATCCCATTTCAGCTCACCCGATGCAGCAATAGTGGCAGCCGCCGCAGTGCACAGGTTAAAAACGTAAGTAAAAAAATATATACACACTGCTCAAAAAAATAAAGAGAACACTTAAACAACACAATGTAACTCCAAGTCAATCACACTTCTGTGAAATCAAACTGTCCACTTAGGAAGCAACACTGATTGACAATAAATTTTACATGCTGTTGTGCAAATGGAATAGACAACAGGTGGAAATTATAGGCAATTAGCAAGACACCCCCAATAAAGGAGTGGTTCTGCAGGTGGGGACCACTGACCACTTCTCAGTTCCTATGCTTCCTGGCTGATGTTTTGGTCACTTTTGAATGCTGGCAGTGCTTTCACTCTAGTGGTAGCATGAGACGGAGTCTACAACCCACACAAGTGGCTCAGGTAGTGCAGCTCATCCAGGCTGGCACATCAATGCGAGCTGTGGCAAGAAGGTTTGTTGTGTCTGTCAGCATAGTGTCCAGAGCATGGAGGCGCTACCAGGAGACAGGCCAGTACATCAGGAGACGTGGAGGAGGCCGTAGGAGGGCAACAACCCAGCAGCAGGACCGCTACCTCCGCCTTTGTGCAAGGAGGAGCAGGAGGAGCACTGCCAGAGCCCTGCAAAATGACCTCCAGCAGGCCACAAATGTGCATGTGTCTGCTCAAACGGTCAGAAACAGACTCCATGAGGGTGGTATGAGGGCCCGACGTCCACAGGTGGGGGTTGTGCTTACAGCCCAACACCGTGCAGGACGTTTGGCATTTGCCAGAGGACACCAAGATTGGGAAATTCGCCACTGGCGCCCTGTGCTCTTCACAGATGAAAGCAGGTTCACACTGGGCACGTGACAGAGTTTGGAGACGCCGTGGAGAACGTTCTGCTGCCTGCAACATCCTCCAGCATGACCGGTTTGGCGGTGGGTCAGTCATGGTGTGGGGTGGCATTTCTTTGGGGGGCCGCACAGCCCTCCATGTGCTCACCAGAGGTAGCCTGACTGCCATTAGGTACCGAGATGAGATCCTCAGACCCCTTGTGAGACCATATGCTGGTGCGGTTGGCCCTGGGTTCCTCCTAATGCAAGACAATGCTAGACCTCATGTGGCTGGAGTGTGTCAGCAGTTCCTGCAAGAGGAAGGCATTGATGCTATGGACTGGCCCGCCCGTTCCCCAGACCTGAATCCAATTGAGCACATCTGGGACATCATGTCTCACTCCATCCACCAACGCCACGTTGCACCACAGACTGTCCAGGAGTTGGCGGATGCTTTACATTTACATTTAAGTCATTTAGCAGACGCTCTTATCCAGAGCGACTTACAAATTGGTGCATTCACCTTATGATATCCAGTGGAACAACCACCTTATGATATCCAGTGGAACAACCACTTTACAATAGTGCATCTAAATCTTTTGGGGGGGTGTTAGAAGGATTACTTTATCCTATCCCAGGTATTCCTTAAAGAGGTGGGGTTTCAGGTGTCTCCGGAAGGTGGTGATTGACTCCGCTGTCCTGGCGTCGTGAGGGAGCTTGTTCCACCATTGGGGTGCCAGAGCAGCGAACAGTTTTGACTGGGCTGAGCGGGAACTGTGCTTCCTCAGAGGTAGGGAGGCGAGCAGGCCAGAGGTGGATGAACGCAGTGCCCTTGTTTGGGTGTAGGGCCTGATCAGAGCCTGAAGGTACGGAGGTGCCGTTCCCCTCACAGCTCCGTAGGCAAGCACCATGGACTTGTAGCGGATGCGAGCTTCAACTGGAAGCCAGTGGAGAGATCGGAGGAGCGGGGTGACGTGAGAGAACTTGGGAAGGTTGAACACCAGACGGGCTGCGGCGTTCTGGATGAGTTGTAGGGGTTTAATGGCACAGGCAGGGAGCCCCGCCAACAGCGAGTTGCAGTAATCCAGACGGGAGATGACAAGTGCCTGGACTAGGACCTGCGCCGCTTCCTGTGTGAGGCAGGGTCGTACTCTGCGAATGTTGTAGAGCATGAACCTACAGGATCGGGTCACCGCCTTGATGTTAGTGGAGAACGACAGGGTGTTGTCCAGAGTCACGCCAAGGTTCTTAGCACTCTGGGAGGAGGACACAAGGGAGTTGTCAACCGTGATGGCGAGATCATGGAACGGGCAGTCCTTCCCCGGGAGGAAGAGCAGCTCCGTCTTGCCGAGGTTCAGCTTGAGGTGGTGAGCCGTCATCCACACTGATATGTCTGCCAGACATGCAGAGGTGCGATTCGCCACCTGGTTATCAGAAGGGGGAAAGGAGAAGATTAATTGTGTGTCGTCTGCGTAGCAATGATAGGAGAGACCATGTGAGGATATGACCGAGCCAAGTGACTTGGTGTATAGTGAGAATAGGAGAGGGCCTAGAACAGAGCCCTGGGGGACACCAGTGGTGAGAGCACGTGGTGCGGAGACAGATTCTCGCCACGCGACCTGTCAGGTAGGACGCAATCCAAGCGTGGGCCGCGCCGGAGATGCCCAGCTCGGAGAGGGTGGAGAGGAGGATCTGATGGTTCACAGTATCAAAGGCAGCAGATAGGTCTAGAAGGATGAGAGCAGAGGAGAGAGAGTTAGCTTTAGCAGTGCGGAGAGCCTCCGTGACACAGAGAAGAGCAGTCTCAGTTGAATGCCCAGTCTTGAAACCTGACTGATTAGGATCAAGAAGGTCATTCTGAGAGAGATAGCAGGAGAGCTGGCCAAGGACGGCACGTTCAAGAGTTTTGGAGAGAAAAGAAAGAAGGGATACTGGTCTGTAGTTGTTGATATCGGAGGGATCCAGTGTAGGTTTTTTCAGAATGGGTGCAACTCTCGCTCTCTTGAAGACGGAAGGGACGTAGCCAGCGGTCAAGGATGAGTTGATGAGCGAGGTGAGGTAGGGGAGAAGGTCTCCGGAAATGGTCTGGAGAAGAGAGGGGATAGGGTCAAGTGGGCAGGTTGTTGGGCGGCCGGCCGTCACGAGACGCGAGATTTCATCTGGAGAGAGAGGGGAGAAAGAGGTCAAAGCACAGGGTAGGGCAGTGTGAGCAGGACCAGCGGTGTCGTTTGGCTTAGCAAACGAGGATCGGATGTCATCAGCCTTCTTTTCAAAATGGTTGACGAAGTCATCCGCAGAGAGAGAGGAGGGGGGGGGAGGAGGATTCAGGAGGGAGGAGAAGGTAGCAAAGAGCTTCCTAGGGTTAGAGGCAGATGCTTGGAATTTAGAGTGGTAGAAAGTGGCTTTAGCAGCAGAGACAGAAGAGGAAAATGTAGAGAGGAGGGCGTGAAAGGATGCCAGGTCCGCAGGGAGGCGAGTTTTCCTCCATTTCCGCTCGGCTGCCCGGAGCCCTGTTCTGTGAGCTCGCAGTGAGTCGTCGAGCCACGGCGCAGGAGTGGAGGACCGAGCCGGCCTGGAGGATAGGGGACAGAGAAAATCGAAGGATGCAGAAAGGGAGGAGAGGAGGGTTGAGGAGGCAGAATCAGGAGATAGGTTGGAGAAGGTTTGAGCAGAGGGAAGAGATGATAGGATGGAAGAGGAGAGAGTAGCGGGAGACAGAGAGCGAAGGTTGGGACGGCGCAATACCATCCGAGTAGGGGCAGAGTGAGAAGTGTTGGATGAGAGCGAGAGGGAAAAGGATACAAGGTAGTGGTCGGAGACTTGGAGGGGAGTTGCAATGAGATTAGTGGAAGAACAGCATCTAGTAAAGATGAGGTCAAGCGTATTGCCTGCCTTGTGAGTAGGGGGGGAAGGTGAGAGGGTGAGGTCAAAGGAGGAGAGGAGTGGAAAGAAGGAGGCAGAGAGGAATGAGTCAAAGGTAGACGTGGGGAGGTTAAAGTCACCCAGAACTGTGAGAGGTGAGCCATCCTCAGGGAAGGAATTTATCAAGGCATCAAGCTCATTGATGAACTCTCCAAGGGAACCTGGAGGGCGATAAATGATAAGGATGTTAAGCTTGAAAGGGCTGGTAACTGTGACAGCATGGAATTCAAATGAGGAGATAGACAGATGGGTCAGGGGAGAAAGAGAGAATGTCCACTTGGGAGAGATGAGGATTCCAGTGCCACCACCCCGCTGGCTCGATGCTCTAGGGGTATGCGAGAACACGTAGGCAGACGAGGAGAGAGCAGTAGGAGTAGCAGTGTTATCTGTGGTAATCCATGTTTCCGTCAGCGCCAGGAAGTCTAGGGACTGGAGGGTAGCATAGGCTGAGATGAACTCAGCCTTGTTGGCCACAGACCGGCAGTTCCAGAGGCTGCCGGAGACCTGGAACTCCACGTGGGTCGTGCGCGCTGGGACCACCAGGTTAGAGTGGCAGCGGTCACGCGGTGTGAAGCGTTTGTATGGCCTGTGCAGAGGGGAGAGAACGGGGATAGCCAGACACATAGTTGACAAGCTACAGAAGAGGCTACGCTAATGCAAAGGAGATTGGAATGACAAGTGGACTACACGTCTCGAATGTTCAGAAAGTTAAGCTTACGTTGCGAAAATCTTATTGACGAAAGTGACAAATGCTAGCTAACTAACACAACACTACACTAATCAAGTCGTTCCGTTGTAATGTAATAGTTTCTACAGTGCTGCTAGTCGGTAGAGGTCGGCTATTATACAAAAGCAACTTTGTAGCTAGCTAACATAACATAACACTAATCAAGACGTTCCTTTGTAATGTATTTAGTTTCTACAATGCTGCTCGTCGGTAATAGTTGGCTGGGTATGGAACAATGGCGTCGCGGGGGACGGAAATAGCTGGCTAGCTAACCTAGCTAACCTCGATAATTACTAAACTACACAATTATCAAGCTATGACAAAGACGGCTATGTAGCTAGCTAGCGAACACTGCGCTAGTCAAATCATTCCGTTGTAATGTAATAGTTTCTACAGTGCTGCTAGTCGGTAGAGGTTGGCTATTATACAAAAGCAACTTTGTAGCTAGCTAACATAACACTAATCAAGACGTTCCTTTGTAATGTATTCAGTTTCTACAATGCTGCTCATCGGTAATAGTTGGCTAGGTATGGAACAATGGCGTCGCGGGGGACGGAAGTAGCTGGCTAGCTAACCTAGCTAACCTCGATAATTACTAAACTACACAATTATCAAGTTATGACAAAGACAGCTATGTCCAGGTCTGGGAGGAGATCCCTCAGGAGACCATCCGCCACCTCATCAGGAGCATGCCCAGGCGTTGTAGGGAGGTCATACAGGCACGTGGAGGCCACACACACTACTGAGCCTCATTTTGACTTGTTTTAAGGACATTACATCAAAGTTGGATCAGCCTGTAGTGTGGTTTTCCACTTTAATTTTGAGTGTGACTCCAAATCCAGACCTCCATGGGTTGATAAATTGGATTTCCATTGATTATTTTTGTGTGATTTTTTTTTTGTTAGCACATTCAACTATGTAAAGAAAAAAGTATTTAATAAGATTATTTCATTCATTCTGATCTAGGATGTGTTATTTTAGTGTTCCCTTTATTTTTTTGAGCAGTATATATATTACAAATATACATTTACAAGCAAATAAATCAACAACAAAAAACTGATATTCGAATAGTGAAATTATTTCAAACGCCCATCCCTACTTTACGGTGGTATTATGTTTTACTATTTTCTTATTTAGGGGAAAAAAGCTGTTTGAAAATTGCTCAGAAGTTGCAATGATTATGTACCAAAATATATTGGCTTGCAGCTCCTCTGATGCTCCAGAGCTTTTGTTTCATTTAAGCCAGTAGTTTTAAAAGTAGTGCCCAAGCCAAAATGGGTCCCCGAAAATTATGCACAATTGTATAGTACGTCATCCATTTCGTATGATATGTTACATTTTGCAATTCTTATTAGTGTTGCACGGTATACTGACACTTCTGTACTTTTTCGATACTAGAACATGAAAAACGGTTCAGTGCAAGAATAAAATAATTGTGTCATGTGTATCATGCCATCGACTGATTTGAGACAGGATCAAGTCTCTGTCAGCGTAGCCGATGTCCCCTTATAGAGTGAGAGCACAGTGCCAGCTCCACTTACCCATTGCTAGCTTTAGCCTGCCGTAAGGAACCATTGAACTCACTGGGAGTGTGGGCTGCATCACCACTTATGCTGCACAGAAGTTAACACACTTGAATAATGCAACACGGCATGTAGCAATGTTGAAACTGCTAATTACTGCTCCCAGAACAATGTCCAGGTCTTGCATTGTAGTGCTATAGCAGACTAGAGCACTACAATGCAAGACCGGTAGCTTTCAGCTTTGTAGGCTAACTTTCTTTGCTAGCTTACAGCTGAAGCCAGCATCAATTCACGACCCTAGTACCTTGTTTGTGATAATATGCTAACATAATGCAAAATATTGCTGATTTATAAAGCTGATTGCATTCAAAAATGTCCAATGTAATGATTTTGAACTCAAAATATCTGTCCGGCTCAAGTGCCATTCTGTGACTTTGGCTAATACGCCTTTTTTGCAGTCGAATCGTTTTGGTATCAACACTAATTCTAATTCAACACTAATTGTTATGAAACGTTACGAATTCCAATTTGTACAATATGTTACAAATTTGTAAGTGCGAAGGGATACTTCTGGATTTTGGGAATGAAGCCCTTTATCTACTTCCCCAGAATAACCTGTTCTTTTAATTTTGATTGTCCTTTCCTGGTAATGGCAAAATATAGCTTACATTATATTGCAGCACCAGACAATAATTGTCTGTATAATAATTTTTTTTCATTAATATATATATATATTTGATCATACTGCATATATTTTAATCAAATAACAGAGTCAGTCTTTGAGGATGCAAAAAAAGTGCAGTGTAAAAAAGGTGGAGTGGTTTGGGTCAGGAGCTTGATCACTGCCTAGATACATTTTCTAATATTAGAACATTTCCTTGATTTGCCTGAGCTTCTCTGGTGACTCTGGAGCACATGGCCAAACAGCAGCCAATGAGAGGCCAGACTTAGTTTCCCTCTCTCTAGCAACAGTGAGTTTATTGCCTTTTTATTCATTAATTATTTTCTGTGGTCTCCCTCAGCCATTTGGGCTCTCCTGATAGCAAAGTGTGTCATCTCTTGACTGAATAAAAGTAAGGGGGGAAAAAAGGGATGGATCCAGTGACGACCAGCCTGCCAGCTGCTGCCTTGAAATGTGGGCTGCACTCCATGTGTAGGATTGTAACAGAGATGATTCTCCATTCAACTGGTATTAGTTGCAGCACTTTTTTTTTTTTTTTTTGCTGTGGAATAAAATGCTGAAGTGGACCACCACGGAGTGTGGGATGATTGCAGTTGTCTTCTGCAAGATTGTGAATATAAACAAACAAAATGGCAGAGGAATGGAATTTTTTGGCAGGGGGGAGACGCAAGGGGAGGGAGAGACGGAAGGGGAGGGGGGAGACGCAAGGGGAGGGGGATTGCCGGCTGTGGTTGGGTATGCCAGTGCCACTTGTCTACCCTGGCAACTCTTCTTTTTTTTTTTTGACACCGAGGATGTCAGACAGAGAGCCTTGGTGAGTCTCTCCAGTTTCTCTCTGCCCAAAAGTGGGGTGAGTAGTGTTGCCCAACGGTACGTCCTGTAATCATGATAACTATTTAACGTTTTATAGCGGTGATATTAGGACAGACTATTACGAGAATGTTTGCTTGCTTTTCAAGTGGGGAGTTTGTCTGAGGGTTGAAGTGCGCATACCCCCGGATATGAAGAGAGAGGTGTACAGTTTGAATTTTTCCTGTTATTTAGACTTTAGCAGCAACCTATCATATCCACTCAACATACTTTACTGCTCTAAACCGGGCATCACAGCGAGTAGTTTAGTTTATTTGGACGTTTTCGAGCGATGCCCCAAAACTCTGGTGGCTGCTGAGCTCTTGTTTCCTGAGTCACAAGCCCAACCCCTCCATTACACCCCCTCTGTCTTTTGATTTTCTTTTTGTCATCAATTCAGCCAGGGGGAAAAAAGGAGATTTAATCTCGCCTTACATTGTGGGATCAAACACTAGACTGAAAGCCTAATGTCTCTCTGAGGCACAGTTGCCGTTTTTGACTTAGTCGCTTTTCAAAATATTTTTGCTTCACTCTTGCTGAAGCTACAGTACGCAAAAACAAAGGTAGTTGACAATTTGTCTTTTGACCGTGGATACAGTCGTTTAGGTCTTCATGTTTTAAGATAGGATTTTCCTACTGTGGCTCTGACTTAACTGACAAAATGTACCATTTTGACACTTAACTAGTCTTGAATAATTTATTAGGCCTAGGTGAGATCTGAAAAACCGTGATGTAATGCTGGGTCTACATAGCCGTTGAGGACCTCATTTACCATATTGACTGAAATGAAGCAAGTATGAATGAACGCATGGGAAAGATGTTTTTCTGCAATGAATTATATCAGATTATAAGAGCAAGGCGCATCTTGCATCGAAAGGTCTTTCTTTCAATCTTGTTGCATTGAAGGGTTTTGGCACGATTAGGCAACTTTTTGGAGAAGGCTGACAAAATATTTCTTAAGCAGCAGAACAGTCTTAAGTGGGTCATAATAACCCCTTTTCCCATAATCAAAAACGGTCACAAGTGAAACTGCATCCTTTGATTTTGATGCTTTAAAACTGTAAGGCTCGTCTTATTTCCTGATTCTAACGTTTGCTATTGCACACGTATTTATCCATGTGATCCTTTTCAGAGCATCACCGATTTTTATTTTTTTATTTTTTATTTTTTATTGAGAGAACTGCGGTATAGTTATGTGACTTATTTCAAAATAGTTGTTTCAAATTGAGATTTGAAAATGTGATGCAATCTGATTTGGGGAGTCTGTGGAAAGTTATGACGCAGTAGCATCAGCCGATCCGTCCATCCCAAACAGGATTGCACAAATGCGTTGCACTGCGTTTTCATGCTTTGCGGCGGTGACACAGGGATGCTTTGCTTATTGTAGGCTACTGCGTATCTGTAGAATACATACTGTAGGATAATGTCTTAAATTTATGTATTATTTTTTACATTATCAATGTATTTTCCACTAGAAGCCCACTTTTTGTATTTTTTTTTTTTCTCTGCAGGTTGTCACTGTCCAGAACGTGAGGAGCCTGAGAAAATCAACGACTGTTGGACTGTCCTACTATGCCTCCACCCCCACAGACGACAGAGGTTGACTGAAGAGACCAACACTGGGCCTCAGTTAGGTTTCGAGCTGTCTAGCTCGTTTTTGCTGCTTGAAGGAGCATGTTGCCAACGCTGTCCCTCTGCTCCATCATTTGGTTAAACCGGGGTATCAAGCTGAGGAAAGTGCTCCACTGCGCCAACACCGGCCAGCTCTAAGGCAGGAGCACCCAACCTACCTTGCTGTATAGACTCGACCATTTCAGCAATGCTTCTAAGCTTCAGTTGATAGATCTTTGGCCCTAAACGACCACTACTCCAAGCAAAATCATCATCGTTTCCTGGTTGCCGTAGCATTGGGCCGACTTTCGCATCCTCTCTGCGTCTTCGGCAGCTTTTATCGGTTTCTTAAAATGGCGGTCGATGGTTTCCAGTATCGTGCCCTCTACATCTACACCAAGGACTTGGAGGAAGACATTGACCTGCAGCCCGGGGACATTCTGACCGTCAGCAAGGCCTCCCTGGACTTCAAGGAGTGGGATGAGGAGCGTCCCGAGCTCCTGGGCTGGCTGCTGGGCTTCAACGAACGCACTAAGCAGAGGGGGGACTTCCCAGGGACATATGTCCAGTTCGTGGGCCCCGTGAGGATGGCACCGCCACCCAGTCAGCCTCGCTCCCAAAGACCCCTCCCAGCAGCCCCGGGGCCTGAGCCACAACAAGGTAAAGCCTGAAGCCAATATATTTCACTATTGATTTCTCATATTCTGTTTTATTGATTGATTGTTTCTTCAGAGATATGTCACCAGCATTTTAGTTTGTATGAATATTTTCTGTCCTAAAAATATTTTTGAGATGTTGATTGATACTCCAATGAAGATGCCCTTCAACATCAAGGAGAGTTGTGCATTCCTCTCGAAATTGTTACAATCTCCAGCAGTGTTTTTTGAAAGGGAACAGAAATAATTGAATGCAAAGCCCATATTTGTTAGAAAATGTTAATATTGGCTACTAATGATATTTGTCTGGAAGGAAGTGTTGGTTTGCCCTGCTCTTAGCTTATTGTTTTTGGAGTTGTCGAAAGCTTTGACGTTTTACTGTGACCGCACACTGACCCTTCTAATCTACCCTAAAGAGCTGTCATAGGCCTTTCCCTCATTCCAAACACAACTAACAAATGCTCATTTGAACCTAATCTAGTTACTGACCTGACTCTCTTGGTCAAGTTTTCTTCAGACTGTCTTGTATATTTTGCCTTGACCCTCCATTCAACTCTCCTGCGAAGGATAGGATTGAGTTGCAATCAACCGTGTTGTGACCCAGAGCCCATTACTGACTTTATTTGGATCGTATGATGTAGATGTTCAATAACGGTCGACATTTTTCAACTAACTATATCCACCAACCCTAGCTTTATGGTACGACGCAAACTTTTTATATACCCATTACACTGATTTGACTAAACTCCCTATACACATATGAGAGGTTATTAAGTCATTTAGGAACTGAGTTTGCATTTCTAATGGGCTGCTCCTGAGTACAGGAATGTTCCAGTTTAATTTATTATGAATAAGCCAAATTGTCAGGGAACATAATATCACATTGTTTCACCAAGCGATAAACTCTCCGGCCATTTAATCTCGCAACTACTATATTACTGCATAAATATATGGATGATTTAATATAAATTCATGAAGTATTTTTACTGAGGTGCCCGGCCAACTCAAATATACCCTTGGCTTTGGCCCTTCCTCAGCAAGGCCAACTTATGCATTTGCTAGTTCTTCTCCACTCCTAGTTTTCTCTCTCACTCCCTCGCATTCGTTCTTTATTAGGAATGCCAGTGGTTCATCGGGCCAAAATGAATACAACAAAAAAAAGATATCTGGCCACTTATGTGATTTGTGTCTGGATGAAAATACACATTCCTTCTCTGTCAAAAGTAATGTTCCCCCAAAGCTCCCTTCTGCCCTTTAGTGAAAGATGCGCTTAGCACCATCTCCCAACACATCATGAACTTTGAATTGCCTGTCGTTTTGGCGATTTAGGTTTTCATCACTTAGGCTGTACAGTGACTCATTTGTAATTCGTGTTCACTCATTTGGTAAGCATGCCAGTGCAGGCCTATTTAGCCCGAGTACAGGCCTGCTGCGAACTCATCTGTCATGCGTGACATTTTAACTGGAATCCTGCAAGCATTTTATTATGCTACCTGGAAATGAACATGATGAATGTTTTACTTGAAAAGAAGCAATGGTAGAGCTTAAGGGTAAGCTGGAGTGAATTTTGGGGGGGGGGGGTATAATTTTGGATGATATTATATCGATACTTTGACTCCCAAATATCGATTTGTTACAGATGCAGTACCAGTCAAAAGTTTGGACACCTACTCATTCAAGTTTTTTTTTTTTTATCTTGACTATGTTCTACATTGTAGAAAACTAGTGAAGGCATCACAACTATGTTATAACTACACATATATATGGAATCATTTAGTAACCCATTTTTTTTAACCTCTCTAGGGTAGGTAGGATGAAATCGTCCCAACTACGTAACAGCCAGTGGAATCCTGTGGCGTGTTATTCAAATACCTTAGAAATGCTATTACTTCAATTTCTCAAACATATGACTATTTTACACCATTTTAAAGACAAGACTCTCGTTAATCTAACCACACTGTCCGATTTCAAAAAGGCTTTACAACGAAAGCAAAACATTAGATTATGTCAGCAGAGTACCCAGCCAGAAATAATCAGACACCCATTTTTCAAGCTAGCATATAATGTCACATAAATCCAAACCACAGCTAAATGCAGCACTAACCTTTGATGATCTTCATCAGATGACACCCCTAGGACATTATGTTATACAATACATGCATGTTTTGTTCAATCAAGTTCATATTTATATCAAAAAACAGCTTTTTACATTAGCATGTGACGTTCAGAACTAGCATACCCCCCGCAAACTTCCGGTGAATTTACTAAATTACTCACAATAAACGTTCACAAAATACATAACAATTATTTTAAGAATTATAGATACAGAACTCCTCTATGCACTCGCTATGTCCGATTTTAAAATAGCTTTTCGGTGAAAGCACATTTTGCAATATTCTAAGTAGATAGCCCGGCATCACAGG
The DNA here is from genome assembly GCF_901001165.1 of Salmo trutta. Taxonomy (NCBI): domain Eukaryota; kingdom Metazoa; phylum Chordata; class Actinopteri; order Salmoniformes; family Salmonidae; genus Salmo; species Salmo trutta. The sequence continues at coordinate 13,987,597 of NC_042977.1, forward strand.
GCTAGCTATTTACACACCCACCAAGTTTAGCTCTCACCAAAGTCAGATTTACTATAAGAAAAATGTTATTACCTTTGCTGTTCTTCGTCAGAATGCACTCCCAGGACTTCTACTTCAATAACAAATGTTGGTTTGGTCCCAAATAATCCATAGTTATATCCAAATAGCGCCGTTTTGTTCGTGCGTTCAAGACACTATCCGAAAGGGTAAATAAGGGTTACGCGCTCGACGCGTTTAGTGACAAAAAAATTCTAAATATTCCATTACTGTACTTCGAAGCATGTCAACCGCTGTTTCAAATAAATTTTTAAGCCATTTTTCTCGTAAAAAAGCGATAATATTCCGACCGGGAAAGCGTGTTTACGTTCAAAGAGGGAGAAAATAAAAACATGGGATCCCCTCGTGCACGAGCCTCAGTCTGATGGTCCTCTGATCGACCACCATCCAAACGCGCTTAAGTTTTTCAACCAGCAGCTGGAATTACATCATTCAGCTTTTTCCCGGGTTCTGAGAGCCTATGGGAGCCGTAGGAAGTGTCACGTTACAGCAAAGATCCTAAATTTTCAATAAACAGAGCCAAGAAGCCCAAGGAATGGTCAGAGAGGGTACTTCCTGTTTGGAATCTTCTCAGGTTTTTGCCTGCCATATGAGTTCTGTTATACTCACAGACGCCATTCAAACAGTTTTAGAAACTTTAGGGTGTTTTCTATCCAAAGCCAATAATTATATGCATATTCTCGTTTCTGGGCAGTAGTAATAACCAGATTAAATCGGGTACGTTTTTTATCCGGCCGTGTAAATACTGCCCCCTAGCCCTAACAGATTAAACAAATCAAAATATATTTGAGATTTGAGATTGTTCAAAGTAGCCACCCTTTGCCTTGATGACAGCTTTGCACACTTGGCATTCTCTCAACCAGCTTCACCTGGAATGCTTTTCCAAACGTCTTGAAGGATTTCCCACATATGCTGAGCACTTATTGGCTGCTTTTCCTTCACTCTGCGGTCCAACTCATCCCAAACCATCTCAATTGGGTTGAGGTTGGGTGATTGTGAAGGCCAGGTCATCTGATGCAGCACTCCATCACTCCTTCTTGGTCAAATAGCCCTTACACAGCCTGGAGGTGTGTTGGGTCATTGTCCTGTTGAAAAACAAATGATAGTTCCACTAAGCTCAAACCAGATGGGATGGCGTACCACAGCATTCTGCAGCGATAGCCATGCTGGTTAAGTGTGCCTTGAATTGTAAATAAATCACAGACAGTGTCACCAGCAAAGCACCATCACACCTCCTCCATGCTTCACGGTGGGAACCACATATGCGGAGATCATCCGTTCACATGCCATGTCTTTGTGACATAGAGTGTTGTAGCCAAAAATCTCAAATTTGGACTCATTAGACCAAAGGACAGATTTCCACCGTGTTTCTTGTCGCAAGCAAGTCTCTCTTTCTTATTGTTGTCCTTTAGTAGTGGTTTCTTTGCAGCAATTTGACCACAAAGGCCTGATTTTTACGCAGTCTCCTCTGAAAAGTTGATGTTGATGTGTCTGTTACTTGAACTCTGTGAAGCATTTATTTGGGCTGCAATTTCTGAGGCTGGTAACTCTAATTTATCCTCTGCAGCAGAGGTAACTCTGGGTCTTCCTTTCCTGTGGCGGTCCTCATGAGAGCCAGTTTCATCAGAGTGTTTCATGGTTTTTGCAACTGCACTTGAAGAAACCTTCAAAGATCTTGAAATTTGCATTTGCCTGTCCCCACCCATGGCTGTGCCCCTGCCCAGTCATGTGAAATCCATAGATTAGGGCCTAATTACTTCATTTAATTGACACTTTTCCTCAAACGTTTTATGAGATTGGAGAACACATTTTTAAGAGGGATCAATTCAAACCACAGGTTTTCAGTGGGTTTCAAGTACGGAGACTTTTGTGACTTAAATTGATTTTGTGGTCAATTTAACAATTTCTTTGTGTTTTTTTTATGTGTGCTTGGGGTCATTGTCTTGCTGAAAGATACACTTGCAGCCAAGTTTCAGCCTCCTGGCAGAGGCAACCAGGTTTTCTGGCCAAATTGTCCTGGTACTTGGTAAAGTACGCTTAACGACATGAAAATAGAGCTCTTATGCCACGCACCCCATTGGTATGTTTGGTGTTGGGAAAAAACGGAGGCTTATGCAGAAAGGTTCCTAATACTTACTGGTGGTGGATCTTTGTTATGGGGCTATTTTGATTCCACTGGTCCCTGGGGCCTTGTTAAAACCAACAGCATCATGAACTTTACCAAGTACCTGGACATTTTAGCCAGAAACCTGGTTGCTTCTGCCAGGAGAGTGAAACTTGGCTGCAAGTATTGGAAACAGGGGTGGGAATAATACAAACATATTTTATTTTGTATTACTTGTTAAATAAAATATAAACTCAGCAAAAGAAGAAACGTCCTCTCACTGTCAAGTGCGTTTATTTTCAGCAAACTTAACATGTATAAATATTTGTATGAACATAACAAGATTCAACAACTGAGACATAAACTGAACAAGTTCCACAGAAATGGAATAATGTGTCCCTGAACAAAAGGGGAGTCAAAATCAAAAGTAACAGTCAGTATCTGGTGTGGCCACCAGCTGCATTAAGTACTGCAGGACTGCATCAGATTTGCCAGTTCTTGCTGTGAGATGTTACCCCACTCTTCCACCAAGGCACCTGCAAGTTCCCAGACATTTCTGGGGGGAATGGCCCTAGCCCTAGCCCTCTGATCCAACAGGTCCCAGATGTGTTCAATGGGATTGCGATCCGGGCTCTTTGCTGGCCATGGCAGAGCACTGACATTCCTGTCTTGCAGGAAATCACGCACAGAACGAGCAGTATGGCTGGTGGCATTGTCATGCTGGAGGGTCATGTCAGAATGAGCCTGCAGGAAGGGTACCATATGAGGGAGGGGGATGCCTTCCCTGTAATGCACAGCGTTGGGATTGCCTGCAATGACGACAAGCTCAGTCCGATGATGCTGTGACACACCGCCCCAGACCATGACGGACCATCCACCTCCAAATCGATCCCGCTCCAGAGTACAGGCCTCGGTGTAACGATCATTCCTTTGACGATAAACGCGAATCCGACCATCACCCCAGGTGAGACAAAACCGTGACTCGTCAGTGAAGAGCACTTTTTGCCAGTCCTGTCTGGTCCAGCGACGGTGGGTTTGTGCCCATAGGCGACGTTGTTGCCAGTGATGTCTGGTGAGGACCTGCCTTACAATAGGCCTACAAGCCCTCCGTCCAGCCTCTCTCAGCCTATTGCGGACAGTCTGAGCACTGATGGAGGGATTGTGCGTTCCTGGTGTAACTCGGGCAGTTGTTTTTGCCATCCTGTACCTGTCCCGCAGGTGTGATGTTCGGATGTACCGATCCTGTGCAGGTGATGTTACATGTGGTCTGTCACTGCGAGGACGATCAGCTGTCCGTCCTGTCTCCCTGTAGCGCTGTCTTAGGCGTCTCACAGTACGGACATTGCAATTTAATGCCCTGGCCACATCTGCAGTCCTCATCCCTCCTTGCAGCATGCCTAAGGCACGTTCACGTAGATGAGCAGGGACCCTGGGCATCTCTTTTTGTGTGTTTTTCAGAGTCTGTAGAAAAGCCTCTTTAGTGTCCTAAGTTTTCATAACTGTGACCTTAATTGCCTAACATCTGTAAGCTGTTAGTGTCTTAACGACAGTTCCACAGGTGCATGTTCATCAATTGTTTATGGTTCATTGAACAAGCATGGGAAACAGTGTTTAAACCCTTTACAATGAAGATCTGTGAAGTTATTTGGATTTTTACAAATTATCTTTGAAAGACAGGGTCCTGAAACGGGGACGTTTCCTTTTTTTTTGCTGAGTTTATAATTCTCTGAGAAATTGTATTAGTATAATATAATTTGCCCCTTTTTTTCATAGAATATTGCTTAGTGTTTGTATTTTATCCTGTCTTTTTTGCTCATCTTTATCAAGGGAGTCGATCGTTTTGGATACTTTTTGGTTGTTGCTAGGTGGCGTTAGCTAGCGCTAGACAGCAGTTCTTGTGCAATAAATCCAGTATTTTTTTTTCATCCTAAAGCTTGTTCTTCATCTTCTTTCTAAATGCTGAGCTAACATGTTTTCAGCACTTTTATTTCCATGACTGATCAAAACGAATTTTCTCATGCTCTCTCGTCTCTGCAGCGAACCTGTACTGCCCTACCAAGCAAAAAGGCAGTAACTGCTCATTTGGTTGAAAAAGAGTTAGTCCTTTTTGTTACATTAAATACATGCTTAATCATGTGGACAAGTATCCTGCCTTTATTGTGTTTTGAAGAAAATGGGGATCATGTTAGCAGTAACTGCATAAAGTTACTGTAAAACCAAGGTAAATAAAAGCAATTTTTCTCAGTTCCACGCTATGAGCAGTTACTGCCTTTTTGCTTGGTAGGGCAGTATAGTGAGCCATATGTTTGGAACATCATCGCAATAAAATCGCAGTATCAAATCACATTGAATATAGAATTGTGGGAATTGCAATACATAAGTATCCCGACAATATCGCACCGTGAGATCCCTGGCACTTCCCAGTCCTTGTAAATGTATAGACCTAGGTCAGACTGGGTTGTCAGGAGAGGTCCTCCTCAGAGTTGATGATCGGTGAGAGAAACCAGTTGGGCAGCAGAGATTTCTCTGATTTGGGTAGAGCTGGGGAGTCATGCCAAATGCTCTGCCAACAGAGACAGTGGAGCCAGAAGGGAGGGAGTAGGGCTTGGCACAGCACCAACAATGCATTGTAGATTAGGAATGGGTAGGTCCACATTTTACAGATATAATCTTTATCTTCCTCAAGAAATGGAGGCCCTAGTTGTGTGAATAGATTGACCGAGTGAAGCCTACTCGTTGTGTACACTTTTTTTTTTCTCTCATATGTACAGTGCCTTCAGAAAGTATTCATACCCCTTGACTTCCCACATGTTTCCAAATGTAATTAAAAGTGAAAAGATAATGTCTTGTGTCAATAAGTATTAAACACTTTTCTTATGGCAAGCATAAATAAAATGTGCTTAAAACAAGTCATAGGTTACATTTTTTTAATTACTACTCCGTGTGTGACCACACAGACACACACACACACACACACACACACACACACACACACACACACACTACTGTTCAAACGTTTGGGGTCACCTAGAAATGTCCTTGTTTTTGAAAGAAAAGCAACAAAAAAATGTTTAAAACAAATAACATCAAATTGATCAGAAATACAGTGTAGACATTGTTAATGTTGTAATTGACTATTGTAGCTGGAAACGGCTTTTAACATTTTTTTTTTTAATGGAATATCTACATAGGCGTACAGAGGCCCATTTTCAGCAACCATCACTCCTGTGTTCCAATGGCATGTTGAGTTAGCTAATCCAAGTTTATCATTTTAAAAGGCTAATTGATCATTAGAAAACCCTTTTGCAATTATGTTAGCACACCTGAAAACTGTTGTTCTGATTTAAAGAAGCAATAAAATGTGCCTTCTTTAGACTAGTTGAGTATCTGGAGCATCAGCATTTGTGGGTTTGATTTACAGTCTCAAAATGGCCAGAAACAAATAATTTTCTTATGCAACTCGTCAGTCTATTCTTGTTCTGAGAAATGAAGGCTATTCCATGTGAGAAATTGCCAAGAAACTGAATATCTCATACAATGCTTTGTACTACACCTTTCACAGAACAGCACAAACTGTCTCTAACCAGAATAGAAAGAGTGGGAGACCCCGGTGCACAACTGAGCAAGTGGACAAGTACATTAGTGTCTAGTTTGAGAAACAGATGCCTCACAAGTCCTCAACTGGCAGCTTCATTAAATAGTACCCGTAAAACACCAGTCTCAACGTAAATGGTGAAGAGGCGACTCTGGGATGCTGGCCTTCTAGGCAGTTCCGCTGTCCAGTGTCTGTGTTCTTTTGCCCATCTTAATCTTTTCATTTTATTGGCCAGTCTGAGATATGGCTTTTTCTTTGCAACTCTGCCTAGAAGGCCAGCATCCCGGAGTCACCTCTTCACTGTTGATGTTGAGACTGGTGTTTTGCAGGTACTATTTAATGAAGCTGATTTCATCATACATGTCAATCAGGGAAGTTTCAACTATGTCGGTCCGTGGCCTCATCTATCGTTAGTCCTCGTCCTCGGTGCGCACTGTCACTGTGTCCGTTTCCATCTTGTCCAGCTGTGTCTGTAACATTTCACGTAAACCCTGTTTCTTGTCTGCATCGAAGTAGCGGTCCTTGTACCTAGCATCGAGCATGGTGGCAACACAGTAAAGAGACTCAGAGAGAACGTAACCCAATCCCTTGTTCACAGCCTCTAGTAGAGTATTTTTGCAAGTTTTAACCCCACGGTCTGTGTGGGCAGTGTTGTTGAGCAGGCGTTTCAATACCATGACAGAGGGTATTATGTCTGCTGCAGACGCAGTTTTTTAACTTTTTTTTATTTCACCTTTATTTAACCAGGTAGGCAAGTTGAGGGAACAAGTTCTCATTTTACAATTGCGACCTGGCCAAGATAAAGCAAAGCAGTTTGAAACATACAACAACACAGAGTTACACATGGAGTAAAACAAACATACAGTCAATAGTACAGTAGAAAAATGAGTCTATATACAATATGAGGTGAGATAAGGGAGGTAAAGGCAAGAAAGGCCATGGTGGCGAAGAACATGCAATATAGCAAGTAAAACACTGGAATGGTAGATTTGCAGTGGAAGAAAGTGCAAAGTAGAAATAGATATAATGGGGTGCAAAGGAGCTAAATAAATACAGTAGGGGAAGAGGTAGTTGTTTGGGCTAAATTATAGATGGTCTATGTACAGGAGAGATATACCTGCTGGAGCGCGTGCTACAGGTGGGTGCTGCTATTGTGACCAGCGAGCTGAGATAAGGGGGGACTTTACCTAGCAGGGTATTGTAGATGACCTGGAGCCAGTGGGTTTGGCGACGAATATGAAGCGAGGGCCAGCCAACGAGAGCATACAGGTCGCAGTGGTGGGTAGTATATGGGGCTTTGGTGACAAACGGATGGCACTGTGATTGACTGCATCCAATTTATTGAGCAGGGTATTGGGAGGCTATTTTGTAAATGACATCGCCGAAGTCAAGGATCGGTAGGATAGTCAGTTTTACGAGGGTATGTTTGGCTGCACGAGTGAAGGATGCTTTGTTGTGAAATAGGAAGCCAATTCTAGATTTAACTTTGGATTGGAGATGTTTGATGTGAGTCTGGAAGGAGAGTTTACAGTCTAACCAGACACCTAGGTATTTGTAGTTGTCCACATATTCTAAGTCAGAACTGTCCAGAGTATTGATGCTGGACGGGCGGGCAGGTGCAGGCAGCGATCGGTTGAAGAGCATGCATTTAGTTTTACTTGTATTTAAGAGCAGTTGGAGGCCACGGAAGGAGAGTTGTATGGCATTGAAGCTCGTCTGGAGGGTTGTTAAGTGTCCAAAGAAGGGCCAGATGTATACAGAATGGTGTTGTTTGCGTAGAGGTGGATCAGAGACTCACCAGCAGCAAGAGCGTCATCATTGATGTATACAGAGAAGAGAGTCGGCCCAAGAATTGAACCCTTTGGCACCCCCATAGAGACTGCCAGAGGCCCTGACAACAGGCCCTCCGATTTGACACACTGAACTCTATCAGAGAAGTAGTTGGTGAACCAGGCGAGGCAATCATTTGAGAAACCAAGACTTTTGAGTCTGCCAATGAAGATGTGGTGATTGACAGAGTCGAATGCCTTGGCCAGGTCAATGAATACGGCTGCACAGTATTGTTTCTTATCGATGGCAGTTAAGATATCGTTTAGGACCTTGAGCGTGGCAGAGGTGCACCCATGACCAGATTGCATAGCGGAGAAGGTGCGGTGGGATTCAAAATGGTCGGTAATCTGTTTGATGACTTGGCTTTCGAAGACCTTAGAAAGGCAGGGTAGGATAGATATAGGTCTGTAACAGTTTGGGTCAAAAGTGTCCCACCCCCTTTGAAGAGGGGGATGACCGCAGCTGCTTTCCAATAATAGGGGTTGCAACAATTTCGGCAGATCATTTTAGAAAGAAAGGGTCCAGATTGTCTAGCCCGGCTGATTTGTAGGGGTCCAGATTTTGCAGCTCTTTCAGAACATCAGCTGACTGGATTTGGGAGAAGGAGAAATGGGGAAGGCTTGGGCGAGTTGCTGTGGGGGGTGCAGTGCTGTTGACCGGGGTAAGGGTAGCTGGTGGAAAGCATGGCCAGCCATAGAAAAATGCTTATTGAAATTCTCAATTATAGTGGATTTATCGGTGGTGATAGAGTTTCCTATCCTCAGTGCAGTGGGCAGCTGGGAGGAGGTGCTCTTATTCTCCATGGACTTTACAGTGTCCCAGAACATTTTTGAGTTTGTGTTGCAGGAAGCAAATTTCTGCTTGAAAAAGCTAGCGTTGGCTTTTCTAACTACCTGTGTATATTGGTTTCTAACTTCCCTGAAAAGCTGGATATCACGGGGGCTGTTCGATGCTAATGCAGAACGCCACAGGATGGTTTTGTGTTGGTTAAGGGCAGTCAGGTCTGGAGAGAACCAAGGGCTATATCTGTTCCTGGTTCTAAATTTCTTGAATGGGGCATTCTTATTTAAGATGAGGAGGAAGGCACTTTTAAAGTATTACCAGGCATCCTCTACTGGTGGGATGAGTTCAATATTATCATTGATAATTTGTGTGAGATTGAGGGCATTGAGCTTAGATTGTAGGATGGCTGGGGTGTTAAGCATGTCCCAGTTTAGGTCACCTAGCAGCACGAGCTCTGAAGATAGATGGGGGGCAATCAGTTCACATATGGTGTCCAGAGCACAGCTGGGGGCAGAGGGTGGTCTATAGCAGGCGGCAACGGTGAGAGACTTGTTTTTAGAGAGGTGTATTTTTAAAAGTAAAAGTTCAAATTGTTTGGGTACAGACCTGGATAGTAGGACAGAACTCTGCAGGCTATCTCTGCAGTAGATTGCAACACCGCCGACTTGGCAGTTCTATCTTGTCTGAAAATATTGTAGTTAGGGATGGAGATTTCAGAGTTTTTGGTGGTCTTCCTAAGCCAGTATTCAGACACAGCTAGGACATCCGGGTTGGCAGAGTGTGCTAAAGCAGTGAATAAAACAAACTTAGGGAGGCGGCTTCTAATGTTAACATGCATGAAACCAAGGTTATTACGGTTACAGAAGTCATCAAAAGAGAGCACCTGGGAATAGGAGTGGAACTAGGCACTGCAGGGCCTGGATTCACCTCTACATCGCCAGAGGAACAGAGGAGGAGTAGGATGAGGGTACGGCTAAAAGCTATGAGAATTGGTCATCTAGGACGTCCGGAACAGAGAGTAAAAGGAGCAGGTTTCTGGGGGCGATAAAGTAGCTTCAAGGTATAATGTATGGAAGGATGTGAATACAGTGGAGGTAAACCTAGGCATTGAGTGATGATGAGAGAGATATTGTCTCTAGAAACATCATTGAAACCAGGTGATGTCATCGCATGTGTGGGTGGTGGAACTGAGAGGTTGGATAAGGTATAATGAGCAGGGCTCGAGGCTCTACAGTGAAATAAGCCAATAAACACTAACCATAACAGCAATCGACAAGGCATATTGACATTAAGGAGAGGCATGCTTAGCCGAGTGATCATAAGGGTCCAGTGAGTAGTGAGGTTGGTTGGGGTCACGGCGATCCAGACAGCTAGCCGGGCCATGGGTAGCAAGCTGGCAGAATATGGTCTGTTTTTAGCCACCTTGTGCGTTTCCGTCGGTAGATTAGAGGGGACCAATCCAATTGGCAAAATAGGTATAGTGGCCCAAGAAAATTGTCTGATAGACCTATTCAGATAGCAGCCGATAAGACAGCTAACGATTAGCGGGCCGCAGATGGGCGTTCAGGTTACGTCTCGACGGAGGGGCCAGTTGGATAACTCCCTCGGGCTGATAACGTCGGTAGTCCAGTCGTGAAGGCCTGGTGGGGCTCCGCATCGGCAATAAAACGGGTCCGGATAGGTGATTGTAGCCAGGGAGTGGCTGATGGAACTCTTCAGCTGGCTAGCTCCGGAATAATTGATGTTTGCTCCGGGATCGACGTTAGCCAATAGTCACTCGGCTAGCAGCTAGCTAGCTGCAAGATCCAAGTGTAAATGGAGCTTATTTCTCGAGTCAGTTGTTCGAATGGAGCTAGGAGTGTGTTCATGTTTCAAACATGTTCTCAAATGCCATTGAAATGGCAGCAGCGGTATGAGAACCAGCACATTCTTGAGCATGCAGTACTGCTTTCCTCAGTACGAAATCCTTCGTCGACCCACTGTGCTGTCAGACTCGGCATGCTCATGACATCGCTGATCCAAATGTCAGTCGTGAAGCTAATAGCAGTGACGTCCATAGCAAGTAGCTCATGGATGTGCGTTTCAACAATACTGTAACTCTGGTAGGGCAACAACTGAAAAATAGCTCCTACTTGGTAGTGTGTACAGGGGTCGAGGTGCTCGACCAGTCGGCGAAAGCCAACCTCATCCACGACAGAGAAAGGTTTATTGTCAAGGGAAATGAATTCTATTATCTTGGTGTTAATGGATTTCGCCTTTGAGTTGTCTCGCTGAAATATTCTTACTCTTTCAAATGACTGCTCGACTTGAACTTGTTAGTTGTTGGAAGTATGCACTTAGTTTTCTGCTTTTGTCATAAGTAGTCGCTGAACGTCTGGGGGTGATGCACTTTAAAATGAGTAATTAGGTTTGTGGTATTGAAAGGTTTCACTTTACCCCCTCGGGAAATAATAGCAGCACAAACATTGCATATGGCCATTTTTTGTTATCTTCCTTTGAAACTTCAAAATAGATTCACACAGCAGACATTGTGGGCTAGGTTAGGAATGCCCTGTTGCACGTGTAGCACTTTATTTTTCGTGGTGTCATTACTTCATCGACCTATGTTATACAGGTATGCACATCAGCTTTGACAATGGTTTTACACATCGGCGTTAAACTATACATAGAGCCGATGCCGCCGTTAGCATTTTTAGCTAATATCGGCCAATTCCGATATCGTGCATCCCTAATTCAGACCCTTTACTCAGTACTTTGTGGAAGCAACTTTGGCAGCGATTACAGCCACGAGTCTTCTTGGGTATGACGCTTCAAGCGTGGCACACCTGTATTTGGGGAGTTTCTCCCATTTCTTCTCTGCAGACCATCTCAAGCTCTGTCAGGTTGAATGGGGAGTGTCGCTGCACAGCTCCAGAGATGTTCTAGTTTCAAGTCCAGGCTCTGGCTTGGCCACTCAAGGAGATTGAGAGACTTGTCCCGAAGCCACTCCTGCATTGTCTTGGCTATGTGCTTAGGGTTGTTGTCCTGTTGGAAGGTGAACCTTCACCCCAGTCTGAGGTCCTGAGTGCTCTGGAGCAGGTTTGAATTAAGGATCTCTTAGTACTTTGCTCCGTTCATCTTTTCCTCGATCCTTACTAGTCTCCCAGTCCCTGCCACTGAAAAACATCCCCACAGCATAATGCTGCCACCATGCTTCACCGTAGGGATGGTGCCAGGTTTCCTCCAGACATGACGCTTGGCATTCAGGCCAAAGAGTTCAATCTTGGTTTCATCAGACCAGAGAATCTTGTTTCTCATGGTCTGAGAGTCCTTTAGGTGCCCTTTGGCAAACTCCAAGCGGGCTGTCATGTGCCTTTTACTGAGTGGCTTCCGTCTGGCCACTCTACCATAAAGGCCTGATTGGTGGAGTGCTGCAGAGACAGTTGTCTTTCTGGAAGGTTCGCCTATCTCCACAGAGGAACTCTGGAGCTCTCTGAGTGACCGTCGGGTTCTTGGTCACTTCCCTGACCAAGGCCCTTTTCCCCTGATTTCTCAGTTTGGCCGGGCATTTATAGGAAGAGTCTTGGTGGTCCCAAACTTCTTCCATTTAAGAGTGATGGAGGCCACTGTGTTTTTGGACCTTCAATGCTGTAACATTTTTGGGGGGTTAACAATTCTGTCTCAGAGCACTACTGACAATTCCTTTGACCTCATGGCTTGGTTTTTGCTCTGACATGCACTATCAACTTTGGGACCTTCTATAGACAGGTGTATTATTTTCCAAATCATATCCAATCAATTGAATTTACCACAGGTGGACTCCAATGAAGTTAGAAACATCTCAAGGATGTTCAATGGAAACAGGATGCACCTGAGCTCATTTTTGGGTCTCGTAGCAAATGGTCTGAATACTTATGTAAATAAGGTATTTCTGTTTTATTTTTAATACATTTGCAAGCATTTCTAAAAACCTGTTTTCGCTTTGTCATTATGGGGTATTGTGTGTAGATTGATGTGGAAAATGTTTTATTTAATCCATTTTAGAATAAGGCTGTAATGTAACACAATTTGGAAAAAGAGAAGGGGTCTGAATACTTTCCGAATGCACTGTAAACTCGGAGACAAATTCACCTTTTAGCAGGACAATAACCTAAAACACATGCCTATACATGGAGTTGCTTATCAAGATGACGTTGAATGTTCTTGAGTGGCCTAGTTACAGTTTTGACTTAAATCGTCTTAAATCTATAACAAGACTTCAATGGCTGTCTAGAAATGATCAACAACCAATTTGACAGAGCTTGAAGAATTGTAAAAATAATAATGTGCAAATATTGTACAATCCAGGTGTGGAAAGCTCTTATAGATTTACCCAGAAACACTCACAGCTGAAATCACAGCCAAAGGTGATTCTAACATGTATTGCCTCAGTGGTGTGAATACTTATATAAATAGATATTTCTGTGTTTAATTTTCAATAAATTTGCAAACATTTCTAAAAACATATTTTCACTTTCTGATTATGGGGTATTATTGTGTAGATGGGTGAGAATCAATTTTGAATCAGGCTGTAACACAAAAACATGTGGAATAAGTCAAGGGGTATGTATACTTTTTGAAGGCACTGTATATTTATTTATTTATTTTAGATAGAGATTCAGCATTTAGCCTTGATTTAATGTTTAGTTGCATTGTTAAAAAAACAGAACCTTACTTTATCTAATGGGCTTATTTTGTATGGGCTGTATTCTTCATGCATTTCAAGATGACTTGGTTTTGTATTCGTATTCTAGAATGCACAGTCTAGGCATAGGTTACGAGTACACTCTAGTTTCTTCCTCACCTTTCACAGGGAAACGTAACTTTGAATAAAATGGCCAATTGAAAGAATCCCTTGACTCAATGCTTTTCAAATTCGCTCAACTTTGGTCCTGGCTGTTTTAAGAGACAAGTATGCCTAGGCCTTTTCTTTGCAGATTAGTTTTTACAGATACTTCCATTCACATAAATATGTGCTATTTGCCAGAGAAACACAGGCACGTTGGGAATTACATCAGATTTGAAATCAAAATCAGGCAGAAGGCCCCACTGTTGTCCTTTTGACATTTTAAAATTAAGCGTTTCTCGTGTTGCAAAAATAATTCTGCGAAGGAGGGTTTTCTCCTCCTTCCTCTCCCTGGCCTCACTTTTACTGCCTGCTGAAGTGGACCATGGCTTGGCATTTTTGCAAACTCCTCCTCCTCATCTCCCTGGTTCACATACACATCTGATACTGTCTCCAGGCAGCTATAAACTATCCACCCGCCCCAGTTCTCAGAAAGGAGAGGCCTTTCTCTACTCTGCTCCATTCTCCTTACCAGGAACCCGCTTTCAAATAATCCAACGAAGGGAAAGGGGATGCTATGCCAATCCAGTCCTAGGCAGCAGATGTAGGGACCAGCTGGAACTGTGCTCGCTTTTATTTGCAGGCTTTATATTGCTTTGTGAATATACACTGAACAAAATATATAAACACAACGTTAAGTGTTGGTCACATGTTTCATGAGCTGAAATAAAAGATCCCCGAAATGTTCCTTACACACAAAAAGCTTATTTCTCTCAAATGTTTTGCACAAATTTGTTTACATTCCTGTTAGTCAGCGTTTCTCTTTTGCCAAAATAATCCATCCACCTGATAGATGTGGCATATCAAGAAGTTGACTAACAGCATGATCATTACACACCTTGTCCTGGAGACTATAAAAGGCCACTCAAAATTGTGCTTTTTTTTTTTTTTTTTTTTTACAAAATGGCCACCACAGATGTCTCAAGTTGAGGGAGAGTGCAATTGTCATGCTGATTGCAGGAATGTCCACCAGAGCTGTTGCCAGAGAATTGAATGTTCATTTCTCTACCATAAGCCTCCTCCAACATCGTTTTAGAGAATTTGTCAGTACGTCCAACTGGCCTCACAACCACCTGGATTGTGCAACATTTGCCCAGTATTCTTTTCAAAATTATTTTCAAAATTCTTCAAGCTCTGTCAATTTGGTTGTTGCTAGACAACTGTTTTCAGATCTTGACATATAGTTTTTACTTAAATCCGCTTGAAAGTTCTGTCACTCGTAAACATTCACTGTCTTCTTGGTAAGCAACTCCAGTGTATATTTGGCCTTGTTTTAGGTTATTGTCCTGGTGAATTTGTCTCCCAGTGTCTGTTTGAAAGCAGACCTGAACCAGGTTTTCCTCTAGTATTCTTTTCTATGCTTAGCTCTATTCCATTTCTTTTTATCCCAAAAAACCTCCAATCCTTGCAGATGACAAGCATACCCATAACATGATGCAGACACCACTATGCTTGAAAATATGAAGAGTGGTACTCTTACATGTTGTTGGATTTGCTACCAAACAAAACGCTTTGTATTCAGGACAGAAAGTTTATTTCTTTGCCACATTTTTTGCGGTATTACTTTAATGCCTTATTGCAAACAGGATGCATGTTTTGGAATATTTTTATTCTGTACAGTCAGTCTGTCTTTTCACTTTGCCATTTTGGTTAGTATTGTGGAGTAACTACAATGTTGTTGATCCATCTTCAGTTTTCTCCTGTCATAGCCATTAAACTCTGTTTTAAAGTCACCATTAGACTCATGATGAAATCCTTGAGCGGCTTCCTTACACACCAGCAACTGAATTATGAAGGGTGACTGTAGAATCTTAGCAGACCAAAGTATAATTAATAACTTCATCAAACTCAAAGAGATATTCAACATCTGCTTCTTTACATTTTACCCATATAGGCTTGCCATAACAAAGGGGTTGAATACTTATTTACTGAAGACATTTCAGCTTTTTCATTTCTAATTCATTTGTAACCATTTCTAAAAAAACAATTTCACTTTGACATTGTGTCACACAATATCCCATAATTTCAATTGAATTCATTTTAAATTCAGGCTGTAACACAACAAAATGTGTCAAGGGGAAAGATACCAAGTCAGTTGAATGCATTCAACTGAAATGTGTCTTCTGCATTTAACCCAACCCCTCCGAATCAGAGGTGCGGGGGGCTGCCATAATCGACATCCACGTCTTTGGCGCCCAGGGAGCAGTGGGTTAACTGCCTTGTTCAGGGGCAGAACGAGAGATTTTTACCTTGTCAGTTCGGGGATTCGATCCAGCAACCGTTTGGTTACTAGTCCAACACTCTAACCACTAGGCTACCTGCCGCCGGCACTGCATGTTGGTGTTCTAGCTAGGTAATAAAAGTCAAATATTTTTTATTTTTTTATTTAACTAGGCAAGTCTGTTATGAACAAATTCTTATTTACAATGACGGCCCTATGGGACTCCCAATACTCAATACTGCTCTGGCCAAGAGAATGGGGGAATAGGCCAAGGTAATACATTGCTGTCATAATGACAGCAGTTCATACCAGGCAAATTTCATGGCTCCACCTATATAGTGTTCTATCTAGAGCAGGGATGGGGGGCCACAAAAAAACAGAACTCATCATGAGGGGCCATGGTGATCAATGGGCCCCACCCTCGTTTGCTAGACTAATATAGCAATTTAAAAATGTTTAGCTGACATGGGGTTATTGAGTGACTACTGATGCACAACCAAATTTCTAAATTGCACCTTTTGTATTCATTATTCTAACTCTCAACAGTAAGTTGAGACCGCGACTGACTTCCTAAAAAAATAAAAATAAAAATCGAATAAAAAATATATATTTCTCAAAGGTTTAACCTGACTAATGCAATCGTAAAGCTGGAATCCTTATCGATGAAACGGCCAAGTCCGTTTTGGCATATTACAACAACAAAGAAGTTACTGCAAACAAGCACACACGATTAGAGTACAATATGTACTGCAATTGTTTTATCGTGCTGCACGACAGCCGTCAGATAATCCCCAGAAAAACAAACGGTGCTGAGGTGGCCAGTGGTATCGTTTCCCCCTACTGCGTATTCCATCTTTTTAAGAATTTAATCTCCATTTCTCTGCATGAAATATCCTCGGCTGAATGGCTCTAAAGCCCTCATGAGTAAAGAGAGACCCAGAAAGGGAGGGAGGGAATGAATGTGGGAGAACTAGCCATGTCTTACATAACCAGACTGATGGAGGGGATAGCTGAAAAATATTTTTTGCTTCAAATAGCAAGGCCTTATCCAACCTGCGTCGGCCGTGCCACTGCCTGCTTTCCACAAACCACTGTGAGAAGATGGTAAGCAAATGCAACATTTTTACGCCTGATAATCTCGCAATTAAGTGAACATTGCTGAATGTCAGGACGATTTTTATTCGGTGTAGAAGTCTAAAAATAGGCGGTAGCCAGAGAGGCTCGGCTGGTGAGCCTGTGAGCAGACCTTTAAACTTCTACACAGCCTACCGATTCCAGCATGAATAAAGCTGTTTATAAAGCCCCCCCCAACCCCCCCCCCCATATGGCTGCTTCACCGGGCATGTTGACTAGCAGGCCTGCCTGCCAGCACGCAGACTGCCAAGGTAGTTCTAATTGCGTAATGATGAGTTGGTGCTCTCACCAAAAACTCAAAAATGACTCCAGGGCCACAGCTGTTTTTCAAAAAGAAGATTAAAAAAATATATATTTATTTGCACGAAAACCCAAGCAACTCCAAGCGTGAGGGAGAGATGGAAGAGAGGTATCGTTCTGGAGGAGTATATGGTGATTCCTCACGAAACTAGACCGCAAACATTAAATGTAATCCATAGAAGGTCATTTGGAAGAAAGCGTATACAGTGCCTTCTGATAGTATTCACACCCCTTGACTTTATCCACATTTTTGTTGTTACAAAGTGGGATTCAAATGGATTTAATTTTCATTTTCTGTCAACGGTCTAAACAAAATACAATTTTTAATCTCAGTGGAAGAAAAATTATAACAAAAAACCCACACTAAACCAAAAGATAAACACAACATGAAAAGTGTTGGTCCTATGTTTCATGAGCTGAAATGGCAAAAAAATTGTGCACAAATATGTTTACATCCCTGTTAATGAGCATTTCTCCTTTGCCAAGATAAGCCATCCACCTGACAGGTGTGGCATATCAAGAAGCTGATTTAACAGCATGATCATTACACAGGTGCACTTTGTGCTGGGAACAATAAAAGACCAGATGTGCAGTTTTGTCAGACAACACAATGCCACAGATGTCTCAAGTTTTGAGGGTGCATGCAATTGCCATGCTAATTGCAGGAATGTCCACCAGAGCTGTTTCCAGAGAATTGAATGTTCATTTCTCTAGCATAAGCTGCCTCCAATGTCGTTTTAGAGAATTTGGCAGTACATCCAACCGGCCTCACAACCGCAGACAATTTCAATTAACTGTTTTTACTTATATGAACTGTAACTCAGTAAAATCTTTGAAATTGTTACATGTTGCGTTTTTATATTTTTTGTGTGTGTGTGTGTGTGTGTGTTGAATGAATACATACAAACACCTTGGCTGTGTTCGAATACCCATACTAACATACTGTGTACTACATAATGAGTGTACAGTATATACTGCATATTATTAGTTCATTTTAGTATACTGTAAACGAACGGTATCCTTTCAGTTGAGCATACTAACGCTACGCCTGTCTACCGGAAGTTGATGCTGTTGCTATGCAACCTCTCGCTAGCTTGTTAGCATAACAAATTACTAGCTAGACATTTTACCACTAGCACTCCAGATTGAATTTACAAACACACCCAGAGTCTGCGCTCTGGACGTTTTGTAAATTCAGAACGTTGTTGTCAGATTGTCCATTCGTAAATTCTGAGCGTTTCCCTCTCGGCGCGTTCAGAGCGCACACTGGATACTCTGGCCGAGGAGTAGGGTTGATCCGAGCGTTCTGACCATCACAACGGCAGTCAAGCACACAAGCTAACTGGATAGCTACTTACAGGCATAAATGAGAGAACAGCTCACTCTGGCCATTTTACTCGCCCTAGCAGAGCTGGTTAGGCTGTTTTTATGTTATCTAGAGCGTTGGTGACTAACTGTGCTGCTGGTAACAATAAAAGGAAAAACGTGGGGGGTTTTTTGTCTCCCCAATTTCATGGTATTTACAGTCCTGTCCCATCACTGCAACTCCCGTACAGACTCGGAAGAGGCTAAGGTCGAGAGCCGTGCGTCTTCCGAAACACAATGCCCGGAAACACCGTGCACCTGGCAACCATGTCAGCGTGCATTGCGCCCGGGCCGCCACAGGAGTTGCTAGTGCGCGATGGACAAGAACATCCCTCCTGGCCAAACCCTCCCCTAACCCGGACGACGCTGGGCCAATTGTGCGCCTATCCATGGGTCTCCCTGGCGCAGCCAACTGTGACAGAGCCTGGACTCGAACCAGGATCTCTAGTGGCACAGATAGCACTGTGATGCAGTGCCTTAGACCACTGCGCCACTCGGGATGCCTGGTAACAATGAAGTATGCTTTTTGGCTGACGTTTACTGACACCGGCCATATTCAACAGGTGTTGAGTGTTCGTAAATTCATCAGTTATTCTGCGCTCTGGCACACTCAGAACGAGAGTGCTCTGAAATCGGAGTAGATAGCTAAGAGCGAATTTATGTCCATTGAGAACGCACAACGACTATAGCACTTAGCTAAGAATGACGTGAATAATCAAGTCAAAGGTTGGGTAGTTAGGTAGCATATAGTTAATATACTGGCAAGTTTGATGTATTAGTAGCCAACTAACGTTAGGTAGCTAGCTAACATACCGGTACCTACTGCTGTAATGATATGCGGTTCGTAAGGATAGTGTAGCCAACAAATTGTCAGCCAACATTACATGTAGCGTAACTTATTTGAAAAGTCATTACTTTATTACATTGCTGAACATTTTCTTAACATTTGTCATAATTACTTAAAGCAATGAATTTGTATCCGCTCTCGTTGGACTTCGGCTGCATATTTTCCACCATTTTCTTCAAATTGCTTTAGAATACACCGTCTGTGTGAGTCAACACAGTATTTTAAATTGTTATTTAGACCTGCAACGCCCTGTTTGAGAGCCTCAGGCAAGAATACATGAAAGTGCCGACGACAGTGGAGGAGTGGGAGGCCATTCCAAGGAAGTTTGGGGAAAGCTGGAACTACCCACACTGTCTTGGTTCCCTAAATGGCAAACACATCACCATACAGTCTCCACCGAATGCTGGTTCCCATTTATTATAATTACAAAGGGACCAACTCCGTTGTGCCTATGGCGCCAGCAGATGCCGATCTGCGGTTCATTTATATAGATGTTGGTACCGATGGCAGGGTCGGCGATGGCGTCTGGGCCAGGTGCGGCCTGATCAGCACACTGGAGGAAAATACAGTCCACACGCCTCCAAGAAGTCTGTCAGTAAGAGAGGTCCCCGTGTCCTGTGTTGTGGTGGCAGATGAGCCCTACATCATGCAGCCTTTATCCTTGGACACAGCTGGATGAGGAAAAGGAAATCTAGAACTACCGCCTTTCCAGAGCGAGGAGGTGTGTGGAGAATGTCTTCTGGCAAACTGGTTTAGGGTCTTCAGGTAGCCTATTCCGCTTAAGCCGGTCAAAGTGGTGACCATCACCAATGCAGCATGTGCGCTGCACATCTTCCTCAGGTCTCGAACCCTTACCAGCCATGTGTGCACATTCCATGGCCTCTGCTGCACGCTCTTCCGGTTTGGCTCGCTTCCTGCTGGGTTGACTTGGAGGGTTGAAGGGGTTGCCAGGGAAAGTTTGGCACCAAGGTTGTCAGTACTCACACTGGTTTCTATAGAGTCCCGTAGAAACATGAGCTGACTGTAATATTTCCATTTGGAATTATACACATCTGCTCCTGATCCAGATCGCTTGGCACAGACCATCTTGTGCTTGCAGTTCTTTCAGCCCTTCCACTGCAAACGCAAAGAATGTATTACCGTGCGAGCTGTATATATGTGTTGGTTATAATACAACCTACATGGGAATTGAAATTCATTTTGTTGTATGAATTGAATTAACTAGATACTTTGCATTAGTATACATAACCCACTTCCTAGATCAGACAAGTGGGAGCCCACAATTGATATCCCATGACTAATTAGGAACTATCATCACATTCAGTTTACATACCTGAGAAGTGCACCTCTGTGCTCAGCCTGTGCAGGCATTTGAGCCACTTGTCCCTGTTTTTGTAGTCCTCATCTCGACTTGTAGTCATCTCGAGGATTCCCTGTTGGAAAAAAGTGCAGGGTGTGAGCAATGAAAGAATGGATAACAAACGGGCAAAGCTTAGTTCGCCTACTTACGTTTGTTAGCTAGCTAGTATAACAAATTGCTGCTGGCGCTGCAAGCCATCAAAGCTGCATAAATATCTACAGTGTGTAGATAACTGCACCAGCTAGCTTGATACATAGTCAGCTAGGTAGCCAACTGTGGTTACTGTACAGCTAATATTAGCTTGCTATAGGCTAATAACATAGGGAAAGGCACCAATTCTACGGCGCACTGAAGATTGTTTCAGAACCTTGGACAGCGACCATATCCAACGTGGGAGAGTGCATTTGTTATAGAGGTCGACCGATTATGATTTTTCAACACCGATACCGATTTATTGGAGGGCCAAAGAAAGCCGATACCGATTAACCGGACGATTTTTTAAAAATTATTATTTATTTATTTTTCTTAAAAATATATATATATTTGTAATAATGGCAATTACAACAATACTGAATGAACACTTATTTTAATATAATACATAAATACTATCAATTTAGACTCAAATAAATAATGAAACATGTTCAATTTGGTTTAAATAATGCAAAAACAAAGTGTTGGAGAAGAAAGTAAAAGTGCAATATGTGCCATGTAAAAAAGCTAACGTTTAAGTTTCTTGCTCAGAACATGAGAACATATGAAAGCTGGTGGTTCCTTTTAACATGAGTCTTCAATATTCCCAGGTAAGACGTTTTAGGTTGTAGTAATTATAGGAATTATAGGACTATTTCTCTCTCTGATTTGTATTTCATATACCTTTGACTATTGGATGTTCTTATAGGCACTTTAGTATTGCCAGTGTAACAGTATAGCTTCCGTCCCTCTCCTCGCTCCTACCTGGGCTCGAACCAGAAACACATCGACAACAGCCACCCTCGAAGTAGCGTTACCCATGTAGAGCAAGGGAAACAACTACTCCAAGTCTCAGAGCGAGTGACGTTTGAAACGCTATTAGCGCACACCCGCTAACTAGCTAGTCATTTCACATCAGTTACACCAGCCTAATCTTGGGAGTTGATAGGCTTGAAGTCATAAACAGCGCAATGCTTGAAGAATTGCGAAGAGCTGCTCGAAAAACGCACGAAGGTGCTGTTTGAATGAATGCTTACGAGCCTGCTGCTGCCTACCATCGCTCAGTCAGACTGCTCTATCAAATCATAGACTTAATTATAACATAATAACACACAGAAATACGAGCCTTTGGTCATTAATATGGTCGAATCCGGAAACTATAATTTCGAAAATGAAACGTTTATCTTTTCAGTGAAATATGGAACCGTTCCGTATTTTATCTAATGGGTGGCATCCCTAAGTCTAAATATTCCTGTTACATTGCACAACCTTCAATGTTATGTCATAATTATGTACAATTCTGGCAAATTAATTACGGCCTTTTTTAGGAATAAATGGACTTCACACAGTCCGCAATGAGCCAGGCGGCCCTAACTGCTGTATATACCCTGACTGCTTGCACGGAACGCTAGAGAAGTGACACAAATTCATGTTAGCAGGCAATATTAACTAAATATGCAGGTTTAAAAATATATACTTGTGTATTGATTTTAAAGAAAGGCATTGATGTTTATGGTTAGGTACATTGGTGCAACGACAGTGCTTTTTTCGCAAATGCGCTTGTTCACCCGTTTGTCGAAGTAGGCTGTGATTCGATTAGAAATTAACAGGCACCGCATCGATTATATGCAACGCAGGACACGTTAGTTAACCTCTCTAGGGTAGGTGGGACGAAATCGTCCCACCTACTCAACAGCCAGTGGAATTCCGTGGCGCGTTATTCAAATACCTTAGAAATGCTATTACTTCAATTTCTCAAACATATGACTATTTTGCACCATTTTAAAGACAAGACTCTCGTTAATCTAACCACACTGTCCGATTTCAAAAAGGCTTTACAACGAAAGCAAAACATTAGATTATGTCAGCAGAGTACCCAGCCAGAAATAATCAGACACCCATTTTTTCAAGCTAGCATATAATGTCACATAAACCCAAACCACAGCTAAATGCAGCACTAACCTTTGATGATCTTCATCAGATGACAATCCTAGGACATTATGTTATACAATTCATGCATGTTTTGTTCAATCAAGTTCATATTTATATCAAAAACCAGCTGTTTACATTAGCATGTGACGTTCAGAACTAGCATACCCACCGCAAACTAGCGGTGAATTTACTAAATTACTCACGATAAACGTTCGCAAAAAACAAAACAATTATTTTAAGAATTATAGATACAGAACTCCTTTATGCAATCGCTATGTCCGATTTTAAAATAGCTTTTCGGCGAAAGCACATTTTGCAATATTCTGAGTAGATAGCCCAGCCATCACGGGCTAGCTATTTAGACACCCACCAAGTTTAGCCCTCACCAAAGTCAGATTTACTATAAGAAAAATTGGATTACCTTTGCTGTTCTTCGTCAGAATGCACTCCCAGGACTTCTACTTCAATAACAAATGTTGGTTTGGTTCAAAATAATCCATAGTTATGTTCAAATATCCTCTGTTTTGTTTGTGCGTTCAAGACACTATCCGAAGGGTGACGCGCCCGACGCGTTTCGTGACAAAACATTTCTAAATATTCCATTACCGTACTTCGAAGCATGTCAACCGCTGTTTAAAATCAATTTTTATGCTATTTTTCTCGTAAAAAAGCGATAATATTCCGACCGGGAAACCCTGTTTACGTTCAAAGACAGAGAAAATAAAAATATGGTGTCGCCTTGTTCACGCGCCTCAGTCTCATTGTACTCTGATCGACCACCATCCAAATGTGCTAATGTTTTTCAGCCAGGGTCTGCAAAGACATCATTCAGCTTTTTGCCACCTTCTGAGAGCCTATGGGAGCCGTAGGAAGTGTCACGTTACAGCAGAGATACTCAGTTTTCAATAGAGAGAGTGTAGAAGCCCAATAAATGGTCAGAGACGGCACTTCCTGTAAGGAATCTTCTCAGGTTTTTGCCTGCCATATGAGTTCTGTTATACTCACAGACGCCATTCAAACAGTTTTAGAAACTTTAGGGTGTTTTCTATCCAAAGCCAATAATTATATGCATATTCTAGTTTCTGGGCAGTAGTAATAACCAGATTAAATCGGGTACGTTTTTTTATCCGGCCGTGCAAATACTGCCCCCTATCCCCAACAGGATAATCTAGTAATATCATCAACCATGTGTAGTTAACTAGTGATTATGTTAAGATTGATCTTTTTTTATAAGATAAGTTTAATGCTAGCTTGCAACTTACCTTGGCTTCTTGCTGCCCTCGCGTAACAGCCTGCCATGCAGGCTCCTCGTGGAGTGCAATGTAAGGCAGGTGGTTTGAGCGTTGGACTAGTAACCGGAAGGTTGCAAAAATGAATCCCCCCTGAACAAGGCAGTTAACCCCCGTTCCTAGGCCGTCATTGAAAATAAGAATGTGTTCTTAATCTGACTTGCCTAGTTGAATAACGGTGTAAAAAAAAATTTTGTCAAATCGGTGGCCAAAAATAACGATTACCCATTGTTATGAAACCTTGAAATCGGCCCTAATTAATTGGCCATTCCGATTAATCCGTCGACCTCTAATTTGTTATAAAGTACTTTTTGATATTAGTGTTGCACCATTATTTGTACATCATATAACGATATACAATTTCAATATCGCATGTTTTAGCGTGATGGACTGTGCAATCCCAGTGATGTGTCTTTTTAATTATTATAATTTGTTTTGTTTTGAGGCTAATCAACTACAGAAACTTTGGTCGATCAAACAGCCTATCAACCAAACAATTGACCAGTCAAGCGGGGTCAGCCCTAATAAAAAAAATAAAATATATATATATATATATATATATATACTGTATATACAATACCAGTCAAAAGTGTGGACACACCAAGGGTTTTTATTTTATTTTGACTATTTTCTACATTGTAGAATAATAGTGAAGACATCAAAACTATGAAATAACACACATGGAATCATGTAGTAACCAAAAAAAGTGTTAAACAAATCCAAATATATTTTAGATTCTTCAAAATAGCCACCCTTTGTTTGACGAGCAGGTGTCATGCAGAAAAAAGGTAGGGGCGTGGATCAGAAAACCGGTCAGTATCTCCTTCGCATAGAGTTGATCAGGTTGTTGAATGTGGCCTGCAGAATGTTGTCCCACTCCTCTTCAATGGCTTTGCAAAGTTGCTGGATATTGGCGGGGACTGGAACACGCTGTCATGTGCGTCGATCCAGAGCATCCTAAACATGCTCAATGGGTGACATGTCTGGTGAGTATGCAGGCCATAGAAGACCTGGGACAGTAATTGTGTACAGGTCGTTGCGACGTGGGGTCATGTAATATCATGCTGAAACACAAACTGATGGCAGCAGATGAATGGCACCACAATGATCCTCAGGATCTCGTCACGGTATCTTTGTGCATTCAAATTACCATGGATAAAATACAATTGTGTTAATTGTCAGTAGCTTATGCCTTCCCATATCATAACCCCACCGCCCCCATGGGGCACTCTGTTACATCATTTACATTTAGCAGACGCTCTTATCCAGAGCGACTTACAAATTGGTGCATTCACCTTAAGATATCCAGTGGAACAACCACTTTACAGGTGTCTCTGGAAGGTGGTGATTGACTCCGCTGTCCTGGCGTCGTGAGGGAGCTTGTTCCACCATTGGGGTGCCAGAGCAGCGAACAGTTTTGACTGGGCTGAGCGGGAGCTGTGCTTCCTCAGAGGTAGGGAGGCGAGCAGGCCAGAGGTGGATGAACGCAGTGCCCTTGTTTGGGTGTAGGGCCTGATCAGAGCCTGAAGGTACGGAGGTGCTGTTCCCCTCACAGCTCCGTAGGCAAGCAGCATGGACTTGTAGCGGATGCGAGCTTCAACTGGAAGCCAGTGGAGAGAGCGGAGGAGCGGGGTGACGTGAGAGAACTTGGGAAGGTTGAACACCAGACGGGCTGCGGCGTTCTGGATGAGTTGTAGGGGTTTAATGGCACAGGCAGGGAGCCCAGCCAACAGCGAGTTGCAGTAATCCAGACGGGAGATGACAAGTGCCTGGACTAGGACCTGCGTCGCTTCCTGTGTGAGGCAGGGTCGAACTCTGCGAATGTTGTAGAGCATGAACCTACAGGATCGGGTCACCGCCTTGATGTTAGTGGAGAACGGCAGGGTGTTGTCCAGGGTCACGCCAAGGTTCTTAGCACTCTGGGAGGAGGACACAAGGGAGTTGTCAACCGTGATGGCGAGATCATGGAACGGGCAGTCCTTCCCTGGGAGGAGGAGCAGCTCCGTCTTGCCGAGGTTCAGCTTGAGGTGGTGAGCCGTCATCCACACTGATATGTCTGCCAGACATGCAGAGATGCGATTCGCCACCTGGTTATCAGAAGGGGGAAAGGAGAAGATTAATTGTGTGTCGTCTGCGTAGCAATGATAGGAGAGACCATGTGAGGATATGACCGAGCCAAGTGACTTGGTGTATATTGAGAATAGGAGAGGGCCTAGAACAGAGCCCTGGGGGACACCAGTGGTGAGAGCACGTGGTGCGGAGACAGATTCTCGCCACGCCACCTGGTAGGAGCGACCTGTCAGGTAGGACGCAATCCAAGCGTGGGCCGCGCCGGAGATGCCCAGCTCGGAGAGGGTGGAGAGGAGGATCTGATGGTTCACGGTATCAAAGGCAGCAGATAGGTCTAGAAGGATGAGAGCAGAGGAGAGAGAGTTAGCTTTAGCAGTGCGGAGAGCCTCCGTGACACAGAGAAGAGCAGTCTCAGTTGAATGCCCAGTCTTGAAACCTGACTGATTAGGATCAAGAAGGTCATTCTGAGAGAGATAGCAGGAGAGCTGGCCAAGGACGGCACGTTCAAGAGTTTTGGAGAGAAAAGAAAGAAGGGATACTGGTCTGTAGTTGTTGATATCGGAGGGATCGAGTGTAGGTTTTTTCAGAATGGGTGCAACTCTCGCTCTCTTGAAGACGGAAGGGACGTAGCCAGCGGTCAAGGATGAGTTGATGAGCGAGGTGAGGTAGGGGAGAAGGTCTCCGGAAATGGTCTGGAGAAGAGAGGGGATAGGGTCAAGTGGGCAGGTTGTTGGGCGGCCGGCCGTCACGAGACGCGAGATTTCATCTGGAGAGAGGGGAGAAAGAGGTCAAAGCACAGGGTAGGGCAGTGTGAGCAGGACCAGCGGTGTCGTTTGGCTTAGCAAACGAGGATCGGATGTCATCAGCCTTCTTTTCAAAATGGTTGACGAAGTCATCCGCAGAGAGAGAGGAGGGGGGGGGGGGAGGATTCAGGAGGGAGGAGAAGGTAGCAAAGAGCTTCCTAGGGTTAGAGGCAGATGCTTGGAATTTAGAGTGGTAGAAAGTGGCTTTAGCAGCAGAGACAGAAGAGGAAAATGTAGAGAGGAGGGCGTGAAAGGATGCCAGGTCCGCAGGGAGGCGAGTTTTCCTCCATTTCCGCTCGGCTGCCCGGAGCCCTGTTCTGTGAGCTCGCAGTGAGTCGTCGAGCCACGGCGCAGGAGTGGAGGACCGAGCCGGCCTGGAGGATAGGGGACAGAGAAAATCGAAGGATGCAGAAAGGGAGGAGAGGAGGGTTGAGGAGGCAGAATCAGGAGATAGGTTGGAGAAGGTTTGAGCAGAGGGAAGAGATGATGGGATGGAAGAGGAGAGAGTAGCGGGAGAGAGAGAGCGAAGGTTGGGACGGCGCAATACCATCCGAGTAGGGGCAGAGTGAGAAGTGTTGGATGAGAGCGAGAGGGAAAAGGATACAAGGTAGTGGTCGGAGACTTGGAGGGGAGTTGCAATGAGATTAGTGGAAGAACAGCATCTAGTAAAGATGAGGTCAAGCGTATTGCCTGCCTTGTGAGTAGGGGGGAAGGTGAGAGGGTGAGGTCAAAGGAGGAGAGGAGTGGAAAGAAGGAGGCAGAGAGGAATGAGTCAAAGGTAGACGTGGGGAGGTTAAAGTCACCCAGAACTGTGAGAGGTGAGCCATCCTCAGGGAAGGAACTTATCAAGCTCATTGATGAACTCTCCAAGGGAACCTGGAGGGCGATAAATGATAAGGATGTTAAGCTTGAAAGGGCTGGTAACTGTGACAGCATGGAATTCAAATGAGGAGATAGACAGATGGGTCAGGGGAGAAAGAGAGAATGTCCACTTGGGAGAGATGAGGATTCCAGTGCCACCACCCCGCTGGCTCGATGCTCTAGGGGTATGCGAGAACACGTAGGCAGACGAGGAGAGAGCAGTAGGAGTAGCAGTGTTATCTGTGGTAATCCATGTTTCCGTCAGCGCCAGGAAGTCTAGGGACTGGAGGGTAGCATAGGCTGAGATGAACTCAGCCTTGTTGGCCGCAGACCGGCAGTTCCAGAGGCTGCCGGAGACCTGGAACTCCACGTGGGTCGTGCGCGCTGGGACCACCAGGTTAGAGTGGCAGCGGTCACGCGGTGTGAAGCGTTTGTATGGCCTGTGCAGAGGGGAGAGAACAGGGATAGCCAGACACATAGTTGACAAGCTACAGAAGAGGCTACGCTAATGCAAAGGAGATTGGAATGACAAGTGGACTACACGTCTCGAATGTTCAGAAAGTTAAGCTTACGTTGCGAAAATCTTATTGACGAAAGTGATGAAAATGCTAGCTAACTAACACAACACTACACTAATCAAGTCGTTCCGTTGTAATGTAATAGTTTCTACAGTGCTGCTAGTAGGTAGAGGTTGGCTATTATACAAAAGCAACTTTGTAGCTAGCTAACATAACATAACACTAATCAAGACGTTCCTTTGTAATGTATTTAGTTTCTACAATGCTGCTCGTCGGTAATAGTTGGCTGGGTATGGAACAATGGCGTCGCGGGGGACGGAAATAGCTGGCTAGCTAACCTAGCTATTACTAAACTTCACAATTATCAAGCTATGACAAAGACAGCTATGTAGCTAGCTAGCTAACACTGCACTAGTCAAATCGTTCCGTTGTAATGTATTAGTAATTACAGCGCTGCTAGTCGGTAGCGGTTGGCTAGCTAGAGGTGTTGACTAGTTAGCAGCTAGCAGGCAGCAGTGTTGACTACGTTAGGAGGACGAAAAAATAGCTGGCCTCGATAATTACTCTAATTACTCTAAACTACACAATTATCTTTGATAGCTAAGAAAAAAATTGTTCAGATCAAACAAACCAAAACGTTGTAATGTAAAGAAGTGTAATATTACCTGTGGAGCGAAGCGAAATGCGACTGCTCGCTCCGGACCGGACCATCAGCAAACCACTCGCCCACATGACACCATACACGCCATCTGCCTGGTACAGTTGAAATCGGGATTCATCCATGAAGAGCACACTTCTCCAGCGTGCCAGTGGCCATCGAAGGTGAGCATTTGCCCACTAAAGTCGGCGACGGCACCGAACTGCAGTCAGGTCAAGACCCTGGTGAGGATGACAAGCACGCCGATGAGGCCGCTTATGGTAGAGAAATTAACATTACATTCTCTGGCAACAGCTCTGGTGGACATTCCTGCAGTCAGCATGCCAATTACGCACTCCCTCAAAACTTGAGACATCTGTGTTATTGTGTGACAAAACTGTACAATTTAGATTGCGTGGCCTTTTTATTTTCCCTAGCACGCTGCATTTGTGTAATGTTCATGCTGTTTAATCAGCTTCTTGATATGCTGCACCTGTCAAGGGATGGATTATCTTGGCAAAGGAGAAATGCTCACACGTGTAAACAAATTTGTGCACGGAATTTGAGAGAAATAAGCTTTTTGTGCGCATGGAACATTTCTGGGATCTTTATTTCAGCTAGTTAAACATGGGACCAACACTTTACATGTTGCGTTTTATATTTATTGTGTGTGTGTGTGTGTGTGTGTGTGTGTGTGTGTATACAGCTCTGGTATATGTATATATTTTTTTTAATATATTTTCAATTGTGGGATAATTTCAATCAGTCAGCAGGTAAATGTCCCTTTCTGGGGGTGGGGGGCTCCACTCAACGGTATATGGAAACGTGCCAGATTGCCCTTTCTTAATGACATTTTTTGGGTGGGTTGATTTCTGAATGTCGGCTCTCCCTCCCTCACATCTATATCGGGCACACGCATGAAGTATGTACATGCCCCCTTTTCTCTTTCCCTCTCTCGCTTTCACATATGCGCACACACACTCTCTAAGTCTGCCCCTGCAACCATGACTTGTGGATGCGTGCATGTATGTCTCACATTTTGAGGGTGTTTTTTAAATGTGCATATGTTAGAGCGAGTAGAGGAAGGGATTTCGTGTACGTACTGCATCCGCTTGCCCGTTATCGAGAGGTGAGGGAGGGAGAACTGACATTCGAAAGCCAACCCACCGAAAATGCACGCTGCTGCGTGCTAGCGCAGGCTAACGCTCACCACTCACCCTCTGAAAAGCAGGCAAAGTTTCCATGTTTAATGTGCAACGGATAGAGCGAGCGAGAGGGGCGGAATGTGCTGACGCAGTGTTTTTTTGTTGTCTTAACTCCCCAAATTAATAATCAGTGCGGTTTATCCGTGCACTGCCAGGAGCAGGAGGCTGCCAAGCTCTGGCCTCGCGAGCGGTGGGCCCGAAAAGGAGGCCCTGGCAGCCCGCCACAGAGCTTTTGCTTGTTCAGGATTTTTGATTCAATCCTTTATTGTGCTCCACTCAGGCAAAGGGCCAAGGCGAAACAAACGCAGAGAAATGACTGGAGGGATGGAAAAAGGAGAGGGAAAATAAAAAGGGAAATGGGATTTTTTTCTCTCTCTTTTGCCTCGCTCTGTTGCCCTTCCCTCTCTTTCTCTCTTCCCTCTCTCCTTTCCCTTTATTTGTATATATTTGTAAAAAATTGATTTAACCTTAAACTAGGCAAGTCAAGCATAGAGGGAAAGGAGAGGTCTTCATTTATCCCCATCTCCTTTCCCTCTATCACCCTCGCTCTCTCTCTATCTCTCCCTCTCTTTCTCCCGCTGTGACTGAAAACATTTTTGGTTTACTGTATGGCGAGGGTGAAAAGTCAACTGTGGTTTTGTGTTGTCTTTCTTCCCCTTTGTCTCAATGGCAAATTGCTTCTCTATGAGTATTTGTATTTTTAACAGTGTAAAAGTAATGTATAAGACAATAGTCTTGTTGGCTGCCTCCCAACTGCTGTTTATGGGCTATGTGGTCTTTCTTGATCAAATATGAAATGAAAAGCACATGCATTGTAAAGGACAAGAAATAGTCTGGTCGTGCTCCTCTGTCAATGGAGGCCTCCTGGAGATCAGTTTTAAGGTCTTGTCAGAAAATGTAACCATCATATATGTGTTGTTTCAGCTGTCTCTCTTCTGGATTTGACCGAGCAGTTCACACCGCCCGAAACGGCTCCCCATACCCTGGTGAACCTAGTGGAGGCCATTGAGAAGAAAGGTGGGCATAATGCAACACACAGCACCATAAACATGCATACACAGTAAACATAAATAGTAGTGGCCATTCAGAGGAGAGATACTATGGGAATGCAATAAATGACTGATTTGGTTTTGGAGTGTCTGATACCTCCACAGACTGCACTGCACGTTACCCTGTTGTGTTTATTTGTCGCTGACAGATTTATTCTCACCTGTGCGCTGATAGTGCCATGCAGTGATGCAGGACAGGGGGCTACATTCACACTGCATTATGGAGGAGGTCTTCATTCACAGTTTCTCTCTTTTACACATTCAACACACACACACACACACACACACTTCCTCCCACTCTAACCAATTCCACAACATTGTGTGAAATATACATATTTTAGACAGACGTGTCAATTTCACGGTTCGGGCCATAGTGTAAATGACACATTTTCATTTACATCACACATTCAACAATTCCACTCTTTCGTGAACACATTCAGCCCTACATTGGGCTCCGGTCAAAAGTAGTGCACTATATAAGGAAAAGGGTGCCTTGTGGTATGCAGGCTGAAATACTTCCTGTAACCTTTTCTTCCACACAGGTTGCACAGATTGGTCTCTTCCTGTGTCCTGCATCATAGCTCCCCGGAGTATTCATAATCACATCCCTAGTAGGGATGGGCATGAGTAATCAAGTCCTCGAACTGACGTCAAAACTCAATCTTTTACCAGAGATTTAAAAATAATAATAATAATAACCTAATACTGTAAAACTATTTGGTCGAAATGTTGTCTTTAAAACAACGTTAATTTGCTTTGACTCTGATGTTCCATTTGTACGTGCGCATTTGCGGGCTCCTTAAATTTCCTTTCGTGTCTCACTCAATTGCATTCTGACCGCTCCCTCTACACACGCGTGCTGAGCGCGCCTACAGAAATAAATGCCCATAAAAACGTATCTGATAGGATACACAAGCTATATTCCTTGCCAAATGACGACAGTTGTTAAACAAATTCTAAATGGACTGGTTGACTAAAGTAGGGAAATATGTGTTCCAACAATGACCTGCAGTTTTGGAATAATTGTCATTTTCCGTTTAGGCTACTTTGCTGTTGTCACTGGTTACCCCAGCCACAAAGTCAAAATTGGCTATATCGTAAAAATTCATGAAAACTAACATTTGCTTTTTGGTCTAAATTGAAGGTAGGGGCTAGGCATAAGGTCACCGGTGTGGTTAGGGTTGACGGTTAGGTTTAAAATCAGATTTTAAGAAATTGTAGAAACAGGCCGGGGTTATGATTTTGTAGCTGTGGTAACTAACGTTAGTGATGACCGTACTTTGCGTGCTGCTAGTGACATTTTGAATTGGTTCGACTCGGCTATTACCCCGTAAACATAGACTGGTTCCACACTGAAAATAGGCAACAACATTAGTTTGATAAAGACGGAGCGTATTTTCAAAAGAATCCTGGCCATAATTCATCCCCATGCAGTGTTAAATGTAGAAAAAATCCAAGGAACATGCATCATAAACTAAATCGAACGTCTGTATATCGAAAAGATGACCGATTTTTGTTTTGTAACCCTGAAAAAATTTATATCAACTACCAAATTGAGCCACGTTTCAAATGCGCACTCTTTGAGAATAACTGTTCCAGACATGAGATGCGAATCCCACTTTACTGTCTTATTTTATTTTACATAATGTTTTTTTAATCATAAAATAGGTGTTTTGATTGTAATAAGGCTCTGTAAATAGGAGCTACATTATCAAAACAAGGCTATGCCATTGCTCAGCAAAAGGATTCTACAAGCAAGTGCCACACTGCTGAGGTTACTACTTTTTTGAAGATTGTTTTCCACGATATAATATAACCAGTTGATATTAGTTTCAATAAATTAATCATAAATGGCAATACTTTTTTTATATAATGAATATGAGTCAATTTAGCAATTAGGGTTTACTATCTGTAATGGTTGTGATACATTAGGTATTGTTGCTCATAATTAGGTACTGTTGGCATATAGATAAATGCACACACTCCAACAGTCCAAAAAGTTAAAATGCCAGACCCTAATCCCTAGGGTCTTTACATTTAATGTGACCATCTGTCTGCGTCTGTCATGCCGAGTCAGGCAGTCATGCATACTATAGAGGGGCTTGTTTTTAGAAGGCTGATGAGCTATTGTCCTCGATTCGTCTGCAGGTCTGGACTGCAAGACACTGTACAGGACACCCGTGGCATCCTCCAACTCGGAGAGCCCAACGGAGAGCTGGAGAGGTGGTGAGTTACTCCCGTCACGCTCCAGCTGTATCTGTCCTGTTACAATTATTAGTATAGTAATGCTCGAAGTCAAGTGTTTTGAA
Organism: Salmo trutta; assembly: GCF_901001165.1. NCBI lineage: Eukaryota > Metazoa > Chordata > Actinopteri > Salmoniformes > Salmonidae > Salmo > Salmo trutta. The sequence goes on from NC_042977.1 coordinate 14,020,919, forward strand.
TGAGTGTTAAATTCGTGGGGGGTGAGTTATCTTATTAGACTTCAACTGTAGTAGAAGGCCATTGTATATCCAATTTGCGGTAACAACACTTTGTACAACCTTTATAAATAATACATGTATACCTTTTCTCAAACCCATAGTGCATGATAAGACTTGCTACACTATTAGCATATAAATGTAGGTGTATCATGCACGTAATGCATTCAAAATGCTCCCATTGCTTTTTCCGTGTGGCAAATCTGGCTGAATGAAATGCAGCTGGCCGGACCCACTGACTCTCTTTCTCTTTCTTTCTTTCTCTCTCTCTCTCTCTCTCTCTCTTTCTTTCTTTCTTTCTTTCTTTCTTTCTTTCTTTCTTTCTTTCTTTCTTTCTCTCTCTCTCTCTCTTTCTCTCTCTCTCTCTCTCTCTTTCTCTCTCTCTCTCTCTCTTTCTCTCTCTCTCTCTCTCTCTCTCTCTCTCTCTTTCTCTCTCTCTCTTTCTCTCTTTCTCTCTTTCTCTCTTTCTCTCTTTCTCTCTCTCTCTCTCTCTCTCTCTCTCTTTCTCTCTTTCTCTCTTTCTCTCTTTCTCTCTCTTTCTCTCTCTTTCTCTCTCTTTCTCTCTCTTTCTCTCTTTCTCTCTTTCTCTCTTTCTCTCTCTCTTTCTCTCTTTCTCTCTTTCTCTCTTTCTCTCTTTCTCTCTCTCTCTTTCTCTCTCTCTCTTTCTCTCTCTCTCTCTCTCTCTCTCTCTCTCTCTTCTCTCTCTCTCTCTCTCTCTCTCTCTCTCTCTCTCTCTCTCTCTCTCTCTCTCTCTCTCTCTCTCTCTCTCTCTCTCTCTCTAGAGGTGGAGTCGGGTAGTGACGTGGGCGCCTTGTCGGAGTGTGTGGTCCGCTACCTGAGGGAGCTGCCGTCCCCCGTCATCCCCCCCGGTGTTTACCCAGACCTGCAGGCTGCGCTGCAGCACGGCGCCGCAGGTACATGCCACATTTCACTGACCCCTGCTTGTGCGCCACCGTCCCATCCCAGACGATACAGACCTAGGCTATAGAAAGTCACAGAATCGCATGAAGCTGATTGTGTGGCGTGTCAATCGCGTGCCCCCCTCCTGCCTGCGAGAATAAGCCAGTAGTGGAGTGCTAGGGATGAGCTAGTCACAGGCATCCCAAAAATGTTGTAACTTATAAAGCTACCCTGGTCCCTGGGGGTGTCAGGGACTTTGTGTGTGTGTGTATGCTGAGAGCGAGTTCCTTTTTGTGTGTTCACACTTGCTTGTGTGAGTGAGGGAGTAAGGGGCTGTGGTAACGTGTGGTCTGCCTCCTCTCACAGACGTGGTGGCAAGCAGCAGCAGCGGAGGCAGGGAGCTGAGCCTGGTCCTGGAGAGGGCCACCAGTGTGCCCCTGCACCATCGCCTCACCCTGCAGTACCTGCTCACACACCTGGGCAAGGTGGGCCAGGGCTCCCAGCTCAACGGCCTGGACCCTCACACCCTGGGCCTGGTCTTTGGGCCGCTGCTGATCCGGCCCAGCTCTGCCACTGGGTGAGTAGGACAATACATGATTTAACATCTAAGGATAAATGAGCTAAGTATTCACACCCCTTTGTAATACTTTGTAGAATTACCTTTTGGCAGCGATTACAGCAATTTGGAATTTCCAACACATTAATTTTTCTTATAAAAACAAGAAGTCAGTCTTTGTTGGTTGTTGTTTTTCCAATGTTCTAACGCCGCATTCACACCACCCAGACATATGCCAACAAACAACAGAGTTGGGTCAGTGTACTCCGCTCGTCTGTGTTGGTTGCCATTTTGTTGGGTAATATTTTGTCCGATTCGGCATGTTCAATCAGTGTTTGGTGTCAGGAATGGGAGTATTGTGTGAGCAGTGCGCAAGCATCTTAATGGATTGCATTCATACTGTATAAACCGTTGCTTTTCACTAGTTCTCAAATTGCTTTATATTGTATTGGAGTAACTAACCTCAAACCCCACCCTTGTGATGCACAGCAGCCATTTTGTGTCAGATTGCATAGTTACCACACAGCTAGTGAATATCCTACCACACTACCACATAGCTAGTGATATCCTCTTGAGATGGACAAGTGAGGGCTCCAATGGCACTGGATTAGTGGAAGAACATGTGATTGTTAGTGCTCTCTCCCTCGTGTGACTTTAGAGGAAATCCCTAACGCTAAAAGCTGTTATTACAGACTGCAGCTGAGTACTTTTCCCCTGCCGGCTCAGCACCATGTGTTTGAATGACCTGCCGCTGACTGAACATCTTATGACTATGTGTCTTACTCCCTGCTGTTGTTGATTGACAGGTGGGAGGTGGGGGAGGAGTTCCCTGCACTAGCGCTGGAGAGGCTGCTGATGGAGAGGGCCATGGGACAGGAAGTCCCGCCCCCTGGTATGTATGGGTAGATACAGTGCTTTAAATTGGAGGGCTCAATAGAAATTAATATAGAACCTGGACTGGATGGAAATAGTGTTTTTTTTAGAATGGTTTGCACAGAATAATGGATTGTACTATTTACTGTGCATAACTTAGTGCTGATTTGTACAGACCAATAAGCACACACGAAACATCCCCAACTAAAGATGATTTGGCTTGTGTGTCAGGATCTGTATGTGTAAATGAGACTTTTTCTATTGAAAATCTCTTGTGATGTTTGCTTGTCCAAAACATTTTAATCTAATGGGGTTTTCGGTTGTATCCGTGTGTTTTGTATAGCTCTACCAGTCAAGCCAATGAAGGCCAAAACCACGACTCCAGCCATGACTGAGACTCACATACTGAGTGATTCCGAGTGGTACTGGGGGGAAATCTCCAGGTAAAGAGCCACTCGTGTATCAATAACATTTCTAAATCTTCAATTAAATAATTTACTACATCAACAAAATAGTTTTGGCTCCCAAGTTTTCTGAGGGGGGAAAAAACACTTTATTTTTTATTGTTAGACATAAAAGAAACTGTGTTAAAACAACAGCAAATCAGCTCCAAGTGATTTTAATAAGAGATTGCCTTCGGAAATTATTCAGACCCCTTGACTTTTTCCACATTTTGTTAGGTTACAGCCTTCTAAAATAGTTTTTTTTCCTCATCAATCTACACACAATACCCCATAATGACAAAGCAAAAACAGGTTTTTAGAAATGCTTGCAAATGTATTAAAAATCAAACAGAAATACCTTAGTTACATAAGTATTCAGACCATATGCTATGACACCTGAAAATGAGCTCAGGTGCATCCTGTTTCCAAATGTATTTAATATTAAAACGGAACTATTACATTTACATAAGTATTCAGACACTTTACTCAGTACTTTGTTGAAGCATCTTTGGCAGTGATTACAGTCTCGAGTCTTCTTGGGTATGACGCTACAAGCTTGGCACACCTGTATTTGGGAAGTTTCTCCTATTTCTTCTCTGCAGATCCTCTCAAGCTCTGTCAGGTGGGACGGGGAGCGTCACTGCACAGCTAATTTCAGGTCTCTCCAGAGATGTTCGATCAGGTGAAGTCCGGGCTCTAGCTGGGCCACTCAAGGACATTCAGAGACTTATCCCGAAGCCACTCCTGCCTTGTCTTGGGTGTGTGCTTAGGGTTGTTGTCCTATTGGAAGGTGAACCTTCGCCCCAGTCTGAGGTCCTGAGTGCTCTGGAGCAGGTTTTCAGCAAGGATCTCTCTGTACTTTGCGCCGTTCATCTTTGCCTTGATCCTGACTAGTCACCCAGTCCCTGCCGCTGAAAAACATCCCCACAGCATGATTCTGCCACCACCATGCTTCACAGTAGGGATGGTGCCAGGTTTCCTCCAGATGTGACCCCTGTCATTCAGGCCAAAGAGTTCAATCTTGGTTTCCTCAGACCAGAGAATCTTGTTTCTCATTGTCTGAGAGTCTTTAGGTGCTTTTTGTCAAACTGCAAGTTGGCTGTCATTTGTCTTTTACTGGGTGGCTTCCGTCTGGCCACTTTACCATAAAGGCCTGATTGGTGGAGTGTTGCAGAGATGGTTGTGTTTCTGGAAGGTTCTCCCACCTCAGAGGAACTCTGGAGCTCTGTCAGTGACCATCGGGTTCTTTGTCGCCTCCCTGACCAAGGCCCTTCTCCCCCGATTGCTCAGTTTGGCCGGCCAGCTCTAGGAAGAGTCTTGTTGGTTCCAAACTTCTTCCATTTAAGAATGATGGAGGTCACCGTGTTCTTGGGAACCTTCAATGCTGCAGAAATGTTTTGGTACCCTTCCCCAGATCTGTGCCACGACACAATCCTATCTCGGCGCTCTACGGACAATTCCTTCAACCTCATGGCTTGGTTTTCGCTCTGACATGCACTGTCAACTGTGGGACCTTATATAGACAGGTGTGTGCCTTTCCAAATCATGTCCAATCAATTGAATTTACCACAGGTGGACTCCAATGAAGTTGTAGAAACATCTCAATGATGATCAAAAGAAACAGGATCCACCTGAGCTCAATTTTGGGTCTCCTAGCAAAGGGTCTGAATACTTATGTAAATAAGGTATTAATGTTTTACATTTTTTGTATAAATTTGTAAACATTTCTATTAACCTGTTTTTGCTTTGTCATTATGGGGTACTGTGTGTGTATATTGCTGAGGATTTCTATTTGATACAATTTCAAATTAGGCTGTAACGTAACAAAATGGGGAAAAAATCAAGGGGTCTGAATACTTTCCGAAGGCGCTGTATGTGATCATATACAAATGTAAGCAAGGTTTGAAGTGGTTTAATCAAATATTATATCTCTTTGGGTTTCTTGTGTTCAATTTGCAATATATTATTTGTAATTATGTTCCGGACCCCTGACCATCCGCTCAAGAAAAAATCGTCCCGTGGCTGAATGTAGTTGATGATCCCTGGCCTATAGTATTTCTTTATCCAGTAACCATATTTTTGTGTGAATTAAAAGTAAAAACTATTTGTAGATTATGGTATACGATAATCAGCTCTCATGAAACAGACTATTGTCGTCATGTGCTAGTCATTAAGTTGTATTGTGTGTTAAAGTAAAATCTTGCGTAATTTGGTCAGCTGCGTGATTAACTGCTTTGTTCATTCGTGTTAGAAATTGAGAGTTCCGGCAAAAGTTTCCACCCTCTCAAAAGGAAACTCTCAGCCAGAGTCGAGGCAGTTTAAGCACCTCCTTCGCCAAATCCTAATGCGCCCAAATAGCCAGTGACGAAAACCCCAAAATCAAAGCTTCTGTTGCTCGTTATCTCACGCATTCCATTTAGTCCCGGAAGATTCTTTGGTCTACGCGCAGAATCTACCCACGGGAGATTATATTGTAAAGCATGTGGTGCTTTGATGAATTCACAATCCCCTTCAACTGTGCCATTGTGTTTCCAGGGAGGAGGTGAACGAGAAGATGAGAGACACCCCTGACGGGACGTTCATGGTCCGCGACGCCTCCAGCAAACTGGAGGGAGAGTACACCCTGACCCTCAGGTGAGAGGCTACTCCTATTATCAAGTATTACACTATATGTCTTATGTAAAGAGCGGAGGACGGTCAACATTACACATTTACTAAACTTCTGTAAATAGGTGATTCTGAGAGATTTTTTTTTTTTTTTTTTAATCTCCTTTTAGTATGTGGAATGTAGTTTGCTATTGCGATTCTTGGGATCACGTTTGGAAAAAGAGCAAATGGTTAAAAAGTATCTACAGAATGAATCTTAATGAAAGCAACGTCACTTTCGCCGAGATTTCAAATGTATTTCTCGCCATTGCCATTGATTTCGCACCGTTTCTCCACCACAGGAAAGGAGGCAACAACAAGCTGATAAAGATCTGCCACCGGGGCGGTCGCTATGGCTTCTCCGAGCCGCTCACCTTCACCACGGTGGTGGAGCTCATCAACCACTACCGCCACGATTCCCTGGCCCAGTACAACGCCAAGCTGGACACCCGGCTCCTCTACCCCATCTCCAAATACCAACAGGTACCTACTTTACACTACATGTACATTGACAACGACAGACAACTTTACTGGGCATCGAAATTGAACGTTGTCCTATTGCTGGCCTGCCTTTCTAACCTTAGGATTACCACTGCCGCCACAATCTTCTGTAGTCTATACCAGATCCACAGATGCATATTTCAGCCAACTCTGAGATGTATACACACTCCTCGAATTCCAAGACATTGCCGGTTTAGAGTGCAAGTTAGAATGACATTTTCATGGAACGTTTGATTCAGTTCCTGCTCAATTTGTATTGCAGCATCATTGTCTTCCCGCTTGATTGGCTGCTTTGTGAATATTGTCACTGACAATTGGATAACGTTGCTTTCCTCAGGAGCAGCTGGTGAAAGAGGACAGCATTGAGGCGGTGGGCGAGCAGCTGAAGGTGTACCACGAGCAGTACCAGGAGAAGAGCCGGGAGTACGACGTGCTCTACGAGGAGTACACACGCACCTCACAGGTACTATACTGCTTCCTGTACTGTAAAGGGCGTACTGGGTCCATACTTCTGGAACACACCTCTGTCCCAATACTCTGAAATGAGATATTTTTCTTGTATCCTTCTTTTATCCTTGCTCTGTAACCAATGATCTGAGAGGACAGGTGAAAAGAAAATGGTGGAAATTCACATCCCTCCTAACTGCCATTGCTATGAGGGGAAAAGCGAAGAAGATAAGACTCCATTTCAAAGTATTTCAAAGTCCTGTGTGGTTTAGTTGGTAGAGCATGGCGCTTGCAATGCCAAGGGATGTGGGTTCGATTCCCACTGGGGCAACCCATATGTAAAATGTACGCACGCATGACTGTAAGTGGTCGCAAAAGGAGAGGAAACAAATAGGAGGATTGTATTGGTCCCATCATGCCCCATCTCTGAAACTGGAAACACTTATCTCCCTCACTAGCTTTAAGCACCAGCTGTCAGAGCAGCTCACAGATCACTGCATCTGTACATAGCCCATCTATAATTTAGCCCAAACAACTACCTCTTCCCCTACTGTATTTATTTATTTATTTTGCTCCTTTGCACCCCATTGTTTCTATTTGTACTTTGCACTTTCTTCCACTACAAATCTACCATTCCAGTGTTTTACTTGCTATATTGTATTTACTCTGCCACCATGGCCTTTTTTGCCTTTACCTCCCTTATCTCACCTCATTTGCTCACATTGTATATAGACTTATTTTTCTACTGTATTATTGACTGTATGTTTGTTTAACTCCATGTGTAACTCTGTGTTGTTGTATGTTTCAAACTGCTTTGCTTTATCTTGGCCAGGTCGCAATTGTAAATGAGAACTTGTTCTCAACTTGCCTACCTGGTTAAATAAAGGTCAAATAAAATAAATAAAAATGCTGACTTGCAGGAGCTCCAGATGAAGCGCACGGCTATCGAGGCCTTCGGCGAGACCATCAAGATCTTCGAGGAGCAGTGTGAGACCCAGGAGCGCTACAGCAAAGAGTCCATCGAGAAGTTCCTACGCGAAGGCAACGACAAGGAGATCCAGAAGTAAGCTTTTTGCCTGTCCATCGTGACATGGTTATTTCAACCACAACTTGTGTCAAACTAGTACCTCTGTATGTATGTAGGCTGTATGTTAAGACAATTTAAAACATCAGTCAATGTATTGTTAAGAACAGTCAAACCAGACCACTACCAATGAACCCCAGAGGTGATTTGTTATGGGGATTTTTTTCCCCCCACTCACTTCAGGATCCAGAGCAACTCAGAGCGTCTGAAGTCTAGGGTGACGGAGATCCACGACAGCAAGAGAAAGCTGGAGCAGGATCTGAAGCAGCAGGCCACTGACAACCGAGAGATTGACAAGATGATGAACAGCCTGAAGCCGGACCTCATTCAGCTAAGGAAGATCCGGGACCAGTACCTGGTGTAAGAAAATACAATACTATAGAGACATTTTTTTTGTTTACCATGAAACATTATGTTCGAGTGACGTGCACTCATCACGACATCATCAAAAAGCTCTGTAGCAGGATAGCTAACACTGATGACCACGAAAACACGCAAGACTGATGGCTATAACTATGTTCAACAAGTTCTATTATTTAAATATGCAGTTTATATATAGTGTATATATATATATATATATATATTTTATTAGTATTTGTTGACTGAATTGAAGTAGAATTGTGTGCAATTCTGTTTCTTTGGTCTTGCAGGTGGTTGACACAGAAGGGGACGAGGCAGAAGAGTATCAATGAGTGGCTGGGCATAAAGAACGAGGCAGAAGAGTAAGTGACGAAGCTGAAACATTTGGCAAGTGTTTAGATTGAATGTTATAAAGCTATACCCGTTGGGCGCGTCAGTGAAACGTGAATTTGAAACTGTTGCCTTGTATTCTGTATTGACGTCATATCGTTCTTGTATTTTGTACGGATGTCATATTGATGTATTTTGGGGGGAGGTATTTTATTAGGGTCGCCATTAGCTGTTGCGAAAGCAGCAGCTACTCTTCCTGGGGTCCATACAAAACATGACATGATAAAGAACATTAATTGACAAGAACAGAACTACATCCATTTTTAAAAAGGCACACGTAGCCTAAAAAATCAATACATACATACATGCATACATACACAAACTATCTAGGTCAAATAGGGGAGAAGGCGTTGTGCCGTGAGGTAGGGCTTTAGCTGTTTTTTGAAACCAGGTTTACTGTTCATTCGAGAAGTTTGAGAGAACTCGGAGGGTTTTCTTTAATGGAAGCTTCTCTTATGTCAAACATGTAAAGTGTGGTGTACTGGGGGGGGCTGTGGGAGGGTCTCAAATGGTTGAGGGACAGCTATTGGGGAACTGTGGGGGGGATCTTGGAGGGTTTGGGTTCACGTTTTTTTGGCCTGGTGGTAGATTGGTCAACATGCCCTTGAGCAGGGCATTGACCCTGGATGCTACTGTGTGTCGCTCTGAATGGGAATCTGTTGGATGGCTGGTATGGTGTAGTTGTTGAGCGGCTTCACTGCAAGTATATTGTATGTTTGGATATTCAATAAATAAAAAATACATGAAAACAGTGTGGTGTACTGCAGGGCAGCTCTTTAGACCCTCTACTCTTTTCTATTTTTAATAATGACCTGCCACTGTCATTAAACAAAGCATGTGTGTCCACATTCTTGTTGTAAAAAGACATTTTACAAAATTACAATTATGTCCTTGCAACCAATTCTGCTCACTGAGAATGACCAGGTTGCCTTTCCCTAAAAGCTGCAATGCCTTTAAACTCTGCACCAGCTACCCAAAAGTAATCCTAACACCTTTTTATAAAGAATTTTGTAAAACATCCAATGAGTCATTAACACCGTCTCCCTCCTACAGCTCATACTCGCTGGTGGAGGAGGACGAGGGCTCGCCCCACCACGACGAGTGCACATGGTACGTGGGCGACATCAAGCGCACCCAGGCAGAGGAGCTGCTTAGGGACAAGTGTGACGGCACCTTCCTCATCCGAGAGAGCCAGACGCAGAAGGGCTCCTACGCCTGCTCCGTGGTGTGAGTGTTTATTTCAGTGTGTTACATGTCAGTCAGAAGGGCTAAGATGTATTCTTTGATGGGTTGAACTATTGTAAAACGGGAAAAGAAAATGTATTTCGGTTTTACTTCCCACCTGTTGGCTTTCCCCCAAATGGCCATTGTACACTGTGCCATTTAATAAAGAGGATAACAAAGGGGGAGACCAATATAGCTCCTGGGGAGGTCAAAGCTGTGTGCTGGAAAACCTTGGCAGTGCATGGGTGAAGTTGGGGCTTCAGACCAGCCCTAACGTCTCACTTAAAATGTAGTTTTAGTGTTTAATAACAAATAAAATGTCTATTAGTGAATATTTTTTTACTTTTACTTTGTTTCCGTAAAACATTAAATGAGTTTGCGCTGTCTTCCCCCAGTGTGGACGGCGACGCCAAACACTGCGTCATCTACAAGACGGATAAAGGCTACGGCTTCGCCGAGCCTTACAACCTGTACGGCTCCCTGAAGGACCTGGTGCTCCACTACAAGCAAGAGTCCCTGGTCCAACACAACGACCAGCTGAATGTAACCCTGGCCTACCCAGTCCTCACCCAGACCCAGCAGCAGCACCACAGATGAAGGGCAGTGTGACACGACGACCCCCAACGGTGACCAGCACTTCCAAAGCATGGCGGCAACAACAAAAAAGCACACTCATTACGTACCACAGTACCAACCGCAGTAAACATGAGACGAAAACCCTGTTTGTAGACTGAAAACAACATAAGCACACCGTTATGATAGAAGCTTTCAGACCATATTTAGAAGAGTAAGAAGGAGCGAGAGTAGAGGGGAGAGAGTCGGGGAACTGGAGGTTAAAGATACTGGATGGAGCTCAGCTTTTTTTTTTGTTTTTTGCCTTGGCACCCACTTACCCTTCTAGGCAAAGGCCTGAGCTGTCATCCCCAGTAAGGACTTGGCTAACCTGGCTGCTCACCACACTGCACTTCACAACAACAAGATCTAAGTGATGGGTGGGGGGGGGATACATGGTCCTGGAAAGGCGGGGTGAAGTGGCTGGACAAACCAGTTACTTTCTATAAAAAGCTTGCTTAAGTACCATAGAAAGAGCCTTGATTGACCACAAGCCTGTGTTGGGAAAGAAGGGAACTATATAGGGTGGGATGACAGAAAGCTTTATAAAAATATATTTTAAAAAGTTTAATTTACTGGTCTCTCCTCCAGTTTGTTGTAAGATATAAACATTCTTTATAAAAATAGACATGTTATATTTGTTTTATTGTGAATAGATAGATATTCACAATAGATCAAATGTGTATATATATTGATGAATGCAGTTTCTAAAGGGATTCAGGTTTCCGTTTCCATTTAATCATGGGTAGTGGAGAAATCCCTGCAAGCTCGTTTCTTATTTCAAATGGTCTCTTCAAGTGCTTTCTTTTATACTGTAGCCTATAGCCATGATGGACTAAGGTATTACTGTTAGTATTCTTGAGATGTTCTCATTTCTATGCTAATATACTCACAGATCAACGACCTATCAGATCTTAACTCTCAGTACTGACTGGCTTAGTCTCTAGGAAGCCTATGCAGTGTTCTTTTCACAAGCGCTTGCTTTTATGTCGCAGCGTCACTACTACTCACGGTACTTCCTCTTTTGATCTTGACTGTTGTTTTTATTTGACACAAGCTTGATTCACAGAGCTGTAGAACGTTGTTGTACAAAATGGAAAAAATGGATTCTTGTCGTTATATGATCCATATATATATATACCGACAGTAACAGACAGTGTGACTGTCAAACAGAAAGTATTGAATGGTTTTCTTTTCAACTGTGTCCCCCCCTGCAGGGAAACTGCTGGAGGACGCATGGTATCCAGCTAAACGTGAGCCCAAATGAAGGATGTCTTTTTATGTAGCAAAAATAAGATTGGATCCTTTTTGACAGTAAGCATGACAACGGAGGTCCGGGGGATTTTCCATAAGTACCATATGCATGAAAATCCTTGTTTTGTTTAGTACCTAGACAACTTGCTCTAGTACTTGTGCTGTTTTAAGTGCATACGTGTACTAGACCTGTATAATGCACAAACAATAGTACGTGAATAAGAATACGTATAGATTTACAGACACACTGTCGAGGTGAATCCCTCCGTTGGTACTGAGCAGTACTTTTGATGTGCGGCTTAAAGGACTTTCTTCTATCCCTTTTGCGTAGCACAGACTTTGTTCGGGTGAAGACACTTCAGCCAAATTTCTACCGTCGATTCGTTACTAAAAGAAGCCTCATGTAATGAAACCGAGGATAGTGAGGATTTTAAATGTGGTGGCGCTTTTAGATTTCTTGAGAAAGAGGAAACTTCCCAGAGAAAAGGAGTTTTGCAATTTTTTTTGTAGAATGTGCATAAAAATATATGTCATGGTGGGCGCTCCTTTGGGGTAGTTTTAAACATGATCATTTGCTCCGAGCAGATGTATTTTTCCCATGTTGGTTGTACAGATTAAGTATGATAACATGGATACTGCAACTGAATAGTCATGCTATTGGATTGTTTAACTAGTTGGAGGAAATTGGAGTAATTTGGTTTGTGTAATTGTCACATTTTAATTGGAAGTTGAAAAAAATAATAACATTTTGTGGAGCGTTGCATATCGGCGAGAGCATTTTGTGCTCAAAACGTATTTTTGGTACAAATATTAGTAGAATAAAAATAATGATCTAAAGGAAAAATAGCTTGGTACTGTATAGTAGTGTTTTGCACAGTTCTTGGCCAGAAGAATAGCCTAGAATTACACTCGAAGTGACAGTAGTGAGAGACCTATAAAAGAGTGATTCACAAAGTTAAGAAGTGCCTTAGCTCTTCTCTTGTCGTTGTCGGAGGAGCTTCTCTCCTATAGACCGTGCTACCGCGTACTGTATGCTTTGTTTAAAAAGCATTTGCCAATGATCTAATGTCAAGCCCCTGAAGAGAACTGGCAAATGCGCATAGTTGTAGTCTTTCCTGTAGTGTGCGAGGTCCGAGTTATAGAGATTGTGTTAGTTTAGTTATGCTTCTCTCTTGTTACATCATTTTGAATAAGGTTACAATTGTATTTTTTTTGTGACGCCTATAGCTTGGTGCTCTTCAGTGAGTGAGGCTGTTTCCTTTGGGGGTTTGTTGTATAGTTTATTGAATCACACCTAGAGTGGATAGAAATGTGAATAGCCCAACACGTAGCGTTTTCCGTTTTAATAAGCCGAATCTCATTCAATAAGCTCTTAAGTGAATGCATGCAGTACTTCTCACGGTGTTTTCACGTCAATTCCCTGTGACTTCATATCCTGTTTACCCATCTACTGACTCATGTATTTTACTCAGTCCATCGGACCAACATTTTGCAAATGCACTTTTTCCTTAAAGAAAATTACACCAAAAATGATCTTTTGGTATTTGTTTCATTAGTCCATTGTTGATATAGTCCTACATTTTTTTTTGGATGTCAGCAATCCAGTTCTCGAGAAGGTTGACTTTCGAAATACAACCGGTATGATGCATTTTGCTTATGATGCAAAATTTAGCATCATATGATGCAAAATGCATCATACCGGTTGTATTTTAGTTTTTTATATATAAAACTTCAACGGGGACTAAAACAAATACCAAAAGATGATAGTTTTTTGGGGGTGGAGTTTTTCTTTAATTGAGTCTCCAAAATGAGTTAATTCTAAACCGCATTAGTGAAGCTCAGTAGGCCATGATAGTATTGTTTGTTGTATTACGTGTCATGTCAGGGATGTTTTTAATCGGACTTTCTTTGTGAAACCGAGTGTGGGGGGGGGGACATTCAGTGTTCCCCCTACTCGATACATTTGGTGGAGTCTTCACGAACTCTGAAATTGTAAGCCGGTATTGGGGCAAGTAGGACTCATGTCCATTTATTGCTGTTTTTCATGATTTTAATTGTTTAACTGTTATAAATCTGTGTTTGGTTTTGATTGTGCCAGGCCCACCCGTTTCCCATTCGAAATGGGTGACTCGTTTCAAACCAAATGAAAGGGAAGCTATCTAATATGCAATCGGCATATTTGGTCGGTCCTCGACGCTCAACGGTATGGATGTCATGGCGTCACATGAACGTCACTTGCAGTAACATGAATGATGACACATGTGCAGTGATAGTGTTTCGGCGGTCGTGCCCAATGAGATGACTTGGAGCAGGGTTAGCTTTGAGTTGTCCTTTACCCAGTTATCGTGAAACCACGTGTCATAGCACCCTCCAAAATGTCCAGGTGAATTATCCAGGCCATTACTATTGCTTATCTTTGGTACATAACACCTGTAAATAGTGGTGTCATACTTCTACCATATCAGTAAATAGTGGTGTCATACTTCTACCATATCAGTTACCGAATACAAGTAATTAACATTTTATTACGTTTGAATATTTAGGTTTGAAGCATATTTGAAAGAAATATATTGAAATATATCTTGACGTATTGTTTTGGGGTTATATATTCTGATTTAATTATGCTGGGAATGGATCCGAAACAGACGCTGACTAAATGAGCTTAGATGTGAAACACGTCTATTGACAAGTGCCACAGCAGCTTTGCATCAGTGGGCCATGTCATGTCTAGTTTTCATGTTAACGCCCTGATGTGTAAGTCATAAGCTAAGCTTTATCATTATCACCAGCAAGCGTTCCTTCCTTTTTGATCGCGGTATTATTGGTTTTAATTGACCCGCAATGATTGAGGAAGAGGAGGCAGGCTTATCTACGTTTCAAAATGCAGCGCTGAATCTAGTTGTCCATGACGACATACTGATTGGCCAACCTTGGCCCCATTCACCTACTCACACATAAGTGTCTCTGTCAAATTTGAGTAGAGATGATCAATAGTCTTGACACAAGTGTCAATAGTCTTGACACAAGTGTCTTTCAGCAAAGCTCCGTTGTTGCTACCCTAACAAGGACCCGTGACGATAGAGTTGACCAATACTGGGACTAACTGGTGTCTAGACTACAGCCTGTATATTCTAAGATTATAAAATGTATTATCTGAGCAGAAAATCGATTCCTATACAGATATGCTTTGTCCATAGGGATGGGGAAAGCACCTTTTTTTCATTTTTTTATTTTAAATCAAAATTACATGAAAATATATTCTCAGCTTGGAGATTCTGGTTGTGTTTTTTTATATTGCGAGAGGAGGCAGTTTGAAAGTGATACCAGGGGAGTGTTTGAGGTATGAAAATAATGTATGATTCGAAGAGAGGGGCATTTAATAATCGGATAAAAGTCCCCCAAATGCACTAGACAACACATGATACTTCATACCGGCCAAACATGTTGCCAACAAGTTAAGGAACAAATTTCAACAGTTCAGAAACACTCCTTCAGTGAATAACCAACCTTTGTAGGGGGCACAATGATGTCATTGGAAAGTGTTCCTTTATGGTGTCTAGGGTTTGTTTTTAATTAGACTTTTTTTTAAAGAAATTTAAAGCAAATTGATTTGTCTGTCCAAGTGTTTGTTTGTTTATCTTTGTTAATGATAACCTTACAGAATCTATAAAATAAGCTAGCTTGAATATTTTCCTTCATACAGAAAAGTACAAATGTTTACGATATCTAATTAACCAAATAGCAAGTATGCGTTTGAGAAGTCAATCTGTCTGTCCCTAAAAGGGCCTCCGATAGATTGATTTGATTTCTTTTTTCTCCTTTGTCATTTTAAACTTGAAAATGTTATGACTGCTTGTTCTTTTTGTTTTGATTCTTTTTGTACTTGTCAAACAGTGCTCCCTCTAAAAAAAAAAAAAGAAAGAAAAAAAAATGTGTTACCGTCTTCTGCTTAGAACAGAATCGACTAAATCGTTTTTTGAATGGCCCCCGGGCAGAATGGTCTGCAATGGGCCCTCTTCCCTGAGTGGCTTAAAATCCTTGATCTCTGTTCCTTTACCTTCTGTACTGCCGACTACTTCATCTTAGACTGAGCCTTGTGTATTCACGACTGAATCTTAACTTTAGATAAAGGCTTAACTTTGCGTTTTTTGATGTCAATGGGAAATTTTGAGTTGCGCTTGCAGATCTCAGTTAGGATTTGGCCGTAGATTGCACCCTAGATTATTTGGGAGGCTTTAGTTTTCAGGCTTTTCAAGATTGAAAGAGCGGGAGGTGCACACTACTTGGTGAAAAATGTATGTCTACAGTCTTGGGTTGAGTCAACTATTACATTAATTTGGAAATGTGTGAAAGTGAAGAGGCATGTATTTCGATTTTGCACTAAGTCATTCTCGTCTCACTACACTCTAAGATAAAGACGTTCCGTGACTTGCTCTCTGTCATTCAAAACGTTTTTTATTTGTTCAGTCTTACTTTTAAATGGAGTTTACAAATATGCTTTCATTTACTTCTAAAAGTTTATCTAATCTCTGTAACCCTTCAATCAGGGTTGGGTAGTAACGGATTACATGTAACGGGCATTACACAATTTATTTACAAATATATGAAGTAGGCCTAACTGTAATCAGCCCGGATTCCATACAAAAAATATATATATAATAATGTAATCGGATTACAGTTACATTATTAAAAACATCTGATTTACATTTGGGATTACTTCATCTAATATCAAGAGAAAAAAAGGATAAAACTTTGTCAGCATTGCTGTCATTTAGCACACCCTCAAGACTTCTCCCATGCTCTCAAATATGCTATTGTTCTGCTGATCGCCCATCAAGGGTGGGTGGCTTCTTTTGTATTCAAATAGATTTAGTGACTAGGTAAGGCTTCCAAAAGATTTACACCTAGCCTTCTGGTCAATTAGACAGTGGTCTGGACTCAAGTGTTCCTGCTTGCTGCTTTGTAGGAATGCACTATCACTGTAGCTCTCTCCTTTGGCTTTGTGTGCTCCTAGCGGGAGACAGAAATGCTCTCTGATAGCTCCCTGGGCAATAAACAAAAAAACACAGTCTTGAAAGCAACCACTGTTGTTACTCCAGACGAGAAGAAGGGTCCCAGCTTTCTGTAGGTTTACTTTTATTGATCTACTCTTTAATATTGAACGTCGGCCATTCAATTCCAAGGTGATTGCGTAGGCCTACTCATCATCATTATTATTATTCATTAATTTACTGATTAATAATCAATTACACAGGTATAATTAGAATGTAGATTTAGCAACTAGCTAACCACTTCATCAGGTGTTTTTGTAAGTCGCTCTGGATAAGAGCGTCTGCTAAATGACTTAAATGTAAATGTGTTGAATGAGCCCCAAATTATTTAGCCTAAAGTTCCCAAAATGGTGTAGACAAATGTTATCTGTATTGAACAAACAAAATGGAAGATTCAGGAACCCTATTGTGACCGTAAACTAATAACAATTGCCTAATTGTCAAACTCAAAATTCATGACAATGACTGGTTTAGATTGCACATCAAAATATCTGGAATCATGCATTCCTGCTTGGACATGTTCGATTAAACAAATGTATTTCTTGAATCATACTAATACACCTCCTTTTAATGAAGCATTTTGAATGACTATAAGTTAATTAGGCTACACATTCTCTCTATTGCGTGACCCTGCAACAACATTTTTGTGCGACCAAATCATGGATAGGTGCCCCAACTAAAAACATTAGTATGGAACCTTGTGACTGACTATGCTCTAATACGTTAGAATATAGAACTTGTGAATTATAGTCCCCAATTTGGAAATAGTCATGTTGCTAAATTAATGTATGCTATTTAGCAGACGCTTTTATCCGAAGAGACTTAGTCATACGTGCATACATTTCATGTATGGGTGGTCCCAGGAATTGAACCCACTTCCCTGGCGTTACAAGCGCCATGCTCTACCAACTAGGTGCACTTTAAAAAATAAATAATAATCATCTGGGTGTTAAATTTTTTTTTTTTAATTAATCTGATTACTCAAAATGAGTAATGTAATCTGATTACTGGTAACTGTAATCCATAACTGATTAAATTTGAAGTAATCTGGCCAACACTGCCTTCTATGTAGATTTCATCCTAAGTGGCTGTGTATGTGATCATTTGAATGCAGGTCAGGTACAGTACATTTTGACAAACCTTTCTTTGGAGAAAACAAAGTACAGTATGATATGATTCTTATTGTACTGAGATGTGGTGTGTAGTTTTTCCCTTTTTCAAAACGGTGACTGGAAATTAACGGGACAGTCTGATAAAGCTACTCTACACCAAAGTGCAATTGAACTCAGAGGGAGCACTGTCGTTGAACCAGTGGGAGTCTACTGGTTGTGATGTGCACAATCCTTATGTACGTAAAATGATTATTCTCTCTTCTTTCCCCAATCTGTCTTAATTCAGATGCAACATTTTATTTCTTTTGTTTTCTGTGTACAGCTTGCTTTGGAGTTGTTTGTCTCAAACAGGTACTCTTACTTCTGTACTGTTATTTCCTTAGGTTGATGAAATGATTTAAAAAAAAATCTATAAAAGATGTAAGAAAAAGAAAGAAAAGGTCTTGTGTATTTTGTCAGTAAGTTTCAGTCAATCCTGCGACAAGCTCTGAGGATAGTTTGGGTCAATTCCTTCTTGAATTCCTGGCAGTTGAAGGCTATGGTAGACTTGCTGACGTGTGACGCAGTTGGTACTGAATTTAAACCACTGGAGGGTGCCATTTTCTGGATGAATTTCAACATGTGTGGGCCTACACAAACATTAAGCGTTGGAATCAATCAAACCTGTACTGACTGCGTTTGAGCCAAATTTCCGAAGAATCACTTTTCTGATGTTCAACGAAAAGCATATTTGTTATTACTATATGTTCACTTGGGGTGGGGGGGGACCCAGTTTAGGTTACATTGAAACATGCATTTCCCGGGTTTTAAGTAGACAATTCCATAAGGAGTTTGCAAGAGAGCAGAGACAGACCGAGGCAACAATCGATCCTTAGAGGAGAACCGACTGTACATAAAAGTAGTCCAGTCATAAACTGTCACAGGATCATCATAAAGTCATCGTCCTGTCCTGTTTGTCTCTGCACTGCAGATTATGAGATGGCCCTAAAGGATCCCATGACACCAGGTTAATCTTTCACAATAAATTAGTCTGTTTTTTTGCTGTGGTGTGCATTGCCCATGAGGCCATGACTTTTGAGTAAGAACAGTCAGGTGGTAGGAGGTACAGTAGCAGGGTTTCTAATAATAAAGGGGGAAATTCCAAGATCTTTGAGCGAAGACCACACTGACTCACCAGTGGCACGATTGGTTGGAAGTTACAATGTCATACTGCCACTGATAGACTGATTGTGCAACCCAACACTGCTACGAACGTGTTGACATAAACCTCCTATTTCCTCATTCTGATTAGAAGTAGTTTTTCAGGCAATGTGAAAAACTTGCTTCCTTAAAGGATACTTAGTTCATTGCAAGACGTCAGTGCGCCACACAGTCAATAATAGACCAAAGAAGTGTGTAGGCGTTTAAAGCTATAGAAGACCCGCAGTAATGTAACAGGCCGATTTGGAAAGAGTGAGTTGTAACTGGTTTAATCCATGGATCCTACAGGCCCAGAGGAGGAGTGCTCTTGCCTCTGCATCGCAGGATCGATGGATCAAAACCCTGTTACAGCTCACTTTCCACATCAACCTGTCACAGTGATGTAGCAATGTAAAGCATGCCTTGATGTGAATATGAATATACAGTTGAAGTCGGAAGTTTACATACACTTAGGTTGGAGTCATTAAAACTCGTTTTTCAACCACTCCCCAAATTTGTTTTTAACAAATTATAGTTTTGCCAAGTCGGTTAGGACATCTACTTTGTGCATGACACAAGTAATTTTTCCAACAATTGTTTACAGATAGATTATTTCACTGTATCACAATTCCAGTGGGTCAGAAGTTTACATACACTAAGTTGACTGTGCCTTTAAACAGCTTGGAAAATCACAGAAAACGATGTCATGGCTTTAGATGTCATGGCTAATTGACATCATTTGAGTCAACTGGAGGTGTACCTGTGTATGTATTTCAAGGCCTACCTTCAAACTCAGTACCTCTTTGCTTGACATCATATGAAACTCAAAAGAAATCAGCCAAGACCTCAGGAAAAAAAATTGTAGAACTCCACAAGTCTGGTTCATCCTTGGGAGCAATTTCCAAACGCCTGAAGGTACCACGTTCATCTGTACAAACAATAGTACGCAAGTATAAACACCATGGGACCACGCAGCTGTCATACCGCTCAGGAAGGAGACGCGTTCTGTCTCGTAGAGATGAACATACTTTGGTGCGAAAAGTGCAAATCAATCCCAGAACAACAGCAAAGGACTTGTGAAGATGCTGGAGGAAACGGGTACAAAGGTATCTATATCGACAGTAAAATGACTCCTATATCGACATAACCTGAAAGGCCACTCAGCAAGAAGCCACTGCTCCAAACTACGGTTTGCAACTGCACATGGGGACAAAAATCGTACTTTTTGGAGAAATGTCCTCTGGTCTGATGAAACAAACAAAAATAGAACTCTTTGGCCATAATGACCATCGTTATGTTTGGAGGAAAAAGGGGGAGGCTTGCAAACCGAAGAACACCATCCCAACCGTGAAGCACGGGGTGGCAGCATCATATTGTGGGGGTGCTTTGCTGCAGGAGGGACTGGTGCACTTCACAAAATAGATGGCATCGTGGATATATTGAAGCAACATCTCAAGACATCAGTCAGGAAGTTAACGCTTGGTCGCAAATGGGTCTTCCAAATGGACAATGACCCCAAGCATACTTCCAAAGTTGTGGCAAAATGGCTTAAGGACAACAAAGTCAAGGTATTGGAGTGGCCATCACAAAGCCCTGCCCTCAATCCTATAGAACATTTGTGGGCAGAACTGAAAAAGCATGAGCAAGCAAGGAGGCCTACAAACCTGACTCAGTTACACCAGCTCTGTCAGGAGGAATGGGCCAAAATTCACCCAACTTATTGTGGGAAGCATGTGGAAGGCTACCCAAAACGTTTGACCCAAGTTAAACAATTTAAAGGCAATGTTACCAAATACTAATTGAGTGTATGTAAACTTCTGACCCACTGGGAATGTGATGAAAGAAATAAAAGTTGAAATAAATTATTTTCTCTACTATTATTCTGACATTTCACATTCTTAAAATAAAGTGGTGATCCTAAGACAGGGAATTTTTACTAGGATTAAATGTCAGAAATTGTGGAAAAACTGAGTTTAAATGTATTTGGCTAAGGTGTATGTAAACTTCTGACTTGTATGTAAACTGTATATGTATCTGGGTAAAGCTTGCAGGTATAATGCTTAACTTGTAATAATCATGTACATGTATGAGCCTTTAATGTATTATATGTATTATAAGGCTTATAAAATGTTTTGTCAATGTATCAACTTTTCAACTGGCTCAGAATGTTAGGTATAAGTAGTAGGCTATAAAAAGTATGGTATCCTGACTAAATATTTATAACTATGATATTATTATAATACATTATAAACAGTTAAGTTACGCTCGTTTTACAATACGGTAATGAATCTCTATAAACCAGTAATAAGAGTTGGATGAAACAAAGCTCCAAAAATATCTCCAGTTGAATAACAACTCGTGACAACGTAAGCATTTTCAAGACAATTCCAACTCGTGATGTGGTACAATGTTACTGGTCTCTCTAGATATCTGTTGTCGTCTACCTTTTTCAAATGGTCCGGATAGGGTCTGTTTTTTCCGGGCTACAATGTTACGCCGCCAACGTTGTTTTTTTATTGCACTACTTTGCCGGTGCATAGTGACGTTGTTAGGGGTCACATGACTTAGAACCAATCACATAATCGAAAATATCCTTAACAAGGAAGAGGGCAAGCGATGCAATTTGAATCACTTGAGATATTTGCTATTTTAGGTGGGTGACGGCAAGAGTTTGTCATCTTGTGCTGAAGGAAAGATGAAGGGTATTATTCTGTTCACACTTTTGACCATCTGGTCAAATGTAGATTGTACGCCGTGCTCGTATTCTCCATCGCAGTGGTGTACCTCTGTGGACTCAGCCATCGAATGTGGGGTAAGATAAATTCACGAGTTTCTTCTCGGGATTAAATCGATACAATGTTTTGGTGACACTGCATGAAAACTATAGTTTTGATGACATGGATCGTCAGTCCTTGCATCCATAGCGATGTCTATGAATTTGAGTGTGGCTTAATTTCTCCAGCCACATCCCTTAGCTTTTTCCTGATTGCTGCTGTAATAGAGAACGACTGAGAGAAGGAGAAACGTGTGGTGAATCTGTTTGTACATGAAACATAATATTAAAATATAACGTCAACACCCATCAACCTTTTTCTCTTCCATAGGTCCTGATTGACATATCATATCTAGACCCAATTTAGACCTACTAAACATTCAACCAAACTAATTCTGTGTGTGTATTGTTTTACTGTAAAAAGTATTTGTACTTTTCTTGTGGCAGGTTCTGAAGCAGTGCCTGGAAGCCAACGCCACCAAGCCCAACACACAGGTGCAGCCCGTGCAGGTGGAGCTGTATTTTGAGAGTCTGTGCCCAGGATGCCGGTTATTCCTTACCTCACAGCTCTTTCCCACATGGACCATGTTGCAGGACATCATGAGTGTCACACTGGTGCCCTACGGAAATGCACACGTAGGTCTTATACAGTCAGCTAGAAATGATGACGCTCGTCTCGTGTGTTATGATACTTTCTTGGATATTGGATATTGCTTAGACAACGTAGTTAGCGGTGATTGGAGTTGAGGAATTCTGTGTTTAGTTGAAGTCATTTTCGTTTGTCTCACTACAGGAATCTTTTGATGGGAAGCAGTATCAGTTTACCTGCCAGCACGGTGAGGAGGAGTGTCTCGGCAACATGATCGAGGTGAGATTTTGGTACCGCTTTATTTTACAGCCCACTGTTTACCAGGTAGTTACTTGTAAATGACTTATTAAAACTATACTTGTCTAATAATTGCATAGTAATAACACTTTGGTTTCTCTGAGATTCATTGACACAAGCTTCGCTTTGTAAGCTGAATTATTTGATGTAAGTACCAGAAAGTATCCATTGTCACCACATAGCTTCCTAGTTTAATAGCAGGTAAGTACCAGCTTAAACCGGGCTGTAACATGAAGCGTTCCAGACAAAAAAAGCGACATTGTTTTACACCTTTTTTTTGTAATCTTCCCTTCTCTCTCCAGACCTGCATATTGAATGCTACAGGAAGCCATGCATTCCAGATCGTCTACTGCATGGAGGCCTCCACTGATGTAGTTAAAGCGGGAGAGAAGGTGAGCGACATATTAACTCTTACCTTCTTTCTCTCAACACCAAGACCATGAAAAGACCACGCCTCAAACAATATACAGCAACCCCCTATTTTTATTTAAATGCTCCTGAGAGATACGAACAAAGAGGCTGAAATGAAGTCCAAAAATGTATAATACCGAATCACTTTTTGTGCTTGGTGATTGATGTGTTCTGCTCACATGTGGTAGTGTAAGGGTATGGCTGGAGGGCAAGATAAGATATGACCAGATGGCATTGTAAATATGAGGATACTTGGAAATATTGACAGTAATAATGTTCCGACCACCTGTCCCCTTGACAGTGTGTGGCGCTCTATGACCCAAACACCAAGTGGGACAGCATCATGACCTGTGTGAAGGGAGACCAGGGGAATCAGCTGATGCATCAGAACGCAGTGAAGACTGGTGCCTTGAAGCCCGCCCACAACTATGTGCCTTGGATTGTCATAAATGGGGTTAGTTCACTGAGGCAAAATATTTTTGTTGTATGCGTCAGCAAGTTTACTGCATTGCTAACGGCTTCTAGTAAATACTGTCACATTCGACAAAGTTCATTGCCTCAATTTGTTATATCCGGAATCTTCTTTCAGGAGCACACCGATGACCTTCAGAACAAAGCAATGTCTTCACTCTTCACTCTGATCTGTAGCATGTGGAAGGTAAGTTTTGGCGAGCAAAATTACCATTCCAGTTTTAAGTGTTATGTCCTATCCATCTTGTCCATTCTTCCTTCCTTGTTTCTATACAGTGTATTTGGAAAGTATTCAGACCCCTTCCCTTTTCCATTTTTTTTTTTTTTTTTACATTACAGCCTTATTCTAAAATGGATAAAATAAAATCATCATCAATCTACACACAATATCCCATAACGACAAAGCGAAAACAGGTTTTTAGAAATGTTTGCTAATTTATTAAAAAGTAAAACCAGTAATACCTTATTTACATAAGTATTCAGACCCTTTGCCATGAGACTTGAAATTGAGTTCAGGTGCATCCTGTTTCCATTGATCATCCTTGAGATGTTTCTACAACTTGATTTGAGTCCACCTGTGGTAAATTCAATTGATTGGACAAGATTTGGAAAGGCGCACACACCTGTCTATATAAGGTCCCACAGTTGACAGTGCATGTTAGAGCAAAAGGAATTGTCTGTAGCGCTCCGAGACAGGATTGTGTTGAGGCACAGATCTGGGGGAAGGTACCAAAACATTTCTGCAGCTTTGAAGGTCCCCAAGAACACAGTGGCCTCCATCATTCTTAAATTGAAGAAGTTTGGAACGACCAAGACTCTTCCTAGAGCTGACTGCCCGGCCAAACTGAGCAATCGGTGGAGAAGGGTCTTGGTCAAGGAGGTGACCAAGAACCCGATGGTCACTCTGACAGAGCACCAGAGTTCCTCTGTGGAGATGGGAAAACCTTCCGGAAGGACAACCATCTCAGCAGCACTCCACCAATCAGGCCTTTATGGTCGAGTGGCCAGAAAGAAGCCACTCCTCAGTAAAAGGGACATGATATCCCACTTGGAGTTTGCCAAAAGGCACTTAAAGAACTCTCAGACCAGTTCTAATAAAACCAAGCTGGAACATTTGGCCTGAATGCGAAGTGTCACGTCTGGAAGAAACCTGGCATCATCCCTATGATGAAGCATGGTGGTGGCAGCGTCATGCTGTGGGGTTGTTTTCCAGCGGCAGGGACTGGGAGACTAGACAGGATCGAGAGAAAGACTGTTGGAAAAGCATTCCAGGTGAAGCTGGTTGAGAGAATGCCAAGAGCGTGCAAAGTTGCCATCAAGGCATCTCATATTTAGATTTGTTTAACTTTTTTGGTTACTACATGATTCCATATTTGTTATTTCGTAGTTGTGATGTCTTCACTATTATTCTACAATTTAGAAAATGGTAACAATAAAGAAAATCCATGGAATGAGTAGATCTGTCCAAATTCTTGACTGGTACTGTATGTAAATGTAATATTTCCGGTTTTTATATTTTATACATTTGCAAAAATTGCTAAAAAAGTTTTTAATTTGTCATTATGGGGTGTTGTGTGTAGATTGATGAGGGTGAAAAAAAAACAATTGAATCCATTTTAGAATAAGGCTGTAGCGTAACAAAATGTGGGAAAAGTCAAGAGGTCTGAATACTTTCCGAATGCACTGTACGTAGTTTTCCTGTCTATAGAAACCACTGACTAAGATCAAATGATTAGAATGAGTGTAGACTGGCCTTTGCAGATACTGTACTAAAAATAGGTAATTCAGTCACCCTCTGAAGTTGGAATTTGTTGACGCCTTTCTCCACTAGAGTGTGCTGTGAGGAAAAAGAAAGATAAGCGTGCCATCCTTTGATTTCTAAAGTATACTCTGTCATACTATCCTTTAGGGGCCCAAGCCTGAAGCATGCGGTGCAGCTCAGATGAAACGACACAGAAGTTACTGCCATGACGAGTAAATGATCTACGTCTTACCATACCGCCGTATGCCTTTGTGTTCAACTTCAATTACCAAATAGGGATGGTAAATCTGAACTTTTTGACACTATCAATAATGTTTTAAACGGGTTTGACTGTCGGTATCACGTAGTTCCGCAGATATTCAAGAAAAGGGACGCTGTGTAGTGTATCACATTGCTCAGTGAACGAGCCTTCTGTGGAATGAGCTATGTGAAATATAAACTCCCTCTTAGTCATCTATTTTTATGAAGGGATGAAATTAAAGCTAACTATTTTAAAAGGACTCTGTCTTCACTTAATCTGCATTTCATGTTGAATGTGATAGGTGTTTAGCCTACGAGAGCAGATCTTTCATTTTTGACAAGCGCTGTGGTGTAATGGAGACGAATACCTCTTTGAGTGAGGGCTCTTAGAGTAGAAAGGCTTTGATGTGGTTCTGCATGGCCTCAGTCTTGCCTAGGGGAGACAGCAGTCAAACCAGTGATAACAAGCCTCTTCCCTGGTGGTTTAATAGGACTGCCTGTGCTGCATTTAGTAGTGTTAAAGAGCCATGTTCTTCTATATAATGGTGATTACGAGATAACGGGTCATGTCCTTCAAGATAATTTGGTTATAATATTGGAGCACAATTTCAAAAAATGTATACCGGTAAGAAAGAAAAATGCAAGATAAGATTGAAAGCATGATGGCTACAAGATTTCAGGCTTTTTGATTATTCTTCGATTGTTAGTAGGGGTTCACAGCAAAATGATTTGGCCGTTAGGAAAGACACCTACATACAAAGTCTCTAGGTCAAACGGGGCAGTGGATATGAGGGTTTAAGTGAGACTACTTATAACAGTGCCACTTATAGGCCAATCAGTGCCAGTCTTTTGACGTCTTTCCTAACGCTGAACAAATTTGCCTCCAGGACCCATAAGGTCCGTCAGGATAGATTTTCCTCCATCATGGACATTTTGGAAAACCTTTTGAAAATCTTCACCATATGTTTGTTAGGCCCATGGTGCATCTCTTGGTTTGTGCATCTCTTGGTTTGAGAAAAGCTAAGGGATTAGTTTAGGGATGACTGAGTTATTGAAAAATCAGATTTTACATGTCCATTTAAATATTTCGATAATACACTTCACAATGTCCTATCATCTTGAAACTCTGTAGGGTCATCAGACATTGCCATGATGAACCATTTTAAGTTTAGCACTGATATCTTTAAGACAAAAGGAAACTACAGTATTAACAATTCACATTTTGACTATGTAACGCTAATGCTTAAAATAATCCATAAACAAAAATCTTGTTCTCATGCACTAAAAGTCAGATTCACTCCAAATGTGTTATTTGGACTAATCACAATAGTCTAAAGAGTTTGAGAAAATAATATTGATGCATTCAAAGATGGCCACACTTTACCAGTAGATGCATATTAGGACATATGCTAATATGCAAAAAAAGTACTTCTCATGAACCATAGGACCAAATGACACCAATTTGGAATGTAGGCCCATTTTAATGGCTTAACTTTGTTTTAGAAAAGCTAAGGGATTGGTCAAAAGATGGCTGAGTTATTGACAAGTCAAACATCAGATTGTACCTGTTCAAGAATGAATAGCATAATCACAGGCCTTACACACTGATCTAAAGCTGGAGATGCGTGTGTTGCATAGGCCCTACCTAGTTTTGGATGGATGCGCCATTTTTATTGAGCCATTTGGTTGTTTAAAACAAACCACCTTTAAACAATATGGATTATGATCCCTAGTGGATCAGTGACAAAACTGAAGTCTGGATTTCTGCTTACTCAATGTCTTTCTAATCAAAGCAGACATATGACCTTTGTTCATTTTCTATGCATTGTATCTGGTGTGTTTAATGAAAGACAAAATAGTAGGCTAGGCATAGAAAGTTATGTCAAAACAGTTCAATGTTGGTCTATTTATGAATTTAATTAGTCAAGTATTTTTCATCATACAAATTATTTGATGTGTTATTAACGTACATTCTTTTGAGAAATCCGAATTCGCGCTTCAACTGATTTTTGTTGTTGTTGCGCAGCATTGGCGAGTATGATGTCCTCAAACTCCTCCCTGTTACGCATTAGACACATAACCAAATTGCGCTTGGCAAGGGCAGGTAGGCTTAGTCAGAGGACCTGATGAAAGAAACTGAAATAGCAGCCTATATAAGTATGGATAGCAGCAGTCATCGATAATACTGCAAAAATATATATACGATATTGAACCTTTTTATAGTGCCGTAGTGGACCAGTTAAATTGGATTTACGTCGTTTAGAAAATAATCATGATTCCTCAGTCGAGCAGAGCATTTCTCTTCAAGATTGCTGGTTATTGGAAGCCGCTTTTCAAAGGCAGGTTTCTAATTGTAACCAATACTGTGAGCTGTGGGTGTATGCTTGCCGCCGGCGACATCATTCAGCAAACCAGAGAGACACGGAGGGTCCCCGAGAAAGCACGTGACTGGACGCGAACAGGTAAGGCCCACTACCAAGGACAGCAGCCGATAAGGAGCCCAATTTCCACCTTGTATGAAATAAGTTCTGAAGCGAAATGAACCATGTGCTAGGGGCAAGAGAGCCAATCATAGTCATAAAGTAGCCTAGCCGAAATAAAAATGCGAAGCATACACAATGAACTTCAACTATAATATTCTAAACCATATGTATAATGATATGCTTTATGTTGATATGATTTTTGCTTATTATTATGTTTTCCAACATCCTATACAGTAGTTCTGGGTTTCACTAACCGCAAAGAACGTTTCATTTAGCTGTGTTACTGTTGCCCTCTGCAGGTTGCATGTTTGCAGTGGGATGCTCAATGGGGCCCTTCATGCACTACTGGTACCAGTGGCTGGACAAGTTCTTTCTCGGCAACGCTTTACCTGCTGTCACCAAGAAAGTCCTCACTGATCAGCTGATTGCATCACCGACCATGGGAGCATGGTATTTCATTGGTGAGATATTGATGTGTTTTTTTCAAGAAGTTAGCATTTCAGTATACTGAAATCAATGTGTACTTGGACTGTTTGCATAGAACGGGAATTGTCAGGGCCAAAAAAAATACAAAAAGTGTTTTTCTTTATCTATTTCTTCTTTATTGTCCCTTTCTTTCTCCAGGTATGGGAAAGATGGAGGGCCACAGTCTATCTGAGGGGTTAGAGGAATTCAAAGAAAAGTTCTGGGAGTTCTACAAGGTTAGTGGAACATTTTGATTAAGAAACCCAAGCCTATTGTACTGAATATTGCTGTCCCGGTTGATGCTCCTAGTTCTCAGGGTTTGTTTGTGCTCCTTTTCATTCAAGGCGGACTGGTGTGTTTGGCCCGCGGCACAAATGATCAACTTCTACTTCTTGCCTCCTAAGTTCCGTGTCCTCTATGTCAATGTCATCACCCTGGGGTGGGACACCTACCTCTCCTACCTCAAACACCGTAAGAGCTGCTCTGACGCCATTTTGTTTTTGTCCATTCAACATTACACCGCCAATGATTCAGATGTTCTTTAACAGTAATAGTATGGTCTCTGCTGTTCCAGGAGACAATGTTGAAGGAAGCACTGGAGATGTCACTGAGTTGAATGAGCCAGAACTGGAAGTGTCAGGGTCAGCAACCAAACAGTTGAAAGAGAAGCTCTAACATTGGATTGGTATCATTTGGGAGCATCGCCGGACTTGAATTCGATGTCAGTGTCACTGACCATGACCATAGCAACATTCCTTATCATGTGTGCCTTAAAAGCACTACCTATTTCAACAGTTTTATACTAAACTATGGTGAAAAAATGTTGCGCCCAGACAATGCATACCACATGTACTGTATAGTAAATGCATTTCCACTACAGCCTAAAGCGTTGGTCTGGTTGTTGTTGTATTTAGTGTCTAGTTGATTAGTATAGGAAGGCAGTGTCCCGGTCATCATCTCAATTGCTAATCGACCAACCTATTAATGAGAGTGAGACTTGTTTCAGGTGTGCCACAGTTTACTTCTCCTACTATAATGTGATCTATGTTGTTTACCCAGTCAAACCTGTTAAATTAATGACTGATGTGCAGAAAGTTACACATATCATTCTTGTGTAATAGGCATAGGCTAATATATGTCTAGTAGGTGACATGAATTATTCCCCTTGTGTTATTTAACAATCCTATAATTTATTTATAGGAATAGCTTTTTCGAGCATCTTAAAAGAGTTCTAAAATCTTGATAATCTTTTATTTAAATGATGTCTTTTAATTTCAACCGAATTCTTTACTAGTATGGTTTGAATGTATTAATATCGAATATAATTTATCATATGCCTGTAGGTTTCTTAGGTTTGTATTGAAGTTTAATAAATGCCTTATAATACAGTATGTCAAATGAATCAATCCAATACTGTAGTTGCAACTGATCAAAGATAATGTTAATCTCCAAACAAAATGTATGTTTATAATTGCACTGTAACAACATAAACTCCAGGGCCCAGATTCACAAAACTTTCTTAAGAAGAAATTTCTTAACTGCCATTTTTTTCCTTAACTATAGACTTATGAAGAAAGTTAAGCAAAGTTGCTATTCCTCAAAAAGGTTGTTTGAAATGTTATTGCGTTATTTCTTATGTTTCTCTTTAAGCACGAAATTTGATTCTTGAAAATAAAGTTATTGGATTTGTTCTTGGAAATGTTCTCAATTCCAAGATGGCTAAACCCTTGTCTAAAACTCTGGGCAGTGAGAGAATAAGCTAATGAAAGCAATTGAACACGTGTAGCCCTTTTCTGCAGTCATTGGACAAATTGCCTTCTAGTGGCCTTATAGGTGGAATGTTATTAATCTTTTTTATAATTATTTTAAAAACTAGTGTTTCTATTTAAACGGATTTGTTCCATTTCAGTCATCTGCCAGGTATATTAAGTGTAATGTTGGGATGCAAACTCCAAATGAAATACATTTGACCTGTATATCTGACATGATACAGGTGGCGTCTTTTGTTTAAGGCCATAACCATGTGTGTACTTTTGTTTCAATATAGATTTGTTTAAGACTACCAAGAAACACTCTGTGTGACCCAGATTTAACCCACTGCTAAAGAATGTGCAAAGCTGTCATCAAGGCAAAGGGTTGCTACTTTGAAGAATCTCAAATGTAACATATATTTTGTTGATTAACACTTTTTTGGTTACTACATGATTCCATATGTGTTATTTCATAGTTTTGATGTCTTCATTATTATTCTACAATGTAGAAAATAGTAAAAATAAAGAAAAACCCTGGAAAGAGTAGGTGTGTCCAAACTTTTGACTGGTACTGTATATATATATATATATATATATATATATATAAACTATATTATTACACCTACCACCGTGTGCACATTTCTACACTTAAAATGTGAAGAAATAATAGTTTAGCAAGTTTTTTTAAAAACAGGACAAATCTGAGGGGGCACATGTCAATGTACCCCCTAAGGGTATGACACTGCTACGACATACATTTGATGTGGATTTGTCCATAGCATTTTCACTTATCCAGTTCTCCTGTCATCTGCAAGCACTTAATTCAGTGGGAGAGTCAGGCATTCTGAGACTATCTTCGGGGAGAGACTACAGTACAAGGCCTGCCTAATTCTGCTCCAATTTATTTAGTTGGTAACATTCTCATATTGTAAGAACTATGGATGATGAAGAGAAGACACGCAATTAGGCAAACAGGTGAGTCAAAATGATTCCACAAACATTTTGTATTTCTATAGCACACACTTTGCACAGAAACCTTTCAATAAGTAATTTAATGTGTTAAATTGTGGGTTCAATTGGGTTAAAGTAACTGTTCAGTGAAAATCTCACTTTTAAAAGTTCATATTCTGTTACCTCATACCCTAATAATGTTTTGACTAAATGGCCAAAGCATACATTTGAGAAAAAACACCTTAACAGTTTAAAAAATGCTTGCTATTTCGTCATGGATTCTGATGTCATTCTTCTGAGGATGAGCTGGCCAATCAGCCGTCTACTCAGCATGACTATTTTTTATGACCATATACACCCACACCATTCCAACACAGAAAAATGGCTTTTTATCATATTTAGGGTGGCTTGGGTTAAACGCCCCCTGGGTTAAACGCAACTCCTGCCTGTAATTCACACAGAAACCACTTTATGTCACCACGTTTTTTTTCAACACTTTCCCTGGCTGCCACTTATCTTGCTCAACTAAAAATGTAATCTGTCTCATCTCAACTTTTTAAGTCACTCCAACAAAACAATTTTCAGGTAGATTGAGTATGTTCTTTGGAGTAAATTTTGGGCAAAATGCCCCAGGGCAATGCAATGCAAGTCAATGGTACCTATATTATTTTCCAAATCATGTCCAAATAATCTACAAGTAACTTCATTGAGTTACACAATCAATTTTGAGATACTTTAGGATGGTTTGAACAGGAAGCGTGAAAATGAAGAGGGACCTAGTGAGATGTGCTCAGTCATAATTGAAATACAAAATACATTTAAAAAATGGTGCAATATGATTTTGTTTCGTTATTTGATTTATTTAATTAAAATAAGTTACCCAGACTTTAGCTTTTAAGTCAATTACTCAAAAATGTCAAAATAAAATATATATCGCTAATCTTAATTTTGCCCCATAGAGGGGGGTGTTTTGTCCCAATAGCGGTTTCCGTTTTTATTGAACAACAAAAAACTATTCATTCTGCCCTCTTTTTTCTGCCTAAGGATAGCCAGTATGCACATATCTAAATCTTACCAAATGTAGCTTTTTTGTTCTCAGAAAAAAATATGTTTTCCTTAAGGGTGGAGTTGCACCCTAATTACCATTTTTTGGAAGGAAAACTATTTCACTCATATTGCAATTCATTATATTTCATAGAAAACTGGAAACGCTGGACAGTTACTGTACACACCGTGTATTGCAAATGTTTTACCTGCATGAGGCTAATGTTCTATCCTCAAGATGCATTATTTTCCTGCCTTTTTAGAAGGCCTCAAAGTGTAGCACATGATGCTACTACATGTAACCTGAGCTACCTACTGGCATAGGCATATTCTTTATTTCACCTTTATTTAACCAAGCAGGCTAGTTGAGAACAAGTTCTCATTTACATCTGCGACCTGGCCAAGATAAAGCAAAGCAGTGCGACACAAACAACAACACAGAGTTACACATGGAATAAACAAGCCTACAGTCAATAACACAATAGACAAAAAGAAAGTATATATACAGTGTGTGCAGGCAGACCTGGTGATTTTTAACATTGGCGAGGGTAATTTTTGCTTTTTCGGAACAAACTGCTTTTTATTACAGTATTGGAAGCCTTTCAAAGTCTAATTCAGATGGGGTCAACATTTTATCAACATCTCATCAGTTCGTCTGCTCAGTGGATAATCAGTGGATAATATCATGTGACTTATGAATTCTAACCCTCCCAGGCCTGCCAAACTAGTAGGTCTAGCTGAGAATTGTGGAGATAGACAAGTATCTATTTCAAACCAGCATCTCTATTCTCATCTCTTGCTCTGCAGTTGAACTGTAATGCTCCCTGAACTCTTCCCTTTGTACACTTCAAATCCGAATATTGGCCCCATCACAGGTTGACATGCATATTTCGAGCTATGAATCATCTTTTTGTGAAGGAGAGTGAACGAACACAGACCGGTTGAAATGGAGTGCAAGAGGCCAGTTTCAGGCCAATGTCTATGGGTATTATAAAAGATCTATGACATCATGGTATTATAAAAGATCTATGACATCAAATCATTTCTGTGGGACTGTTTCACAGCTTGGCTCATCGTGTAGGACCTGTGGTAAGCGCGAAGAAAGACTCAAGGTTTTTCAGTTCAAAACAGAGATTCCCATTGGATTGTTATACCTTTAAATGACATCGACTGAGTCAGTTCCCGCTGGGCACAGACGACAGTTCAAACGTCGAGTTTTGATTTATAGTTGGCTGAGTTGTCAACTAACGGTGAATTCAACAAAACATTTCACCATGCTATAGGATTTAGGTTAAAAGTTGAGTGAAATATATACGTAATTCCCTTACTTTGATGACGTTTTGCAAATCCAATCAGTGTTCCATTTTGATTCAACTTCATCACATAGATTTATTTTGTTGAAATTACATGAAAACAATGTTCACTCAACCAGTTTTTGCCCAGTGGGTTATTACAAGACTGCATGGTTTTAGTCCAATTACTGTGGAATAAAGACAATTAGCACTTGTTGTAAAGAAATACTGTGTAACGTGGGTCGTACAAAGTGGACCAAGGCGCGGAATGCTCATACTTTACTTTAATTATGAAGACACTTACAACAAAAACAACCGACAACAGTTCCGTCAGATGAACATACACTAAACAGGAAACAACTACCCAGAAACAGGAAAAAACACCACTACTAAATATGACCTCCAATTAGAGGCAACGAGGAACAGCTGCCTCCAATTGAAGGTCAACCCAATAAACCCCAACCTAGATATAGACAAACTAGAAATCCAACATAGAAATAGAGAACATAGAAGAAACACAAAAACACCCCCTGTCACGCCCTGATCACTCTACCATAGAAAATAACAACTTATATTGGTCAGGACACTGGAGTGATGTATGATTGCTAATAAAATTGTTCATGGACCAATTCTGTATACTGCGTCCATGTGTAAGTACATTGAAATTAAGTTGTTTTCAAGTTGTTGACACAATGACCAAAAAAATACTATTTTCAACTTTCACCTTCAACCAAAACCGAACGTAGACGGACATCTTTGTATAGTCGTCTTTTCAGCGACATGAAATATACATATTTTCAACGACCTGAGAAATATGTATTTTCAATGACCTGAAAAAGTTGTTTTTTCAACTTTCAACCAAAACCGAACTTAGATTTGATGGTGGGCACAGTCATTTTTTCCACAACATTTTGTGAGGTGGGTAGGAGGAAATTATGCCATACTGAGTGCTATAGACGAGTTCAAATAAAATGTGCATACTGTACTAAGATCAATACTTAATTGAGGATGGAAATGTGTTAATGTTAAACCCTGTAGTGAAATAATGTACAGTTCACTGAGTGTACAAAACAGTAGGAACACCTTCCTAATATTGAGGCGCACCTGATTTTGCCCTCAGAACAGCCTCAATTTGTCGGGGCATGGACTCTACTAGCTCGAAAGCATTCCACAGGGATGCTGGCCCATGTTGACTCCAATGCTTCCCACAGTTGTGTCAAGTTTGCTGGATGTCCTTTGGGTGGTGGACTATTTTTCATACCCACAGGAAACTGTTGAGCATGAAACTCAGCAGTGTTGCAGTTCTTGACTCTACCATACAGTGTTCAAAGGCACTTAAATATTTTGTCTTGCCCATTCACTCTCTGAATAGCACACATACACAATCCATATCTCAATTGTCTTAAGGCTTAAAAATCCTTCTTTAACTTGTCTCCTCCCCTTCATCTACACTGATTGAAGTGGATATAACAAGTGACATCATTAAGGGATCATAGCTTTCACCTGGATTCACCTGGTCAGCCTATGTCATAGAAACACCTGTCATAGCAGGTGTTTTGTAATGTTTTGTACACTCAGTGTATATTCACTTTAATACGATTTATCTTGTACAAAAATACAACATTTCAGGTATTTCAGGAATTATATGGCAATGTATTCAGTGGTCTTATAAATATGACAATAGTGAGTGTATTAGCATAGATAGCTCCCCTGCTATTGTTGTTATTGTTTATGGCAAGGTAACATTCTGTCATAGATGGAAAATGAAGTCATGGGATTGAAGGGGTTTTGTTTGCTTCAACCCTCTGAAGCTTTATTAAGAGATTGCCTGAAAGACAGACCTAGTTTCAAAACAGTGACCTGGAAAATTGTGCTAAAGGTGATACAGTCCCAGGAACAGCCTGATGACTCACACTAATGGTGCTTTCAAGACAACTGGGAACTCTGAAAAAAACCTGAGATCAAATCATGACATCAGTGATTGTCAGGTTGAAAAGTCGGAGCTCCAGTTGGATTACTGTTCAAAAAAACTTTTTTTAGTCAGAGGTCGTTTTTTCAGAGTTCCCAGTTGAACTCACTGAAATCGGAAGTTGGAGATTTCCGAGTTCCGAGTACCCAGTTGTTTTGAACGCGGCACTAACTGCTGTTAGTGGGCGTGCCATAACAAGGAGTCTGGGTGGTTGCAGCCTGGTCTCACAGACAAGACTTAACATAATAAATGTAAATTCTGTACGTTCAAATTAGTATGATATGTCCCGTTTGGTATGGTTACATAAGACAGTAGGTTACTTAAGACAAAAACGAAAGGAGGGTGGTTGGTCGGACAACTTGAGCATTTTAGCTAATTAGCAACTTTGCAACTACTTAGCATGTAAGCTGACCCTTCTCCTTCCCCTAACCCTAACCCTAACTGTAACCCTTTTCAGTTAACCCTAACCCTAACTCTAACCTTAACCATTTAACCATGTAACCTAACTCCTAACATTAACCTTAACCTTAACCATAACCCAGGGTTTCCGAAACAGTCCTCGGGACCCCAAGGGGTGCACATTTTTGTTTTTGCCCTAGCACTACACAGCTGATTAAAATAATCAACTAATCATCAAGCTTTGATCATTTGAATCAGCTATGTAGTGTTAGGGCAAAAAAGAAAACATGCACCCCTTGGGGTCCTAACCCCTAACTCCTAGCCTAGCTAACGCTAGCCAGCTAGCTAACATTAGCATTAGCCAAATAGTCACCTAGCTATTGTTAGCCACAACAAATTGGAATTCGTAACATATCATGCATTTTGCAAATTCGTAACATATTTGGTTTTGCAAATTCGTAACATACAGTATCATAAGAATTGTAATTCGTAACATATCATACGCAATGGAGGGACTGCGAATTTACATACAGAATAATACTACATGCTCTGAGACCAGGTTGGCAGGTTGGCAGGTAGCCAGGCAAAGGAACAGAGCCCATTTCCAAGAAACAGAGCTTAGATGGCTTTGAAGATTTGAAGATTTCATCACATTTCCAACATTCTCATGAAAACACCAAAGTCTTTGTAGACCAATTTAGAGTTTCTTATCTACTGTTGTCATCGTTCTCCCAGTCTTCAAATTAAGTACAACATACAGACATTTATTGCTTTGTGTTTGATGATTCTATAGATTTGTTAGGTTTATTTCCAAATAGCGGAGTAAAGGAATACATTTGGTTTGAAGATATTTTGGTATACAAACATTTTGTATTTTTTGTTATTGTTATGTTGTGGCACCGTTTGAAAATGGAAAACAGTTTTATTAAGAAATTCCATTTGAGTTTCTGAGATGGTCATATTTTACATTGAGGAAACGTATATTAAATGTTGGCATTGTGATGTAGGCATATTGATCTTGACGGGTGGACAAACACCAAATAACCCAATTTAAAAAAAATAAACTGTCAGATATAAGTTTTGTCCACAGAGTCGCAATCTCAGGCCTTAGGTGGCCACTGCTAGTGTTCTAATGTGTTTTTCACTCCCATCCAGGGCCAGTGGGAAAATGCTTTACCTGCATGAAGAACATTCAGAGGAGGACTTCAAGGAACCCATACTCAAGCCTGACCTCACCTGTACTGTCAAAAGTCTCTTCTCTGGGAGACTGCAACTCCCTCTTCTGTCCCGCTGACACTCCACCCAGGACGTCAGAAAGAGCACAGAACAAGCACAGCCTGTCTCCAAGTCCTCCTCACTCGACCTGCAGTTCACTAGGAGCCTGGAAACCATCACCGGCTGCATTTTCAGGGCACTCCAGTAAGTGTAATGTTTTTTTTTTGCCCAATTCCAAACCAATTTATACCTCTTTCCTCATAGGTCTTTGTTAGTCTGGTTGTTTGTTTGGAATGCTGGGGCTTTCCAACCCTCTTCTCCCTGTGGTGTGGTGCAGAGTGAGTGGGAAAGGTAGCAGATGAAGGGGGGCTATATTTAGACTTTTAGATCCTCTCAGTTGGAGTAGTGCTTTCTGTATCTTTCGTGCTATGCTAGCCTCAACCTAAAAATAAATTACAATATTTTGATACTTTGAAATAGTAAAATGGTCCTAATACAAGTCCTTGCTGACTCCCGATAGCATATTATTGCATGCAATATGCAAATGGAAGAGCCCTACTGAATAATTAAGGACATTGCTTGGCTCTGTTGAAGATCTGGTATGAACAAGCTATAGAAATATCAACTTCATTCTTGACATGTCTTCCTCATTAAATGGAACGCCATTTGCCCAATAATGATCTATGACAGCTCTGCAACTGCAACTACAGAAATTACATGTAAATTACAGGGCCAGCTCCAGGCATAAGCAACATACGTGGTCACTTAGGGCCCCGGGCCACTAGGGGGCCCCCAAAGCCCCTAAATAAAAATAATAATAATATATACTGAGTATACAAAACATTAAAAACACTCAGCATTGACAACAGTGCCTCACAGTGGCCATATTGTCTGGCGAGACGTCCATGTGCTTGCATGTTAAGTTGCGAGTGCAGTTTTGATGCAGTGCCAGGGGAATTGAAGTGACTGGGTTGGTAGCTACGATACACTCTCAAACTAGTATGTAGTTCAATGGAATATAAACAAAACTTTATCAATCCTGTTAATGTCAAACCTTTAGAACTGGGCGTGTAGTACCTGCGGAGGAACCTCCTGCACCTCAGACTCCTGGAGTGGACCAGTCACCACCGACCTGAGGAGAGACACATGGAACGAGGGGTTAATACGGTAATCGGGGGGAAGCTGTAACCTGTAACAAACTTCGTTCAGTCTCCCCAGGACTTTGAATGGCCCCACAAACCGTGGGCCCAGCTTTCGGCAGGGCAGGCGGAGGGGCAGGTTTCGGGTCGAGAGCCAGACCCGGTTGCACCGGGGCCTCACTGCGGTGGTGATCTGCGCTGGTTTTCTGGCACCTCATGGCCCGCTGAAGATGCACATGAACGGCGTCCCATGTCTCCTCAGTGTGCCTAAACCAGTCGTCCACCGCAGGAGCCTCGATCTGGCTCTGATGCCAAGGCGCCAGAACCGGCTGGTACCCCAGTACGCACTGGACGGGGGAGAGGCTAGTGGAGGAGTGGCGGAGCGAGTTCTGGGCCATCTCTGCCCAGGGTACGAACGCTGCCCACTCCCCCGGCCGGTCCTGGCAATAAGACCGCAGAAACCTACCCACATCCTGGTTCACTCTCTCCACCTGCCCGTTACTCTCGGGGTGAAAACCCGAGGTAAGGCTGACCGAGACCCCCAGATGTTCCATGAGGAGGACTTCCAGACCCTTGACGTGAACTGGAGGAAACATAAACCCTCACGTCCTTAGCCAAAGTGGACCACCAATACTTCTCACTAAGACAGCGCACTGTCCGACCGATGCCCGGATGACCAGAGGAGGGTGATGTGTGGGCCCAAAAGATCAAACGGTCGCGGACAGCAGACGGAACATACAGACGCCCAGCTGGACATTGGAGGGGAGCGGGCTCTGTACGTAATGCCCGCTCGATGTCCGCGTCCAGCTCACACACTACCGGTGCCACCAGGCAAGAGGCCGGAAGTATCGGGGTGTGATCCATGGGCCGCTCCTCTGTGTCATACATCCGGGACAGTGCGTCTGCCTTCGCTTTCTGGGAACCTGGTCTGTAGGATAGGGTGAAAACAAAGCGGGTAAAAAACATGGCCCACCTTGGCTGGCGAGGGTTCAGTATCCTCGCCGCCCGGATGTACTCCAGATTGCGGTGGTCAGTCCAGATGAGAAAAGGGTGTTTAGCCCCCTCAAGCCAATGTCTCCACGCCTTCAAGGCCTTGACGACAGCCAACAGCTCCCAGTCCCCCACGTCATAGTTTCTCTCCGCCAGGCTGAGCTTCTTCGAAAAGAAGGCACAGGGGCAGAGCTTTGGTGGCGTACCCGAGCGCTGAGAGAGCACGGCTCCTATCCCAGCCTCGGACACGTCCACCTCCACTATGAACACCAAAGAGGGGTCCAGATGAGCCAGCACGGGAGCCGAGGTAATCAGAGCCCTCAGCTGACCAAAAGCCCTGTCCGCCTCAGCCGACGCACCGGTCCCCCCTTCAGCAGTGAGGTAATGGGAGCCGCTACCTTACCAAAGCCCCGGATAAACCTCCGGTAGTAGTTGGCAAACCCTAGAAACCACTGCACTTCCTTTACCGTGGTGGGAGTTGGCCAATTCCGCATGGCTGAAATGCGGTCACTCTCCATCTCTACCCCTGAAGTGGAAATGCGGTACCCTAGGAAGGAGACGGCCTGTTGGAAGAACAGACATTTCTCAGCCTTGACGTACAGGTCATGATCCAACAGTCGACCAAGCACCCTGCACACCAGGGACACATGCTCGGTGCATGTAGCGGAGTATATCAGGATGTCAACAATATACACCACTACACCCTGCCTGTGCAGGTCCCTGAAAGGGCCTGGAAGACTGATGGAGCATTCATCAACCCATACGGCATGACGAGGTACTCATAGTGCTCTGATGTGGTACTGAAAGCCGTCTTCCACTCGTCTCCCTCCCTGATACGCACCAGGTTGTAAGCGCTCCTGAGATCCAATTTGGTGAAGAAGCGCGCTCCGTACATTGACTCAATCGCACTGGCTATGAGAGGTAGCGGGTAACTGTACCTAACAGTGATCTGGTTGATACCTTGATAGTCAATACACGGGCGCAGACCTCCATCCTTCTTCTTCACAAAAAAGAAACTCGAGGAGGCAGGTGAAGTGGAGGACCGAATGTACCCCTGCCCCAGGGATTCGGTGACATATGTTTCCATAGCCGCCGTCTCCTCCTGTAACAGGGGATACACGTGACTCCTGGGAAGTGCTGCGTCTACCAGGAGATTTATCGCACAATCCCCTCGTCGATGGGGTGGTAATTGAGTCGCCCTCTTCTTACAGAAGGCGAGAGCCAAATCGGCATATTCAGAGGGGATGCGCACGGTGGAGACCTGGTCTGGACTTTCCACCGTAGTCGCACCAACGGAAACCCCTAAACACCTCCCCAAGCACTTTCGTGACCACCCCGTGAGAGCCCTCTGTTGCCACGAAATAGTGGGGTCATGACAGGCCAACCAGGGTAGGCCCAGCACCATGGGAAACGCAGGAGAATCAATAAGGAAGAGACTGATTCTCTCCTTGTGACCCTCCTGTATCACCATGCCCAGTGGAGCGGTGGTCTCCCTAATTAGCCCTGACCCTAATGGTTGACTATCTAAAGCATGAACTGGGAAGGGCATATCCACTGGAACAATAGGGATCCCTAAACTATGGGCAAATGATCTGCCAATAAGGTTCCCAGCTGCGCCTGAATCTACGAGCGCCTTATGCTGGGAATGCGGGGAAAACTCAGGAAAATTAATATACAAAAACATGTGTGCAACAGAGGGCTCTGGGTGAGCCTTTTGCCGACTCATCTGGGGTGACACGAGGGTGCCCTGCCTGCTGCCTCGACTCCCAGAGGAACCTCCCCAGCACCGACCGGCAGTGTGTCCTCTGCGGCCACAGATGGTGCCCTCTGCGGTCGCCCTAAGTGTAGCACCTCCCAGCTCCATGGGCGTAGGAGCGGTGGTGCTGGGGGATGGAATCGACAGACCCCGATCTGGACGTCCGCGGGTAGCCAGCAGGTTATCCAACCGGATTGACAGGTCCACCAGCTGGTCAAAGGTGAGAGTGGTGTCCCTGCAGGCCAACTCTCGACGGATGTTCTCGCGCAAACTACAACGGTAGTGATCGATCAGGGCCCTGTCGTTCCATCCCGCGCCGGTGGCCAGGGTCCGAAAGTCCAAAGCGAACTCCTGTGTGCTCCTCGTCCCCTGCCTAAGGTGTACGAGACGTTCACATGAAAACTGCCTGGAAGCGGCGGGTGTAATCCTCGAATTGGTCCAACACCGCTTCTCTTTCCCCCCATACGGCATTTGCCCACTTCTGGGCTTTCCCTGAGAGACAGGAGACAAGGGCGGACACGCTCTCACATACCGAAGGAGCCGGGTGGATGGTTGCCAGGTAGAGCTCCAGCTGGAGTAGGAACCCCTGACATCCCGCAGCCGTCCCATCATACTCCCTCGGAAGAGCGAGCCGAATCCCACTGGGCCCGGGTGAAGGAGGGGTGAGTAGTGGTGCCCTTGGTGGTGCTGGTGGAGGTGCTAGAGGAACTCCTCTTCTCTCCCAACGATCCATAGTCTGCAGGGCGCGATCCATGGCGGTGCCGAGATGTTGTAGCATGGCCGCATGCTGCTGGACGCGCTCCTCGACCGCTAATACAGGGGTGTCTGCTCCTGCTGACTTCATATGGTTGTGGTGAGTGATTCTGTCAGAAGGTGGGTGTAGCTGGTGCATGAAGTCAGGCGTAGGAGAGCAGAATGAGGGAGCAACTTACTTTACTCAAAATAAAGGCACAAGGTAACAATACACTTGACCAACAATAAACGGTAATCAATTACGCACGGGTGAAAATAGCACCCATCGAAAACCAGCCATAATGTACCGAATGAACATAGAAACAATCACGCACAAAAACATGGGGGAAACAGAGGGTTAAATACATGAACATGTAATTGGGGAATGAAACCAGGTGTGTAGAAAACAAAGACAAAACAAATGGAAAATGAAAGGTGGATCGTCGATGGCTAGAAGACCGGTGACGTCGACCGCCGAACGCCGCCCGAACAAGGAGAGGGAGCCATCATGCATGTCCTGCTAATATCCCTGTATATGGTCAGGTCATTTTGGTCTGGTTAACACTGAAAAACAGCTGTGTTTAAAGGGATAGTTTGCCCAAATATAACATTTTCATTATATTTTCTTGGAAGTAGTCCAGGGGCCAGGGGTGACTGCAACCCAAAATGATGCTTTCACTGGCTAATATTAGCATTGATTATCCTCCTAAAAAATTGGGTTAATTTGTGCCCACTTTAGCATTGTCTGAATTGCAAGCCAAAATCAACTTCAAGCTAAAAAAGCAAGTCCTTTTGACGCAACAAAAGCATTTCAATTGAGCTGTATTCAATATTTTCTTAAAACGAACCTTGGTGATC
The DNA here is from genome assembly GCF_901001165.1 of Salmo trutta. NCBI lineage: Eukaryota > Metazoa > Chordata > Actinopteri > Salmoniformes > Salmonidae > Salmo > Salmo trutta. The sequence continues at coordinate 14,063,174 of NC_042977.1, forward strand.
TGTTGAAGGCTAATTTGAAATGTTACTCTTATTTAAGAAATAACTTTAGAACAGCAGGTTGGTTAAGACATTTAATAATTTACCCTGAGATGGTTGTTTGTGGCTGTTAGAAAGTGGTGTGTCAGTCTCTCCTAAAGGGGTCGAGTAGCTCTTTTCACCACCGTCCCATTGTTAAGGATCGGTGTTCTTTAATAAGGACACACGTTGACAGTTGCGAGAGAACCAAAAGAGCCTGTTTTTAAAAGGCAACACTGTCTTAGCCTCTACCCGGCTGGCTGTCCTAGGTTCCTCCTGCATCAGATGTCCTGACTTCTAGGTTATTCTGGGGAGCGCGGTGCTCAGCTGCAAGTCGTAAGATGCAGGAAAACGTTTTCTCTTTTCCTCCTGATAAACAAAGCCCCTCAGGGAAGCGAGTACCCTAGTCACAGATAGAGAGAGCCATCGTGACAGGGCCCATGCTCTTTAGAATTTTTATCTTCCCTGACTTTTTTATAGTCGCGGGCCCTTCATGTGACTTTTTCTGGTAGACTTGTGAGCATGTGAAAGGCAAAACGGATTTTTGGACATCTTAATAGCGCTGGGACTTAGACCAGAGTAATGTTAAGTTGAGCAGGGTTAATGTTTATTCTCAGAGAAATTGAGAGAGGAAGTTATTATAGAGCATAGTTTGAAGAGGACCAGTGCTATGCTCTGGCAAGGGGAGGGGGAGGGGGTGATCTGTCATGCCTCTCGTTCACTGTAAATCAGACGTCCATATTTAGTCGGGAGGGATGGAGGGAGGGAAGGCCTAGCAGTTATGTAAACAAAAGCATGGGCAGGCAGGGGAGGGATTGCACTGCACTAATGTTTGAGTCCATTAACCACGACTATGATCTTTGGAGAGAGACAGGGCGGTTTTCAAATAAAGGACAGGGTCAGATAGAGCACTGTCTAGCTTTTTCAGGTGCTCTTATCAGAGTACTTTCTAGAGTCAGTTTTAGTTGTATCCCTGACTAATGGAGAGATAAATCCAGGTTTACTGGCCTCTGCGCTGACCAGTCAGTTTTGTGAGAGGAGGATTGGAACAGCCAAGCTTCAAGGTTGATCAGATTCACCAGGACAGCATAGCCAAGCCAGGACATTTACATTTTTTGCATTTTAGTAATTTAGCAGACATTCTTATCCAGAACGACTTACAGGAGCAATTTGTGTTAAGTTCCTTGCTCAAGGGCACATTGACAGATTTTTCACTGAGTCGGCTCAGGGATTTGAACCAGTGACCTTTCGGTTACTGGCCCAACGCTTAATCTCTAGGCTACCTGCCACTCCCAGGACAAAGGGACAGAGGGAACCAGGATCAAACAACTGAGTGAAAACGACTGAGGCCATGAGTGAAGCGTGCTCTGAGAGCTCTGAGGAGGAGCGGTCCGAAGAACAGTCTGAAGGGGTGCCGGTCAGCAGGCTTCCGGTCATCCAACTCAAGCCCAGATCACCAGGCACATCCCCCAAGATGTCCCCCCATGACTCCCCGCGTGGGTCACCCCGAAACTCCCCGCTGCTCTTCAGGAAGCTGCTGATAAACCGGAGCATTAGTCTACAGAGGCGCTTCACTCTGGCCCACACTCCCAGGTAGAGACCTCCTTGTGTTCCATGCCTGTTTTATCTGAGCTTGGGGTCCCCCAGGGTTGTGTGACTACCCCGTTGTGTTTAGAGAGCAAACCTTCAAAGGTGGTAGAAGAAAACTCTTCGAGACCCTTTCTAAAGGTGATCTGAAGTTTAAATCAGCAGTGATGGTTTTTTATACTGCAGCTAACAATTCCTTTTGAAAGTACTGGCTTGTGCTGAGCTTGAATAGATGCCTTTGTTGTGGATGAGCAGAATTTATTCTGGCCTGAGGTGGTCTAAATTAGATGGAGCCTTGTTTCTTTGTTGTGTTTTGAAAAAAAATATTATGGATTCTTTAAAGTTAGGAGCTTTTATGAAATGGTTTTACAAGGTCCTCGTCATACACTAGAGTTGTTGTAATAACAGATTTACACTCAATATTATGGAATATAAAAGCTTTGTTCTCTGGATTTTAAATGTTTAATTTTTATAATCTCATCCACTCTTTAATCTGCACACGTGTCTTTGTTTTTCTTGTGGACTAACAAAACAAATCACATTAGGTGTTCAGGATATTCTTCAAGTAGGACTCCTGAGTGGCGCATCAGTCTAAGGCACTGCATCTCAGTGCTAGAGACGTCACTACAGACCCTGGTTTGATTCCAGGCTGTGTCACAACCGGCCGTGATTGGTAGTCCAAAAGGGCGGCGCACAATTGGCCCAGCGTCGTCCGGGTTAGGGTTCGGTCGGGTTCCGCCGTCATTGTAAATAAGAATTTGTTCTTAACTGACTTGCCTAGTTAAATAAAGGTAAAAAAAAAAACTCCCATGTGAATTTAGTCCGTTTTTGGTTGGTCTGCCAAATGCTTATTCATTGGGTGCTCTGCTGAGGTGAAATAAATATAGGCCAATTATGTAAATCTGCATTAAGTCCACAACATACTATATACATTTACTGAAGATTTGTTACAATTGTGTGACCAGAGTTTTATTTGTAGCTCAATATACAGTCCTTGAACATGGGCTTACTGATGACAAACTTGCAATATTTCATTTTTATTAGTATTTGGCAGTTATTAAGGCAGTTATATACAACTTCAAATATTATATGACATTACATTTCATAACACTTTACCATACACATTCAGGCCACTACTCTAATACCACATATCTACAATACAACATCCATGTGTACCTGTGTGTAGAGTGCTTATGTGTGTCTGTACCTGTGTGTGTCTCTTCACAGTCCCCACCATTCCATAAGGTGTATTTTTATCAGTTTTTTTAAATCTGATTCTACTGTTTGCATCAGTTACCTGATGTGGAACAGAGTTCCATGTAGCCATGGATCTATGTAGTACTGTGCACCTCCCATAGTCTGTTCTGGACTTGGGGACTGTGAAGAAACCTCTGGTGACATGTCTTGTAGGGTATGCGTGGGTGTCTGAGCTGTGTGCTAGTAGTTTAAACAGACACTTCGGTGCATTCAGCCTGTCAACACTTCTTACAAAATGTGATAGTGATGAAGTCAATCTCTCCTCCAATAACCTGGTTAGGCCTAAGTTTAAGACTCTCTTTGAAGTTGACTCGTACAGTATTCTCAAGTTCTTCTGCATTGTCAAGTACAAATGTGTTTCTTGACTAGGTGGCTTTTTGTCATCCGCGGTGGTTCGTCACCTTTTCTGCTCAGATACTAGAAAGCAACGTGATGCGTGACGTCCCCTGAAAAAACAGAGCCGTGCTCATTCTAGTAGTACTTAATGAGGACAGCTGCCTTATAGGGACACTTTTCAAGCCCTTCTCTGACTAAGCCTATTGATAGGATTTGTTTAATGACCCTGTTACGCCATTCCCACTAGTCGTAACCCATGATATTGATGCAAATCAAATATTTACTGTGTTTGTGTTGAAGAGACGAAGCAGCCGGGCCGATTAAAGAGAACTTGACCTTAATTGCGTTGGAGCAAAATAAATATTTTGTCGGGTAGGACAGTTTTTTTCAAACAGCAAAACACTAACTGGGTTTTTTCTCTCATATGTTTGTGACCGCGTCTGCCTAAGAGGGATTGGTGTTTCCAGTTTATACACCATGTGTTGCTTGTGCAAAGTGCAGTTTAGGGGAATGGAGAAAATGGCACTCATCAACATCACACACACCCTCACAAGAAGTAAGAAGTAAGCACACTGGACTGTTAAAGAGGTGTCTCTCAATTGTTGTAAGCAAGTTAACGTTTCAGCAACCATTAAAAACGTAAAAACCCTGAGACTGTTGACATGGCACAAAACCTTGTCACCTATGTGGAGGTTAGCCTCTAATTCGCATATAAATAAACATCTTATTTTTTTTACGGGCTCATACATCTTTATTACATTTTATTGGTGGGATCATTTTGCTCGGGCATTTAAACATTACTCCTAATGGTCCTGCCTGTGAGTGTGTGATTTAAACCAAGAAAGGCACTCCATCTTTATGGTTTATCTCAGATCTGTCCATCTCATGGAAATTTGGTCTGTTTAAAACTATAATTAGAAAGAGGGGCCATCCTGTATGGACGGAGCCTTGTAAAGGGCCTGAGCCCCTGAGAATGTACAGTGCCCCTAACAACGAGAACGAAACAAACTGTTGGAGATGAGTTATAGCAGGATGGCTGGGAAAGGGGATGAATTAAACAAACTAGCAGTCTGTTGGAAAAACGTACAGACAGGCGGCTTAAGTTTATCAGGGCAGGAGACGATAAATGTTTTAGTTTGAGGGAAATGTTGGAGACCATGTTGGAGGAAACCACAGTAGTTCCTTCCGGTGTAATGTGTTGTTTTGTTGTCAAGCATTGTGTTTTATGTTGATTGCCTAAGAAAAACGGCTGGACTGACAGGCAGTTCCCTAATAAAAGTGAGTCACAGTAAAAAAGAAAAAAAAATGTAACGTAATTTCTGAGCGATGAATGAAAATACTGCACCTCAAACTGGTTTTTAGTTGATTGTTAGAAAAATACCTTTGACTGGGTCAAAGTGAGGTGAGAAATCCTTTTTTCATAGCGTTGATGCTCGTTTCATTAGCAACACAATTCGACCATATCCTACTGTATGTTGTTCAGTCCTGTTGTTTGTCTGGTCTTGAGGATTGTTAAGTGCTGTCCGGCGTCAGCAGGCGTAAAGTATCAAGGCCTGACCCCAACGGCATTCACTTTCAAGTGCCTCCAGGTGGTTCAGCTCTCCCGCAGTTGCTTTACCCTCTGTATGACACTCAACAGACATGACGTAGCGCAAAAACCCCACATCCTTGTCCTTTTACACTGATTGTGCTCAGGTTAATACTTTTGTTTTGGGGGTATGGGTTTTTGGTTCTCTGTCTAGGTCACCAGACAGTTGTCTTGAACACAACAGTAGCCTGTTTATAGTAAAGCAAGGCTCTGGGTCTGGTTTTACAAGGCTCTGCATAGTGCTCCAGTTAGAAACAACGTCAGGGCCAATGTTTGAATCATGTTATGGGATCAAAATTGTCCCTCGCTTTTTTGAAATTGGACAAACAATGAAACAATGTAATACATCTAATTTCCACCAGAGGCTGCTATATTATGTATTGTAGATACATATTTTTGCCTCTGGTCTTATGCTCAGACTGTTGGATTGATGTGTTTCCTTCCCGTATGTTTCCCACCCATGTCCTAGTCACTCTGGAGCCTCATGCAACATACCGTACTACATGCCTACCCTTCTTTGCTGCTAACCAGCTGCAGGAGATATTTGTTTCATGTAAAAAATAAAAAATAAATGATCTTACTGCTGCAGAGGAAGCATGACCATAAACAATATGAGTCTGTTTTCATATGAATAACTTGAGGACTCACAAACAAGGGCACATTCAAGGACATATGAAAAGGAGAAAGATTATTATGCATATACACTGAGTATGCAAAACGTTAGGAAGACCTTCCTAAAACTGAGTTGCACCCCCCCCCCCCCCCCCCCCCCCCCACTTAATCTTTAGTCTTGCCCATTCACCCTCTGAATGGCACACATACACAATCCAGGTCTCAATTGTCTCGCGGCTTAAAAATCATTCTTTAACCTGTCTCCTCCACTTCATCTACACTGATTGAAGTGGATTTAACAGGTGACATACACTATATATACACAAAAGTACGTGGACACCCCTTCAAATGAGTGGATTTGGCTATTTCAGCCACACCCGTTGCTGACAGGTGTATAATATCGAGCACACAGCCATGCAATCTCCATAGACAAACATTGGCAGTAGAATGGCCTTACTGAAGAGCTCAGTGACTTTCAACGTGGCACCGTCAGAGGATGCCACCTTTCCAGCAAGTCAGTTTGTCAAATTTCTGCCCTGCTCGTGCTGTAGGTGCTGTTATTGTGAAGTGGAAACGTCTAGGAGCAACAACAGCTCAGCCGTAAGTGGTAGGTCACACAAGCTCACAGAACAGGACGGCCGAGTGCTGTAGGGTGTAGCGTGTAAAAATCTTCACACTCACTACCGAGTTCCAAACTGCCTCTGGAAGAAACGCAAGCACAAGAACTGTTCGTCAGGAGCTTCATGAAATGGGTTTCCATGGCCGAGCAGCTGCACACAAGCCTAAGATGCGAAGCGTCTAGAGTGATGTAAAGCTCACTGCCATTGGACTCTGGAGCAGTGGAAACGCGTTCTCTGGAGTGATGAATCACGCTTCACCATCTGGCAGTCCAACGGACATATCTGAGTTTGGCGGATGCCAGGAGAATGCTACCTGCCCGAATGCATAGTGCCAACTGTAAAGTTTGGTGGAGGAGGAATAATGGTCTGGGGCTGTTTTTCATGGTTTGGGCTAGGCCCCTTAGTTCCAGTGAAGGGAAATGTTCATGCTAATTGCTACCATGGTTATACACATGTTTTTCATATTTCTTCTGTAAGAAACATTTCTATTTAACACTATCCATATAGGCCAATTCCCATGAGTGTAAAAGGTTAAACAAGCAGCATTCGCCAGAGTAGCCTGTTCTCAGACTGTGTATATGGAATAAACACATGCGCAGAAGCTTCTGGACTAGTGCACGTAAAAAAAAGGTCAGGGAAAAGTCGGATCCGCAGCCGCTCCATAGTTTAAGCACTCAGACAGAACTCCATGTCCATGACACCTCCCCCTCCCATTATCTATTGGATTTTGAAAAAAACACAGTTTTATTGAGCTACCGGGGTGAGTTGCCGCTGCCTCATTTGGAAGCAGGTCAGTCCTATGACTGCGGCTTGTAGCGGAGCTATAGGGAACTAGACGAGGCATCCGTAGCGGACCGCAATGGAACCTTGCATCTGGGATTAGAAAATACCTCTCTCCTCCTGCCTCCCCCCTTCACTAGCATAGTCCCGGTAGGCTTCAGCAGTACAACCCGGCCCCTAGCACCATTCAGACTGCTCCAACTTCTCATCTTATGGCCCTCTCTATGTCTTTTCTTTCTTTATTCTTTCTATCTTTTCTCTCTATCTATCTTTTCTCTCTCTCTCTCTCTCTCTCTCTCTCTTCTCTCTCTCTTTTCTCTCTCTCTCTTTTTTCTCTCTTTTCTCTCTCTCTCTCGCTTCTCTCTATCTTTTCTCTCTCTCTATCTTTTCTCTCTCTCTCTCTCTTTTCTCTCTCTCTCTCTCTCTCTCTTTTCTCTCTCTCTTTTCTCTCTCTCTCTCTTTTCTCTCTCTCTCTCTCTCTCTCTCTCTCTCTCTCTCTTTCCCCCTCCCTCCCTCCCTCCCTCCCTCCCTCCCTCTCGGCAGAGTTAGTGTTATTGTCTGTTGTTCCAAGGCAGTTTCAGAAGAGAAGAGAGTCTGATATAGACGGTTGAGGGGCCACACACTCCTGGGAGCATCTTTGGGATTATTTTCTCTCTGTCTCTCTTGATTTTTTATAAAGTTCTTCAAGCTTTTATTTGAACAAAGAAAAAAGCAGCTCCTAGGCTCTAGATCAGCGCAGTATTTGTTTTAAGGCGACTTTTGGACCCTATTTGGAGGACTCTCGCACCCCTCCCCCTGTCAGTCCTCTGGCTATTGGGAAGATTGAGTTTGCTGTTAATCTATTTAGGAATGTGAGGAGTAAAAGTGAAAAGTTTATCTCGGCTTCTTGCTGGTGAGCAGAACGGAAAACAAGCAGGGAATTAGCTCCAGACCTGCGCCGCGCTGACAGCTGATATGAGCCACAATTGAATTTGATTTGATTTGGCCCGTCGGTAAACTCATATGCTTTTTGAGATGGGCTCCTAACAGGCATCATTCTGCCTTTTTAGGTGTGTTTACACAGAGTTAGGTGAACTTTATCAGTAAAAAAAAAAGGAAAAAAAAGGACATATCCCCACTGCAGGGTCCAGATCCTGTAGCACTTTGGTGGCTCAGTTGAGCTTTCTACTTTTCAATGAAGGCACTACTTTATCATAACATGCTCTTCTTCTCAGGAATTGCATGGACACAAACCAGCCCTAACATTTGCGTGAAAACCTGTTATTGACCGTGCAGAAATTGAATTAATCCCTCTTGTGTCTCTGCTAGATGCAGTAGATGCTTTTGTGGACCGTCTTGTACCGTGTTTAGTTTGTAACTGAACAGAACTAATAATACCCAGACAGGCCACATAAATGTTGCAGTCCATTCTGTTCATCCCCTGTCATCTGAAGGCTGTTGCGTCTCTGAATTCCACCGGTAACTTTGGCTCTTTGAAGTAGCCGGCGCAATGATGAACAAAGACTCTCGCTTCCCCAGGAAAGCTGTGCATAGCAACCCCTCCTCTCGAAGGCACTCATGCATTGGGTATGTACAGTCCTGTGGTGTAAGCTGTTTGTTGTGATGAGTTACTTGCTGACACAACTGTACTGTGTGTGTGTGTACTGTACAAATACTAGGGCTGGAAATTGCCAGGGACCTCACGATACGATATTATCACGATACTTAGGTGCCGATACGATATGTATTGTGATTCTCACGATTCTATTATGTATTGCGATTCGATACTGCAATTTTATGTTCCAAACATATTGCTCACTGTATGTCTGCTGCAGAAAGACGAGAGAGAGCACGAGAAAATGAGTTTTGATCAGTCATGGAAATAAAAGTCCTGAAAACCTGTTGGCTCACTATTTAAAAAGAAGATGGAGAACAAGCTATAGGATGAAAAATACTGGTGTTTTGGCACAGGTACTGCCGATTGCGCTGTTTGAAAAAAGGGTGCTATCTAGAACCTAAAATGGTTCTTTGGCTGTCCCCATAGGAGAACCCTTTGAAGAACACTATTTGGTTCCAGGTAGAACACTATTTGGTTCCATTTAGGACCCCTTCCACAGAGGGTTCTGCATGGAACCCAATAGGCTTCTACGTGGAACCAAAAAGACTTCTCCAATGGGGGACAGCCGAATAACTATTTTGGAACCCTTTTTTCTAAGAGTGTAGCGCTAGCTAACGCTACCTAGCAACAAAACAACAATTTAGAAATCGATACTTGGAGTCAAAATATCTATATAATATGGTAAAAAAATTATATCGCAATATGTAACTGTATCGATCCCCCCATCACTAACAAATACTGGACTGTATGTTCTCTATTATATGTTGTTTTTCATCTTCATTACGCATGACAAATTATTACATTTTTCTCCTTGTAACCAGTAAGACATAATTAATCATCATTAAATAAGGATAATGATCATGAATTAATCCTTAATAATGATTTTTTTTTATGTGTTGCCTCTTTTTTACCTGTTGTTGGTGATACAAAAGGGTTTCTTATGTAGTGGATGGTAAACTTTCATAAGGTTATCATCGAGGAATATTATTGAGAAGTAGACTCCATTCAAAATCATTGTGTCTTTTAACAACCAAAGTTTCACTGCTGTACAGAAGTGCTATCCCTAACAGTTCTACCATATTGTACTTGTCTGCATTTGGTTTCAGTTGTATCACTTTGTGCACATCTGCCTTTCAGGGAAGTCCTGATATGCCACGGGATTGTTATTTATAGTAACATACTCAGCATTTTAGTTGGTGCTAAAACACCCTCAAGTGGGTGACAAGAGAAGCCAATGTTCAAGCCAAAGATCTGTCATTTGGTGGTGTTGCTATTCTTTGTTTAGTTTCAGCAGTTTTCTGTGGTGTGTTTTCAGTGTTTTTATGGAGTATTTTGGAGTGTTCAGCATTTTGTTATGTTCTAGGGCATTTTGTGATGGCACTGTAGTCTGGCTGTGGTGTGTTTTTGCTATGGTGTGTTTTGTAGTTTCACTATGGTGCGTTTTGTAGTTTGGCTGTGGTGTGTTTTGCTGTGGTGTGTTTTGAAGTTTGGCTGTGGTGCGTTTTGTTGTTCTGGGTGTCCCACCCTGAGGGCGCTGGGACCAGGGTATCGATGGCACAGCCAGTGTCCATTGATGTCTTTCCTTGGGGGGCGATGGGCCGCAGCCAAGCAGAGTCACGATGATCAGACACGCCATGATCCCATATGAGGATAGACCCCTTCACCACGCACGCACACACACACACACACACACACACACACACACACACACACACACACCATGAGGGTTAGCCATAGTGTCACACTAAAGTATTCAGAATTGTCAGGTATTGATAATATTTCTGGGGGGTTACGTATACAGTAGTTACCCATGTCAAATCCCCAAGTTCTCCAAGAAAATATATTGATACTGGTTTATTAACTAAATAATAAAATAATAAAAAGCCAAAGTTCAAATGACATATAGCCTAATCCATTATTCCAAAATTCACATTTTCACTCCTCTACCGTGAGTTAAATAAATGAGAAACATGAAAATATGATGGGGGAGCTTTAGTAACTCTGTCTTTTGATCTCAGTCTTACCCCTTTGCCTCCAAGCAGTCCTCCAGCTGTGATTATGGCACAATCATATGAGCAGATCAAAGACAGAGATCTAGCGCACAGACAACAGAACAGAACACTCGCCCATAATATGACCAGATTAGTATCGCCACATGTCTTGCCGCATGTCTCGCCAACCCGTTCCAAAGTGGAGTTCATGTAGGGATTAGGGAAGTCTAAATTGGTGTCATAGGAAACATTTTAATCTACAAAGATTCTCGTAGTCTGTGACAGAGTTTTTCAACAGAGTTAACAGAGAGTTATTCCACAACAATACATGGTATTATTTTATAGTTGTTCATGAGAATAACTATTATTCATGGCTCTATTTAACTATGTAATAGTGTTGTTCATGAGAATAACCATTATTCATGGCTCTATTTCACTATGTAATAGTGTTGTTCATGAGAATAACCATTATTCATGGCTCTATTTCACTATGTAATAGTGTTGTTCATGAGAATAACTATTATTCATGGCTCTATTTAACTATGTAATAGTGTTGTTCATGAGAATAACTACTATTCATAGTAAATCAGTCATGCATATCGATTAGAGAGTTATAGTGTACATGTTCAGGGAAAGCGCCATATAGGGTGACTTAATAACGGGATGGTTTATCCTTTGTTTTGTCTGCCACTGGAGCCTGCCTCTCTCTGCCCTGCATGTCATAATAGAATTCTGCTGGCTTCAGAAATCTTTAGGCCCCAATAGTGACAATCCCTGTGAACACACAGACATGAGCGCGCATGCACTCACTCACGCACACACACACTTTCTCCCCAGAGCCGAGACAAAGCAGTCTGTTATATTCTAGATGTGTTCCCAACCCATCACAATAGAAGCTCATAAGCTTGTTCTGGTAGTACCAGGCCACCATTCATCTCTGTAACATTTGGTATCAGGACACCATTACGACTTGGAGACATCACTGGCACAATTTCTCTAGCAGAGATGGATGGGATTCACTGCAGTTCGATACCGTTCAAGTCAACTAATAATACATTGATGGTACATTAACGAGGTGCAATGGAATAGACGGTTATTCGTTCTGGTCTGAAAGGAATGTTTGGATTCCTAATAATGAATCGCCTTAGTACAGTCTGTGTTCTACGTCTATGATCTAGGCCTAAGGGCCGTAGTTCTCTAGAGGAGAAGGGCTACAGACCAGGTTAGTAGTAGAGTATGATCTGTTCTGCTCTTTTTGTCTAGTTTCAGCGAGGATCTGAATAGGGGTGCTAATAAGAGATATCTAGAGTGTCAAGCGAGGTAATGCAATTACAGGACAACAGTGTCAGTGTCCACAGGTCCCCAAAATAGCCCCGAGCCCAGAATAGTCGATAAGCGCTGCTGTGGCTGGGCACTGTCCATGTGCGTCAATGCTCTGCTCCATATTTTCAGCATGACTGATTTCCCCAATCAACCCCCCCTCTTCCCAAAGCACATCGATCCAGTCCAGCGTGGCTGTTGCCTGGCCTGGGCCAACTCTGGCTGTCACCGCGCCAAGCCGCTCGCTTCCAAGCCTCCCTGTTTACCTCCCTATTGTCCAGACCCAGATCACATCAATGAACCACAATTCAACAAGGCCCAGTCTGGGCCTGACATTGTGGCAAATGTCTTTCAGTTTATATTTCACACCGTGTCGACTGAGAATTGATTGTTTACAGGCAACCAGTTTAATTGTTTTGGGTCATATTTTGAAGACGATAGCGTGATTGGTTAGAACTAATTTAGAGCATTTAGTAAATTGCCTTCAACAGATACGATTCGTACTGTTTAAGGAGGATTCTGTCCTGATAGGTGTCAGAGGGATCAAGCATCTAATGCCTTGCTTTTGTAGTGTTCTAACAAGGTATTAACTCTGAGCCCTGTCTGTTCAGACCTGACTTGACCTCTGTATTGAAGCCTGTTCTGTTCTCTCACATGGCATGTGGCTGCTGCCCTGGGTGTTGTGGAAGTATCAGGGCACCAGGACTTGTTTGCGACCACTAGAGGGAGGAAGTGTCTAGCTTTTGCATGGAGACTGGCTGAGCAAAGGAACAGTGGTTGGGAACAAACTGTGAGGATTATTCATTGTTTTGTTATCAAGCACTCATCAAATCAAATCAACGTTTATTGGTCACGTAACCAGATTTGCAGATATTATCGCAGGTGCAGCAAAATACTTGTGTTTCTAGCTCTAACAGTGCAGTAATACAGTAATACACAACAGTGCAGTAATACATAACAGTGCAGTAGTGCAGTAAAACACACATAATCCAGATTTTTGAAAATGTGTTATGTAGGAAGAGCCATGACTAGAATACGATATATAGATAGAAAGTGGGTGAAACAGTGCGCAAACTGTCATGCACAAACACATAAACTTGGAAATACACACATACCTAGCCACGGTGTTATCTCAGTGCATTAGTCTGCCTGGCCATGCTTCAGGGGTGATACAGTGATGTGGGGACTGTGACTGTGCATGCCTGGGCCAGATAGGGTTACATAGAAGAGGGCTCCAGACCAGGGCGGGGCCGGGTTAGGTTATGTAGCCCACTCCTGACGAGTCCTCAGGCCTATCTGAGACCTCCTATCACTGACAGACGGCAGTTTATGATTCATACGGTGACACACTGATACCCCACCAGAGTACATGCCATAACATAACATTTGACGTCCCTGAGAGATATATATATATAGGCTTTGGCAAGTACCATACTCGAGCAGGTTCGCTCCTAGCTGGGTGACAACCGTTTTGGCTTCTTTTTTTAAGTCAACACGTTTAGCTAATATAATGGGTGCTGTGACAAAACTCTCCCTCTATCCTTTCTGTGTTTCCCCCTGTGCTCATTTTTTTTCTGGCATAATCCGATTTGTGTCATTGTTTCCTTTGGCTGTTTATGTTAACGGTGTCTACGCATGGCACCAATGTTACTTTTCAACTTGAGCGGGTCCATTAGTTTTGATGTATGGGGATGTTGTTGGCCCATGCAGCCAGTGTTGCGGTGGCCCCAGACAGACACATCACCATTGAGTCTGGCTCATGCGGGCTAACTGTAGCGTTCCCTAGGTTACTGACCAATGCCTATAGACCAAACACTGAGACAAGTTCTACTGTTCACTCTTAAGCTTTTTAGTAATGAGGTGATTTGACAATATTAAAATGAAGACAGAAAAAGACAGACACTACATGTGACACTTGATGCCCCTACTTTTCACTTGATGCCCTACTTTTCACTTGATGCCCAACTTTTCACTTGATGCCCCTACTTTTCACTTGATGCCCTACTTTTCACTTGATGCCCCTACTTTTCACTTGATGCCCCTACTTTTCACTTGATGCCCCTACTTTTCACTTGATGCCCCTACTTTTCACTTGATGCCCTACTTTTCACTTGGTGGAATGCCTATTGTAGTCTGACTCAGCTTGTCAGAGTTTGTGACAATAATAGTCTGCCTTTTTTATCTAGACCGGTCAACATAGCTCCAATGTTCTGTTCTAGAACCATTGTCTCAGGACAAATGGGAAGACGTTGACCAGACCTAAACACTGGAGTCTGGCTTTCCTCAGACGTCCACCAGCTTCCAGGATTGTGACGTGGAGCCAGAGGCCTCCCCAAGCCCTTTATAATGCAGAAATTGGAGAAGATAGGAGCCCAGTGTGTATTCACACCACAAGAAGAGGCCAGAAATAATGTATTTGACCTTGCACTTCTAGCTCCTTATTCATCTTCTTTGATTACTTTATTTTTGCTCTGTGGTGAAATAAGTCCAAATATTATTTTTTTCATTTATAGAATATTGCTCTGCGAAAAGGACATCTGGTACATATCACATCCCAAGAAGGCAGTAATGTTTTTTTGTCCACTAATATGCTAGTAATAGGCCCACCTGCCAAAGCACAAGTCATTGTGCTGATTAACTCATAACCAGTGCATTGGCAAAAGGGCTCTCAAACAGAGTAAATATAGTGGCGTCCATTTTACATGATTAATGTGTATACAGCAACCCGATAGATAGATATGAGGAAGACACATGGGGGTAATTGCCAATAATACCCTGTTGCAAAAGACTTACATTCTCAGAATGTGTTTTAATGTATCTGTTGGCCTCGTTCTTGTTGAGGAGAAAAGAGCTGTTGACAGGACTGCAGTAGAAATAGTTACTTATTTTTTCTTTTACATATCTGATTTCACATTATTCCAAGTAGTGTTTTTGTTATCTCTGAATACTTAGACAATGAGATGTTTTTGTCTGCTTCATCACTTTTTTATATTTGCCACAACATTTATAGTCGATTCCATACATTATTGTATCACATTCATAGAATTTAACTTTAGGGCTCATATCTGGTCTATTGTCAAAAACGTCCCGCTGTAAATTCTCCTATTAAGACTAGAGTGGGTCAGCCGGGTAAGGTTTCATATTTTGAAAACATTTACGTTTTAGAGTGAAATTTGTGCAATTCCACACATTTTGCCAAGGGGGTAGAGAAAACATTGCAGTTTTAAAGCAAGTTTGCTGCCATTTTTGTACATTTTGCCATGAGGCGTGATGACAAATGTTTGTCGTTTTTTATATGATATTTGAGTGAGAGTGACAAACAAAATCAACGGGGTCCCCACGATCGGTAATTCGACCATGATTACTACAAGTTTAGATCGCTGGCCGCTAGACTAACTTACCAATGTAAATACTGTTAGCTGACATGGGCTAATTGACTGACTATCAGTGACTGACATAAGAGAAAAACTGATGCACAACCACATTTTAAAATTGCACCTGGTGTATTTTACTATTCTACCTAGCAACAGTAAGTTGAGACCGCGACTGAGCTGGTTGCCCATCCCTGGTCAAAACCACAAGTCATTCCTTAGGGAGACCTGTGCCCCAGGAGGTACTAAGTAACCCCATCATTATACTCCCTTCCTGTTATGACTCACTACCTATCCTTTAGGCAACCAGAAAACAGCCATCCTTCCCCACCTCACCAAACCCTCTGCTACATCACACCATTCAAAAAAACAGAAAACATGCTTCCTCCTACATCCAGTCACGCTGCAGCTGCAGTGTATCGACAGCCCTGTGTTTTTATTATTATTAGCAGCTCGTCATGTCCATTTTAACATCGAGGAATAGTTCACTTTTTTCTGGTCATAGGAATAACTCTGGAAATAATATGTTTCCTGTGCCCAATGGGAGAATATCGAAGAATGTTGTGCTCTGATGTTATCTGCACAGGACGTTGTCCCTATTAATTACTACATTGATGTATTAGGAGCTAAACTAACTCACACTGCACTCCATAAGCGTTCCAGTCTCGTGGAAGTGCAACAAAGGGTTAATGTGTCAGACATTCTGAGGAGGCTGTGACCATGCTCCTTGGGGCCACGCCCCCTTTCTTAGCCATGACCTCACAGTGAAACTTGCTCCCTGTCTAGCACGCGCGCGCGCACACACACACACACACCCACGCACAGAGAGAGCTAGACAGAGAGAGAGAGAGAGAGAGAGAGAGAGAGAGAGAGAGAGAGAGACACACCCTCGCTCTCTCATACAGGCAGCATAGGGTTAGAGTGGCAGGCTGGTACACAGGAACGACTGCTTCCAGTCCTGTAGGACTACACAGGGACAGGAGTCAGTGCTGAGTTTATTAAGTTCTAACAACCAGAGGGAAACAGATAGAAGACAATAACGGTGTTCCGTTTGTAAACCTGAAGAAACCTGAAACATGGACAGAAGTACCGAGACTGAGAGCCACTGAGAACAAACGGAGAAATTGACAGCAGGCAGAGTCTGCGTTTTCTGGCTTTGCTTCAACAACCCATCCATGTGCTTTTGTCATTGATGTTTCATACCAACGCTGAAGAAGAAAGGAACTAGAAGAATCTAGGTGCTTGAAGAACAGATAAAATGCATATTTCTACCATTATTATTCTCCCTATGTTTTGGAGCCCGGGGCATAGCTTCTGCCTTAGAGGTGATAAGAACCAAGGGTGATTGCAGAAGAGTTGACCCTCCTGACAGAACGAGAAAAAGACAATGGGCTGTACAGGGATGGCAACTTGAGATGACAACCTGGGAAGAAGCACCAAGAGAAAAAGAAAAGAGCGAAAGAGAGAAAGAGAGAGAGAGAAAAGGAAGGTGAAAAATGAGTGTGCCAACAAACTGTGGATTCTATTTCTCCGCTGATCGCTCTTTCAAAGCGCGGAACGGGAATGTCTGTGGATCGCCCTGTTCCGTCAACAGGCCTATTGACATCATACAAAAACGCAGGCGGTAATATGCTAAACAAATCTACATTTTGTTGCCTTGCCATTTGTATGCTGCTGTAGAATGCACCATTTGGAGTGGTATCATTAAAATTGACACAATGACTCAAAGGAAAGTTACGATAATGGCTGTTGAGATGACTCCAAATAAGCCGTTTCTGTGATTACAAAGATTTATCCCAGATATCCCAGGTTTCTTTATAATCACAGTCCTACTGTACAGTATATGAAAGGAAACTTTAAGGGGTTTCTTTGTGAAACGGAGAATGTCTGTTTTCTCTGATCTTGATCTAATCACAGCTAATCAATGGGATACTGTAGCAGTAAAAATTTCCCCCCAACAATTTCCAAATGAACTACCCTACCATGTATTCTCCATTGAGTCTAACTTAATAGTTAGCTGTTTAGCTTCATGGGATCATTCATAAAACGCATACTGTAGCCTACAGCGATATCGCTTCAAGGATGTCCTCCTACATTACATATGTATGTTCAACCTTAAAACAGTAGCCTTGTGCATAGCAGTCGAGACTTGAGAACAGGCAGGTCCAGCAACAATCGGCAGGCAGGCAATTCTGTAAACAGCTGCATAGAAGCGTCTCGAAGCTTCTCCCCTCCACTATCAATTAGACTGTGTGGGCTGTGGGAGAACAAGTCACACACACACACGCACACGCACACACGCGCACACACACGCACACACACACACACACACACACACACAGACACAGACACACACGCGCGCGCACACACACACACACACACGCGCACACTCTCTCTCACACACACACACACACACATATATACTGTATATACAGTACACACACACACTATGGACATACTGTACAACAAAGCTCTCCAACAAAGCTCTCTGAATCTTCTCACAGGGCTCAAGAAGTTGGAGATTTTTTATGTCCCATATAATCAATCCTCAATGCCAGTAGGGAGTGAGGAAATCGAGACATAAAGACATGTTTACATTTCATTCCTCTGAGCCTTTTCTCATGCCTGATCTATGTTTATCAGATATAATGCAGAACATTTGGGAGTATGGGAGTCAGAGGGCAGGGAATCACTGGCCTCTTGTATCTCCTCAACAATATCATTAGGGAATTTATTTGGATAGAGAATGTATTTTGTTCCCCCCCCAAAAAAATATGTAGGATATGCCCAAACAATAACCAACAACTGTGTGAAATTCTGGAATGAAAGTACTTGTATATTTAATTCAGTTGGATGGTTTAGGCTTAGAGTCTACTGGAAAAAGCAATCGCACTTGTAGTGTACCAGAGCTTTTCCTACCAGTGAGAACAGCCCACTCGTTTTTTTTCACCCTCCTGTGCTGTATGACCACAAGATGGGCCACTGAAGGGAATTATAGAACAAGGGGACTCCTGCAAGCTTCTGAATGACTCCCCGACCCAGCCTCGCTCCCCAGAGAGCAAAATGGCTTCCTGACTGTGAGTAATCTCCCGTGGGCAGACTCTGCGTGTAGATTGAAGGGATGAGATGGGTGAGATAAAGAGCAGTATTAGTTCCAGTTTTGGGGTTTTCTTCACTGGTTATTTGGATGAATCAGGGTTAGTCGAAGGAGGTGCTTAAAACTTCTTTGCCTCGAGTGCTTCACGCAGATCGGAAGGGGGGGGGGGGAATTGGCTAAGAGTTTCCTTTTGCAAGGGTGGAGACTTATATATATTTTTTTGGTGTGAACTCTCCAATTCTAACACGTATGAACACAGAAGTTAAACATGCAGCTGACCAAATTACGCAAGATTTTACTTCTGGGTTAAACAGAGATTAGACTGTGAGAGGCTAGCTGCCAGTCTGGTGCTCTATCATTAGTGGGCCGAGGGCAATCGATACCACAACCCAAATAAAGAAGCTTCCTGTTGTTGTTGTAACCGGTCTCCGCGGGCCGCTTCATCGCCTGCCTTTTAGCTGTCTGTTCTGGAGGAGTAGGGCTTTAAGTGTGGCCTTCTGTATGTGGTTGTTGGTGCATATGGACCTGCTTTATAATCAATTTGCCTTGTTGGAGAACCTAGGATCATATGATTTAAATGGTGTTATTTTGCCCCGAGTTCCAGCTGTCTAAGTGAGCAAAAATGATAATCCGTCAAAACGTCTGAAAAGCCTTTCATCTATGGAGGGTTTTATACGCTGGCTACCTGGTAATCTAATCCCTCATCACCTGCAAGAGTGCCGATGTCGAATCACCAAGAGCTTTACTCTTTACTTGGAGTGACCCTCTCAGCCCAATCTATTCTCATAAAGAAGCATACAAAGTGTCATTAAAGCAGCTGGAGAAGGAGATACAGGGTTTTACACTACAGGTCAGGCACTCCCTCACATACACTCACCAGACAGATTATTAGGTATTAGTACCGGGTTAGACCCCCCCCCCCTTGCCTCCAGAACAGCCTGAATTATTTGGGGCATTCTACAAAGTGTCGGAAAGGTTCCACAGGGATGTTGGTCCATGCTGACGCGATGGCATCACGCAGTTGCTGCATATTTTGGATGTCGGTACATTCATGCTGCAAACAGTCCGTTCCATCTCATCTGAAAAAGATGCCCTGTTGGGTTGAGGTCTGAGGACTGCGCAGGTCACTCAAGTAAACTGAACTTGCTGGCATGTTCCAGGCAATGTTTTTGCACTCCTCAATTGTCTAGTGTTTTTGATCGCGTTGATCGCGTGTTTTGGTCTGCTTGTTTGCTTGCACGAATCATAACATTCTCCTTCGACCTCTCTCATCAGCTAACTGTTTTCGCCACAGGACTGCCGCTGACTGGATGTGTTTGTCGCACCATTCTCTGTAAACCCTAGACACTGTTGTGTGTGAAAAGCACTGGAGGGCAGCCATTTCTGAGATACTGGGTCCAGCGCCCCTTACCGACGATCATACCACGCTCAAAGTCACTTAGGTGATTCGTTTTGCCCATTTTAACATTCAATAAAACAGTAACTGAATGCCTTGATGGCAACTTTGTCTGCGGGACCGATGCACTTTCGTGAACTGGTGGTGTACTTAATAAACTGGCCGAGTGAATGTAGATTGTCCGTATGGGTGCATCTTCAGACATAAGCAGAGAGGCTTGTGAGGAGTGGAACTGTAAGGGGAGGATGGATACAAATGAGTCTGACATCAGACACCCGTCTCGCGCCCCACCGGCGGCAGGTTGAGATCCGACTATCTCTGATTTACAGTTGAGACATTCCGCTCTACTGCACCGAAATTAGATACATCTTTTTTTTTTTTATCGTTATATTTTTTTATTCAGTTGACTGAATTTAGTTGCCTGAGAACACTTTCTCATTTACAGCAACAACTTGGGGAATAGTTACAGTGGAGATCTGTCATGTTATGCTATATTTTCTGTTTCGCATGATGTTATGATGAGGTGTGATATGAGTAGGTAAGACGTAGAAGTGTTGGGTACATCTGCTTCCCTACATAACACCTTTTCTTCTTCTTGAAGAAAGCTGCGGTAGCATACTTCAGCTGATGGGGGTGGGGGGAGATATTTTGTGTTATTCGTAGAACCTAGTAGCCTACCACCGGTTTTTTCGAAGATAGGAAAGAAGATGAATATTTCTTGGAATTCCAGAGTGAATCCTGGCGATTCACTGTCACGGTCTGTGAACGTCCAGTTTATGATACACGGATCAATCTCACTCTATTCATTTCAAAATCTATTTAACATTTTTTTTTTTTAAACAGACACCGGCTGTACGTTTACGTCTGTGGTTGATTTGCATACATAAGCAAACTATCGTATAAATTGATTTAGAGAAGCACACCATTACCCTTTAAAAACCTTATTACCAGCCGCAGTAATACGCTTGAGGGAGGCAGACGAGCAGTCACGGTGTATCCTCACTTTAAATTGAAGGCAAAAAGCCAGTTGATTAAATCCATTCGTTTATTAAATCTGTTTTAGCCATGCCGTCCATCCTCCGTTTCCTCCACCGTTCAGACCCAGCTGTCTGTCGAAGGCCCTTTAATTTAATTTCCCTCAACACTCAAGTAAAAGGCCAAGTTAAAAAATGAAGCGGCAATGACATTTATGCAAGTAATGGCACGGGGGGGAAAGGGGGGAGTGGAAACATTTAATGGAGCCTTAGGATTGTTTCTAAATGAGACATTGACACAACACACGTATGAGCTTTGTGTGTCTGCTCCGTTTGCTCGGTGTTGGACCGGAGGTTTGATTTATGTGTTATGTAATTTCATGTGAGTAAAGGGTTTGGGGCACAGACAGTTTTGGCTAGTGGTAAGTGAATGAGGTAATTGAGGGTGCTTTAGTCATGATCCCCAGTATTCTACAGTAGGCCTACTTCCTGGAACAGAGAGTTGAATACATCAACCCCCTCATCCAACTCAACTTGAAGTGAGTGGAAAAGGAAGACATTAATGCTTGATATGTCAAATTTAGATAATATGAAGTCTGGGCTGGTGCTGTTTTTGTGGCCAAATGCAAAGTTGCAAACAAAATTTATTTTGGCCAGAAAATAGAAACGCATTCTAAGAACACATGACAAATTGCTTAGATTAGATGAATGTACTGCATTTGAAACAAAGGTTGACAAGTGATTAATTCCACGGCATGTCACATCAATGTGCTCTTGATAAAATAATTCAAGCCATTATCTAGTACCTGAAACACCTCATTTACACAGATTATAAAGTCATCAAGCCTTTTCCACAGAATAGCCTATAACTCATTCCTCTGGCAGGGGAGGTGCCGGTAACAGCCAGGAGAGGACTCGTTGTTATTAATGTGTCTAGAGGCATTTCCAAACTTTTCTTAAATCACTTCTGAGTAGGTTGTAATGGTGTGTCTTGGAGATCCTCACAGGCATTCATCTATTCACAGACAGAGGTCTTGGTGCCATTGGGAAGCACTCCTATGGTGTGCTGCGGGGTCATTAGTTACAAGCTCACCGAGGGTTCTGTCATGATTGAATAACTCTTATGACTCGCCATAGTGGATCCTTTCCTAATACCCCCGACTTAACTGTCCACTAAGGAGATCTCCAGATCCAAGAAGATGTGAAACGCTTTTAAAGCCGCTCCATAGAAAGCGTGAATGTGTGCCATAGCAAATACTAGACCATTAGCGCATATGCGAATGGGTCCTGTGTAAATTGGTCAATAATGCCACATAGCATTGCAGACGTTTACAGTAATAATATCCCTATCCCAGCTGTGTTCCTTCTACTACTTTTCCCCACTCCAGTCATCAGTTTATTCCAGACTGCCTCCCCTTCCCTTCACCTCAGCCCTGGAACACACACTGCAATACCCCGAGCCCCTTTCCCCTCTCATCTCACTCTAATGTTTTCTCTTGAGTGCAAAACGATCCCGGAGGATAACAGAGAGAGAGTCCTCATTGAGTCCCTGCCCCACAGGAGACCCTCCTGTTTTCGTAGCCCAGGTCAGCCCCGGAACAGCTCCACGGTTCCAGCATGGAAAGACTGATGCGCCCCATTTGCTCTGTTTGTAGTTAGAAGGCCCTTTTTATGAATTATGACTCAGAGGTTTTCGACTCGGCGGCTTTTATAGTGAGCCTTTAGCCCTGCCGAACTAAGCAACCGTCCTCTTTACAATTCGCTGTTGTGCGAGAGGTGTTCATTGGAGCAGAATTGTGCTTACGTACTTTGTTTGCGTGGGCTTTTATTTGTTTTAGTCAGTATTAGTATCTTATTTATGTGCCTAATGTCATATTTATGTTTCAATGCGTCGGTGAGGCTAGGCCCGTGTTGGGTCAGTAACACTGTCCGCCATTACACACTACATACTAATTCACAAAGGGGCCTGTATGTAATATGTCCTCACCAGACCTATCAGACTGTATGGGTTATACATCTCTTCCGGGTGTCCCAGTGCCAATACGAATTGTTTTTATTTGGGGGTTTGAGGAAAGGGCTTGTGCTTGGAAACGGTGATTAAACCAATCAGAGAGAACTAGGAGCACACTTCCTCTGGGTTCCTTCGAATCCCCATAACATGAGCTAGCACAGCCGTGGACTACCAGTCCCAGAACACCAGATGTCTATCTCAGCGGTGTTTATAGAGTCATAGGGATGTATTGTGCAGCAAGGTGTGTGCGTGCGTGCGTAGCCCAAACACAATAGTTAATTAGCTGTCTTTGGAGTTGTGCTTGTCACGTTCGCGATCTTCAAACTTCCGATCATAAATAGACCAAGGCGCAGCGTGCATGGAATTCAACATCTTTTTATGAAGATGAAACTCACCAAACAACAAAACAGGAGAACAGGAGAACATGTGACGTGACGTGACGTTCTGGGCTGCTCACAGGCAACTACACAAAAACAAGATCCCACAATCACAGGTGGGAAAAGGCTGCCTTAGTATGATTCCCAATCAGGCACAACGATAGACAGCTGCCTCTGATTAGGAACCATACTCGGCCAAAAACAAAGAAACAGACAACATAGAATGCCCACCCCATATCACACCCTGACCTAACCAAAATGAGAAATAAAACGTCTCTCTAAGGTCAGGGCGTGACAGTGCTATTTGTTTGCCTATATTTCTATCTTACTGGGAAGTCTTGTAATGTCTTGCTCTGCGGTTAATGCTCAGGTCCTTGGCATGCCAAATTTGACGAGTTGGATCCATTGAAGTTAAACTCATTGGTAAATCTCAAGTAAGTGAGTTCTAGAATGTTATGTACCCAAATTAAGACTAAGGTCCATGGAAACGTGCAGCAATATAGAGAACCTACAGTATAGTCGCCCAATAAAGTTATACAAACGCAGTGAAAGTGAGTGCAGCCAGAAATGTATGCAAAACCAATCAGCAGGCAAGCCAAAATGCACACGGGCTGATTATACAGACCACCCAGACTGTGATTTTTCATACTTTTTCGCTGCTTCTCCTCTTTCCTGCACTAAGACGTGCAAAATCACATGAACAAATAGGTGATATGACTTTATTTGAGGGTAAACTGCTCACAAACCATTTCGTTTATTAGCCATTAATTAACTCTTTGTTCATGTACTTATTAGCATATGCAAATCATAAACAACAGGCCTTATACATGTGTTTACTTGATTTACTAGTAAACAAACTATGTACTAATGTTTATGATTAGTTTATATGCAGATCTTCAAATTAAGTGTTACAAATACATTAAGAGCATGCACATTTTTTTCATTATATACTGTATAATCCATTCATCATAAAATAAAGAGTCAGCAAATGAATTATGTTCTCTGAGCTGATACTCTCTCCTGGTACCAGCCCATTCCACATGCGAGGGTCACGTCCTTTCTAATGTCTGATTGGGAACAATGGAGACACGCACACCAGACAGGCTGAACCAGAACTATCCCAGGAGACTGGTTATTCAACCTCAGTAGGCAGGGAGTGTCTTAATCCAACAGGCCTATAGTTTCACCCCAGTACCCCTCACGTCTAATGCCACAGGAAAGGCAGTACATTGGAAACAAAACAAAGTCCCACTTGGGGATGGGCGATATATTGAATGTATGTTTTTGCGCAACGTTTAAGTGACTGTTACGCAATAGTCAAGGTTTTGTTATTTTTCGTTTTTAGGAGCCTTTATGTCCGCTTGCTCTCATGTTGTATTTCTGGCCTCGTCTCCTTTGCTCCATCTGTACTGTGTGCGCCTTACCATTTACATGCATTAGCCTTATTGTTGACAGATTTTAGCTCTCGCTTCGCCTCTTTCTCTATGGTCTACACACACGCCAAGCCTCTCCCCCTGCATCTCACTCCAACACAGTCGAGAGATCACATCTTCCTCTCTGACAAGCGGTTTCAACTCGCTATTTATATTTGACGTTTGGTCCAACAGAATGGGTCATATGGACACCAATACACGTTGAGACATTATTTTACTGTAATAGGAGGAGATGTTAATTTTTCTAACGATACCCTTTTTATGTCCCAACTACTCCAATTGCACGCATTGCAGACACTACTAAAACGAGTGTCAATGAACATTGATTATGGAAAATGAAGGCTCAGTTTGTCACGCACGGCATTGGGGTACCACGTACCGCTAGCAACATTTTTGCCAAAGACTGTTATACAAGCTGTCTAGTCTGTGTTTTATAAATGTGCAATAAGCGTAAACACACAATTTATATAGGGAAATGGCAACTCGTTCTCATTCTGAGAAATAAGGTAGGCCACTTGATTTCAACATCTGAACAAACTGGACAGGCTAGCATGCTGTTCAATCACTTGGAGAATGACAGAAGGGTGTGTTCATAACAATTCAACTTTTCAACCTTGTTAGCTAGCAAATACACTGAACAAAAATATAAATGCAACATGTAAAGTGTTGGTCCCATGTTTCAGGAGCTGAAATCAAACATCCCAGAAATATTCCATACACACAAAAAGCATATTTATCTCAAATTTTGTGCGTAAATGTGTTTATATCGCTGTTAGTGAGCATTTATCCTTTGCCAAGATAATCCATCCACCTGACAGGTGTGGCAAATCAAGAAGCTGATTAAACAGCATGATCATTACAAGGTTGCACTTTATGCTGGGGACAATAAAAGGGGGTGGGGAGTGATGAGGAGTATTTCTGTCTGTTATAAAGCTCCATTGTGGAGAAAACCTCATTCTGATTGGCTAGGCCTGGCTCTCCAGTGGGTGGACCTATGCCCACCCATGGCTGCACCCCTGGCCAGTCATGTGAAGTCCATAGATTAGGACCTAATTCATTTATTTCAATTGACTGATTTCCTTATATGAACTGTAACCCTGTAAAATCTTTAAAATTGTTGCATGTTGCATTTATATTTTTGTTCAGTATAGATCCAAGTAGGCTAAACGTGAAATATAAAGATTAGCTGGCTAATCACTAGCACGTGGGCTTGAGAGAGTGTTGATGAGACCTGTGTTAATTTTCTATGGCATAATGCCTGCTACAAGAAATTAGTAATTATTAGTGAATGTGCATTATGCATGGTTCCAGTTAAATTTGTAACAAAAAATAACATTTTCATAGACAGCCTTGAAAGCCAGGTTAGTGATTATTGCACAAAAAAAGCAGGTTAAACTATTTTGATAAAATAATAAAATTGTCAGCAGGTCTTCTGGTTGTGGAAGGCTTATATTTACTAGGTATAACTTCACAAGCCCTGAATTCATTAGATTATTGCTGACTGTTTGAAATGCAGTGTATTTGACCTTCAATAGTCCAACAATGCTTTTTTAAGAGACAACATAAAAATAAATAAAAATCTAGATCTACAGTACCAGTCAAAAGTTTGGACAAACCTACTCATTCAAAGGTTTTCTTTATTTTTACTATGTTCTACATTGTAGAATAACAGTGAATACATCAAAACCATGAAATAACACATATGGAATCATGTAGTAACCAAAAAAGTGTTCAACAAATCAAAATATATTTGAGATTCTTCAAAGTAGCCGCCCTTCGCCTTCATGACAGCTTTGCACACTCTTGGCATTCTCTCAACCAGCTTCATAAGGAATGCTTTTCCAACCATGTTGAAGGAGTTCCAACATATGCTGAGCACTTGTTGGCTGCTTTTCCTTCACTCTGCAGTCCAACTCATCCCAAAAAAATCTCAATTGGGTTGAGGTCGGGTGATTGTGGAGGCCAGGTCATCTGATGCAGCACTCTCCTTGGTCAAATAGCCCTCACACAGCCCGGGGGTGTGTTTTGGTTCAATGCCCTGTTGAAAAACAAATGATAGTCCCACTAAGTGCAAACCAGACGGGATGGTGTATAGCTGCAGAATGCTGTGGTAGCCATGCTGGTTAAGTGTGCCTTGAATTCTAAATAAATCACAGACAGTGTCACCAGCAAAGCACCCCCACACCATCACACCTCCTCCTCCATGCTTCATGGTAGGAACCACACATGCAGAGATCATCCGTTCATCTACTCTCCGTCTCACAAAGACACGGCGGTTGGAACCAAAAATCTCAAATTTGGACTCATTAGACCAAAGGCCAGATTTCCACCGGTCTAATGTCCATTGCTCGTGTTTCTTGGCCCAAGCAAGTCTATTCTTCTTATTGGTGTCCTTTAGAATGGTTTCTTTGCCGCAATTCTACCATAAAGGCCTGATTCACAGAGTCTCCCTGGACAGTTGATGTTGACATGTGTCTGTCACTTGAACTCTGTGAAGCATTTATTTGGCCTTCAATTTCTGAAGCTGGTAACTCTAATAAACATATCCTCTGCAGCAGAGGTAACTCTGGGTCTTGCTTTCCTGTGGTGGTCCTCATGAGAGCCAGTTTCATCATAGCGCTTGTTGGTTTTTGCGACTGCACTTGAAGAAACGTTAAAAGTTCTTGAAATATTCCGTATTGACTGACCTTCATGTCTTAAAGTAATTTTGGACTGTCGATTTTTTTTCCTTATTTGAGCTGTTCTTGCCATAATATGGACTTGGTCTTTTACCAAATAGGGCTATCTTCTGTATACCAACTCTACCTTGTCACACAACTGACTGGCTCAAAGAAATTCCCCAAATTAACCTTTTTGGTTACAACATGATTCCATATGTGTTATGTCATAGTTTTGATGTCTTCACTATTATTCTACAATGTAGAAAATAGTAAAAAATAAAGAAATACCCTTGAATTAGTAGGCATGTCCAAACTTTTGACTGGTACTGTATATTGTGAATCGCCCATAGGTTTGAAAAAAATCAAGATATGACTTTTTGGCCATATCGCCCTAGTCACACTCTCCTTCTGTCTGGAGTCAGTGGATTTAGGACCACAACATTATTTCACACGCTACTGATGAGAAAAAAACTGAAACATAGAAGAAAGTTTAGTTATGCAGGAGACTTTTCTGCTCACGGTAGCTTTCACTGAGTGGACACGCTTGTGTAATAACATCTTTGCTCACGGCTCTTCTTTTGTATTGGCCTGACATGCTGGCCGCACCGCCCACGTTGCGAGCGCGAGCATTGCAAAATAAATGTACACATACATGTTATTCAATCATTTCATCCAAACTGCTCGCGAGCATCTGCGTAGCCAGGCGCTAAAATAGAACTGTGTTCTATTTGTGACGCTTGATGCGCTGCAAGTTCCGCCTCTCTCATCTCCTCATGGGTTTTAGGAGCATATACCCACGTGGGAGATTGAAAGATGAACTGAGGTCCACACTCCAGTCAAGTTGGCAGTGGTAATGCACCTTAAAGTTGGTTGCAACCGCCATATAAAGTCCAAAGAAGGAGAGATCACTAGAAACTAACTCTGTTTACCCTTTTATCTGTGGATTAATTGTCGGAGTAGAGGACCTTGTGCATTTCAGGTAAAATAACAACCCAAAGTTTATATCCCAGGACAAATTAGCTAGCTGCAGCAAACTAGCAAGCTAAATTGCCATAAATGTTTAACGCTTTTTGACCTGTCCCCAAATATATTGTTTTGATATTTCAACCTGTGTGTCCTGATTGTGTCTAGTGTGGGTGGACAAAATCAACAAGCGCGCAATGGCGCACACGCCCGGTCTAGTCAGAATGTTACAAGTCCTGCCAGAGAGGAAGAGGCGACTCAAGAGGACTTACTCCGCCCAAAATCTGTCCACGTGAGATAAGCGCTCATTAGTTGTGCCTGTTGTTCACATGCGTATGTTCCCTCTCATTGGCTAGAATAGTCTCAGCTGATCTCGCCTCCTCCTGCCTACCTTCCCTCTTTGAGGGGTCCTTGCTATCTGTGATCTTTGGGACATCCCTACCCCCATTGAAGTTTACATTTTAAATGGTTCTGGTAAGGGTTAGGGTCAGAATGTTCCACGGATCCCATATAGCATTGGTGGTGTTGCTCTTTAGTACCCTTGCAGGTGCAGTGGAGTTTATAACAAGACAATGCTAATTTCTGTTTACGAACCCTTGTCAGAGTTAGCACTTCTCGCTTCAAAAAAGTGAGACACTGAGTTCGGCTTTAATTGACAGGCTTCTGTTTACCAGATATGACATAGAAATGGTAAAATAGTAATTTCATGATGATTACCAAATAATTCCTCTTTGGGATTCATTGCCCATCATTTAGCAGTAGGTAGTTGTCAATTGCGGTGAATTCTCACAAGTAACATTAGGTAGCAAAGGTATCGTGTCCCTTATTACGACATGGTTTTATAGTAAAGATTGGGCTAACACCATTACCAGGACCGTAAAGTAAACCAATAGCCTACCAAGTTCTGCAAGTAGCGTTATAAGCAGTTAGTGGGAGCTTCTTCGTTTCAAAGCCCCTATGAATCGGCCAGCCGGTGCTGGAATCTGGTGTAACTAACTATACAGTGGGTGTATGTCTGGAGAGTTCTGTGGATGAGAATGATGGATGAGGAGTCAGATGACAGGCCTGGCCTGGTTTGGTTTTTCGGAGCTACTCTTACTCTCCTCTGCCTCTCGTAATCTCTCTCCAACACTCGTACCGTGCCTCAGAGGGACGAGGTAGACCCCCCGCAGCGCAGGCAGAGCGCTCCAGTGCTTTAATGTTCTCCAGCTGGAACTGACGCAGCTGTGACATGCAGTGACGCAGGCGGGGTGTCAGGTAGCCAACCTACTGACAGGCTGACATCAATCACGCCTACTTACCAGGCAGCATATTAAGTAACACGCCTCCTTTTCTTTCTGGAAAGGTTCCCGCCTGGAATGTGAGCTTTTGAACAGAGAAACAGGTGTGTTTCAGAGAAACATGGTATTTGCTCCTGTGGGTTTGTCTTCATGTCTGTCTGTCTGGCCCCCAGCCTAATGCGGTTCTGTACACAAAAGCTCTTGGATTGCACAGTAACCAGGGCCGTAACCAGGGTTTGTTTTAGTGAGGTCCGGACAGCGGGGTGGCGTTTGGGGTGTGGGGATTCTTCTATACAATTTAAAAACTCTAAATGCTGTTTGGAGAACAGCAAAAACAAGCAAAAATTTCCGCAGATCATTATTACCTTGGCTGCTGTAGCTTCATTCACCTCAGTCGATTTACAAACACATTGCCTATTAGCTTTACAATTAGCCGCTACACGTTAACTCACATGAACACAACCCTGGGATCAAAAACGATCATTTAATACGTACATAACAATCTGTTAGCACAAAAAGTATTTTATTAACAAAAAAGTAAACAAATTCCTTTGGCTTTACAAAATAAAAAAAATGTGTGGCAATTTTACAGCTAATTTCCTGCAATTACACATTTTGCCATGGCGTGGGGGACATTTTTGCAGTTTTAAAGCAACTTTCCTGCAATTCTACACATTTTGCCATTACTTATGCCATGATAATATGATATCTGAGTGAGAGTGACTAACAAAATCAATGGGCCCCCCTGGAGGTCAGGGCACCTGGTCATGTGCCCTGGTTTCCCAGTCGGTAATTTGGCAATGATTACTACAAGTTTAGATCGCTGTCTAGACTAACTACACTAATTTACCAACCTTTTTTTTTTTACTGAGTTGGGCTAGTTGAGTGACTGTCAGTGAGTGACACAAAACGAGGAAAACTGCTGATATATACACTACATTACCAAAGGTATGTGGACACCTGCTCGTCGAACATCTCATTCCAAAATCATGGGCATTAATATGGAGCTGGTCCCCCCTCTGCTGCTATAACAGCCTCCACTCTTCTGGAAAGGCTTTCCACTAGATGTTGGAACATTGCTGCGGGGGACTTGCTTCCATTCAGCCACAAGAGCATTAGTGAGGTCGGGCACGAATGTTGGGCGATTATGCCTGGCTCGCCATCTGCGTTCCAATTCATCCCAAAGGTGTTCGATGGGGTTGAGGTCAGGGCTCTGTGCAGGCCAGTCAAGTTCTTCCACACCGATCTCGACAAATCATTACTGTATGGACCTTGATTTGTGCACAGGGGCATTGTCATGCTGAAACAGGAAAGGGCCTTCCCCAAACTCATGCCACAAAGTTGGAACCACAGAATCATCTAGAATGTCATTGTATGCTGTAGCGCCATGGAAACCCATTTCATGAAGCTCCTGACTAACAGTTATTGTGCTGACGTTGCTTCCAGAGGGAGTTAGTGAGTGAACTCGGTAGTGAGTGTTGCAACCGATGACAGACGATTGTTACTCGCTACGTGCTTCAGCACTCGGCGGTCCCCTACTGTGACTTACCACTTCGCTGCTGAGCTGTTGTTGCTCCTAGATGTTTCCACTTCACAATAACAGCCCTTACAGTTGACCGGGGCTACTCTAGCAGGGCAGAAATGTACAAACTGACTTGATGGAAAGGTGGCATCCTATGACGGTGCCACGTTGAAAGTCACTGAGCTCTTCAGTAAGGCCATTCTTCTACCATTGTTTGTCTATAGAGATTTCATGGCTGTGTGCTCGATTTATATGCCTGTCAGCAACGGGTGTGGCTGAAATAGCCGAATCCATTCATTTGAAGGGGTGTCCACATACTTTTGTGTATATATATATATATATATATATATATAATGTGTGTATTTAACCCCCTTTTTCTCCCCAATTTCGATCTTGTCTCATTGCTGCAACTCCCCAACGGGCTCAGGAGAGGCGAAGGTCGAGTCATGCGTCCTCCGAAACATAACCCGCCAAACCGCGCTTCTTAACCTGGAAGCCAGCTGCACCAATGTGTTGGAGGAAACACTGTGCAACTGACGACCAGAAATCAGCCTGCAGGCGCCCAGCCTGCCACAAGGAGTCACTAGAGCACGATGAGCCAAGTAAACCCGGCCAAACCCTCCCCTAACCCGGACGACGCTGGGCCAATTATGCGCCGCCCTATGGGACTCCCAGTCACAGCCGGTTGTGACACAGCCTGGGATCAAACCCGGGTCTGTAGTGACGCCTCAAGCACTGCGATGCAGTGCCTTAGACCCGATGCAGTGCCTTAGACTGCTGCACCACTCGGGAGGCCCTTATATATACGATTTTTGATTACTCTATGTCTTCAATATGTAGTTACGGCCCTGACAGTAACTTACCTACATTTTTTATGATAATGAATGAAGATATCTTATTGATTGCCAGAGGGGAAAATGTGTGTTTAGAACTAGTGTGGTATCATGCAATCTTCATGTGTGAAGGGCTTTTATCATGAGAATATCAATGATGATTTTTGGGGTCTTTTTTTTTAAGAAGCAACATTTATTCTTCCTGTGTTCCACACAAAACATAGAACATGGCAAAATACAGAACACTAATGGACAGGAACAGCTAAGAACACTGAGACTAAAGAACAATACGACTAGACCTATTTCAAAAAATAAGAAGAAGAAAGAGAAAATAAATCACAATAAATATTCAATAGCTTTTAATAGTTTTTACTAGCATCTCTATCGTGTTCTAAGGGCAATGGTTCCCAAACTGGTGTTCGCGGAGGTACTGCAGGGAGTCCGCGGCAAGATAAAAAATAAGTAAATGAATATTGCTAGCGACAACAGATGAAATACATTTACCCAACGGGTCTATGGAAGAAGGTAGACGGTGCAATACAACACAATACAATGTAATATTATTAATAGGGCTGTTCAATTCCGGTCCTACTGTTTTTTGTTTCTACCGGGTACTAGTTAATTGCACTCACAAGGTGTCCCAGGTCTGAAGTCCCTTATTAAAAGGAGAAGGACGAAAACCAGAAATGCTTCGGCCCTCCAGGACCGACATTGAACAGCCCTGATCTACAATATACACTTCGATGCACAACAGGACCTGGGAGACTCACAGGGATCCACAGTATTCCATCAATGATCCAGTTTTCAACTCAATACTTCTTGTATTCCCTACATTTTGGGGTTTGAAAATAAGTGCACTGTAATTTAAGCTTTAAAACTGCAAAATTGTCTCTCTTCTCCATGGGAAAATGTGTAGAGTTGCAGAAAATTTGCTTTAAAACTGAAAGGGGTTGGGGTGGGGGCTTTAAAATGTTATTTCACATTGTCTGAGACTTGGTTAGTCTGGCCATGTACTGCAGCATTCATAATAAAACTCATTGTATGCAATTTCTTTGCACACGCTAAAGTCGGAGTTGTGTTCGGATTTTGATGGGGTACCTGATGAATTTGCCATCACAAAATGGGTCCCCGGGCCCCAAAAAAAGATTGGGAACCCATGTTCTAGGGCAGTGGTTCTCAACCAGAGGTACTAGGACCCCTGGGGGTACTTGGCCTATCCACAGGGGGTACTTGAAAAGACTCATGAGGGAGTACTTCAGGGGTACTCCGGGCAAAGCAAAATTCAGTTGGTGGTACAGTAACTAAAAAAGATTGGGAACCACTGTTCTAAGGCACACTCGGTTGAGTCAATTCAAGGCTTGTGATTTCAACAAAGCCCAGTAGAGGGAAACCTATCCCAAGCAGAACAAACATTCACATTGAAATGTTCAATAACTACAGCTCTCCGATCACTCACTATGTTCCCAATCTTATGTTGAACGCCCACTCCCACCCAGGATTGTTTTGGACGGTTTTCCTTTCCGCTCTTTTCATTTCTGTTCACACTTGTGTTTGTTTGTGCCTGAGGGTATGACTGGTAGGTATGGGAATGAGAGAAGACAATGGAGTTTTTTTAAGTACAGAAGCACAAAGAAGCCATAGTGGTGCCATATGGGAGCTTCCTCTGCTCTGAATTTAAACCCTGAACTCCAAACAAATACAGATAACATATTCAGCATTTCTCCATGGTGGCTCGCATCCACATACAAAACCCTAGGTTGGACATGTAGAACTGTGGTGTGTATCTTTGTGTTTGAACATGATTTGAAACTTAGTCAAACATGCACATTATTGCATGTGTCCAGCAGTAGTTCTTGTATCACAGTATGAATACACTCATGTTTTGTCGATATGCCTGAAAATTGGCTAATGTAACACTTCCGATGTGCCAAGTGTAATGATACTCATATTTCAGAAATGTATTTGTACTTTCAATACATATTGAACAACAATTAGCCCAAGAGTGTGCTAAAGGAAACAATGTATACTCTCGCACTGCACAACATGTACGAGCGAATCAACCGTGGTAGCCTACGGCGTCACTGTAATACTCAACTGAAAGGTAAATAAAGTAAAAACTGATGATTAAATCAGAAGGCCCATTCAGACGGCTTTGAACCGAGCCGCTGTGGAGAAAAGCTGTGCAAGTGCCAGCGAGGGAAAGACGTGGGCGGACATTTTTGATGGAAACTAAATTTAGCCTGGCATCTGTTTAAAATAGAAACCCTCCATAAATATTTATGAATGAAGGGAAGACTATGGTCTCGGCGATGGGAGTGGGGGGAGGAGAGAAAATGAGAGAAAGTGGGAGCCCGATTCACCTGAAAACCTATTTTTAGATGTTCTGCCTCTATTCCCAGCACGGAGAGGCTATTTTTTGCAGCGCAGAGACAGAAGCGATCGTGCTGCAGATGCACAAATAGCCATACAGTCAGTGTCTAGAATCCGCCAGAGGAGGATGAGAGAGAGAGGGAGCGATGGCACCGGTATTTTTAGAACACAACACATTCTCACACTCTCACACACACGTACATACACGCACAGCGCCCCTAGCAATGCCACCTCGTTCAATATAGAATCCCCTCACGCTCAGTATGTACACTACGAGCGAAATGCCCTAATGTGTCGCAGTATTGAACAACCTGTGCTCTCTTAATTCAATTACAATTTAAGGGCTTTATTGGCAGTTACATTGCCAAAGTAAGTGAAATAGATAATACATAACAGTGAAATAAACAATATAAAATTAACAGTAAACATTACACTTATAAAAGTTCCAAAATAATAGACATTTCAAATGTCATATTATGTATATATACAGTGTTGTAATGATGTGCATATAGTTAAAGTACGAAAGGGAAAATAAATAAACATAAATATAGGTTGTATTTACAATGGTGTTTGTTCTTCACTGGTTGCCCTTTTCTTGTGGCAACAGGTCACAAATCTTGCTGCTGTGATGGCACAGTGTGGTATTTCACCCAGTAGATATGGGAGTTTATCAAAATTGGATTTGTTTTCGAATTCTTTGTGCGTCTGTGTTATCTGAGGGAAATGTGTGTCTCTGTTATGGTCATACTTTTGGCAGGAGGTTAGGAAGTGCAGCTCAGTTTCCACCTCAGCTTGTCTTGTCTTGAGAGCCAGGTCTGCCTACAGCGACCTTTCTCAATAGCAAGGCTATTCTCACTGAGTCTGTACATATCCTTATTTTTGGGTCAATCACAGTGGTCAGGTATTCTGCCACTGTGTACTCTGTTTTGGGACAAATAGCATTCTACATTTTTACATTTTAGTCATTTAGCAGACGCTCTTATACAGAGCGACTTACAGTAGTGAATGCATACATTTCATACATATCATACTTTTTTTTCTGTGCTGGCCCCCCGTGGGAATCGAACCCACAACCCTGGTGTTGCAAACACCACGCTCTACCAACTGAGCTACAGGGAAGGCTAGTTTGCTCTGTTTTTTGGTAAATTATTTCCAATGTGTCAAGTAATTATCGTTTCCTCATGATTTAGTTGGGTCTAATTGTGTTGCTGTGTGGGGTCTATTTGTGTTTGTGAACAGAGCCCCAGGACCAGCTTGCTTAAGGGGCTCTACTCCAGGTTTATTTCTCTGTAGGTGATGGCTTTGTTATGGAAAGTTTGGGAATCTCTCTCGCTCACTCTCACGCTCTCTCTCTCTGCTCATCTCAGCACTGAACAGTCTGTGCTCCTACATAGTAATAAATAATACTTTTGTGGATGCTTATATTTGTCCTGTTTCACACATGTACAAGTGTGTTTTATACGCATGTGGGAATTGGAAATGTGTTTTTTCCATATCCCAACTCTCCCTGAGACAACCTCGGAGAGTGGGGTCACGGCCAGTGTCTCCCCCATCGCTCTCTGTGGCTACAGTATCTATAGTATTCTGTCATATGAATGGAGGAGGGCTTCAGCATCGATTACATAACACACTGTATTAGACCAGCGTCGTGTCCTCATGCAACATCCCAGGGAATGAAGTGGATGGCAAATTGAATGGAGTGCCTACTGTAGCCATATATATTTTTGGCTTGCCTATTGTTCTCTCCATTTGATTGACACGTTTTTGGTTTTAATCCTAAAACAGGTACAGTGGCAAGAAAAAGCATGTGAACCCTTTCGGAATTACCTGGATTTCTGAATAAATAGGTCGTAACATTTGATCTGATCTTCATCGAAGTCACTACAATAGACAAACACAGTCTGCTTAAACTGATAACACACAAACAATTAAATGTTTTCATGTCTTTATTGAACATACTGTGTAAACATTCACAGTGCAGGGTGGGAAAAGTATGTGAACCCTTGGATTTAATAACTGGTTGACCCTCCTTTGGCAGCAATAACCTCAACCAAACATTTTCTGTAGTTGCGGATCAGACCTGCGCAACGGTCAGGAAGAATTTTGGACCATTCCTCTTTACAAAACTGTTTCAATTCCGCAATATCCTTGGGATGTCTGGTGTGAACCGCTCTCGAGGTCATGCCACATCATCTCAATCAGCATCTCATCTCAATCGAGGTCAGGACTCTGACTGGGCCACTCCAGAAGGAGTATTTTCATCTGTTGAAGCCATTCTGTTGTTGATTTACTTCTGTGTTTTGGGTCGTTGTCCTTTTGCATCACCCAACTTCTGTTGAGCTTCAGTTGGCAGACAGATAGCCTTACATTCTCCTGCAAAATGTCTTGATAAACTTGGGAATTCGTTTTTCCGTCGATGATAGAAAACTGTCCAGGTCCTGAGGCAGCAAAGCAGCCCCAAACCATGATGCCCCGTCTCCACCATACTCTACAGTTGGGATGAGGTTTTGATGTTGGTGTGCTGTGCCTTTTTTTCTCCACACATAGTGTTGTGTGTTCCTTGGAAACAACTCAACTGTAGTTTCATCTGTCCACAGAATATTATGCCAGTAGCGCTGTGGAAAATCCAGGTGCAAACTTTTGCAAACTTCAGACGTGTAGCAATGTTTTGTTTGGACAGCGGTGGCATCTTCCGTGTTGTCCTCTCATGAACACCATTCTTGTTTAGTGTTTTACGTATCGTAGACTCGTCAACAGAGATGTTAGCATGTTCCAGAGATTTTTATAAGTCTTTAGCTGACACTCTAGGATTCTTCTTAACTTCATTGAGCATTCTGCACTGTGCTCTTGCAGTCATAGCCACTCCTAGGGAGAGTAGCAACAGTGCTGAACTTTCTCCATTTATAGACCATTTGTTTTACTGTGGACTGATGAACATCAAGGCTTTTAGAGATACTTTTGTAACCCTTTCCAGCTTTATGCAAGTCAATAATTCTTAATCTTACGTATTCTGAGATTTATTTTGTTCGAGGCATGGTTCACATTAGGCAAACTCAAATTTTGTGATTGTTTTTTATAGGGCAGGGCAGCTCTAACCAACATCTCCAATCTCGTCTCATTGATTGGACTCCAGGTTAGCTGACTCCAATTAGCTTTTGGAGATGTCATTAGCCTAGTGGTTGACATACTTTTTCCAACCTACACTGTGAATGTTTAAATGATATATTCAATATAGACAAAAAAAATACAATAATTTGTGTGTTATTAGTTTAAGCACACTGTGTATGTCTATTGTTGTGACTTAGATGAAGATCAGATCAAATTTGATGACCAATATATGCAGAAATCCAGGTAATTCCAAAGGGTTCACATTTTTCTTGCCACTGTATATAACATATTGTGTAGATATCATTTTTTACTTACATTGTATGCAATTTTGCAAACAGAAAATACAGTCATTGTATAAATCGTGTTCCTGCATATAGACATAGTACTTTATGCTGTGATATATTCAATATAACAGGTGTTTTGGCGATATAATGTACTATGACCACAATAATGTATGAAGTATGTACTGTATACATCTGAAATGATCTATTATGTATCCATACCCATTTCTATGCACCTGACTGCCAGCAAAAGAAATCCCTCCAGTGGGGTTCCCAAAGTAGAGCAGAAAGTTTGAGTTTGCCATGAAACCACTGGCTCTACTGTTTAATAGCTCATCGGACAAACGACAGATGTTAATGTTGTCTAATTGCCTCGTGTCATCAGACGAGAGACGTCGACGGGGAAAGTTCTAGCTCGGGTCAGTTTCAATTACGTATTCCATAACGGTTTTAGCATGAAGGTTTTTTTTTTCCTTCATATCACTCCGCACTAATTATTTGCAAAAGGATCGAGGTACATCCAGTCTCTGTCCAAGAACCGCCACGGTTTCTGCAAACGGTTTTCGGGCTCTGGAGTTCATCAGAACCTGCATACCAAGTGGAGCAAAGCTTGGATGGTAACGGAGGTTGTGGGACTGTAGATGTGGATCAAGGTGTAAATGCCTTTATTTGGCTGGAGACGGACCATGCCCGGTGTCATCGGGACACTCCACTCTACCTGAAGAGTCTATAGTCTATAAATAGCCCACCTCACATTCTACCACGTCAATACTGAAGGGCTATTTTTAACCCCCCCGAATCCTACATCACGCTGATCTTGCAGCCCAATCAATGCGTGGCTCCATCCCAGTTCCCTCGACTATAGGCAGTGCAGACTCTTGGCCGCATCTCAATAATCTACAGTGGCTTCCTTATCTCGTCTCCTTCCCTTTGTCTGCGCAGATCTGAAAATGCTCTGCTGGTGGATGTGATGGGGCAGATATGTAGTGTAGAATTCATTTGGGGGGGGGGGGGGGGGGGCTCCTTTGATCCACCTGTGTTTTTAAGATCTGTCGCAGATGAAGGGAAGGAGACGAGGAAAGGAAGCCCCTTTAGACTATTGAGATGCGTTATTATCAAAGAGAACTGTTCATGCATGTCAACCTTTGCTACGCATGGCAGAGATGCAGTACTCTGAATCCATATGGATGTGTTCATATCTATATGAATTGCCTTAAATATGGTTTATAGTTTATAGAATTGCCATAAAGATGGTTTTATAGTTTATAGGAGTCCTGGTAGCAGCTACCTCAGACTGACCCTTGTCATCAAATAGCCAGTTCCCACAGTCTGACCAGCCAACACCATTCAGATACACTGTTCTTCCTGAGTGCCATTGAAACGTTTTCTGACGTACCCAACTCCACAATGCGTTATTATATGTTTTTGTTGCCCTCTCAACCACAAATGTTTTCTTTCATATCAGGTTTATTGGTGTGACTTGGAACAATGATGGGCCTTTTTTTAAATGCTGCCATTTCCTGTGCTTTTAATAAATCACATTCATTGTTGAAAGGGGTTCATGCGATGATTGACGCCATTTTTATATTTTTAGTTTGGGGGAGTTCTGAAATGAACTTAATTTGTTGAGGAGGGGTGGGGGGGGGGGGTTGATGCCTTTGTCTGGTCTACCTGAGACCCTTTGGTGATGACTAGACATCAGTCTCAAAGAAAAGTGCATTGTTGCGAATTATTCAAATCTTTTGTGTATTGTGCGATAACGAAATGTGAGTGTATGCTGTGTGCACAAGGTGCGTTCAATCTATTGAGTGACAG
The DNA here is from genome assembly GCF_901001165.1 of Salmo trutta. Classification (NCBI taxonomy): domain Eukaryota; kingdom Metazoa; phylum Chordata; class Actinopteri; order Salmoniformes; family Salmonidae; genus Salmo; species Salmo trutta. The sequence goes on from NC_042977.1 coordinate 14,102,368, forward strand.
AGCATCATTTTTAAGAAGTTCCAATGATTTTTGGAGCATGATTATTATGATGATGATCATTGATGAATGATAGGAAGAAATGAGTGAGAACTGGATGTTGAGAACAGTGAATTATTTCCTCATCTTCTCTCTTCCTCTTTTATCTCCCCCGTAGTTTTGATGTTGAGAATGGATTGTCGGTGGGGCGTAGCCCTCTGGACCCCCAGGCCAGTCCCGGCTCCGGCCTGGTGCTCCAGGCCAACTACGCCCACAGCCAGCGCCGGGAATCTTTCCTCTACCGCTCCGACTCTGACTTTGACCTCTCACCCAAGGCCCCCTCGAGGAACTCCTCTACTGCCAGTGAGCTGTAAGTGCCCCCCCCTCTTCCTATTGGTTAATGTCTCCCTCTGTGACCTTTCACCTTCCTCTCATATCTATTGGTAAGTGTCATGGCAGAGATGTCTCACTGTAGGCCTTGATGATACAAGGTTTTCCACTCCAAGGTCAAATCGTATGTGGAAAGCAAGTCGTTTCTTGGATCGCTTTCCAAAAGGGAATTCCAATTGCAAAGCATGAGGAACATGTTAGGCCAATTTGAAATCTTTCCCTTATACTACAGTAGTTTGTGTGGTCCCTTAAGTTATTCTGTGAAAGAGCCTACGAAGTGGACTGTATCTTAAGCGCTTTATTGTGCTTTTTTTATGTAGCACAGTTTTATTAGCACAAAAAGCTATATTAAACCATATTGCTCTGCGGGTTTGGAAAATCTACCGTCCTCCAGTTTGAAAGCCCCTATTACTGAAACCAGCAGTTCTTTCCATCCCAGCACGCTTGCATGTCAACTCTGCTTCAGTAGGATTAGACATAGACAAAGTCGGAAAAATTGGCCACTTCCATATTTTTTTTCTTCTTCTTCTGCCGTTTGTTTTTCCAGCCTACTGTCAGCTTAAGCCAGTTTCCACGTGTCTGAACACCTTAGTTTGTGATTAATCGGTTGCAGGTCACCAACTCTTGCCTCTGTTTTTAAAGGGAAGAAAGCTTGAAGCACTGGGAAGTCAACTGGTTATCTCGGTGAGAAGAACTTGACAAAACACTGACTAGGTTCCCTCAAAGGCCTGTCCTGCATTCTCCATTACAGGTTTCAGAGCCATTGTCCCCTCCCCATGGCACCAGTGACTAAAACTTTAGCCCTCCCCTAGGTTTTTCCTGTGACCCCGGAGAAAGCCATTTTTGTTTTGCATGTGAAGCTTCAAGAAAATACCTTAGCATAACTCCCCAACCCTGTAACTTAACCAGTTGCACTTTAATTTCTCCCTACCTCACGGTTCATAAAATGTACAGTGCATGGCATCCTTTGTTTGACCTGCATTTCACCTGGCCTGGTCTACCTTTTTCTGTTTTCTTTGCTTTAATGTCAGTCTGCAGGTTGTTGAAGTTTTATTACAGACACTGATCAACTGTCCTGATTAAGGATTAGGATTATTGCAAATGTGTAATGTGCACAGTAGTCATTAGTACCACAGTAGTCATTAGTACCACAGTAGTCATTAGTACCACAGTAGTCATTAGTACCACAGTAGTCATTAGTATCACAGTACTCAGTAGTACCACAGTAGTCATTAGTACCACAGTAGTTATGTTGGATGAATTAACCTAAATATTGTATGCGCACTAAGTGGTTGCAATTTTGTTTAACTTTTTCACTGATTCCATTACTGTACTTTGAAAACATCAAGACCAGAGCCTAAACCAATATCTGGATGTAACCTCATTTTGTTCCGTTTTTTTTCTCCATTGTAGACATGGAGAAGACATGATTGTGACACCATTTGCACAGGTTAGTTTTTGGAAATATTCTGCCCTTTCCTGTGTTTTTCAGCCAAAACAAATGATTCACCAAATGACCTGGGGTGGTCTCGGGGTCTAGGCTGCTGCCACTGGAGCACATGACCAGTGTACTGCTGCTAGCATAGGTTTGAATCCTGCCCATTGCTCTTTCAGCAGTCTCTCTTCTACCTTTTACCTCTCTCTCTCTCTCTAGCCAATAGACATACAAAATACTTAAAAAATAGATATATGGAATGAGATTTAGCTTCACCTTCGTTAAGCACACCGACACAACAAGGAAATAACTCATAAATCTGACTGAACACTGACTAACGCTGAGTAACTAAGACTTAAAAAAAAAAGAATACCTATAAATAGGTTGTTGCCATTGGTCCAGTGAAGTCACAGCTGTCACTAGGCACCGGTGACACTAGTAGAGAGGACCACCGGAACAGCCTTTGGCATGTGGCTGGCGCATCCCGGCAGCTGGGCCTATGACGGGGGAAGTGCGTCACAGCTGGACTCACTTTACTGAACAAGCTAGGAATCTAATACGGCATTCCCTCGATATGGCTGCTGACTGGTAAGACACCCGCAGGAAACCAGATACCGTCTCTTTTAATGTGCTGACTCAAGATTTCGATGGGCGCCCAGACTCTGACATGTATGACGTATGGGGGGTGGGGCCTATAAGGTACACTATACATACAACAGTATGTGGACACCCCTTCAAATTGGTGGTTTCGGCTATTTCAGCCACACCCGTTGCTGACAGGTGTATACAATTGAGCACACAGCCATGCAATCTCCATAGACAAACATTGGCAGTAGAATGAACTTACTGAAGAGCTCAGTGACTTTCAACGTGGCACTGTCATAGGATGCCACCTTTCCAACAAGTCAGTTTGTCAAATTTCTGCCCTGCTAGAGCTGCCCACAGTCAACAGTAAGTGCTGTTATTGTGAAGAGGACACATCTAGGTGTAACAACGGCTCAGCCGCGAAGTGGTAGGCCACACAAGCTCACAGAACGGGACCACCGAGTGCTGAAGCGCGTAGCATGTAAAAATCGTCTGTCCTCGGTTGCAACACTCACTACCAAGTTCCTTTCTGCCTCAGGAAGCAATGTCAGCACAAGAACTGTTCGTCGGGAGCTTCATGTAATGGGTTTCCATGACTGAGCAGCCGCACAAAAGTCTAAGATCACCATGCGCGATGCCAAGCGTTGGCTGGAGTGGTATAAAGCTCACCGCATTTGGACTCTGGAGCAGTGGAAACATGCTTCACCATCTGGGTTTGGTGGATGCCAGGAGAATGCTACCTGCCCCAATGCATAGTGTCAACTGTAAAGTTTGGTGGAGGAGGAATAATGGTCTGGGGCTGTTTTTCATGGTTTGGGATTAGGCCCATTAGTTCCACTGAAGGGAAATCTTAATGCTACAGCATACAATGACTTTCTAGACGATTCTGTGCTTCCAACTTTGTGGCAACAGTTTGGGGAAGGCCCTTTCCTGTTTCAGCATGACAATTTCCCTGTGCACAAAGCGTGGTCCATACAAAAAGGGTTTGTCGAGATTGGTGTGGAAGAACTTGACTGGTCTGCACAGAGCCCTGACCTCAACCCCACCGAACACCTTTGGGATGAATTGGAATGCCGACTGTGAGCCAGGCCTAATCGCCCAACATCAGTACCCGACCTCACTAATGCTCTTGTGGCTGAATGGAAGCAAGTACCCGCGCGGAAACGTTCCAACATCTAGTGGAAAGCCTTCCCAGAAGAGTGGAGGCTGTTATAGCAGCAGAGGGGGGACCAACTCCATATTAATGCCCATGATTTTGGAATGAGATGTTCGACGAGCAGGTGTCCACATACTTTTGGTACTTTTTTGTAGTGTAGCTTTTGGCATTCTGACAAAAATATTTTACACAAACAATTGAGGTACCTTACATTCAACAGCAAATTTGATAGGATACAAACACTCACAGAGTAAATATGAATCCCACTAATCTAGTGTTGAAATAACAATTTGTATGTGTTTTTATTCATACATGATGGACCTCAACTACCACAATGTAGAGATGACGTACCCTATTTATCTTTACCATTCTTGTAGGTACTTGCCAGTTTGAGGACGGTAAGAAGCAACTTCGCCGTTTTAACCCATCAGCAAGATCGTCAACCCAGCAAGTAAGTTCAATCTACACCTCTCATACCCAAACTTGCATGTCCCCCAAATCCTTTAAGAATGAAGTGAACAGGAGATACAAAGTAGATATAGATATACATTATATATATATACAGTGAGGGAAAAAAGTATTTGGTCCCCTGCTGATTTTGTACGTTTGCCCACTGACAAAGAAATGATCAGTCTATAATTTTAATGGTAGGTTTATTTGAACAGTGAGAGACAGAATAACAACAACAAAAATCCAGAAAAACACATGTAAAATTTTTATAAATTGATTTGCATTTTAATGAGGAAAATAAGTATTTGACGCCTCTGCAAAACATGACTTAGTACTTGGTGGCAAAACCCTTGTTGGCAATCACAGAGGTCAGACGTTTCTTGTAGTTGGCCACAAGTTTTGCACACATCTCAGGAGAGATTTTGTCCCACTCCTCTTTGCAGATCTTCTCCAAGTCATTAAGGTTTCGAGGCTGACGTTTGGCAACTCGAACCTTCAGCTCCCTCCACAGATTTTCTATGGGATTAAGGTCTGGAGACAGGCTAGGCCACTCCAGGACCTTAATGTGCTTCTTCTTTAGCCACTCCTTTGTTGCCATGGCCATGTGTTTTGGGTCATTGTCAATGCCCTGGCTGAGGGAAGGAGGTTCTCACCCAAGATTTGACGGTACATGGCTCTGTCCATTGTCCCTTTGATGCGGTGAAGTTGTCCTGTCCCCTTAGCAGAAAAACACCCCCAAAGCATAATGTTTCCACCTCCATGTTTGACGGTGGGGATGGTGTTCTTGGGGTCATAGGCAGCATTCCTCCTCCTCCAAACACGGCGAGTTGAGTTGATGCCAAAGAGCTCTATTTTGGTCTCATCTGACCACAACACTATCACCCAGTTGTCCTCTGAATCATTCAGATGTTCATTGGTAAACTTCAGACAGGCATGTATATGTGCTTTTTGAGCAGGGAGACCTTGCGGGCGCTTCAGGATTTCAGTCCTTCACGGCGTAGTGTGTTACCAATTGTTTTCTTGGTGACTATGGTCCCAGCTGCCTTGAGATCATTGACAAGATCCTCCCGTGTAGTTCTGGGCTGATTCCTCACCATTCTCATGATCATTGCAACTCCACAAGGTGAGATCTTGCATGGAGCCCCAGGCCGAGGGAGATTGAAAGTTCTTTTGTGTTTCTTCCATTTGCGAATAATCGCACCAACTGTTGTCACCTTCTCACCAAGCTGCTTGGCGATGGTCTTGTAGCCCATTCCAGCCTTGTGTAGGTCTACAATCTTGTCCCTGACATCCTTGGAGAGCTCTTTGTTTGGAATCTAATTGATTGATTGCTTCTGTGGACAGGTGCCTTTTATACAGGTAACAAACTGAGATTAGGAGCACTCCCTTTAAGAGTGTGCTCCTAATCTCAGCTCGTTACCTGTACAAAAGACACCTGGGAGCCAGAAATCTTTCTGATTGAGAGGGTGTCAAATACTTATTTCCCTCATTACATTTTTACATTTTAGTCATTTAGCAGATGCTCTTATCCAGAGCGACTTACAGTAGTGAATATATACATTTCATACCATGCATTTTATTTTATTTCCTAGCCCCCCGTGGAAATCGAACCCACAACCCTGGTATTGCACACACCATGCTGGCTTTGCAAACACCATGCTTTACCAACTGAGCCACAGGGAATGCAAATCAATTTATAACATTTTTGACATGTGTTTTCCTTGATTTTTGTTGTTGTTATTCTGTCTCTCACTGTTCAAATAAACCTACCATTAAAATTATAGACTGATCATTTCTTTGTCAGTGGGCAAACGTACAAAATCAGCAGGGGATCAAATACTTTTTTCCCTCACTGTATATTTATAAACTTTACTCAAACTGGTATATCTGTGTCCATAGGAGAACTGGCAGTAACCCACCATCCATGTGCAAGACAACCTTAGCAGGTGAGGGTTTCTGAAGTGTGTGATTGGTTGAGTTTGTTTGACTATTCATTCAGTAGTTTAAAGTTTTTTTTGCTTTACAAAAGTTGGCGAGATCTTAACAAGGTTGCCTCCATCATTGTTTGATTGATTAAACAGAACTGATGATATAACCATCCATAGAAACCGCAAAGGGGACTTGCGTCATTGGACAACATTCTAGATTGAATCATTGATTCTTGAATTAATGTTGAACGTTAAAAGCACATTGAATCGTGGGCTCATCTCCTTGTGTGTTGTCCTTGTGTGGGTGTGACAGAGGAACCGTTCCAGCAGCTGGCCGTAGAGACTCTGGACGAGCTGGACTGGTGTCTGGAGCAGCTGGAGACCCTGAAGACACGCCACTCCGTCAGCGAGATGGCCTCCAACAAGGTACAGTCACACACACACATTTGTTTTACTATCTTTGTGGGGACCAAACAAGTGATTCCCATTCAAAATACTATTTTCCCTAAACCCTAAATCAAACCCTAAACCTAACCCTAACCTTAACCCCTAACTCTAATTCTAACCATAATGTAAGCCTAACAGTAAACCTAACCCCTAAGCCTAAAATAGCATTTTTCCTTTTGGGGACCGGAGAAATGTCCCCACCAAATTTGTATTTGTTTTACCATCCTTGTGAGGACTTTTTTCTTTATATATATACAGAGAGAGAGATTTTTTATGCAATATTTCAGCCAATGTACTTTTGGTGGCCTCCCAAATTAGAAAGAACCCACTAAGCCAGTGACCGTGTCTCTCTGCAAATGCATTTCGTGCTGATCCTGACTGAGCTAATGTGAAAGGCCACTAATACGATGAATTCCATCAGCGATTAGGAAATATGAATGAAATCTCCAATCCCTTCTGACGTTTGAAAGCTCATTCCATGAATGAATGAGATGGTTGCATGCATGCACCACCAGACCCACACCCTTCCCCCAACTCCCAGTATCTCATGTGTCGAACTTTTTCGTGGTTGAAACGGCATCCCCCATCTCCTCCCCATCCATCCATCCTCATCCCTCTCTCCCCTCCTCCTTCCAGACCAGGGGTTAGTGCTGCCGGAGTGCACCGAAGTGTCGCTGCGCCACTTCTCACAATGGTGCTCATTTAATAAAGTTAGATCAAAGCTGAATCAATGTCTCGCAAGACCACATAATGATTCATTAGTCATTTACATAACAGAAGCAAATATACCAGAACACATTTTTGTTAATGATTTAATATAGTACAAGTATACTGAAGTGTTGTCACGTTCGTTGGAATAGACGGACCAAGGCGCAGCGTGAGTAGCGTTCCACATCTTTTATTAGAAAGTGAAACTTATCAATATACAAAAACAATAAAGAATAAACGAAACGTGACGACAATGCAACTACACATAAACAAACAATACCCCATAACCCACCGGTGGAAAAAATGCTACATAAGTATGATCCCCAATTAGAGACAATGATAACCAGCTGCCTCTAATTGGGAATCATACAAATCACCAACATAGAAAATAAACCTAGACCCCCACATAGAAAATATAAACTAGAACAACCCCCAGTCACGCCCCTACCTACTCTACCATAGAAAATAATAGCTTTCTATGGTCAGGACGTGACAAGTGTACTTAATAAACTACAAATGAATATAATATACTTCAAATACGAGATGTATTTTTCAAGTATATCTTTAAGTATACTATAAATATACTCACTAATATCATTTCACTTCAATACACATATTAAAAGTGCTTTTTAAATAGATTTTTTTTCAGTCTTTAAGTATACTAATATACTCACTAATATCATTACACTTCAATACATGTATTAAAAGTGTACTGTAAATTATTTTTTTGTGTGTGTTTTAGAAACTTTGCTTGTGAGTGATCAAGTACACTATAAGTATAGTTTCAATGCCATTAATGAGTTTCAAAGTGCTTTCTGAATTCCGGTTTAGAAGAGTGCAGAGAAAGAGAAAGTTGACAATGATAATGCATAGCTGAATGTATACTTTTTATAAAGTATGTGCAAAGAAAATAGCACATTACCTAGAATCCTTTTTACAGGTGAAATTTGTATTCATAATATGATGTTGTTCCTCATATTTAGCTTATGAAATTGTTTTGATGTTCATTTTACAACTGAAAAATATTGTACTTTTAATAACACATTGCGCGTTTTTTAAATGTTAATTTATCACTATAATGTGAGCAACGAAAGTGGGAATTGCCGCTGGTGCACAATTACCAAAAATTTACTTTCAAATTGCCACTCCAGCCACAACTGCTTTGTAAATAGCCTGTTGTAACATTGGCTGAGAGGATGCCTTTACATGGCTAGTTACAATAGCCAATATGGTTAATGAGTACAAGTATATTTGTAAAAGTATGCTTAACACATTATAAGTACATTTAATTAATAAATAATATACAGAAATTCTAATTGAAATATAATTTAATTGATCATGCTAGAATACTAATAATATAATGACATTGATTGGTGAACTACATCAAACTTACATTTATACTGAATTTAAATGTTTGTGTACTTCTTATTTAGGAAAAAGATACATCAAAAGTACCTCAAGGGTATTCAAAGAATATTTGTTTTCCTCTTTATCTAATATACTAAGGATGTACTTAAGAACTAAAAATTGTCCCAATTTAGATAATTTTAAATGTATTTAATATACTTAAATGCTAATAAGACACTTATAAAGAATACATTAAATGCATTAACTGTATTTCAAATTGTTCCAACTTAGATAATTACGCAATAAGGCATGAGACCCCAGAGATTATCGTGTGATAAGGGCTATTCTTAGGCCCGAAGCGAAACTAAGGTTGCCAACATATTTAAAAAAAGATTGACAACATGTTTTCATTAAAAACTTTATTTGAATTAGTAAATTACTTTTATTTTATCTGTCCACCAGACGATATAGTCTGGGCAAAAGCCAGTTGTTTCTGAGGTTCTGAAGTTGCTAACCAAACAGGCTGGTCGTTAATTACATTATCATATTTTGACACAGTCGTTCTATTCATTCCACATTTGTAATGGCTCTCGTTGGTGGTAGGAAGAGTAGACCAAAGCGCAGCGTGGAAAGTATCCATGATTCGTTTATTCAAGAAACACCAAAACAAAATAACTACAGCAACCAACCCGAAAGCAAACAGTTCTGTCAGGCACAGACACTAAACAGAAAACAAGATCCCACAAAACCCAAAAGGAAAATGGCAACTTATATATGATCCCCAATCAGAGACAACGATAGACAGCTGCCTCTGATTGGGAACCACACTCGGCCAAAAACAAAGAAATAGAAAACATAGACTTTCCCACCGAGTCACACCCTGACCTAACCAAACAGAGAATAACAAGGATCTCTAAGGTCAGGGCGTGACAACATTGCTATGTTAAACAAATCATTAGCATGTACTGTAGCTAACTAGCAGCGGTTCAATGATGACGAGAGACATGAACTTCAATAAATAATGATTTAATAAATCATGTTTAAATAGGCAACAAGAACTTCAGCTAACAATGAATTAATAAATAATGTATAAATAAGCAACAATTAGCTGATTGTAGAGTCAATAACATAGCTATAGCTAAGCTAACGTTACTTCTCCTTTGCTAGCTAGCTAACCAACTAAAGCTAACACAATCACATCTATTGCCAATTCTTTGGATATATCCATTATAATAATCCTGACAAATGAATTCGCCTGGATCAGAGAAGCTGTCAGTCTCGTCACCTTCATATGCATGGCACAGTGGAGATCACAAAAAAGCAAAGTCAACATGTTACACAGGGCAGATAGGCACACAGCGAAGCTGTCATTGTACATAAGAATTTGTTCTTAATTGACTTGCCTAGTTAAATAAAATATTAAATTAATAAAATAACCATGTTTACCCCCGCTGTACCAAACGATAGGCAAGAAGCATGGGGAAAAAATGTATAGATGCTTTTCTCTGTGGGTGAGGAAGTTTATGAATGGCTGGCTGGGCTGCGGGACTCTGGATGCACATTGATACTTGAAATGTAATAATGGCATCATGACATTTTGCATGAACTATTGTGAATAACTAATAGCTATCAACCAATCAGCATCCTGGATCCAAACTTACCGTTTTATAATTTTAAATATACTAAATTATATTTATCACGGACATACGTCTATGTACTTAAATATATTCATGAAGTATGATTTAAGTATATTTAAATAAATGACAATTCCACTCGGGTAAAATACTAGTATAACATTACTGTAATACCAAAAACACCACCTCATTTCTTATTACATTTTAGGATGGTTAGCTGAATAGTCAACGAAAAGAAACTGCACGCGGCCAAAACCCAATAGACCGTGACACTAGGCAGACCGTGCTTTGATTGAATCAAAATACAGAAAGGCTTATAGTTTAACACCATCTGTGCTAATTCGCTCATGAAACAGTTATTCATGAAGCTCTAAATGAGTATTCCCGTGAAACTGATTGAGATCAAATGATTGCTGTGCAGATGCAATTTGGATGTTATTGCAAAACGTGAAGAATTTATCATCCACAGTGATGATGGCCTATTTTGAAATTAGGTATGCCTAACTTGGTGTTTGAGGGTATTAAAAACAAAACAATTTATTGACAGTGTGGGCGTAGGCATTTTATGCATATTCTACAATGATATTCGATAGGCTATCTGTTGGTAGCCTACAAACTTTAAGAAATGATGATGTCCAGCAAAAGAATAGCACTACAACACTCTTCCAGACGTTTATAGCTTGTGTGATTCCATGATTAGCCTGCCTACGCAAGAGCCATGGGCGCTGGGTACACACACATCCACCCAACACACAAAGGCTCTGTCTGGATGCACACACCACACTCACGCCAGTCACACACACACACGTGTTGGTGTGTTTCATGTGCTGCAGATTAGTCAATGAAAAGGTAGAGTCAGTGGGGGAGGTATCATCCATGCTAGCACCTTGCAACAACTCGCAGGGGAGGGCTCAGTGGTGTTTCTGCGTCACTTCATTTTTCCTATTAAAAAAAAGCATGTTTGGCTTTATGAATATTTCACCCTTTGCCGTACATCTTTGTATGGTCTATTTGACCAACTTTGTATGTTAATGTAACGGTTGTCGTCTGGAATGGAGGACCAAAACGCAGCAGGAATGTGGATGCTCATCTTGACATTTATTTCAAATATAGTGAACACCAAAAAAACAACGCACGAACAACAAAAACAGTCTTGTCATGCTCACACATGCAAAACAAGAAACAATCTCCCACAACACTAAACCAAACAATGACCCATATATAGGACTCTCAATCAGAGGCAACGAGAAAGCACCTGCCTCCAATTGAGAGTCCAACCCCCCATCAACCTAAACATAGACATACAACAAACCAGAAATAACATAGAATACAAACCTAGAACATAACCCCAAAAATCCGGAAATAATAAATCAAACACCCTACTACATAAAACACCACCCCGAACCACATAAACAAAATACCCTCTGCCACGTCCTGACCAAACTACAATAACAAATAACCCTTATACTGGTCAGGACGTGACAGTTAACCATCTTCACCACATTATATCAAGAAATATACTGAATAAATAAGCTGAAATAAAAGATCACAGAAATGTTCCATATGCACAAAAAGCTTATTTCTCTCAAATGTTGTGCACAAATGTGTTTACATCCCTGTTAGTTAGCATTTCTCCTTTGCCAAGATAATCCATCCACTTGACAGGAGTGGCATTTCAAGAAGCTGATTAAACAGCATGATCATTACACAGGTGTACCTTGTGCTGGGGGAAATAAAAGGCAACTCTAAAATGTGCAGTTTTGTCACAACAATACCACAGATGCCTCAAGTTTTGAGGGAGCATGCAATTGGCATGTTGACTGCAGGAATGTCTGCAGGAATGTCTGTTGCCAGAAAATTGAATCTCTACCATAAGCTGCCTCCAACGTCATTTTAGAGAATTTGGTAGTACGTCCAACTGGCCTCACAACTGCAGACCACGTGTAACCACATCAGCCCAGCCCAGGACCTCCACATCTGGCTTCAAAACCTGCGAGATGGTCTGAGACAAGCCAGCTGGACAGCTGATGAAACTGTGGGTTTGCACAACCAAAGGACTGTCAGAAACCATCTCAGGGAAGCTCATCTGCGTGCTCGTTGTCCTCACCGGGGTCTTGACCAGGCTGCAGTTTGGCGTCGTAACCGACTCCAGTGGGTAAATGTTCACCTTCGATGGCTAGTGGCACTCTGGAGAAGTATGCTCTTCACGGATGAATCCCAGTTTTAACTGTAGCGGGCAGATGGCAGACAGCGTGTATGGACTTCTGTGGGCGAGCGGTTTGCTGATGTCAACCTTGTGAACAGAGTGCCCCGTGGTGGCGGTGGGGTTATGTTATGGGCAGGCATAAACTACGGACATCCAACATAATTGCATTTTATCAATGGCAATTTGAAAGCACAGAGATACCGTGACAAGATCCTGAGGCCCATTGTTGTGCCATTCATCTGCCGCCATCACCTCGTTTCAGCATGATAATGCATGGCCCCATGTCACAAGGATCTGTACACAATTCCTGGACGCTGAAAATGTCCCAGTTCTTCCATGGCCTGCATACTCACCAGACATGTCACCCATTGAGCATGTTTGAGATGCTCTGGATCGACGTGTACGACAGTGTGTTCCACTTCCTGCCAATATCCAGCAACTTCGCACAGCCATTGAAGAGGAGTGGGACAACATTCCACAGGCCACAATCAACAGCCTGATCAACTCTATGCGAAGGAGATGTGTCACGCTGCATGAGGCAAATGGTGGTCACACCAAATACTGACTGGTTTTCTGATCCACGCCCCTACCTTTTTTTTTAAGGTATCTGTGACCAAAAATTGCATTTGTATTCCCAGTCATGTGAAATCCATAGATTAGGGCCATATGAATTCATATGAACTGTAACTCAGTAAAATCTTTGAAATTGTTGCATTTATTTTAGTTCAGTGTATAATGTGCAATGGATTTCTGAAAATAGATTCTATCTTCTTCTAAAATAATGTATTTTCTATTCTGCTTTCTGCAAATATCTGGGATTTCTACATTTATAATATGATAATGATAATACAGCATGTTGCATATCATGCCAAATCATCCTATTCTCCCATTTTCCTATGAGGATTTTCTCTTTCCTCATAGCGTCATCGTCATCATGTCAGTACTAGCACCGCATTCATGCGTTCACATATATGTGAAATAAATACCTCAGCCATTCAAGGCATCGGGCTCCCTCACATCACCTTCAAACTTGGTGCATACTGTGCAGCCTCAACCCCTCCGCCTCCAACCCAACCAGCCCCCACCTGTCTCCTCTACCATGGGCCAATGAGCTCTGTCCCCCCTGTCCCAGCCTCTGATGCAGCAGGCCACCGATCGGCTCCTTCCTTTGGGCAATATGGAGGGGTGGGGGGGGTTGGAGTTGGGAGTTTACACACAGAGAGCAGGCAGAATAGTGCTGCTGAGGGAGAGAGGCAGGAGTCGTTTCTCAGCCATGCTCCCCAGCACCCAGCATCCTCAGCCTGGCTTTCGCGCTTCCTTTTGCGAGCAAACTCTTATCTTTGCCCATTCAAAGTAACGTGTGAATAAAGGCTTTCTTGTGGACTGTCTGCTTGCAGTGGAATTGAGGAGTGTGCTCTGCTTTTACAGTACCAGGGAGGGTAAACACAGTACAGTAGCTAGAGGAAGGAACCTGGTCTTTAATTCATTTCTTTCTACTCCATGATTTATTTGGTGCTGAAATGCCCAAAGTCAATTGCTTGTTTTTTGTGTCGAGGATGTACATTCAGGTAAGATGGGCTGGGCTGGGATGGGATGCACGTGTTTCTCGGTGAATGAATGTGTAGTACAGGTGTCCTTGTTTGCAGAGTTCTTTGCAGTTAGTTGGGAAGTGATGCTGTCTTTGCAGCATGTGTGTGTGTGGGCATGTGTATGAGTGTGTGTGTCTGTGCGTGTGTATGAGTGTGTGTGTGTGCATCCAGGAGTGCATGAGCGTAGAGTGAGTCCATAAAGTCCATTCATGTATGTGCATGCAGATGTGTCCCTTTATCTTTGTGTGTGTGTAAGAAGTGTGTGTGTGTGTCTCACATATGGGTGATTCTACAGAAGTGGTGCAAATTGCAGTCCCATCCCAAAAACGCTAAAGTATTGGGACAAATTCATTTCTAAGCCTGTTATTAAAGTAGTTCAACTTTGCCCAATAGAAATGAATGGTAAATAATGTATTGTGTCATTTTGGATTGACTTTAATTGTAAATAAGAATTTAATATGTTTCTGAACACTTCTACATTAATGTGGATGCTACCATGATTACGGATAGTCCTGAATGAATCGTGAATAATGATGAGTGAGAAAGTTACAGAATTACAAATATCATACCCCCTCAAAAATGCTAACCTCACCTGTTATTGTAATGGTGAGAAGTTAGCATGTCTTGGGGTTATGATATTTGTGAGTCTGTAACTTTCTCACGCATCATGGTAGCATCCACATGAATGTAGAATTATTTAGAAACATATTCTAATCTTATTTGCAATAAAAGTGACTCCAAAATGACACAATATAAAATGGGGGGACTATGTACACAAAAAGTGATGTAATTTCTAAACGGTTCAACCGATATGGATGAAAATACCCTCAAATTAACCTCTTAGTCATTGTATCACTTCAAATCCAAAGTGCTGGAGTACAGAGTCAAAAGAACAAAAAATACGTCACTCTCCCAATACTTTTGGAGCCCACTGTATATATATCTGTGGGTGTGCGTCTTCAGAGCAGACTGACGCTGTTTCAAAGAGGGGGATATCTATTATCCTTGTGTATGATGATTACATAATACATTATTTGATCGTCTTCTTCACCTATGAAGGAAGAGTTCTCTACTCAGCCTCATCTGTAAGCTCCTCCTAATGGAGATATTCTAGCCAGCCTGTACTCTAGCCACTATGAGTGAAGCACAGGGAACAAATAAAGGTACACTACATGAAACTAAAGCGTCACTTGATTGACTGTCACCGAGGGGGCGGGCTCATACTAGAGCTAGATGATGACTGGCAGTCCGGAGTACCAATCAAGACTGTTTACGCTTGCTGAGCAACCTAGGGCCCACCTAACGTAGCAGGGGTAAAAGAAACTCCTGAAACTAGATCCCCTACATACTGAGGTGCATTCAGTTCCCTTGAACGTTTGCTACGTTGCGGAACGGTTTGTTCATTTCCCCAAGACGTTCTTGAACAGACTTTGAGGTACAAAAAGTATGTGGACACATGCTTGTCGAACATCTCATTTCAAAATCATGGCTATTAATATGGAGTTGGTCCCCCCATTGCTGCTATAACAGCCTCCACTCTTCTGGGAAGGCTTTCCACTAGATGTTGGAACATTGCTGCGGGTACTTGCTTCCATTCAGCCACAAGAGCATTAGTGAGGTCGGGCAATAATATTGGGCGATTAGGCCTGGCTCGCTGTCGGTGTTCCAATTACTCCCATTTGATGGGGTTGAGGACAGGGCTTTGTGCAGGCCAGTCAATTTCTTTCACACCGATCTCGACAAACCATTTTTGTATGGACCTCGTTTTGTGCACGGGGGCATTGTCATGCCGAAACAGGAAAGGGCCTTCCCCAAACTGTTGCCACAAAGTTGGGAGCACAGAATCATCTAGAATGTCATTGTGTGCTGACGTTGCTTCCAGAGGCAGTTTGGAACTTGGTGGTGAGTGTTGCAACCGAGGACAGACAATGTTTACACTCTACGCGCTTCAGCACTCGGCGGTCCTGTCCTGTGAGCTTGTGTGGCCTACCACTTCGCGGCTGAGCTGTTGTTGCTCCTAGACGTTTCCACGTCACAATAACAACACTTACAGTTGACCGGGGCAGCTCTAGCAGGGCAGAAATTTGTCAAATTGACTTGTTGGAAAGGTGGCATCCTATGACAGTGCCACGTTGAAAGTCATTGAGCTCTTCTGTAAGGCCATTCTACTGCCAATGTTTGTCTATGGAGATTGCATGGCGGTGTGCTCGATTTTATACACCTTTCAGCAACGGGTGTGGCTGAAATAGCCAAATCCACTAATTTGAAGGGGTGTCCACATACTTTTGTATAGATAGTGTATATTTATAGAGAATGTGTATGTCCACTGTCAATATATAGTAGAAAATATATTGTTACATTCAGAGTGATGCGGTGTGTTGTTGTTTGTCTCCCCAGTTCAAGAGGATGCTGAACAGGGAGCTTACTCAGCTATCAGAGACCAGCAGATCAGGGAACCAGGTGTCAGAGTTCATCTCCAGCACCTTCCTAGGTACCCCTCTCTCTCTCTCTCACTCTCACTCTCACTCACTGACTGACTGACTGACTGACTGTCTGTCTGTCTGTGCTAGTAGAGACCTGTAATGTGGACCTCATAGTTACTAATGTATACGTATTGTATAGTGACATGTCATTACACCAATACAATATAATTCCATGTAACCTCATGATATCAGTGTAAAGTGCCACCAGCCCTAGTTTCAATAGACAGCCATTCTGAACCTATGGTTATCATGGTGTCAATGTGTAATAACGTGCCGTGTCTGTCCGTACCACAGAAAAGCAACACGACATGGAGATCATGTCTCCACCCACCAAGGAGAAGAAGGAGAAGACGGACAAGAAGAAGCGCCCCATGTCCCAGATCGTGGGGGTAAAGAAGCCTATCCTCATCCCCAGTGTGGCCCCCTCCAGTATTCCCCGCTTCGGGGTCCCTTCCAGTCAGGAGAGCCTCCTTGCCAAGGTAGTCTACACAACCCTTCTTTTCTGACGATTTAACTAGAACATACCTCACTTTTAGGGTTCTGTTCTGTCACAAGTAGTCACTTATGACAGGATCTAGTAGTCCCCAGCACATTTTGGGGGTAAAGGATCTGTTGTTCTTTCTAACTGAAATGCTTTTCCATCTGGCAGGAGTTGGAAGAGATAAACCAATGGGGTGTGGATATTTTCAAAATATCGGAATATTCTGCGAATCGTCCACTGACGGTGGCGATGTATTCCATTTTCCAGGTATGTCATCCGCCTGCGTCCACAAAGATACTGTTTGGGAAACTTAGATGATGTTACTGTTGTCTTGAAGGATAAAAAAAGTGTGTTTCATATGATTCAAATGAAATTTCTCTAAATAGAATGATCTCTAATTAAGTAGTCTCTCTCTAATAATGACAATTTCATTTTTTCCCCCCTGTTTCCTCTATAGGAGCGAGAGCTGCGGAAGTCCTTCAAGATCCCTGCAGACACCTTCATCACCTTCATGATGACCCTGGAGGACCACTACCACCACGACGTGGCCTACCACAACAACATCCATGCTGCAGACGTGGTCCAGTCCACCCACGTCCTTCTCTCCACCCCCGCCCTGGAGGTACGTCAATACTATACAACTTTTTAGCTAGAAACTGACAATACTGTATTTTAATACTGTATTGTTGTTACGTCTATGTATGAGTCCCACACACATACAGTATTTACCTGCATTAACATCCCTGTGTTTATCCCATCTCTGCAGGCTGTGTTCACTGACTTGGAGATCTTGGCTGCTCTGTTTGCCAGTGCTATACATGATGTGGACCATCCAGGGGTGTCCAACCAGTTCCTCATCAACACCAGTGAGTTCAAATGGGACACTAGGAAGTTAGTGGTTGAAATCTTGGAATCCTTAGCAGGTCCACATTAAAAATCGATTCACGGGCCACATCTGGCCCGCATGCCACCAGTTTGAGACCCCCTGCTGTAGAATATCTCTCTTTGTGTGTGTGCGTATATATCTGTCTTTGTCTGTACAACACTGTTCCATTCTCTCCTGTGTGTCCATCCAGACTCAGAGCTGGCCCTGATGTATAATGACGTGTCTGTCCTGGAGAACCACCACCTGGCTGTGGGCTTCAAGCTGCTGCAGGAGAACAACTGTGACATTTTTCAGAACCTCAGCAAGAAACAGAGGCAGTCCCTACGCAAGATGGTCATAGACATGGTGTTAGCCACAGACATGTCCAAACACATGAACCTGCTGGCGGACCTGAAGACCATGGTGGAGACCAAGAAGGTGACCAGCTCTGGAGTGCTGCTGCTGGACAACTATGGAGATCGCATCCAGGTTAGACTCAGAAAGAATCCCATTCATTCTGTTAGCAGGGATTCGTGTTCAGCATAACTGATGTGAATTAGATGATAATATGGCCATTTTGGCTGACACTTTCATCCCAAGCCTCATACAATTAACCCATTCATTCAGTGTATTTGGCATATTCAGGAATTGAACCCCAAAACATTTACCTAATCTGACAGCACCATGCTCCAACCAACTGAACCATTGGGAACATATTACTGTCATATTACCGCACCTGCTGTCTTGACCTCTGAATGCTCGGATATGAAAAGCCAACTGACATTTACTCCTGAGGTGCTGACTTGTTGCACCCTTTATAACCACTGTGATTACTATTTGACCCTTATAGTCATCTATGAACATTTGAACATCTTGAAGAACGATCTGGCCTTAATGGCCATGTACTCTCAAAATCTCCACCCAGCACAGCCAGAAATGGACAGGCCACTCATCGGATCCTGGTTCCTCTCTAGGTTCCTGTCTTTCTAGGGAGTTTTTCCTAGCCACCGTGCTTCTACATCTGCATTGCTGGCTCTTTGTTTTTTTGGCTGTGTTGCTGTATAAGCACTTTGTGACAACTGCTGACGTAAAAAGGGCTTTATAAAATAGATTTGATTGATTGACTGATATGATTCTACGGCCGTTTCATTCCTCAATGCTCTGATCTGGTTTTGGGTTTCTCCAGGTCCTCCAGAACATGGTTCACTGTGCTGACCTCAGTAACCCCACCAAGCCCCTAGAGCTATACCGCCAGTGGACCGACCGCATCATGGTGGAGTTCTTCACCCAGGGGGACAGGGAGAGGGACAAGGGCATGGAGATCAGCCCCATGTGTGACAAACACAACGCCTCCATCGAGAAGAACCAGGTATGGTTACGACACACAAGCACAGAGACACAGATACACACGATGTACACAAGCATAGAGACAAACACTGTCTGTTTCGGAAAAGTCTGCCTCTCTGGCAAATATGTCAATGAATATATTCCTCTTCCCCTCCAGGTGGGCTTTATTGACTACATCGTTCACCCTCTATGGGAGACGTGGGCCGACCTGGTCCATCCCGACGCCCAGGAGATCCTAGACACGCTAGAGGACAACCGCGAGTGGTACCAGAGCATGATCCCCCACAGCCCCTCGCCTACCCCCGAGGCCCAGGACAAGGTGGGCCTGCCTGGGGGAGCCATGGGGGCCGGAGGGGGTGGATCCTCTATCGGAGACAAATTCCAGTTTGAGCTGACCCTAGAGGAGGAAGGCGAATCGGACACAGAGAGCCCCCCAGAAGAGGAGGAAGGGTACAGTAGCACTGGGGCTGAGACTTCTAGAACTGACCCGGACAGCAGACTCCATTCCGTGTCTGCCAGTGCTCACCCACACTATCAGGGGCTTTCCAAAATGGCCACCTCTGTCCTCAATCTCGGTGGCACGACTTTGTCCACCGACTCTGACCCAGACAAGGAGGCAGCCGAAGACAAAGAACATGACCAAGAAGGTAATGCCGGTGTGAGGCGCTTCAGGCTAGGTACATAACACCAGTGCAATGTTCTTTTTTGTTCGTTTTTTTGTTGATTTTCTGTGCCTCCCCCCTGACCCCTTTACCCCCCATCTTTGGCTTCCTTGGACTGAATGGCAGGACAAAGCTGAGGTAGAGAACGTAAAGGGGGTGCGTTCAGGAAGTCTGACTTACACAGCAGTCACCTTGCACTGGAGAGAGGAGAGCCCCACAGTTCCTATTTGTTAGGTTGCAGAGAACAGGAAACCGTGTTTTTGAGCTGGTCTTTTGTGTTTTACCGATATGTTTCGGAGTTGAACATGCGTCACCGTGTTTGGCTTACGTTTTTCAGAGACGCTGAGAAAACCAACCTTCCTGTTTTGACAGCCAGGTCTACGACGAAGGAGCGAGGAATTTTGCGGGGACACGTCTTCCTTTTGACTACTTATGACTGCTTGAAACAATTGACGGCGCGTTGAACTTAGTAACAACAAACACCATAAAGTCTTTTGAGACATTATGCCAAACAGCACAATAAACAGGAATTTGGCCAATGGCAATATTTGCCTGCCTTTACAACTGTTGATCATTTGATATTTTATTCAAGTCCTTTCAAAATAGTGCAGGAAGTGGTTTTTACTGGTAAACTGCAGACCTTACCAGATATGTACCACAAAGGACAAAGTACAGAGCAGGCCTTCAGAATGATTTGAGGAAGAGATTGTTTAAAATGCAGCAACAATACTTTTTGGGTACCACCGTTGCAACTGCTACTAGGTGCCTCGCAAGGGGTCTTGTGCTAAGATTGACTGAAGCAGCAGCACTACAGCAGCATTACAAACTCTTAACAATTGGTTTAGGGTCAGTTCTTCCTCACACAGTCCTAACCTGAACTGTTACGTGTAAACCTACAAAACCAACCCTGAGCCAGTCGTTATAGGGGCATAAAAGTAAGACAAAGCTATGCTGTTTGCACCTGGCGCCTCCTAGTGTTGAAATTTGGAATTGAAGTCAGCACGTGTAATACAATTCAAGGCATTGAAAATGCCCATACCTACTGTAAATTGACTATAGGTATGTTAATTGGATTGGGTTTAGCTATGGTTTTATTGTACCCAAAACAAGGACTTCAGTTAAGAATCAACCCTTTTCTGTATGATTTTATTTATTTAATTTTTTGAAAGTCACTCAAAGTGTATACATACTGCTTTATGCTGTAATTGTGTGTGTATCATTAACCTTTTTACGGCACCCATTTTCATCAGTCTGCCTCCACTTTTAGCACTTTACAATTTAACTCACAGCCAATATCCTGCTTGAAAGGGCTTGAGCCAATCCATGAACACATTGGAGGAAGGTGTAACCAGCACTTACATAGCCTGGCACATTAGAAGAACTGGTGTTTTTTGGGGGGGGAACCTGGACTAAGATAAGAACTGTTTGACAGTAGGTCTGTGGACAATGTCCTTTCAAGTCCATTATTGTTGTTACAATACAGTAGGTCTCACGTTCTCCACAGGTAACATCACCACTGGTCACATTTTCAACCAGTTGAATTACTAAATAAGATACATTGGTAGCATGTACTATGTCATCTGGGTTTGTGAAGAAAATGTTGTAATATTTGCCAAACTATTTCAGAGATGTGTGAAAGATGTGCCACTCAAGCGCAATTCTGTCATGGGCCAGTTCTCTGTGCCAGAATGTTTTCCCCCCTTTCCCTTTGTCATTGGTCAATATTCTGCTCTTTACAGGGACAAAGCCAATGACAGTACAAGTGCCAAGCAAGCATGACACAATTCGTACTGTAATTTACATTTTGCCCCTGGCTAATTTCCATCAATGACTGACTGACTGCATTGTTGATCATGTCGCCCTCCCTGTGTACTCGTTCTGTCCAATAGGTTTTCGGTTTCAGCACAATAATCCCCTGATAACTGTACTTGTCTTAAAGAAGTGGTATGTTTGAATGGTTGGATGTTTTGATGAATTGAATTTGTAAAGAAACCAAAGCACTCTGTATGGTACTTTCACAAGTCTCTGCACTTCCAGCACAGTTGAGTGTAATGTAACTTGACTAACCCATGTTAGTTTTCTGTCTGTATTCTGGTATTATGTGGGTTGATTATTACAATTGATGCACAGCACAGGCTGGAACACTGCAGCTGAAATAGGGGACTTGTTAGGTTATGGAATTGAACCTTTTTGTAACTAACCACAATATATTTTGATAAAGATACATGATTTTCTTTGCTGCAAGATTCATAAGGAGAGTTTTCACTTAACTAAGATAAACTCATCTGTGGACGAAACACAAACATTGAACTGCCATCGTGGAGTAAATTTATGTTGCGTTTTTACAAAAGATCTAGAAATGAGACTTTCTGGAGCCTTATTTGCATATGTTTTCTTTCAGCGTAGATTTGATATAGGGTGGAGAGAAACCAGTGCCATGCATAATGTATCTAAGGAGCACAAACAGTCAAGAACTCAAGCAAGCCTTTCTGCCTTCCTCAGCTGTCATGCAACATTTTTTCACCAGCCCTTGTAATGACTGTCTAACATTTATTGTTTTGTATATTTCATTTATTGTTTTGTATACTTTCCTCACAATGCTTTGTGTACAGTTTATTTATTATTTCTATATATATATGTCCGAAATGAAGAACTATAGATTTTGTCGGAGGCAGAGTATTTATTTGTAGCTACCTTCCGAGCTTTGGGAGAAAAAAAAATGGGACAGATTTCAACTACAGTACTCAACCAAATGTTTTAGTTTCCCTATGTCTGCCATTAAAGAAAGCAAAAATACTCAAACTTTCAGGATTTTCTGGATAACATCAGTAGAGTAGGAGATCCTAGTTTCAGACACGCTGTTCCTATATTTCTCTCCTGACCAGGTCCCGGGTTTCCAAAAGCATCTCAAGGCTAAATTGAACTTAGTCTTATGATGCTTTTGGGAAACTTGGCCCAGAACACCTGTCTGCAGTCTCGACAATCCAAACACAACTGTTTACTACGGGTTTCTAAGCGCTTACTGTTACTGTATGCCTGTCCACCTTTTCAATAAAGGAGTCTTCATGCTTTTGACATCATGGATGCTTTTTGGAAATAATGTTGACCATGGAATGCTACAATGATACGCATGTTTTTTCCCAATGACACTGAATTCGGATTACATTATAGTTATCTAATGTTACGGCTTGGTAATCGTGGAGGAGGAATGAGGCGCAGGAAGCAGCGAACACAGGGTAGTGGTGTTTTTAATATACACTCACACAAAAAACAAATGTTCCCACACACAGGGGAGAAAATACATACGGCGTCAAACAACGTCGACACGAACATAAGCCGTCTGTCAAAGAAACAATCATTAATCCCGCACGAACAGGAGCGGGCCAGCTAAACTAAATAGCCCCTCTAATGGCTAATTGACCACAGGTGTCACAAAATAAAAAAAGGGAAAAGCAAAAGGGAATCGGTGGCAGCTAATAGGCCGGTGACGACGACCGCCGAGCGCCACCCGAGCAGGAGGGGGCGCCACCGTCGGTGGGAATCGTGACATCTAAGTGTATTTCAATAGGAAATTGTTTAAACAATAATTCTAAATCAAAACATATTCATGTTGACTACAGTCATACTAGCAAGGAATAGATGGAATAATAATTGAATCAGGAGCTATCAGTGGGGCGATGGGTTGGGCCCAGTGATGTACAGTTGAAGTCGGAAGTTTACATACATCTTAGCCAAATACATTTAAACTCAGTTTTTCACAATTTCTGACATTTAATCCTAGTAAAAATTCCCTGTCTTAGGTCAGTTAGGATCACCACTTCATTTTAAGAATGTGAAATGTGAATTATTTATTTCAGCTTTTGTTTCTTTCATCACATTCCCAGTGGGTCAGAAGTTTACATACACTCAATTCGTATTTGGTAGCACTTCCTCTAAATTGTTTAACTTGGGTCAAACGTTTCAGGTAGTCTTCCACAAGCTTCCCACAATAAGTTGGGTGAATTTTGGCCCATTCCACCTGACAGAGTTGATGTAACTGAGTCAGGTTTGTAGGCCTCCTTGCTCGCACATGCTTTTTCAGTTCTGCCCACAAATGTTCTATAGGATTGAGATCAGGGCTTTGTGATGGCCACTCCAATACCCTGACTTTGTTGTCCTTAAGCCATTTTGCCACAACTTTGGAAGTATGCTTGGGGTCATTGTCCATTTGGAAGACCCATTTGCGACCAAGCTTTAACTTCCTGACTGACGTCTTGAGATGTTGCTTGAATATACCCACATCATTTTCCTTTCTCATGATGCCATCTATTTTGTGTGCCCCAGTCCCTCCTGTAGCAAAGCACCCCCACAACATGATGCTGCCACCCCTGGGCATCATGGTTGGGATGGTGTTCCTCGGCTTGCAAGCCCCCCCCCCCTTTTCCTCCAAACATAACGATGGTCATTATGGCCAAACAGTTATATTTTTGTTTCATCAGACCTGAGGACATTTCTCCAAAAAGTACGATCTTTGTCCCCATGTGCAGTTGCAAACCGTAGTCTGGCTTTTTATGGCGGTTTTGGAGCAGTGGCTTCTTCCTTGCTGAGAGGCCTTTCAGGTTATGTCGATATAGGACTCGTTTGACTGTGGATATAGATACTTTTGTACCTGTTTCCTCCAGCATCTTCACAAGGTCATTTGCTGTTGTTCTGGGATTGATTTGCACTTTTCGCACCAAAGGACGTTCATCTCTAGGAGACAGAATGCGTCTCCTTACTGAGCGGTATGGCGGCTGCATGGTCCCATGGTGTTAATACTAGCATACTATTGCTTGTACAGATGAACGTGGTACCTTCAGGCGTTTGGAAATAGCTCCCAAGGATGTACCAGACGTGGGAGGCACTCAGTTTGAAGGTAGGCCTTGAAATACATCCACAGGAACACTTCCAATTGACTCAAATGATGTTAATTAGGCTATCAGAAGCTCTAAAGCCATGACATCATTTCCTGGAATTTTCCAAGCTGTTTAAAGGCACAGTCAACATTGTGTATGTAAACTTCTGACCCACTGGAATTGTGATACAGTGAATTATAAGTGAAATAATCTGTCTGTAAACAATTGTTGGAAAAATTACTTGTGTCATGCACAAAGCAGATGTCCTAACCGACTTGCCAAAACTCTAGTTTGTTAAGAAGACATTTGTGGAGTGGTTGAAAAACGAGTTTTAATGACTCCAACCTAAGTGTATGTAAACTTCTGACTTCAACTGTAGCTCAACATTCAACACCATAGTACCCTCCAAGCTCATCATTAAGCTTGAGGCCCTGGGTCTGAAACCCACCCTGTGCAATTTGGTCCTGGACTTCCTGACAGACCGCCCCCAGGTGGTGAAGGTAGGAAACAGCATCTCCACTTCGCTGATCCTCAACACTGGGGCCCCACAAGGGTGCATGCTCCTCCCCCTCCTGTACTCCCTGTTCACCCATGACTGCGTGGCCAAGCAAGCCTCCGACTCAGTCATTAAGTTTGCAGACAACACAACAGTAGTAGGCTTCATTACCAACAACGATGAGACAGCCTACAGGGTGGAGGTGAGGGCTCTGGGAGTGTGGTGCAAGGAAAATAACCACTCAATGTCAACAACAAAAAAAGGACATGATCGGGAACTTCAGGAACAGCAGAGGGAGCACCCCCCTATCCACATTGACGGGACAGCAGTGGAGAAGGTAGAAATTGTTAAGCTCCTCGGCGTACATGTCACTGACAAATTGACATGGTCCACCCACACAGACAGTGTGGTGAAGAAGGCACAACAGCGCCTCTTCAACCTCAGGAGGCTGAAGAAATTTGGCTTGTCACCTAAAACCCTCACAAACTTTTACAGATGCACAATTGAGAGCATCCTGTCTGGCTGTACCACTGCCTGGTACAGCAACTGCACCGCCCACAACAACAGGGCTCTCCAGAGGGTGGTGCGGTCTGCACAACGCATCATCGGGGGCAAATTACCTGCCCTCCAGGACACCTACAGCCCCCGATGTCACAGGAATGCCAAAAAGATCATAAAGGACAACAATCACCCGAGCCACTGCCTGTTCCCCCCGCTGTCATCCAGAAGGTGAGGTCAGTGCGGGTGCATCAAAGCGGGGACAGAGAGAAGCTGTTTTTCGGTCTATCTCAAGGCCATCAGACTGTTAAATAGCCATCACTAGCACAGAGAGGCTGCTGCATATACACAGACTTGAAATCATTAGCCACTTTAATAAATGGAACACTAGTCACTTTAATAATGTAACTTGAATAATGTTTACATATCTTGCATTACTCATCTCATATGTATATTCTGCATTCTATACTTTCTACTGTATCTTAGTCTATGCCGCTCTGACATTGCTTGTCCAAATATTTATATATTCTTAATTCCATTCCTTTACTTAGATTTGTGTGTATTGGGTATATGTTGTAAAATTGTTAGATATTACTTGTTTGATATTGCTGCACTGTCTGAACTAGAAGCACAGCATTTCGCTACACCCACAATAACATCAGCTAAACACTTGTATGTGACCAATACAATTAGATTTTATTACAGCATATTGGATGACTGTCATTCATATTCCATTCACCCAGCTCAATGTAACATTGATAGGTTTTTGCTACTACATATTACTCACATTTTCTCTATACCCATCATGAGGTTGCTACAACCTAGCCTATGAATGAAAGTTTACAAGTAGGTGCAAAGGTCGAGAGAAATTTGAGTAATCAAGGTGACAGACATTGACACATTCATTGAATGTGTTGGATAGCCATAGCCAGCTAGCTAACATAATCATTAGTCCAATAGTTGCAAACGAGAGTCCTGTAGTCAATAATCAACTCTTTGGTTTTACTGATGTTGCAATGTGGGGGCGCACACTGCTGCCAGACCCTGAGCTCACCTGCGTGAATTGTTTGTTTGTTTATAGTTATATTGCTCAATTTTGTTTCATTTTGTAGAACACCAACAGTGTCATTGCGCAAAATGGTACGCAGCATCATCTGGATATGTGTGGAACAAAAGTTCAACCTTCACCTTCTGCTACAGTTTCTGTCAAGCCGTCTACGCATACTGTACAGTTTGACGCATATGTTCGATAAATCTAACGTATATGCGCCACACAGAACGCACTGCAACTGCCTCTGCAAAGCAATGCTCCAAGGCAAACGCAGCGTTCCATTTGAAATGAATGTACTTCTGGAGTACCAAAATTCAATTTGAAGTAATTATTTAACCAGGCAAGTCAGTTATGAACATTTTCTAATTTACAATGACAGCCTACCCCGGCCAACTCCTAACCTATGGGACTCCCAATCACGGCCGGTTGTGATAAGGCTTGGAATCGAACCTGGGTCTTTAGTGACGCCTCTAGCACGGAAATGCAGTATCTTAGACCGCTGCGCCACCCAGAAGCCTCAATGTGTGGTCGAGGTTAATTCCAAGCAGTGGCGGTTCTAGACCATTTCAACTGGGGGGGCCAAGCTGGGGCCAGTTGTACTGTTAGAGGGGCCAGTTACTTTAGACGTTATTGTTGTCATATCGTTTTCTTCACTGTATTGCAGGCATTAGCAGGCAAAAGACCATGTTCATAATCATCATCGTTGCCACTGTCTAATAACGGATGTAAAAAAGAATGATAGCAAAAATTAGTTATGTAAAAATGATTTCATACGCCACATTTAGGGGGGCTACAAAGGGGTCCAAAATTGTTGTCACAGGGGCACTGGCCCCCCCTGGCCTCCCCCCAGAATTGCTAGTGATTCCAAGTGCGTCGCAAATTTGAAAGTGGATTGTACATGGCGTGTGTGACTTTCTCAATCCTAATCGCTGTAATATGCGCACAATTTTACAATCTATACCGGAGGTTGTATGGTTTCAGTGAGTAAATCAACCACCACCCCCTACTCCTGTGAGTTTCGGCTTTCTTTTCGAGATAAAGCTCACACTCTCGAAAACAGCATTGCTTTGCCTGATGGTTGTTCTACAAAGTCAAAAATGGAAACCAAGAAGAAGCGAGGCTGAAGAGGTGGTGTTAGGAACAGACTACGGAGGCGGGGAAACCGTCACCCGCTCCGGGTGATTACCTTGTCAAATGTGAGGTCACTGAATAATAAACTGGATGAGTTAGCGGCAAGTGCTAAATTTGAAGAGGACTTTGGGCAAAGTGATTTAATCAGCTTACAGAAACGTGTTTCAAGCAGAACTATATTGATGTGAACATTGATGGATATGCTGTTATTAGAGCAGATCGAGACAAAACATCACATAAATCAATTGGCGGGTGGCTATGTATCTTTGTAGATAATACTTGTGCTACGCAGTGTAATGTGACTGAAGTGTGCACCAGAGACTATGAGATCCTCGTTGGGTCATTCAAACTAGTCTATCTACCACGCGAATTTGGATAGATTACCATTATTCTGGTCTATGTGCCTGGATCTAACAATAAAGACGCTGCTGACATGATTACATACTGTTTCATTGCTGCGCTTTCACCATTAGTATTTGTGCTTGGGGATTTTAATATGCTCTCCATCTCCGCGCACCTCCCCACTCTGCAAAAGTTTGTCAAGTGTCCAACTCGCATCCCGGACCAGTGTTATGGCAACGTAGAGGACGCATACAAGGCAGTGTGCAGAGCATCCATCGGGAAATCAGACCATAACGTTATCCATCTCCTACCGAGATATACACGAAAAACCTGTAGAGAAATCATTCAGGTATGTCAGAGGAGAGCAGGGAGGAACTCAAGGATTGCTTGACGTCACAGACTGGGAGGTGTTCTTTGACTGGTGCAGGGTTCCCCACAGAATCGGGGGAATGAATACACCTCTGATCACACGCAAACACAGTCCACTTTTATAGTAGCCACATACAAACAGCACGGTCCCTTTAATCGTTGTATAATTCCTGATTGGAACTGATTGGCAAAACTGATTGGCTCAAACGCAGTAAGAAGGAAAGAAATTCCACAAATTAATTTTTAAGAAGGCACACCTGTTAATTGAAATGCATTCCAGATGTCTATCTCATGAAGCTGGTTGACAGAATGCAAAGAGTGTGCAAAGCTGTTATCAAGGCAAAGGGTGGCTATTTGAAGAATATAAAATATATTTTGATTTGTTTTACTTTTTTGGTTACTGCATGATTCCATGTGTTATTTCATAGTTTTGATATCTTCACTATTATTCTACAATGTAGGAAACAGTCAAAATAAAGAAACACCCTCGAATGACTAGGTGGTCTTAAACTGTTGACTGGTAGTGTATGCTCAAACTGTATGCATAGGCTTGACCAAAATGGTAGCAGAAGGTGAATGTTGAACTTTTGTTGCACACATATCTAGATGATGCTGTGTAAAAACACAATAGGTGTGATCAAGGCATTATACCTCAGTGGCCAAGTCCCCAACAACCTGGATGCTCCGGTTTTCAGAGGAAATGGAAAGAGAGCCTGTGAAGAGACTTCTGCTTTTGGACATTAAAAAGGGTCATCACTAGTTACCACAGCCACGTCATACACCCCGCCTATTTCTAATTTATCTTCTTAAAATTGTATTTTAAACCTAACACTAACCTTAACCACACTGCTAAGTTATGCCTAACCCTAACCTTAAATGAAGACCTTAAAGCAACCCAAAATGTTTTAGCATTCTACTATGTAGCTGATTTTGACTTTGTGGCTGTGATAACTACTGTAAACCGGTAGAAAGGAGACGCTCCATCTTAACTCCTCCTCCACATTTACTGGATTGGTTGAATAGTGCCCCAGGTTGCTCAGCAAGCGTAACAGTATTGATTGGTACTCCAGACTGCCAGTCATCATCTAGCTCTACTATGAGCCCCACCCTCCGTGACCATCACGCAAGTGACGCCCTAGTTTCTGCAGGTGCAACACTGGGTACTACTGCAACGGAGCTGCAGATAAAACAGACAATTCACGGTAAGCCTCAACCTGTATTGTCTGGCGAGGCATTTAAACAAATAACAGTAGCACCAGAAAGTATTTGAATATGTTGGCAGACGTAAATTAAATAATGGAGGGCAAATGTAGTCGCAAAATAAGGAAGAGTAACCTTCATTTGACATATAGACAAGGATGCTTCGCTAGCATCAATAATAGCCTAGTATGCTAGCTAAGCCTAATTGCAGGGAGACATGTATTTTCTGAACTAATGTTTATGCTGTCAATGCGGCTCTTTAAAACGAAAAATAGCGACATTTTCTCATTAAAGCAACAGTCCTTTTGAATGACCGTGAGCAGCTATTATTGGGTATAAGTGTTATTCCTTTCTTCTGGTTGAATTGTGCGCGAGACCCTGTACCCTGTAACCATCTTGTGGACCTAGCTAGGAGACAGTGGTGACCCAAAGGGATGGTCTTAGCCTAATTGATCTCCCTGTGACCAAGACGGCTAACCCATGCAAATGCAATTAGCTACCAACATACGTTGACTATAGCAAATGTCAAGTTAAACCGCCTGATGTAACTGCATGTCCATTCAATGTTAGACATGCGCAAAAATCTATTCTCAAGACACCCAGCCATAGCTTGTTAGCCAGTTTAGCCAATGATTGCCTAAGCCGCAAAGTTTCCGCCTTGTTGATCTTGGTCGGGTACGTTGGCAAAGACAGGAGTGCCATAGACGATTTTAGTGTCGGAAATGTCCAAGCAATGTAAACAGTAACTATCTACGTTGATCTATAACAAAATGTTTTTTTTTTATTGAATATTGAATTGCTAAACTGTGAATAATATAAAGATTATCGTTTATTTCTGGTTAAACGTTATAAGCGTACTATAATATGCAGGGACAGACTATAGCACCCCAGGACACGACATGGGACGCTCACTTTACTGCTTTCCCCTATCTGTTGTTGAAGATGGGGGAAATTGAATAATGTGCAATACACGTTCCTTTAGGAATACCCTACATTTGGGAAGAGATGGGAAGGATATTTCCACCTCCCCAAGATGGGGTTATGGACATGTTATTGGAGGGGTGTACATCTGTTTTGATCCTGTGCTTTAGTGGAAAGATGTCTTTGAAAGTAGGTTAGCTGATTAAACTCAACGATTTACAATGGGGTTGAGTGGCGACTAGTGTGGGCGGACTGGAGCTCCGACTCACATAAAATTGTTTTTAATAAAAAATGACTGATTACAGCACCCAAAGAATAGCCTGCAATTAGTGTATTTGGAAAGTATTCAGACCCCTTGACATTTTCCACAGCCTTATTCTAAAATTGATTAAATTGTTTCTCAATCTACACACACTGCCCGATAATGACAAACTGTTTTTTAGAAATGTTTGCAAAAAATAACAATTAAATATCAAATGTGCATAAGTATTCAGACCCTTTACTCAGTACTTTGTTGAAGCACCTGTCTGGCCACTCTACCGTAAAGGCCTGATAGGACAACTATCTCCACAGAGGAACTCTGGAGCTCTGTCGGAGTGACCATTGGGTTCTTGGTCACCTCCCTGACCAAGGCCCTTCTCCCCCAATTGCTCAGTTTGGCCAGATCTATGAAGAGTCTTAGTGGTTCCAAACATATTCCATTTAAGAATCATGGAGGCCACAGTGTTCTTGGGGACCTTCAATGCTGCAGAATATTTTTGGTACCCTTCCCCAAATATGTGCTTCGACAAAATCCTGTCTCGGAGCTCTACGGACAATTCCTTTGACCACATGACTTGGTTTTTGCTCTGACATGCACTGTCAACTGTTGTACCTTTATATAGACGGGTGTGTGCCATTCCAAATCCTGTCCAATCAATTTAATTTACCACAGGTGGACTCCAATCAAGTTGTAGAAACATCTCAGGGATGATCAATTGAAACAGGATGCACCTGAACTCCATTTCAAGTAGGGATGCACCGATATGACATTTTTGGCCGATACCGATATCCAATATTTTCCTTGCCATTAAATCTGATACCGATAACCGATATTTAAAATTTTAGCAGCCTTTTGAGCATTCTAGTACAGTTAAATAGTTAACACAAACACACACAAACACACACACACACACACACACACGGACGCAGTGGTCTAAGGCACTGCATCTCAGTGCAAGAGACGTCACTACAGTTCCTGGTTCGAATTCAGGCAGTATCACATTCGGCCGTGATTGGGAGTCCCATAGGGCGGTGCACAATAGGCCCAGCGTCGTACGGGCCGTCATTGTAAATAAGAATTTGTTCTTAACTGACTTGCCTAGTTAAATAACGGTTACACACACACACACCACACTTACCAAAAAGTTATTTTGTTGGCATTTACGTATGTCCCCATTACCAGTAAAACATAATCAAAACATATTTCTTTCACTTACTTGCTGTGCTGTTTGGTTGTTCATTTGTTCAGTCGTTTCATTCTCAACCAGGATTTCTATGGAACGCTGTTTGTGTCTTTGTGTGTCAAAAAAAGATACACGTCAAATAACACTATTTGACGTGTCAAATAAGCTTGTTGACCAATCAGGACCTGAATATGACTGCACGTCACATAATAATTTAATAACCTCTTACATCTAGACGTTCCGCTAGCGGAACACCTGCTCCAATATCCAATGACGGGCGTGGCTCGAAATACAAACTCCTCGAAAATCCAAAAACTTCAATTTTTCAAACATATGACTATTTTACACCATTTTAAAGACAAGACTCTCCTTTATCTAACCACACTGTCCGATTTCAAAAAGGCTTTACAACGAAAGCAAAACATTAGATTATGTCAGCAGAGTACCCAGCCAGAAATAATCAGACACCCATTTTTCAAGCTAGCATATAATGTCACAAAAACCATAACCACAGATAAATGCAGCACTAACCTTTTATGATCTTCATCAGATGACACTCCTAGGACATTATGTTATACAATACATGCATGTTTTGTTCAATCAAGTTCATATTTATATCAAAAACCAGCTTTTTACATTAGCATGTGACGTTCAGAACTAGCATACCCACCGCAAACTTCCGGTGAATTTAGTAAATTACTCACGATAAACGTTCACAAAAAACATAATTATTTTAAGAATTATAGATACAGAACTCCTTTATGCAATCGCGGTGTCCGATTTTAAAATAGCTTTTCGGTGAAAGCACATTTTGCAATATTCTGAGTAGATAGCCCGGCCATCATGGCTAGCTATTTTGACACCCACCAAGTTTGGTACTCACCAAAGTCAGATTTACTATAAGAAAAATTGGATTACCTTTGCTGTTCTTCGTAAGAATGCACTCCCAGGACTTCTACTTCATCACCCAATGTTGTTTTGGTTCCAAATAATCCATAGTTATATCCAAATAGCGGCGTTTTGTTCTTGCGTTCAAGACACTATCCGAAGGGTGACGCGCCCGGCGCGTATCGTAACAAAGAATTTCTAAATATTCCATTACCGTACTTCGAATCATGTCAACCGCTGTTTAAAATCAATTTTTATGCAATTTATCTCGTAGAAAAGCGATAATATTCCGACCGGGAATCTGCCTGTCTGTAAATAGAGGGAAAAACAGAAAGGCGGGGGCGGGCAGTGCTCGAGCCTAAGCCCTTTGTCCTCTGATAGACCACTTAGCAAAAGCGCTCGTGCGTTTCAGCCAGGGCTTTGAATTACGTCATTCAGGTTTTTCCCGGGCTCTGAGAGCCCATTGGAGACGTGGGAAGTGTCACGTAACAGCAGAGATCCTTAGTTTTTGGAAGAGATGTCAAAGAAAGCAAATAAATGGTCAGACAGG
The DNA here is from genome assembly GCF_901001165.1 of Salmo trutta. Lineage (NCBI taxonomy): Eukaryota > Metazoa > Chordata > Actinopteri > Salmoniformes > Salmonidae > Salmo > Salmo trutta. Next base: position 14,135,822 of record NC_042977.1, read on the forward strand.
CCACTTCCTGTAAAGGAATCTCTCAGGTTTTTGCCTGCCAAGTGAGTTCTGTTATACTCACAGATACCATTCAAACAGTTTTAGAAACTTTAGGGTGTTTTCTACCCATATATAATAAGTATATGCATATTCTAGTTACTGGGTAGGATTAGTAACCAGATTAAATCTGGTACGTTTTTTATCCGGCCGTGTAAGTACTGCCCCCTAGCCCCAACAGGTTAACAAACAGTCTTCTCATGTGCTCTGCTAGTATATCTTTGGCTTCAATGCCTACCTGTTCTGGTCTCTCTAACTCTGGCATTCTATTTGTTCTACTTGATTAGCTAAAATGTCATCCATCATTTAAAGAGAGAGATCCTAGTAAACCAACTAGGGATAATATCTTGACCTACATTTTAGTCATTTAGCAGACACTCTTATCCAGACCTAATATTTTAGCTACCATAATCATGTCCACCAACTAAGTTGGGAACGCTTCTACACATTTTCTATTCTTATCTATTATTGCTAAACACCCTTCTTTCCCTCACTCCGGAATAGGTTATAACCTATATCAATGAAGTCCATTTCTAATTGTTGGAATGGATATTCTCCCAGTGGTGCTCTTCCTCTACCTTGATGATTATTCTATGCACATCTAACACACCTTGAACAAAAAGGTTCCGTGAACAAAAAATATGTTTTTGTAAGTAATTTGTTATCACTTATGCTACAAAATGTTACCTAATTCTTTCCATCATCCCCTCTGTTGATACATGGCTTTGCCCATGCATCAATATTGCTGCATATCTAAACGACTAAATGACTTAGACAGTATGGGCAACTTATCCTTATACCAAATTCCCTCAGTATAGACAGCTCCTAACTTTTCCCATTTAGAAATCTCCTTTACTGGTGCTCTAGACAGACAAAACCCTACTAAAAGATAGTCAATGTTAACTTCCTCTTTCAAATATTGCTGTGTGGGTGTCTGTGGTTTAAAGCCTGTCTTTTTCTCTTTTTCATCTGCCTTTCTGTTTCTATTGCTAATTTTATCCGTCTCTTTAATAGGAACCTCACACTTACAAATCACTAACTTCTCTGGTAAAGGTACATCATCTAATAAGTTCAAAATCAACTGAGCATGTGTAATAGGTTTACCAGAAGTGGTTACCATTCCTCTTATGGCAGAATTCCCAACTGGGGCTGCTCTCTTGGCCAAAACCTTGGAGAATTGCACTATGCATCACTTTCTCTAATTACACCCCCCTCTACCAAGTCTTCAAAGGTGGAAGTAATCTCTTTTATGGCCTCGGCTTTCTGTGGGGGTGACAACCACATTCAACAGAATCATTCAACAGGTTATCTATACATAACCTGGAGTTCAGGATTGGAATGCATGCCTACTCTCCTGACATCCCCTGTTTCATAACCAATGGAGCAGACAGTCTTTCCACTGTCTGATGTCCAGAAGTTGAACAACCAAAATCTTTTCCTCATTTGTTCTTGCTCCTTCAGACTTAAATTATATCCTAAATACTTAAAATAAGTCTACCATTATTTAAACTTATTGCTAATTTTATAACCTAGTTCAATAACAAAATATTATAATACTTATTATATCAATTTCACAGCCTTGTCTTCAATATCTTGCACTGCCATCTCATGTGCTTAAATTACAGATATGTCTAAGAACTTTAAACTCCATCCTAATCAGTTCTACAAATTTCCTTAAAGTTAGTATCACAGTGACCCTTTTTCTTCATTATCCAAATAGCCCTCCTATGCAGCTGATCAGACCCCACAGGAGAGCCATAATAGAGGTCAAAAGTCATACCACTCCTTCACAGAAGGGTTTCTTCCTAGATTAGACAAATTAACGAAAAATCATCCAACTTCATCTACATATTGTATCTCAGGTTCCCGGAACTTCCCTTATGAAAATAATTCACGTGTTTAATTAAAACTCAGAAAATAAAACTTCCAAAATGCAATGTGTGTATACCCCTTTAAGATATTTTGTCCCTAGGAATTTTTCCAACGAGAGACAACGAAGTGCTCCTTTTTCCATAAAATAACCACAAACATTTGGTCATCATTCCTTATACTACACCGCTTCAGAAACCCAAACGTTGACTACAAACAAAACCTAATAATAACTCCACTGTTCATCCTCAAATCATTAATCATTAGTTTTAAACTTCCTCGATGGTTATGTGTACTTAATTGAACATGCACTACCCTTGGATACAATCCTGTACTTCAACTCTATGAACCCAAGCTTGCTTTACAACCTTAAAACCCCTTGAGTTTGTCTGCAAACAGGCCCATTCTGTTTGCTAGGAATACCCTGCCATTATACACACAACTGTGTTTAATGTGCACTGTCCCTGTAAAAATAAAATGAACTCGACCTACAATTCACTTTACTGACTTGACATTGTTCCATGGAATGGAAACGGATTATAATGTTAGCTTACATTCACTTCCTGTTCAATTCACTGGTGTTACTAAACAATCAAACCACGAATCAATAACCAGAATCTATCGCAGAACTTTTACGATTCCATTATTCAGACCAGAATCGCTTCCAGCCACATATAGTCCAGCGCTCACAACCAACTCTCCTCTTTTAACCCGTAGGGAAAAATATGACCTCTTTTCAAACAACTTTCTGCCTTACCTCTATCGTAAGATTAAAACCAATGTTACAACTTTCTCCTCTCTTTCAGCTTCACTCTTATGAAATGTCCAAGACTTAAAAAAATACCATGTAAATCGCCAAATTTATAAAATACTTCTTTCAACTCTTTTTAGCATAGAATTGTAACCACCAAAAGGTGTTTATTTTTATCGCAATTACCTATCCGCTCCTTATAATTCATTTAGATTTAGGTAACTGCCTTGATTCCGTCATACAAATACAACTTCCATTCTCTATATATCCTTTCAGCAGGCCATTTAGACCACAAACAACGTACTTTATCGAATTCGCCTCGCTATTATTTTGTTTGAATGAATTAGTCTTTCAATTTAAACTAAACAAGCTATCAAAACGTTCGGTTTCTATCTTAAACAAACACGTTCCAGTCAAAACATAACAATAATTAAATTAACATTTAGTCTCCTGGTGCATGGGCTGGGATACGAACCCGGACCTCCCGCATGGTAGGCGAGAATTCTACCACTAGACCAATGGTATTGCTTAGGCCTGCAATTTCGGTGGTTGTGTCCTACTCGGTCACAATGTTTACAGGGAGCCTTACAATCCCTTGCATAATGCCCCGACTTCTGACAGTTGAAACATGTATTTGCCTAATTCCTATCCATTTTTTTTAATGTTATTTTTTTCTTGAACACAGTTACCCCGACAGTTACTGTTAGATGCTCTACCTCAACCGGTTCACTCTTTTTACAGTTTCGGTGATTATGACCTACTTTATTGCAGTGTTTACACGGTGCCTCACAATCTCTGGTGAAATGACCCGGTTTGTTACAGTTAAAGCATCTATCTCCCCATTGCTTTTGACTGTCTCTATCCACTTTTCTCGAGTTCCCCCATTTCTCCACCTCTATCCACTTTCTCAATAAGTTTACTAAATCCTGTTCTCCTTTCTGTGTCTCGGTGGGGGCCTTGGGAGTCCTCTACGTCTGAGAGGATTTACTACTCATGTTCGTTAAATTACTATCGTAGTTATTCTGCGCCTTCTCACAACCTGTGTGCTTTCTATTAATCTCTGTGTGTGCTTTTTACCGCTATTATCATTAACCTAGAATTTTAGAATAATTATTTGTATGAATCCTGAATTATCTTCTTATTCTATGTGCTTTTTTAAAACTTTGATTCAATTACTTCTATCTCTTACCTACTGGTAATTTCCTCTAGGATCCCAGAATAATTACTTTCATGACTTTTGATAGATCCATTAAGTCTCACATGTATATGGCTTTTGACCCTCTTATCTATCTCACATGCAATTATCCTCTTACCCCTGTGGAAATTTCCCAATGTGTCTGTGTTGCTATGTGTATCTCTTTCTTGAAACTTTATCTATAGAGGTGACTTTTGATCGGACATTAGGTCTACGACTATAAGCTATTTTAACAGCCTATTTTTCTGTCGTTCCTTGCAATTATTGACTCATTAACCTCTACGGGCTAGGGGGCAGTATTGAGAATTTTTGAAAAAATATGTGCACATTTTTAACTGCCTCCTACACCAACTCAGAAGCTAGAATATGCATATTATTGTTCAGGTTTGGATAGAAAACACCCTAAAGTTTCTAAAACTGTTTGAATGGTGTCTGTGAGTATAACAGAACTCCTATGGCAGGCAAAAACCTGAGAAGGTTTCATGCAGGAAGTACCCTGTCTGACAAGGTGTTGTTGCTCTTGCTTCTGTTTATTGAAGAGTCAGGATCTTCGCTGTAACGGGACAATTCCTAGGGCTCCAATAGGCTCTCAGAACCCGGGAAAAACCTGAACGATGACGAGGCAGCCTCAGGCTGAAACACAGAATCCCCTTTTCCAAGTGGCCCATCAGAGGACAATGGAATTAGGCGCGTGGCCGATTCGACCCCGTGCAGTATTTTCCTTCGGCTGTTTAGCTAATTGCAGATTCCCGGTCGGAATATTATCGCTTTTTTACGAGAATAATGGCATAAAAATTGATTTTAAACAGCGGTTGACATGCTTCGAAGTACGGTAATGGAATATTTAGAAATGTTTTGTCACGTTCTGCACCATGCGCACGACCGTGATTTACTATTCTGATAGTGTCTTGAACGCACGAACAAAACGCCGCTGTTTGGAACATAACGATGGATTATTTGGGACCAAACCTACATTTGTTATTGAAGTAGAAGTCCTGGGAGTGCATTCTGACGAAGAACAGGTAAGGTAAGACCATTTTTCTTATAGGAAATGTGATTTTGGTGAAGGCTAAATGGGTGTCTAAATAGCTAGCCCGTGATGGCTGGGCTATGTACTTAGAATATTGCAAAATGTGCTTCATCCGAAAAGCTATTTTAAAATCGGACATATCGAGTGCATAGAGGAGTAATGTATCTATAATTCTTAAAATAATTGTTATGCTTTTTGTGAACGTTTATCGTGAGTAATTTAGTAAATTGTTAGTAAATTCCCCGGAAGTTTGCGGTGGGTATGCTTTTTCTGAACGTCACATGCTAATGTAAAAAGCTGTTTTTTGATATAAATATGAACTTGATTGAACAGACATGCATGTATTGTATAACATAATGTCCTAGGTGTGTCATCTGATGAAGATCATAAAAGGTTAGTGCTGCATTTAGCTGTGGTTTGGGTTTTTGTGACATTATATGCTAGCTTGAAAAATGGGTGTCTGATTATTTCTGGCTGGGTACTCTGCTGACATAATCTAATGTTTTGCTTTCGTTGTAAAGCCTTTTTGAAATCGGACAGTGTGGTTAGATTAACGAGAGTCTTGTCTTTAAATAGCTGTAAAATAGTCATATGTTTCAGAAATTGAAGTAATAGCATTTCAAACGTTTTAAAAATCGCACCACAGGATTCAACTGGCTGTTACGTAGGTGGGACGAATTCGTCCCGCCGGTCCCATAGAGGTTAATATCACGTATCTCACTCCGCTATATTAGGTTTCCCTCCTTCAATGGATAATCAGACCTAGATTTGCGCCTCCGGAAGATCTGACCATCCCCTCCTAGGCGTATTTAGACAGGCGACCTATATTAATGTAATCATGTCTCTGACCTCCTCCCTCATAATTATATTACTATATTTCGGCATTCCAATTTACGTTTTGTGCCAATGTCTTTCAACCAATTTTACGTTTAAGGTCTCAACATTTAGCTAGTTTATATTGGTAGTGGCCACAGATACCGTGGAGTCATTTCGGACCCCTGGAGTCATTTCCTCCAGTTTGGATTTATACCCGATTCCTATCTTCCATTTGCACAGAATACTTGGTTGCCTTTAAAACATTTTTCTCTACACAAAATTAAGGACAGGTCACCAGATATAAACCCCCTCGGATATATAAACCCCCTCGGATATACCAGCGTCTAACACCCAGAGTACATTAAAATCCTTTATAAACACTCCCGCCTTTCACTCTCACATCAGTCAATTCAACATTTAATGCAATCATACAGGTGCTATCCCCCAAATCCGTGAATAAAGAGCACTGACCTTATTTTTTTGCAGCTGCACGGTTTCAGTGTCTCCATGGAATGACAGGAGCGGGTATTGAGATCCGGCTCGAAGGACCAAGCTGTGAAGGGAATTATTTTATCCCCATGATAATAATTAACAATCAGTAAGCCTTGACTAATTCCCAAGGTTTGTAAGACAATGGGTTAATAATTAGGCAAGGACTCAGCTTTCTGCAAAAGGTTCTTGCGGTTTATTCAGAGAACGTTCTGCCCAACATTAACAAAGATGTTCATTTTATCCTCTCTCTCCGCTTACGCACACACCTCCACACCAACAGTAGATTACCTACGCACACACATACACACAAACTTTAGGTGAACAGTATCTCTCCCTTGACTTCCCACCACTGTTAATCACTATCCAGCACTGTCTGTGCCTTCCCCCAAGATTACTGAGACCTTGAGAGTTACTCCCATATTTGCCTCCAAAGCCTCTCAAAGTTGCTAGGTCAGGTAGAACAAATGTCTACAGTCCTCTTAGGTCCATACGCACACACATTTCTCTCCCTTTCCAGCCTCTACTAGACTTTATGGGACTAACGTTCAGTACATTAATTATTCATTATCCATGCTACATAACTACTAATTAATAATGGATTATTGATTAATTTACCTTTTATTAGATAATTCTCTTATCAATAACAAAACATGTCTGCAGCATCCCCAAGAACACAGTGGCCTCCATCATTTTTAAATGGAAGAAGTTTGGAACCACCAAGATTCCTCCTAGAGCTGGTGACCCGGCCAAACCGAGCAACCTGGGGAGAAGGGCCTTGGTCGGGGAGGTGACCAAGAATCTGATGGTCACTCTGACAGAGTTCCTCTGTGGAGATGGAAAAACCTTCCAGAAGGAAAACCATCTCTGCAGCACTCCACCAATCAGGCATTTCAGGTAGAGTGGCCAGACAGAAGCCACTCCTCAGTAAAAGGCACATTACCGCCTGCTTGAATTTTGCCAAATGTCACCTAAAGACTCTCAGACCATGAGAAAAAAGATGATCTGGTCTGATGAAACCAAGACTGAACTATTTGGCCTGAATGCCAAGCATCACATCTTGTGGAAACCTGGCACCATCCATACGGTGAAGCATGTTGGTGGCAGCATCATGCTGTGGGGATGTTTTTCAGCGGCAGAGACTGGCAGACTTGTCAGGATCAAGGGAAAGATGAATGAAGCAAAGTACTGAGAAATCCTTGATGAAAATCTGCTCCAGAGCACTCAGGACCTCAGACTGGGTTAAAGGTTGAACTTCTAACAGGACAACGACCCTAAGCACACAGCCAAGACAATGCAGGAGTGACTTTGGGACAAGTCTCTGAAAGTCCTTGAGAGCCCCAGCCAGAGCCCGGACTTGAACCCGATTTGACATCTCTGGAGAGACCTGAAAATAGCTGTGCAGCGACACTCTCCATCCAACCTGACAGCTTGAGAGGATTTAGATGCAAAGAAGATTGGCAGAAACTCCCCAAATACAGGTGTGCCATGCTTGAAGCGTCATACCCAAGAAGACTTGGGTCTGTAATCGCTGCCAAAGGTGCTTCAACAAAGTACTGAGTAAAGGGTCTGAATACTTATTTTTTTTTATTCATGACACTCCTCATCCATAATTATCGGTTATACAGTAATTGTGCCAGCCCTACTGTAGAGATCTTTTCAGTGTCAAAAGCACTATACACTGAGTGTACAACACCTTAAGTACACTTTCCTAATATTGAGTTGCACCCACCCCCCTTTTTTTGCCCTCAGAACAGCTTCAATTCATCAGCATAGGTGTCGAAAGTGTTCCACAGGGATGCTGGCCCATGTTGACTCCAATGCTTCCCACAGTTGTGTAAAGTTGGCTGGATGTCCTTGGGGTGGTGGACCATTCTTTATACACACGTGAAACTGTTGAGCTTGGAAAAACCCAGTAGCGTTGCAGTTCTCACCTACTACCATACCCCGTTCAAAGGCACTTAAATCTTTGGTCTTGGCCGTTCACCCTCTGAATGGCACACATACACAATCCATGTCTCAAAGGTTAAAGAAGGAGTTTTAAGCTGTCTCCCCTTTTATCTACACTGATTTTTAAGTGGATTTAACAGGTGACATCAATAAGGGATCATAGCTTTGGATTCACCTGGTCAGTCTGTCATGGAAAGAGCACGTGTTCCTAATGTTTTGTGCATTGTTTGGTACCATTAATAATGCCATAATCTAGTTGCATTTTTGAAAGACCAATCACATTGGTCATTATACTGTAATAAGCACACGTATATTTCCAAATTAATTTTGGTTTGATTCAAGATATTGTAACATAGCATCCAGTGCTTGACTTGGCAGGAACTCATCAAATCAAAGTTTTTGTCACGTGCGCCGAATACAACAGGTGTAGACCTTACTGTGAAATGCTTACTTACAGGCTCTAACCAACAGTGCAAAAAAGGTATTAGGTGAACAATAGGTAAGTAAATAAAAAGAGAGTGAGCGAGGCTATAAAAGTAGTGAGCTACATACAGGCACCGGTTAGTCGGGCTGATTTGAGGTAGTATGTACATGAATGTATAGTTAAAGTGACTATGCATATATGATAAACAGAGAGTAGCAGCAGCGTAAAAGAGAGGTGGGGGGGGCACACACTGCAAATAGTCTGGGTAGCCATTTGATTACCTGTTCAGGAATCTTATGGCTTGGGGTAAAAACTGTTGAAGCCTTTTTGTCCTAGACTTGGTACTCCGGTACCGCTTGCCGTGCGGTAGTAGAGAGAACAGTCTATGACTGGGGTGGCTGGGGTCTTGGACAATTTTTAGGGCCTTCCTCTGACACTGCCTGGTGTAGAGGTCATGGATGGCAGGCAGCTTAGCCCCAGTGATGTACTGGGCCGTACACACTACCCTCTGTAGTGCCTTGCGGTCGGAGGCAGAGCAATTGACATACCAGGCAGTGATGCAACCAGTCAGGATGCTCTTGATGTTGCAGCTGTAGAACCTTTTGAGAATCTGAGGACCCATGCCAGATCTTTTTAGTTTTCTGAGGGGGAATAGGCTTTGTCATGCCCTCTTCACAACTGTCTTGGTGTGTTTGGACCATTCTAGTTCGTTGGTGATGTGGACACCAAGGAACGTGAAGCTCTCAACCTGTTCCACTACAGCCCCGCCGGGGTGTGCTCGGTGCTCCTTTTCCTGTAGTCCACAATCATCTCCTTAGTCTTGGTTACGCTGAGGGATAGGTTGTTATTCTGGCACTACCCGGGACAGGTCTCTGACCTCCTCCCTGTAGGCTGTTTCGTCGTTGTCGGTGATCAGGCCTACCACTGTCGTGTCGTCTGCAAACTTAATGATGGTGTTGGAGTTGTGCCTGGCCATGCAGTCGTGGGTGAACAGGGAGTACAGGAGGGGACTGAGCACGCACCCCTGGGGGGGGGGGGCTCCAGTTTTGAGGATCAGCGTGGCAGATGTGTTGCTACTTACCCTCACCACCTGGGGGCGGCCCGTCAGGAAGTCCAGGATCCAGTTGCAGGGGGAGGTGTTTAGTCCCAGGATCCTTAGCTTAGTGATGAGCTTTGAGGGTACTATGGTGTTGAACGCTGAGCTGTAGTCAATGAATAGCATTCTCACATAGGTGTTCCTTTTTGTCCAGGTGGGAAAGGGCAGTGTGGAGTGCAATAAAGATTGCATCATCTGTGGATCTGTTTGGGTGGTATGCAAATTGGAGTGGGTCTAGGGTTTCTGGGATAATGGTGTTGTGAGCCCTTACCAGCCTTTCAAAACACTTCATGGCTACGGACGTGAGTGCTATGGGTCTGTACTCATTTAGGCAGGTTGCTTTTGTGTTCTTGGGCACAGGGACTATGGTGGTCTGCTTGAAGCATGTTGGTATTACAGACTCAATCAGGGACATGTTGAAAATGTTAGTGAAGACACCTGCCAGTTGGTCAGCACATGCCCAGAGCACACGTCCTGTTAATCCGTCTGGCCCCGCAGCCTTGTGAATGTTGACCTGTTTAAAGGTCTTACTCACGTTGGCTACGGAGATCGTGATCACACAGTCATCCGGAACAGCTGATGCTCTCATGCATGCCTCAGTGTTACTTTCCTCGACACGAGCGTAGAAGTGATTTAGCTCGTCTGGTAGGCTTGTGTCACTGGGCAGCTCACGGCTGTGCTTCCCTTTTGTAGTTTGTAATAGTTTGCAAGCCCTGCCACATAAGACGAGCGTCGGAGCCGGTGTAGTACGATTCAATCTTAGCCCTGTATTGACGCTTTGCCTGTTTGATGGTTCGTCGCAGGGCATAGCAGGATTTCTTGTTAGCTTCCGGGTTAGTCCCGCACCTTGAAAGCGGCAGCTCTACCCTTTAGCTCAGTGCGAATGTTGCCTGTAATCCATGGCTTCTGGTTGGGGTATGTACGTACAGTCACTGTGGGGATGACGTCCTCGATGCACTTATTGATAAAGCCAGTGACTGATGTGGTGTACTCCTCAATGCCATCGGAAGAATCGCGGAACATGTTCCAGTCTGTGATAGCAAAACAGTCCAGTAGTTTATCTGCTTCATTTGACCACTTTTTTATAGATCGAGTCACTGCTGCTTCCTGCTTTAATTTGTGCTTGTAAGCAGGAATCAGGAGGATAGAATTGTGGTTGGATTTACCAAATGAGGGGTGAGGGAGAGCTTTGTACGCATCTCTGTCTGTGGAGTACAGGTGATCTAGAGTTATTTTTTTTCTCTCTGGTTGCACATTTAACATGTTGATAGAAATTAGGTAGAACTGATTTTAGTTTCCCTGCGTTAAAGTCTCCGGCCACTAGGAGTGCCGCCTCTGGGTGAGCGGTTTCCTGTTTGCTTATTTCCTCACTACTTTTATAGCCTCGCTCACTGTCTTTTTATTTACTTACCTATTGGGACTGAGTGCGGTCTTAGTGCCAGCATCTGTCTGTGGTGGTAAATAAACAACCACGAAAAGTATAGCTGAAAACTCCCTCGGCAAGTTGTGTGATCTGCAATTATCACAAGATTCTAGACTTCCTCAGATTTCGTGCACCAGCTGTTGTTTACAAATATGCACAGACCGCCCCCCTTCGTCTTACCGGAGTGTGCTGTTCTATCTTGCCAGTGCAGCGTATATCCCGCTAGCTGAATATCCATGTCATCTTTCAGCCACGATTCCGAAAGATATTACAGTTTTTGATGTCCTGTTGGTAGGATATTCGTGATCATATTTCGTCAAATTTATTGTCCAATGATTTCACGTTGGCGAGTAATATGGACGGTAATGGCAGATTTCCCACTCGCCTTCTGCGGATCCTAACGAGGCACCCCGCTCTGTGTCCTCTGTACCTGTCTCTTCCTCTTGCAACACCTTGTCGGGTGTTTGGAGAATGTCCTGTGCGTCCTGCTTGTTGAAGAAGACATTTTAGTCTAATCCGAGGTGAGTGATCGCTGTCCTGATATCCAGAAGCTCTTTTTTTGCCGTAAGATACGGTTGCAGAAACATTATGTTACAAATAATGTGGGAAAAAAACACATAATAGCACAATTGGTTGGGCGCCCGTTAAACTGCAGCCATTTCTTCCGGTGCCATTTTATCTTTGGGGGGCCTCATTTATCAATATTGCGTGGAAACTATTCTAAAATACTAATTATGAACGGAATTTAGAATGGTCGTATGCATAGAAAATGTATGATTTATAAAACCGGTAGGATATAACCAATTGATCTTAGCCTCAGTTCTCGTGCACGAACTTGGCTGTTTTGCATTTTGATACGCCCCCTAATTAACCTCTCTAGGGTATGTGGGATGAAATCGTCCCACCTACTCAACAGCCAGTGGAATCCCGTGGCGTGTTATTCAAATACCTTAGAAATGCTATTCAATTTCTCAAACATATGACTATTTTACACCATTTTAACCATATATGGTCAAAATCATCCCTTTAACCCATGTGGAATATACAATGCTGTACCGTGAAATACAACAGCGCAACCCAAAAAAATCTATGAAAAATAATTACTTTTTCGAGACTAAAATAGAGGTGCTAGTGTCAGAGATTGAGTACAACCAAAAGGTTTTATTTGGCTCGCTCATTTGTGGCAGTTTGCAGTAAAAATAAAAACCTAGCTACAATAAGAGGACCATTTAAGACAATTCGAGTTGCTTTAGCCATGGTAAATATACTTCAAATGAGTAAGCAACACTTACCAATAAGCCATCCATCTTCAACAGCTCCCTCCTGTAGGCATATTGCTAATATTGCTGTTGTGCGTTCCACTTTGCCACCGCATTCAGCAGCGTCTTTCCCGCGTCACATAACCTCACTTCATAAAAATCACTTCACATAAAGTGTGGAAAACTTTTCTGTTCACATAGTTGAAATTGTTTTGGGAGGGTGATTTAAAAAAAAAATGTATGGGGCTGTGAGTGCCATCTATTGCGACGTTCATATTTGGGAACCTATTTGATGGCATGGCAAAGAAACCCCTCTTGACTTCAACCTGTTGTGCGATGGTGTATGGAAATGTTATGTGTTACTGTTCATTTTTGCTGATGATTGCATCCAAAACATTGGCTCATCGAGGACTGTAAGATACCGACGCAAAGTGCCCATTGCCAAAATCCCAAGGGTGGATAGTACTTGGATGTGCACCGGCATATAGTAGGTCTTAAATCTTCGCAAAAATCCTATAAGATAGGCCAAAACCAATCGTTACTTTCTGCTGACAAAATCCCACCTGTCTCTAAAAATGCAGTCTGCGAAATGGAGTGTCTGCCAAATCTTCTCACAGCGTAACATCAGCCATCTCTCATTCGACTTCCAATTATCTGTCTTTTTTTTAGTATTTCAATAATGGTTTCACTTTCACACCTACCTCTCATTTAACAAATTACTGTACTTAATATGGATTATTATTGTAAACATATACTCTGATATGGTCAAATTATATAGCATGAATTCACAATGAAAATAATTTAATGATTGCTCACATTTTCAACATATATTTTCCACATTCTAAGCTTGACAAGCTGTTTTTAAGGGCTTCCGAGTGGTGCAGCGGTCTATGGCACTGCATCTCAGTGCTAGAGGCATCACTACAAACAGGCTGAATCACAACCGGCCGTGATTGGGAGTCCCATAGGGCGGCGCGTAATTGGCCCAGCATCATCCGGTTTTGGCCAAGATAGGCCGTCATTGTAAATAAAAATTTGTTCTTAACTGACTTGCCTAGTTAAATTATTATTTTTTTAAATAAGTTCCCTTATTCCACCACTTGGCACTGTGCGTACGCATGGTCATGGCTGTGGTTAAATTTACGCACACTCTCAAGCCATATTGAGTAATCTCACACTGCGTGGAAATGATCTCAATCATGCTGTCATGACTCTCCTGACAGTGGATCAAAAAACCCATCAGCTAGGCAAATGTTTGGGGAAGGGGGGCTGACACCTTAACACTTGGTTGTACATTTTGAGAGAACTTTCTCTTTCTTGCCCTGCAGTATTGGGAAATACTGCAGGGCAAGAAATGTTGCAGCCAAAGATTGAACTTTGGAACAATATTCATATGATAGGAATGGCGGGCCTCCCGAGAGGCGCAGTGGTCTAAGGCACTGCATTGCAGTACTAGCTGTGCCACTAGAGATTCTGGGTTAGAGTCCAGGCTCTATTGCAGCCGGCCGCGACCGGGAGACCCGTGGGGGGGCGCACAATTGGTCCAGCGTTGTCCGGTTTAGGGGAGGGTTTGGCCGGCAGGGATGTCCTTGTCCCGTTGCGCACCAGCGACTCCTGTGGCAGGCCGGGCGCAGTGCACGTTGCCACAGTCACCAGGTGTACGGTGTTTTCTCGGACAGATTGGTGCGGCTGGCTTCCGGGTTAAGTGGGAATTGTGTCAAGAAGCAGTGTGGCTTGGTTGGATTGTGTTTCGGTGGATGCATGGCTTTCAACCTTCGCCTCTCCCGAGTCCGTACGGGAGATGCAGCGATGAGACAAGACTGTAACTACCAATTGGATACGACGAAATTGGGGAGAAAAGGGGAGAAGAAAAAACAAACAAGCATGTTCCGTGGGGATCTAAAGAATAATCCTGCCATATGGTTTATTATTTTGTGATGTCATTAACAACCTCTTAGGGTGCATGAACCGCTAGCGGGACACCTACGACAACATCCGGTGAAATTGCAGAGCGCGAAATTCAAAATACAAAAATCGTAATATTAAACATTCATGAAAATGACATAAGGCACTTGTATTTAAAAGCTTAACTTCTTGTTAATCTAACCGCGTTGTCAGATATCAAAAAGGCTTTACAGCGAAAGCATACCATGTGATTATCTGAGGACAGCGCCCCGCGTACAAAAGCATTAAACATTTTCCAAACAAGCAGAGGTGTCACAAAAGTCATACATGGCGATAAAGTAAATCCCTTACCTTTTGAAGATCTTCCTCTGTTTGCAATCCCAAGGGTCCCAGCTACACATCAAATGGTCGTTTTGTTTGATAAAGTCTTTCTTTATATCCCAAAAAAGTCAGTTTAGTTGGCACACTTGATTCAGTAATCCACCTGTTTCCCTCGTTCAAAATGCATACAAAGGAATCCCAAAAGTTACCAATAAACTTAGTGCAAACAAGTCAAACAACGTTTCTAATCAATCCTCAGGTACCCTAATATGCAATGAAATGATACAATTTAAGACGGAGAATAGTATGTTCATTACCGGAGATAAGGGAGACACCTAGAAAAACTACAAATTCTAGCAAATTTTTTAAAAAACAAGCCTGAAACTCTTTCTAAAGACTGTTGACATCTAGTGGAAGCCCTAGGAACTGCAATCTGGGAGGTATTCCTTTGATTTTCCCAATAACAAGGATTAGAATGGGCAGACACCTCCAAATCAATTCCGGATGGATTCTCCTCGGGTTTTTGCCTGGCATATCAGTTCTGTTATACTCACAGGCATTATTTTAACAGTTTTAGAAACTTCAGAGTGTTTTCTATCCAATACTACCAATTATATGCATATCCTAGCTTCTGGGCCTGAGTAACAGGCAGTCTACTTTGGGCACGTCAGTCATCCGAATTTCCGAATACTGCCCCCGGCCCTCAAGAAGTTAATGATAGTCACGTCATGACAATGCATAGGCACAAATCTGTGCGGAAACCATGCGTGGGATCACAAACTCAGTACCACCACCACAGTTTTTCCACTGCTAGAGTTCCTGCACCTCTTACGCCTCGATCACACCGACAGCGTCATTGCGCAAAATAGTACTCAGCATCATCTGGATATGTATGCAACCAATGTTTAACATTTACCTTCTGCTACCATTTCTGTCAAACCGTCTACGAGTACAATTTGACACACATGTTCGATAAATCCAACGTATGCACCACACAGAACGCACTGCAACTGCCTCTGCAATGCTGCAAGGAAAACTCAGCGTTCCATTGGAAATGAATGTACTTCTGGTGTACCAAAATGAAATAACGCTATCGGTGTGATCGAGGCGTTTTATAGAATATTAGCTCAAAAGTATTGCGGAGTTCTTGCACCTAAATGTAAACAGTACCGGCACTTAAAATGAGTAGCGTCACCTATTTCAGTCCAAGTCAAGCATTGATAGCGTTCCACAAAAGTATATTGCTTTAGGTTATTTTAAGACATCGTTCTCTTTAGTTGATTTAAATACATTTTGAAGGTTTTTCCTCTAACTTCTCAAGTCAATAATTTAGTAAAAGGCTTTACGGCTCATTGAACATAGTCAACATCAATCAGTATGATCTAATGTACTGCAGTTTTGACATAGTTATCTGTCCCTTTCCCAGCAGTAAACTTCTCATTCTATTGGCCACTGCTGTTGAAATATTTTTAAACTAGTTTGATGCCAAAACATGTTGACTTACGTCAGTTTTTATTAAACTATTTTTCATAATGTGGAATATTGGTGACATGAGTGATTTAATAATTTGGTAGGTCAGTCTACTTAACTGCACTATATAAATGAGTCATCCCGCAGTGTTTGTCATTATACCCTGATGAAGACAGCTTATCTGTCGAAACGTTGGACATAAATGTTTTTGCATCTGAGCTCCTAGAGTGTTCTGCTCTCCTTTATTTTTTTAAGTGTTCCACTCCGCTAGCCAGCACCTCGCCTAAATAGGTGTGCGTTTTCTTTTCACTGTGTTATCCTCTTCTACAGTGTGCAAATTACAGGGGGCCAGGAGTGCTCAGTTGGTTCATGTTCTTTCAATCGAATTCATCGCTGTAAAGTACTCCCACTGTCTTTCGCTAGCAAACTTACATCATTGTATTGACTGGGTCCAGCCAGCTAGTGAACTTGCAAAATTGTTTCAACTGGGCCCTTCAGTTTCCCGGGACAGCTGTATTTGCCTCCTGTATTTCAGACCCTTTTCAGGTCTCCCAGCATTCCTTTTTACAAAGGTCATTTTGTCAGCAAGACACATCAATTAACTCCGGCTACAAGAGTGTAGGCCTAATGACAATCGCCGAATGTCATTACACTTTTTGGTGTTTTGTAACCGATGTCTCTTTCCATTCATCAAATAATGGGTGTAGTGGCAATTCCCTATGAAAAGCCACTGGCAGAGGAGAGAGCCGTCAATCACGCTTCCACAAGAAACCACTTTCCAAACGTTACTCTTTTGAAGTTTTAATGTCACATGCACAAGTACAGTGAAATGTCTGTCTTGCAAGATCTAAACCCAACAATGCAGTAATCAATGTAGTACTAAAGATAACATAAGGTAAAACAACACAATAAATAAAGTAAATGATAAGAACACGGGAATTAAGTAAACTATATACAGGGTCAGTTCCAATACCATATTTACAACATTCAGGGATACTGGAGTGGGCGAGGTAGATATGTATAGGAGTAAGGTCACTAGGCATCAGGATATGATAAACAGAGTAGCAGCAGTGTGTGAGGAGTCAGTATAAATGTGTGTGCATTAGGCTTGGGCGGTATATTGTTTACTGAGTTATTTGGAAATAGCCATGGGATGATTTTTCACTACTGTCAATACCATTTGAACCTATTTCTTTGAAGTATTTTAATACATTTTAATATTTGTAGCTACTTTTTAAAGTAATAAATACCTGCAGTCAACTTGTGCAATACGTTAGGAGATAAAGCAGATTGCTTTTTTTCTTTTCACCTGTCACATTATTTTACATTAGGAAGCTTACCGTAGTTCCCCAGAACAGTTGAGACAGTCATGTTTGTTTGTAAATAGCACAACGGGAGAAGCAGGAGCTGGTCCAGCTGTGTAAAGACTGGGGTTGTGTTTTGTAATGCAAGTAAAGGGTTATTTTTTTTCTTCTTCAATAGAGTAATCAGGGACGTGCAACTATAGTATTCCTTCACAGAAAATACATTAGTGCAACACATTCATGAGAAAATAGCTTAATTCTCATCAAATGACAAGAGAAGTGCAACACTATTTGGCTAGCAGCCACACAAGTAGGCTAAATGAGCTTACAATGAAAACGCCTGGTCTTTTTTGAAAAAAACTATGCATGGCCATCAGATTTCTAATGTCTATTATAAAAAGAATGTAGCCAGCTACATTTCCTAATGTTTTGCTTAAATGTAATCTTGCATTTTTACCAGAGAAAAGTAGCTACACATCAGTCAGAGCGCTGTCTGCTGATAGAATGCCCGTAAGGGGAATTCTTATCCGAGTGGAGAAGTGCAGCTGAAGCACTAAATGTGTCTGATGTCGAGCAGAAATGACAATAAGAAGCATTTCAGATCTGCATTTACAAAACGCAGAAAGATATTTCTTATGCTTTGTATCATCTTTGCCTGCAAGAAAAACGTAGAATTCTGCATTAACCCAACCCCTAAATTTGACTTGCTAGTTAATCGAAGTGGCTGAATTAAGGTGACTGGGCATCATATTGCTCTCTGCCATGTTTGAGATGTCTAAAGCCCTTTTGGATGAGTTAGTGGCAGCTGTACAAATATCTAGATTTCCTTGTTTTTTTTTCTCCTCTCACTTTTCACCTGTTTTCTCTCCTCTCTTCTTGGAGCAGAGCAGGCTTGTTGCCCTAGCGACTTAAGATTACACACAGACACCACGTGTACACATGCTACTTCAGAGCCGGTACTGTTCTTCCTTCAGACGATCATGCGTCAACTTTGTTCATTTGCACAATTTTTCTCATTCACATTCGCTTATCCAAACTCACCAAAAATTATATTCGGTAGCTCCTAACTATATATGTATGATTTTATGAGCTGGATTACCAGTCTTTGCAATTAGTTTAGTTTTGTTTGCGCTCGTTAGCATATTTAGCTAGCAGCCTCCATGGAAATTCCCTATTGTGCTATTTTTGTTAACATTCTGGTAATAGACGCCCAATGGTTTTTCTTGCATGTTTTGGTGCCCCCTTGTGTACTAAGCCAGTAATACCATATATCCCGGTATGACTATATGAAAATCTGGATACCGCCCAACCCGTATGTGTGTTGGCGTGTCCGTGTGTAGAGTCCAGTGTGCATAGACAGTGCAAAAATAAAATACAAGGGGCAACTCAGATAGTCCGTGTAGCAATTTAGCAGTCTTTTGGCTTGGGGACAGAAGCTGTTCAGGAGCCTGTTGGTGTCAGACTTGATGCACTGTTCGGAAGCCGAGAGAACAGTCTATGGCTTAGGTGGCTGGAGTCTTTAACCATTTTCCGGGCCTTAAGGTGAAGTTACCATTTTATATTAGGCATATAACATATAAATAGCTCCAATACACATATTCCTATACAAAAGGTGCAGAGAGATGCATTCTATAAGCTTCATGGCTCCTACAGCGGGCTCAAAATGCACTATTTGAAAACTGTAATTATTTTGTAGTGGACCAACGTGCGCAGCTCTACTCAGTGATTTGTTTGACAATCGGAAGAGAACCCCTTGGCAGGTTGTGTTCATGCCACATTAATAGGTAATGCATATTTACCATTAAAATGCATCTCTTTACTATTAGTCCCATTTTTTAAAAAATGAAATAAATAAATAAAATAAATCACAAACTGAAAGTCCTAGGGAAAAAATTGAGACCCCGAATGTCCCGGCATGATTTGCGCTCTGCTTTTCTCCCTCCAAAGATGGCCTCAGCAACAGCCACCTATGGACAGAAGGAGTCCTCCGACCAGAACTTCGACTACATGTTCAAGATCCTGATCATTGGCAACAGCAGTGTGGGTAAAACCTCCTTCCTGTTTCGCTATGCTGACGACTCCTTCACGCCGGCTTTTGTCAGCACGGTGGGCATCGACTTCAAGGTGAAGACCATCTACAGGAACGACAAAAGGATAAAGCTGCAGATCTGGGTGAGACACTGACCTTAACTGATTCTGTCATCCCTCTGTTAACCCCGAATGAGGTCATGTTTGTTATTAGGGGTGTTCTGGCTTTAAAGGTCCAATGCAACTGTTTTTATCTCAATATCAAATCATTTCTGGGTAACAATTAACTACTTTACTGTGATTTGTTTTCAATTAAAATGGTAAAAATAATTTAACTTGAAGTGTCTAAGAGTGAGGAGAGAAACTGAAAACGACCTGTTATTGGCAGAGCGGTTTGGACCCATGATGTCACAAGGCAGGCCAAAACTCCATCCCACCAAAACAGGCTGAAATTTCAGGCAGTCTTTTGAAACGACTCTTACACTAAAAGGGCAGGATCATAATTTCACATTATTTCTAACTTCATAGTGTGAAAAAAAAGATATATATATATATGTGAGAAGGGCTTTATAAATACATTTCATTGATTGGCTACTTTGAGGAATCTAAAATATATTTAAATTTGTTAAACGCTTTTTTGGTTAATACATGTGTTATTTCATAGTGTTGATGTCTTTACTATTATTCTACAATGTAGAATAGTAAAGACATCAACACTATGAAATAAACACTTTTTTGGTTAACACATTTGTTATTTCATAGTGTTGATGTCTTTACTATTCTACATTGTAGAATAATAGTAAAGACATCAACACTATGAAATAACACATGTATTAACCAAAAAAGCGTTTAACAAATTTAAATATATTTTAGATTCCTCAAAGTAGCCAATCAATGAAATGTATTTATAAAGCCCTTCTCACATCAACTGATGTCACAAAGTGCTGTACAGAAACCCACCCTAAAACTCCAAACAGCAAGCAATGCAGGTGTAGAAGCACGGTGGCTAGGAAAAACTCCCTAGAACGGCCAGAACCTAGGAAGAAACCAGACTATGAGGGGTGGCCAGTCCTCTTCTGGCTGTGCCGGGTGGAGATTATAACAGAACATGGCCAAGATGTTCATAGATGACAAGCAGGGTCAAATAATAATAATCACAGTGGTTGTCGAGGGTGCAACAGGTCAGCACCTCAGGAGTAAATGTTAGTTGGCTTTTCATAGCCGATCATTGAGAGTATCTCTACCGTTCCTGGTGTCTCTAGAGAGTTGAAAACAGCAGGTCTGGGACAGGTAGCAAGTCCGGTGAACAGGTCAGGGTTCCATAGCCGCAGGCAGAACAGTTGAAACTGGAGCAGCAGCACGACCAGGTGGACTGGGGACAGCAAGGTGTCATCAGGCCAGGTAGTCCTGAGGCATGGTCCTAGGGCTCAGGTCCTCTGAGAAAGAGTGTGCGAGAGAATTAGAGAGAGCATACTTACATTTTCACAGGACACCGGATAAGACAGGAGAAATACTCCAGATAAGACTGTCCCTAGCACCCGGACACAAACTATTGCAGCATAAATACTGGAGGCTGAGACAGAAGGGTCGGGAGACAATGTGGCCCCGTCCAACGATACTCCCGGACAGGGCCAAACGGCCACCCTTTGCCTTGATGACAGCTTTGCACACTCTTGGCATTCTCTCAATCAGCTTCACCTGGAATGCTTTTCCAACAGTCTTGAAGGAGTTCCCACATATGCTGAACACTTGTTGGCTGCTTTTCCTTGACTCTGTGGTCTAACTCATCCAAAACCATCTCAGTTGAGGTCAGGTGATTGTGGAGGCCAGGTCATCTGATGCAGTACTCCATCACTCTCCTTCTTGGTAAAATAGCCCTTACACAGCCTGGAGGTATGTTGGGTCATTGTCCTGTTGAAAAGCAAATGATAGTCCCACTAAGAGCAAACCAGATGGGATGGCATATCACTGCAGAATGTGTGGTAGCCATGCTGGTTAAGTGTGCCTTGAATTCTAAATAAATCAGACAGTGTCACCAGCAAAGCACCCCTACACCATCACACCACCTCCATGCTTCACGGTGGGAACCACACATGCGGAGATCATCCGTTCACGTACTCTGCGTCTCACAAAGACACTGCGGTTGGGACCAAAAATCTCAAATTTGGACTCATCAGACCAAAGGACTGATGTCTATTGCTTGTGTTTCTTGGCCAAAGCTGGTCTCTTCTTATTGGTGTCCTTTAGTAGTGGTTTCTTTGCAGCAATTCGACCACGAAGGCCTGATTCACGCAGTCTCCTCTGAACGGTTAATGTTGAGATGTCTGTTACTTGAACTCTGAAGCATTTATTTGGGATGCAATTTCTGAGGCTTGTAACGCTAATGAACTTATCCTCTGCAGCAGAGGTAACTCTGGGTCTTCCATTCATGTGGCGGTCCTCATGAGAGCCAGCTTCATCATAGTGCTTGATGGTTTTTGCGACTGCACTTGAAGAAACTTTCCAAGTTCTTGAAATTTTCCAAATTGACCTTTCCTTCATGTCTTAAAGTAATGATGGATAATCGCTTCTCTTTGCTTATTCGAGCTGTTCTTGCCATAATATGGGCTTGGTATTTTACCAAATAGGACTATTTTCTGTATACCACCACTACCTTGTCACAACACAACTGATTGGCTCAAATGCATTAAGAAGGAAAGATATTCCACTATTTCACTTTTAACAAGGTGCATCTGTTAATTGAAATGCATTCCAGGTGACAACCTCCATGAAGCTGGTTGAGGGAATGCCAAGAGTGTGCAAAGCTGTCAAGGCAAAGGGTGACTACTTTGAAGAATCTCAAATATAAAATATATTTTGATTTGTTTTACTTTTTTGGTTACTACATGATTCCATACATGTTATTTCATAGTTTTGATGTCTTCACTATTATTCTACAATGTAGAAAATAGTAAAAAATAAAGAACCCTTGAATGAGTAGGTGTGTCCAAACTTTTAACTGGTGCTGTATGTAAACACAGAAAAATCTGTTTTTTTGACTGCACTGGGGATTGCTCCCCCAAATTACAAATGTATATCATCTAATGGATACATAGTCGCCTGGTGTGGGTGAAAAACTGACGGTGACATTTAACCACAGTGGTAAGTAATCGCCAACCCTGGCCTTGGTGGGCCTTGGTGGGCAAATGTACAGGGTATACAGGCTTTTGTTTCAACCAAGCACTAACACACCCGATTCAAAGAATATACTGCTCGACAAGAGCATGATCAGTTGACTCGGGTGTATTATTGTTGGACTGGAACAGAAGCTTGCATAACCTGTAGCACACCAGAACCAGGGTTGGTGACTACTGTTTTACCTTATTTTCATATGAATGAGCTCAAAGGTCTTGGCATGCAGGCTAGTTCTCCAAGTTTGATACCAATAGGCTATACAGTAATGGGGGAAAGATGGGAAATATCGCATGACAATAGGCAAGACTATAATAGTAATATATGCCATTTAGCAGATGCTTTTCCGTACGAAAGTTTGGCTTTTTAGGGGGCGAGTTTGTTTAGGATTTTGGCAGACCCCTATGCTTTCATGCACACATCTCCATTAGAGGCCTATGACAGCGGTGCCTAGAGAGGCAAGGGGGTGCAGAGGAGCAGTATCGGTACACTAGCAGGAGGTTTGTGTCTCTGGTGCCAGTCTCTCTCTGTCTCTCTGTCTCTCTGTCTCTCTGTCTCTCTGTCGCTCCTGTGAGGAATATGTTTTAGCTCTGAAGATTGGTTGTGACACCACGTGCGTCATGGTGGGTCGTCTGCATCCACCCCCTTCAGCAGAGTAGACCTCGCTGTCGAACAACACATACAGTACCAGTCAAAAGTTTGGACACCTACTCATTCCAGGGTTTTTATTTATTTTTACATTGTAGAATAATAGTGAAGACGTAAGGAATCATGTAGTAACCAAAAAAGTGTTAAACAAATCTAAATATATTTTATGTGAGATTCTTCAAAGTAGCCACCCTTTGCCTTGACAGCTTTGTACACTCTTGGCATTCTCTCAACCAGCTTCATGAGGTAGTCACCTGGAATGCATCGCAATTAATAGGTGTGCCATGTTTAAAAGTTAATTTGTGGAATTTCTTTCCTCAATGCATTTGACTAAATCAGTTGTATTGTGACAAGGTAGGGTTGATATACAGAAGATAGCCCTATTTGGAAAAAGAACAGCTCAAATAAGCAATACACACACACGCAGCTCAGATCTAAGGTGGTGGTAGCTATTCTCATCACAAGACTTTAAGGAGAGTACATCCACACCCAATATATAATCTTGATTTATATGCTGCTTGACGTGTGGAATAAACCAAGATTATATGCTGTCAGTGTGGGTTTACTCTATTCATATGATCTTGTGAGCACGACCATATCCCTGTGTCATAAGATAGCTGAAGACAGAAAACGAACAGAGATGCTGATAAATGTGTGTAGTTTCCTAAATCGCCTCGATTAATATGCCAAAGCGGCTGCCATTGCTGTCTCAAGTGTAGAATAATTTATGGCCTAATGACGCCCATCTATCGCACTGCTATCTCTCTGCTTGTTTAAATGTGAAATATGCATAAATCGCTTTCGCCATTTCCAGGTTGGTAAAATTCAAATAGTTTGCCTAATTTCAGTTTGTGACAAAACAAGCAATGGATAGTGTAGAGAATCATTGTACCATATAAACCGTTGTGAAATATATTTTCATTAAACCAAAAACATTGTATTTTCAGCTGTTTGAAGCTGGTGTACAAAACCAAATGTAAAAGACACAAATTAAACTTAAGAATGGGACGCATAGAAATGGAGCACATAGAACCGATCTACCACTTCTTAGACAAGCTTTCAATGAGTGACAGATCTATAACTCACATTTTCTATGTGAATGGTCGGGTCACCCCAAAAGTTACATAGTGCAGGTATAAAACAGTGTTTTACACTGATTTACTGCACTGCTACATGTGCTGGCTATAAATTGATACTATAACTAAACTTCTGACATCACATAGAATATTCTGAAGTTAGTATCTGTCATTTTTATCCACAACTACATTTGTTATATGCAGCGACAATGTTTAAACATGGATGTGGGGTTAAACTTAATGCATTATTTTTATATGCTGTAGTACATTGGGATTTGGTGCGCTTTTTCTGCTGCAGGACTATTTTTGTGCATGATTATGTGTGTGTAAGATAATGATTCATTGTGATGTGTGTTTCTCCCAGGACACTGCCGGACAGGAACGCTACAGGACCATCACCACGGCCTACTACAGAGGAGCCATGGGCTTCATCCTCATGTATGACATCACCAACGAGGACTCCTTCAACGCCGTGCAGGACTGGTACGGGACCTGTGTGTGTGAAACAACTGTATGCATGTTTGTCTGTCTATCGGTATTTACACTATTTACAAAAGTATGTGGACAGCCACACCCGTTGCTGACAGGTTAATAAAATCGAGCACACAGCCATGCAATCTCTATAGACAAACGTTGGCAGTAGAATGGCCTTACTGAAGAGCTCAGTTACTTTCAACGTGGCACCGTCATAGGATGCCACCTTTCCAACAAGTCAGTTCTTCACATTTCTGCCCTGCTAGAGCTGCCCTAGTCAACTGTAAGTGCTGTTATTGTGAAGAGGAAAGATCAAGTTGCAACCACGGCTCAGCCACGAAGTGGTAGGCCACACAAGCTCACAGAACAGGACTGCCGAGTGCTGAAGCGGGTAGCGAGTAAATATTGTCTGTCCTCGGTTGCCACACTCATTACCGAGTTCCAAACTGGCTCTGGAAGCAATGTCAGCACAAGAACTGTTCGTCAGGCGCTTCATGAAATGGGTTTCCATTGGCGAGCAGCTGCACACAAGCCTAAGATCATCATGCGCAATACCAAGCGTCGGCTGGAGTGGTGTGACGCTACCGCCATTGGACTCTAGAGCAGTGGAAACGCATTCTCTGGAGTGATGAATCATGTTTCACCACCTAGCAGTCCATCGGACGAATCTGGGGTTTACTGATGCCAGGAGAACGCTACCTGCCCCAATGCATAGCGTCAAATGTAAAGTTTGGTGGAGGAGGAATAATGGTCTGGGGCTGTTTTTCATGGTTCGGGCATTGCCCCTTAGTTCCAGTGAAGGGAAATCTTAATGCTGCAGCATACAATGACATTCTAGATGATTCTGTGCATCCAACTTTGTGGCAACAGTTTGGGGAAGGCCTTTTCCTGTTTCAGCATGACAATGCCCCCGTGCACAAAGCAAGGTCCATACAGTAATGGTTTGTCGAGATCGGTGTGGAAGAACTTGACTGGCCTGCACAGAGCCCTGACCTCAACCCCATCGAACACCTTTGGGATGATTTGGAACGCCGACTGCGAGCCAGGCCTAATCGCCCAACATTCGTGCCTGACCTCACTAAAGCTCTTGTGGCTGAATGGGAGCGAGTTCCCCACAGCAATGTTCCAACATCTAGTGGAAAGCCTTTCCAGAAGAGTGGAGACTGTTTTAGCACCAAAGGGGGGACCAATTCCATATTAATACCCATGATTTTGGAATGAGATGTTCAACGAGCAGGTATCCACTTTTTGGGGGGGTCATATAGTGCATGTTCTGCAAAATGTGAATAATTTGACGACTGGGTGAAAGAATGGCAGTACCAGTCGAGCGTCAGTTGCTTTGCCCGGTTGGATGAGGGTCAATGCATGGAACTCTATTTTCTTTAGTTGTGATAGGATCCGTAATATAACTACAACAATTGAATGTGTGTGTGCAGGTCCACCCAGATCAAAACGTACTCCTGGGACAACGCCCAGGTCCTACTGGTGGGAAACAAGTGTGACATGGAAGACGAGAGGGTGGTGGCAGCAGACAGGGGCCGCCAGCTCTCTGACCAACTAGGTGAGTTGGAAAACTGTACTAAATTACCCAGTAATATAATAATAAATCCTTTGTCCTTTCCCTAGAAAATGAGTCATTGTTTTATGTGCCTACTCTATTACTGTGTACAGCTGAGTAATTACATTCTGGTTACCGGAGTAGTTACTGAGCAACTTCATGCCGTAAGTACAAGTTCATTTAAAGTGTTGCTCATTACAAGAAGTAAACATCATGTTACATTCAAACGACTCTTAATTAATCAGACATCGGTCTTTCCTCTGCAGGCTTTGAGTACTTTGAGTGCAGTGCCAAGGACAACATCAACGTCAAGCAGACGTTTGAGCGGCTGGTGGACATCATCTGTGAGAAGATGTCAGAGAGCTTGGACAACGCCGACCCCGCCGTCACAGGGGCCAAACAGGGGCCCCAGCTCACCGAGCAGCCCGAACGCCCCCACCAGGACTGTGCTTGCTAAACACCCACTACACACGCACCATACACGCACACACCTGACCCCTCACACACCCCTTCCTACAGCCTCCTCAGCTGTTGGAAGAGGTATGTGATGGGTTTGTGTTTTAGATGGAAGAGCCTGGCTGAAACAACTCTGTTATTCCATATTTCAGTCCCCCGTCCATCCATAGGTGTTTAGAGTCCAAGTTCACATTCTGACTCCACTTACTGCGGCCTCGAACCTGAAGGGATTTCATGTATTTTTTCGAAGGGCCACATTGCTGATTATCTGTTTACTGTTGATAGCTTCGTTGTTTTTTAGATGTCCTCAACTGGCTGGTTAGCAATCAAATCCATTTAAGTGGCGTGATTGAGGTATGTTCAAAGTCCACATTTTGGGTAACAAATATTTTTATGAGATTTGTTTTTTCAAACGTATCCGACCAAAATCACATGCATATCGGTTATCAGTCATGGTCATTTCCTAATATTTTATCATTGCTGCGTTTAAGAAAAAAATAACTTGATGATGTGGTAAGTACTGGTCCCTGTCTCAGTTTTAATTTTTTGTTATTTTTTTAACCCATCTTTTGTTTTTTTTAGCAAACCTAGAAAAGTGTCTAAGTAGAAGAGTATATATAAATGTTCAACTTCGTAATATAATAAATATGCATTTTAGAATTCAAATATATAAACAAATGGTATAAAATTAAAATAATTTAAGGTGTAAAAATATCTGTGCTTTGTGAGAGGTGCATGTTGTATTTTTTGGGGTTTTACCATGGAACGTCTAAGAGCTGTTGGCCATGTCCCGCTGAATCAAACTGGCTTGTTTGTTTCGCTGTTAGGGTAGTGTGAACAACAGTTTAAAATGTAGCTTCTTATTCCTTGTCAGTGTACATAACTGCTATTCTACAGCACAATCACCTCTTATTCATGTGTACAACACACACACACTCCCAGTCAGGACAACACTGGGCTACTGCACCCATATACTACAACACTGACCAATGTTAACATCACGTTCCAATCTCTTTCCCATATTCCGTATGGTTTGACTTTTATTTGTTTTTTGGATTGATTTTGATTTTTTTTTAGCATGTTCAATGTCATGTTTGAGTGATTTTGGTCTGTTTCAGTGTAGAGATAGTTGCTTGTTGGTATATACATGAGGAAAACGTAGTCAATGAAATGCACTCCGGCACATGAAGATATTTGGTCAGTTATGTCACGACCATCTATATTTACACACAGTATTATGTCTTATTTATTTTTAGATGAGGTTCTTCATAGATGATTGTTTGCGGGCTGCGCTCTATCGCAGTTGAAAAAAAGGCTGTTATCAGTATTGTATGGGGTGGTTGGTTTAAACCAGGCTGTCCTTTTTGAGATTGAATTGATTTGACATACTCCTGCCCGAAAACACTTACATTCCACTGTATGTGTCCTGATCATGTACAAGCTGTTTCAATGGGAAATGCTTTTACTTCCATTTTCCATGTTTCTAAACCAACTGAACCTTTTAGGGTGGGTGTAGTACCAGTGTGAATACTGTATTACTCTGAGAGAAATACTGTGTCATTGGCCAGCCTGGTTCTCCAATATTAACTGCCAACAAACCTGCTAAAGGTCATGTCTGTTACAAATACTGTTTGTGTGAAGTCTTTAGGCAGCTTTGCTTTAATGTTTTTTCCAAAGATGTCCCAATTAGACTACCAAGCCAAAAATGACACCCACTGGGACAAGACTTGTTTGACATGTTTTTGGAGCTGCACTGAGTAAAAGGCCTGTAGTACTGTAGTGTAAGAGAAGCATTTGGTATGTATGCCTACTCCCTGTGACAGTTTTCAAAAAAGGGAGAAGTGTGTAAAGTATAATCAGTACTTTTTTTAGTGTTATTTAACGTGGCAAGCCAGTTAAGAAAAAAATATTATTTACAATGACGGCCTACTGGGGAAAAGTGGGTTAACTGCCTTGTTCAGGGGCAGAACGACCTTGTCAGCTCGGGGATTCGATTACTCGCCCAACGCGCTAGCCACTCGGCAACCTGTCGCCCCTAATCACATCCTATTATTTTTGATGCAACAACTTTAGTTTACTTTGTTGATTTGTGTTTTGCTACAGCTGTAAACTTGCCTCTGACTTAGGTATGTGTCCAATTCAGCTTTCTTAGCTCTCCTCCCTTAATTTCCCCCTGTAAATAAGCTTTTTTTTTTTGTTGGGTTTTAGCCTTGAATTGTGCTGTAACACTGTAACTCCAGGTTTGCTAAAACCAAGGAATTAATAAACAAAATCTAAAATAAGTATTTGTATAAACTTAGTTAACATTTATTTGAATCTGAGGCAACTCCACATTTTACCTTTCGGTGTACAGTCCCTTAGTCCAAACTGATCATTTTATCACCCTCATCGAGCCACTAGGTGGCATAAGTGTAGAGCTCCCAGTACATCAAATGCATTTAGGGATGCAGTTCAGTTCAAGCATTATTTTTCCCCTTTTCATTCTGGTGACCGGTATTGTACTAATGTAACAAAGCCTGTAATACAACAGGATAATAGAGGGGGGAAAACATATGCACCTATACTAATCTGTCTCTGGGAGAGGCCCTAATAATTGCTGGCACAGTGTGTGATAGGGCAGTCAGCCCACAATAAGACTTGACAGATTAAATAATTCAGTGAATTTAATAAACATCTTTGAGAGATAAAATCCCATTAAAAATGGCTACATGGGGCCAACAACAATGAAGGCTACATTCATGGTGACAACACATAGAACTGCACAACAGAATGAACAGAATTACTGTACACGAGCTTACAAGACATGCACAATTCATAATTGCAAAATAAGACGTTTTGGTAAATAAAATATACATTTGTCATTGGTAAATAAGTGCTTGTAAACAAGTAAGGCATATTACACAGTGGATGACAGGCACTCAATGACATCCTGGTGTTTAGTTGCACTCATTGAGATTGTCCAGTTTACATGCAGATAATGCTACCCTTGTAGGCTATGTATTGAATTTGTCTATTGGAGAGCTGATATGCATGTTGCCCCGAAGAGGGCAGCAGAAATTGTCCGTTTGCTACAAAACGGGCTTATAGCCAACATTTTTAAGAGACCCATAGTGTTCCAGTTCTAATGGTTTTTCAGGTCTGAATTTGTATTCTATTATATGAGAAAAGGCAAATAGCCTACTGTGTTTCAGTTAGTCAATATCTTCAGAGGATAACTAACCCCATGATGTTGGGCGCCTCAAAGGCCTAAACAATCCTCTAGTAAACTTGCACTTGCTTTGGCATAAGCTGACATCCATTACTGACATGGTTCATAACCTTTTGTTTCAACTGGGCCACTTGCTCTCTGAGCACACTGGCTGTGGAGGCCAGTTCAGTGTTCTGTGTCTTAAGGTTTTTGACCTTGTCTTCAAGACGCGATATTCTCTCCAGCTTTCTTTTGCGACACTTGGACGCCGCTATTCTGTTACGCAGCTTTTTCCTCTCTGCTTTGATGCGCTCCTGGTTGTCCATGTCAATAGGAGACAACGGCGGGCTGTCTCCAAAACACTGCATGTCGGGGACCGTCTGCGGCTCGTCCTTGAACGCCTGGAGTCGTGACAGCGCTGCCGCAGCCGCCTGTTGATGGGCGCTCATCAGATTAGAAGGTGGCGGTGGGAATGGAATGGTATCCGTGGAATAATTCACTGAGGTGCCCAGTGGGCTATTTCCATAGCCGTTCAAAGTCGTGTACACTGGCAGATCTGACGGCAAGCCGACCGGGGCTGCGTTGGAGCCGATTAGGTCCAGTCTGTCCGGTGGTACGCACGTCCCCTCGCTCAGCTGGTTCTGCTTGTGAAGATCCTCAAGCGCCTTCACGAAGCCTTCCGCGAATTCTTGTTCGTCGCTGGCTGACTTCGGGTAGAGGAACTGAGAGGTTGGGGTCGTTGTAACCATTCCATTCGATTGGATAATCAATCGTTCTAGGTCCGGGGTGGCCAATTTCAAGAGTCCCAAGTCCGAAGAGGTCAGAATTCCGTCTGCGTCCCGGAGATTCGGTTTCAGATTGGAGCTTTGGTCGTCCAGGTTTAGACTCATGTCTTTTTTCATCATGCTGTTGTAGGAATAGAGGCTTGAGATCCCTCGAGTATTCAGCACACTACCAGGGTAGAGGGTTATTTCCATTATAACCCTTCACATGAGGGTCTGTTGAGCTTTACGCATAAACTACGACGATTCAACAGTTAAACTCAGGCAATAAAACACAGTTCAGGTTAGTTTCCTGTATTTTTCCTCTCTTCAAACTCTGATCGAGGTAATCGACTGTCCCCCTTTAGCCTACCTTTTATGCCTGAGGCTAAAACAATAGTAGTGGCTTAGCTTTTCCTGCTCTTCTCGCCCGCTTCTAGCGCTTTTTCCCAATGGAACGACTGCTATGCACACACCCAACCCTCTGCTTGCTTCCTAACGCTAAAAATTCCATTATGTCACTTCAGCACGCTAAGATTGGCCCAAAATGACGTATGCTTCCGGTCTGATTTAAATAATGGGCTGAACCAGTCATTATTACCATGGAGACTTTAGGTAAACTGCAAACAGTGCGGTGCATTATGGTTTGATGTCATAAAATAGAATACTCGGGGTCGCCAAAAGAGACTGGGCGGGGCATTATTGGAAACTAGGAAGGCGCAAATAAGGTTTATTCAGCTCACTCAACTTGAATTTAGACAATGGGGTCGTTTTGAGTGGTTAAGCGAAAGCAACCGACTGTAGATGGAAGTCGACGAGTGAAGTTGGGGGAGGTGCATCTGTGACAGCCGAAAGTCGGACACTGATGTGGTTTTCCAAAATCTAGGCTTAGTGCGACATGGCAGTGTTGCCATTGTTTATAATGTCGAAATAAACATGTCTCCAACAACCACCATATCACACACTCACACGCTGGAAATATGTGTGTGCATTGTAAACCAATTGTTGAGAAAGCCTCACAATCATTTGAATTACAGTAAAGTTGGTTCCTGTTTGTCACGTCTTTGGTCACGTTCGCGTGGGTCAAACAAAAACACCCAAATGATTGGTTGACAAATGAGCCTCCAACAATGCAGACGATTGTTGCAGGATGAAGTTGGTGAAGAGCAACTGTAGAAACTAGCAGTCGACTACAGTCAACTTCATGAGCTTTAATCACATAATTTTTTTTGCAAGCCGGCCACTTTTTATCCCCAAAAATGCAACACACTGAAAGGTGGTGACCATGACAAGTGATCCACTCGAACGCGCCCATTGCGATGAATACAACCGGTGTAGACCTTACAATGAAGTTTTAAGAAAAATACCTACAAAAAAGTTACAAATAATTAACGAGCAGCAGTAAAATAACAATAGCAAGGCTGTATACAGGGGGTACAAAGTCAAGGTAATTGAGGTAATATGTGCATGTAGGTTGAGTTAAAGTGACTATGCATAAGATAATAAATGGAGAGCAACAGTGTAAAAGAGGGGTTTGGGTAGCCCTTTGATTAGCTGTTCAGGAGTCATATGACTTTGGGGTGTAGAAGCTGTTAAGAAGCCTTTTGGACCTAGACTATGACTATGACAGTCTATGACTAAGGTGGCTGGAGTCTTTGACAATTTCTAGGGCCTTCCGCTGACACCGCCTGGTATAGAGATCCTGGATGGCAGGAAGCTTGGCCCCAGTGATGTACTGGGCCGTACCCAGTACAGAAGGAGAGATTGTTGTCCTGGCATCACACGGCCAGGTCTCTGACCTCCCTATAGGCTGTCTCATCGTTGTTGGTGATCTGGCCTACCACTATTGTGTCATCGGCAAACGTGATGGTGTTGGAGTTGTGCCTGGCCATGCAGGCATGAGTGAACAGGGAGTACAGGAGGGGACTGAGCACGCACCCCTGAGGTGCCCCCGTGTTGAGGATCAGCGTGGCGGATGTGTTGATACCTACCCTCACCACCTGGGGGCGGCCCATCAGGAAGTCCAGGATCCAGTTGCAGAGGGAGATGTTTAGTCCCAGGGTCCTTAGCTTAGTGATGAGCTTTGAGGGCACTATGGTGTTGAACGCTGAGCTGTGGTCAATGAATAGCATTCTCAAATAGGTGTTTCTTTTTTCCAGGTGGGAAAGGGCAGTGTTGAGTGCAATAGAGATTGCCTCATCTGTGGATCTGTTGGGGCGATATGCAAATTAGAGTGGCTCTGGGGTTTCTGGGATAATGGTGTTGATTTGAGCCATGACCAGCCTTTCAAAGCACTTCATGGCTACGGACGTGAGTGCTACGGGTCGGTAGTCATTTAGGCAGGTTACCTTAGTGTTTTTGGGCACAGGGACTATGGTGGTCTGCTTGAAACATGTTGGTATTATAGACCGACAAGGACATGTTGAAAATGTCAGTGAAGACGCTTGCCAGTTGGTCAGCACATGCTCGGAGTACATGTCCTGGTAATCTGTCTGGACCTGCAGCCTTGTGTATGTTGACCTGTTTAAAGGTCTTACTTACGTCGGCTACAGAGAGCGTGATCACACAGTCGTCTGGAACAGCTGATGCTCTCATGCATGCTTCAGTGTTACTTGCCTCGAAGCGAGCATAGAAGTAATTTAGCTCGTCTGGTAGGCTTGTGTCACTGGGTAGCTCGAGGTTGTGCTTCCCTTTGTAGTCCGTAATAGTTTTCAAGCCCTGCCACGTCCGACGAGCGTCGGAGCCGCTGTAGTACAATTCAATCTTTGTCCTGAATTGATGCTTTGCCTGTTTGATGGTTTGTTGGAGGGCATCCTTGAAAGCGGCAGCTCTACGCTTTAGTTCAGTGCGGATGTTGCCTATAATCCATGGCTTCTGGTTGGGGTATGTACGTATGGTCACTGGGGGGGGGGGGGGGGGGGACGTCATCGATGCACTTATTGATGAAGCCAGTGACTGATTCCTCCTCAATTCCATCGGAAGAATCCCAGAACATATTCCAGTTTGTGCTAGCAAAACAGTCCTGTAGCTTAGCATCTGCTTCATCTGACCACTTTCTTAATGACTGAGTCGCTGGTGCTTCCTGCTTTAGTTTTTGTTTGTAAGCAGGAATCAGGAGGATAAAAGGATGGTCAGATTTGCCAAATGGAGGGCGAGGGAGAGCTTTGTACGCGTGCGTCTCTGTGTGTGGAGTAAAGGTGGCCTAAAGTTTTGTACCCTCTGATTGCACATTTAACATGCTGGTAGAAATGAGGTAAAACGGATTTGAGTTTCCCTGCATTAAACTCCCCGGCCAAAAGGAGCGCTGCCTACGAAAAATACACATGAAAACTCTCCTGGTAAATAGAATGGTCTACAGCTTATCATGAGATACTCTACCTCAGGTGAGCAAAACCTTGAAACTTCCTTAGATTTCGTGCACCAGCTGTTGTTTACAAATATACATAGACCGCCACCCCTTGTCTAACCAGAGGCCGCTGTTCTATCCTGCCAAAAAAGCTTTAAACCCGTCAGCTGTATGTTATTCATGTCGTTGTTCAACCACGACTCAGTGAAACATAAGATATTACAGTTTTTAATGTCCCATTGGTAGGATATACGTGATTGTAGTTCGTCTATTTTATTATTGAATCATTGTACGTTGGCTAATAGGACCGATGGTAAAGGTAGATTACCCTCTCGGCGTCGGATCCTTACAAGGCACCCGGACCTTCGTCCCTGATACCTCGGTCGCTTTCTCCTGCGAATGACGGGGATGAGGGCCTTGTCGGGCATCTGAAGTAAAGCTCTTTTCAGTCATAAGACACGGTGGCAGAAACATTATATACAAAATAAGTTACATATAACGTGAAAAACATACACAATAGCACAATTTGGTTATGGGATCGTAAAACGGCAGCCATCTCCTTCAGCGCCATTCTATCATTTGACAGCTGTATGTGAATAAACGCACTTAAACACTTTTATTTACCAAATATACACACACACACCCCACTGGGCAAACACTGGTCGACTCAAGTAGTTTCCACATCGTCAAAAATGTAATCAACGTAAGGGAATATCACATTTTTTTCACCCAATTGTTTTTGCTAAATCCAATGAAATGGTGATATTTTTTGTTGATTTCATGCTGAATTCAAATTAGTTTACAACTCAACCAAATGTTAATCAAAACTAGATGATGAAATTACGTATGTGCCCAGTATGAGACACACACTTTCAATGAAGAATAGACTGACACTTCAACAAACTGAACTGGGCTGTGTGCCTGCTTGAGTGTGTGTTTGTCATTGTGTCACTCAGTCTATTCTTCATTACAAGTGATCTATATATACAGTATCTATATGATGACAAAGAAAAAAGAGGATACATCTCTAGAGACATTGTATCAAATTGTAGTTGTCACATGCGCTGAATACAACTGTGAAATGCTTACTTACAAGCCTTTAACCAACAATGCAGTTCAATGTAAATGGTCCGGGTGGCCATTTGATTAATTGTTCAGCAGTCTTATGACTTGGGGGTAGAAGCTGTTAAAGAGCCTTTTGCTCTTAGACTTGGTGCTCCGGTTACCTTCGCTTTCTTGGGCACAGGGACAATGGTGGTCTGTTTGAAACATGTCGGTATTAAACTCGGTCAGGGAGAGGTTGAAAATGTCAGTGAAGACACTTGCCAGTTGGTCAGTGCATGCTTTTACCACATCCTGGTAATCCGTCTGGCCCCGCGGCTATGTGATTGTTGACCTGTTTAAAAGTCTTGCTCACATCGGCTACGGAGAGCTTGATCATGCAGTCGTCCAAAACAGCTGGTGCTCTCATGCATGCTTCAGTATTGCTTGCCTCGACGCGAGCATAAAAGGCATTTATCTCGTCTGGTAGGCTCGCGTCACTGGGCAGCTCGCGGCTGTGTTTCCCTTTGTAGACCGTAATATTTTTCAAGCCCTGCCACAACTGATGGGCGTCAGAGCCGGTGTAGTAGGATTCAATCTTAGTCCTGTATTGTTGCTTTGCCTGTTTGATGGTTCGTCTGTGGGCATAGCTGGATTTCTTATAAGTGTCCGGATTAGGGTCCCGATCCTTGAAAGCGGCAGCTCTAGCCTTTAGCTCGGTGCGGATGTTGCCTGTAACCCATAGCTTTTGGTTGGGATATGTACATACAGTCACTGTTGGGACGATGTCGTCGATGCACTTATTGATGAAGCCGGCAACTGAGGTGGTATACTCCTCAATGCCATTGGATGAATCCCGGAACATATGTGCTAGCAAAACAGTCCTGTAGTGTAGCATTCGTGTCATCTGACCACTTCCGTATTGAGTGGTACTACTTGCTTTTAGTTTTTGCTTGTAAGCAGGTTTCAGGAGGATAGAATTATGGTCAGATTTGCCAAATGAAGGGCGAGGGAGAGCTTTGTTTGCATCTCTGTGTGTGGCGTAAAGGTGGTCTAGATTATTTTATTTTTTTATTACATTTTATTTTTTTTATCCCCCCCTCTGGTTGCACATGTTGGTTAGAAATGAGGTAAAACAGATTTTAAGTTTGCCTGCATTGAAGTCCCCGGCCACTAGGAGTGCTGCTTATGGCCGTATACAGCTCGTTGAGTGCAGTCTTAGTGCCAGCATCAGTTTGTGGTGGTAAATAGATGGCTTCGAATAATATAGATTACAGCTCTCTTGGTAGATAGTGTGGTCTACAGTAATACCATAAGGTACTCTACCTCAGGCGATCAATACCTTGAAACTTCTTTTAATATTAGACATTGCGCACCAGCAGTTATTGGCAAATAGACACACACCCCCACCCCTCGTCTTACCAGACGTAGCTTCTCTGTCCTGCCAATGCACGGAGAAGCCAGCCAGCTCTATATTATTCGTGTCGTCGTTCAGCCAAGTCTCGGTGAAACATAAGATATTACAGTTTCTAATGTCCCGTTGGTATGATAGTCTTAATCCTAGATCGTCCAGTTTGTTTTCTAATGATTGCACATTGGCCAATAATACGGAGGGAAGTGGTGGTTTACCTACTCGTCGGCACGTTCTTACAAGGCACCCTGCCCTGTAAGAATTCATTAACATGGGCTCAGTAATAGGTGTGCAGTCAAACACTGAGTGGAAACATTTGATCTCAAAAATTGTTTAATACTGTGTCTTTCAATCCAGCACATTTCTAAGAGAGATGGCACAGCTTGGCCAAATAGATTAAGGGGTGTTTTATTGAGGATGCAATTACCTATAGGTTTTAACAGAAAAGAGGAAGGAAATACTGCAGAGGGAAAAGGAAACCATGTTTTTTCTTAGAAAATAACAGCCAATGTTTGACTAAGAACTCAACCAAAAAAATTTGAATGGTTAGCTTATAGCTCTTCTGTTGGTTATTGCAAAGGATATTTTATCTGCCCGGAAACACAATATTAGACTGGTTAAGCATGAGAGATGTGCCACCTCAGACCAGAAAGCCCGAGTGAGAAATAAGGAGTGATGACAAATGGTTTCAAGCTCTAGGCCTATAAGACTGTAAAGGGTGATGGCTGTCTGCTGTTCCTATGAATAGCACAGCGGGGTGGTAGGCAGTCAAAATAGACAAATTCCCCCAGTAAAAGTAATGACGTCCATAGACTGGCTGCACCAGCACCACAGAATAGCAAGGGCATCATTTGTTTCCATGGCAACATTGACATAGGCTGTGACGCAAGAGCA
The DNA here is from genome assembly GCF_901001165.1 of Salmo trutta. NCBI lineage: Eukaryota > Metazoa > Chordata > Actinopteri > Salmoniformes > Salmonidae > Salmo > Salmo trutta. The sequence continues at coordinate 14,173,211 of NC_042977.1, forward strand.
GGTGAATGAATGGGGGGAGGGGATCGAGGTTGTTGAAGACTGCAGTACAGGATGATGCGTGGATGGTGAATGGAGGATCGGGCAGTGTGTGTGTGTGTGTGTGTGTGTGTGAGATTGTCTCTCACCTATAAACACACACACACACACACAATCTCCAGATTTACATCTTCCAGCATTCTTCAGAATATTATACATTAAAAATACATATGGTTAGGATGTCATCAATTAAAATATGTTCCTTTTAGTGAAATCATCTCCCTTTGATGTCTCTTTCTTGGAATAGATTATGCACACCAACCAAAAGTTTCCTATTTTGACAGAAACAACTGCCTTTTTTCTTTATTCATAAAGAATCAGCATGGCATTTAATCAGCATGGCATTTAAAATCAGGCTAGAATGTATGAGTCATGTCCCGAAACGGGTGTGGACTGAACACAAACCATGTTATTATGGTGAACAGATATCAACATGGGAGTGCCTTTTATTATCAAATTCAATTCATGGATTCATATTTTGCTTTACACATATGTGATAATGCTGAGAAGATGGCTGAAGTGAGATGTAACAATATTTACCTTTTTGTAATGAAGTTTATAAATGGCTAAATGCATACCCTATCAGGTCCTATGAATTTAAAGGCCTCTACAGCTGGCATTGCTCTATTCTGCCGAACCTGTCCTAATTTTATTATTTACATTTTATTTATTATACATTTTTATTATTTACATTTTATTTATTATATGCAAACTGCCTATGTTACCAAATGAAGAGATTATAAATGCATGAGGAAAATACATCTGATTCTGAAAAGACTTGAAATGCCTTATGAATACAAACATTTATTAATATACATTTGCTATCTTGTGGCATTAGACGGCCTTTATAAATTGATCAATGCATGTGTCATTTCAACAATAGGCTAAGCAAATTGTTCAAGCCAATAAACTCAGGAGAATGAACTATGGGAGGATGCATGCAGGGTCAGCTCTAGCATTTTGAGGGCCCTGAGCAAGATTTGGTTGGGTACCCCCCCACCTTGCAGCAAAACAAGTTTGAAAGATAATTGGGCACAGAGAAAATGTTGCAATTTCATAACAAATTTCATGCAATTCTACATTTTGCCATGGAACAGAGTTTTTTTTTCTTCAGTTTTAAAGCTAATTTCCTGCAATTCTACACATTTTGCCATGACTTATGCCATGTTAATATGATATCTGAGTGAGAATGACTAACAAAATGAATGGGGCCCCCCTGCCCTGTGTGCCCAATCAGTAATCGGCCATGATTACTACAAGTTTAGATAGCTGACTAGACTAACTACAAATCTCAATATTGTTAGCTGACAAAGGGAAGCCCAGCCTCGAGCTACCCAGTGACACAAGCCTATCAGACTAGCTAAATTACTTCCATGCGCGCTTCGAGGCAAGCAACACTGAAGCATGCATAAGAGCACCAGCTGTTGCGGACGACTGTGTAATCACACTATCCGTAGCCGATGTGAGTAAGACCTTTTAAATAGATCAACATCCACAAGGCCGCAGGACAAGACAGATGACCAGGACGTGTACTCAGAGTATACGCTGACCAACTGGCAAGTGTCTTCACTGACATTTTCAACCTGTCCCTGATCTACATACAGACCACCATAGTCCCTGTGCCCAAGAATGCCAAGGTAACCTGCATAAATGACTACTGACCCGTAACACTCACGTCTGTAGCCATGAAGTGCTTTGAAAGGCTGGTCATGGCTCACATCAACACCATCCCAGAAACTCCAGACCCACTCCAATTCGCATACCGCCCCAACAGATCCACAAATGATGCAATCTTTATTGCACTTCACACTGCCCTTTCCCACCTGGACAAAAGGAACCCCTACGTGAGAATTCGGTTCATTGATTACAGCTCAGCATTCAACACCATAGTGTCCTCAAAGCTCATTACTAAACTAAGGACCCTGGGACTAAACACCTCCCCCTGCATCTGGATCCTGGATTTCCAATTGGCTGCCCCAAGGTGGTAAGGGTAGGCAACAACACACCTGCCACACTGATCTTCAAAAGGCTCCTTAAAAGATTCTACCCCCCAAGCCATAAGACTGTTGAACAGTCAAATGGCCACTCTGACTATTTGCATTATCCGCCCCTTTTTTTTACTCTGCTGCTACTCGCTGTTTATTATCTATGCATAGTCACTTTACACATTACCTACAATGACAGTCACTTAATTATCCATGTCAAATCAAATTGTATTTGTCACTTGTGCCGAATACAACAAGTGTAGACATTACCGTGAAATGCTTACTTACAAGCCCTTAACCAACGATGCAGTTTTAAGAAAAATAAGATAAGAAATGATTTACTAAATAATCTAAAGTAAAAGAAAATAGGTAACACAATCAAAGAACAATAATGAGGCTATTTACAGGGGGTACCGGCACCAAGTCAATGTGCGGGGTACAAGCATCTCCAATCCAAAATTAAATCTAGAATCGGCTTCCTATTTCGCAACAAAGCATCCTTCACTCATGCTGCCAAACATACCCTCGTAAAACTGAGAGCATACAGGTCGCAGTAGTGGGTAGTATATGGGGCTTTGGTGACAAAACGGATAATACTGTGATAGATTGCATCCAATTTGCTGAGTAGAGTGTTGGAGGCTATTTTGTAAATTACATCGCCGAAGTTGAGGATCCGTAGGATAGTCAGTTTTACGAGGGTATGTTTGGCAACATGAGTGAAGGATGCTTTGTTGCGAAATAGGAAGCCGATTCTAGATTTCATTTTGGATTGGAGATGCTTAATGTGGGTCTGGAAGGAGAGTTTACAGTTTAACCAGACACCTAGGTATTTGTAGTTGTCCACATATTCTAGGTCAGAACCGTCCAGAGTAGTGATGCTGGACAGGCAGGCAGGTGCGGGCAGCGATCGGTAGGTAAAGCCCCTTACTTATCTCAGCTCACTGGTCACCATAGCAGCACCCACCTGTGGCACGCGCTCCAGCAGGTATATCGTACTGGTTATCCCCAAAGCCAACACTTCCTTTGGCCGCCTTTCCTTCCATTTCTACCAATGACTGGAACGAATTGCAAAAATCACTGAAGCTGGAGACTCATATCTCCCTCACTAACTTTAAGCATCAGCTGTTAGAGCAGCTTACAGGTCATTGCACCTGTACATAGCCCATCTGTAAATAGCCCACCCAACTGCCTCATCCCTGTATAGTTTTTTTTCTTCTCCTTTGCACCCCAGTATCCCTACTTGCACATTCATCTTCTGCTCATCTATCACTCTGGTGTTTAATTGCTAAATTGTAATTATTTCATGACTATGGCCTGTTTATTGCCTTACCTCCCTAATCTTACTTCATTTGCACACACTGTATATAGACTTTTCTATTGTTTTTTGACTGTACTTTTGTTTATTCCATGGGTAACTCTGTGTTGTTTGTGTCGCACTGCTTTGCTTTATCTTGGCCAGGTCGTAGTTGTAAATGAGAACTTGTTCTCAACTAGCCTACCTGGTTAAATAAAGGTGAAATAAAAAAAACAGGTTAGTCGAGGTAATTGAGGTAATTTGTATGTGACTGACAAAACAAGAGAGAAAGTGCCAAATGATGCGCAACCTGATGTATTATACTATTGTTACTCTCAATAGTAAATTGCGTTCCTAAAATTACTCATATTTTTTAAAATTGTATTTATCTATTGGGTTGGTGGCCCCCTATTGGTCGAGGGAGCCTGCCCTGCATGCATGCCATTACAGTAGATGGCGATAGACGGCTGGATGTTGAGGTATATAGTGTTGTCAAAGCGTCGAAGAAAGAACGAGAACGCTTGAGCTCCTGCAAAATAACGAGTCAATAGATAGCGAAAGAGAAACGAGGCGGAATTCTCAACTCAACGGCGTTCAGAAATAATTGATGACATCTTTGTAGAATTTACAATAACTCACAAATTATGGCGACTAAAAGCACGGTAATAGTGACAGGTAATTAATTTATGTCAATTACTGATAGTTTGCTGTCAGTTTTCACTAAACTGTTGATTGAAATTAGTTGCCTGCACTATTTGAGCCATAAGAATAACATTTTTAGGTTTGAATGACTTTAGCCTATAGTGTTGTGTTTCTACACCTTGAAAACGAAATTATTTTTAAACTACTGTACAATATTACCATCTTCCATTCAGGAAATGTCTGTCTGGTAGCCGACGAAACTCAACTCTGCGATTTACAATGGAGTTGAGCGTCGACTAGTGTGGCCTGACTGGAGCTCCGACGCCACATTTAAAATGATTTCAAGCACCTGAAGAATAGCCCGCAATTACACACAACAATGTCGTGTCTAATTGCGGGCTATTCTTTGGGTGCTGATATCAGTCGTTTTTAAAATAAAAAAACGTCGTCTTATGTGACTTCGAAGCTCCGGTCCGCCCACACTAGTTCTCGCTCAACTCCATGTAATCGGCTATCTGTCAGGTTGAAATCTATGATTTGTGACGAAGCAGAAGAGCAAAGCAACCAATGACAAGCATATCAAGACAGAGGCGGCAATGTAGCCATTCGGTCATTCATGGATACATTGTTTTGTTGTGATACTCCAGTGAATTATGCAGGCTACATTCGTATTGACAAGAAGTCTGGTGTTTGGTGTGCTCTTCTCCTATACAACTAAAATGAAAATTATAGCAGCCTATAGTGTCATCTCATCTATAAAACCCATGCACTGATTGGCATATATTGTTTGACAATTGACTGTACGTGCCAGCTGTTGTAATGGATAATATTTAACTTGATCTAACCTTTAGACTATGAATGAAGAGTCTTGTCACTCTTATTTACATAGGCCTAGAGTGATAAAGCAGCCAGCTATAAAAACAGTGTTTCCGGCCAGCATTGGGGTATACTGGTGTTGCTATGCGATGACTTTAAAAGGCTATCAATATCATCTATATTTTTTTTAGGGTTTGAACCTTTTGGAGATCACACCATCAATGCTAGCTGGGTGGCAGTACAGGTATGTGAGTTTGAGTGTTCTGCATGGTGCTTATTGGTAACAACTTACATTGATTACACTTGTACATGAGTAGTAACACTGCTATTATTTAGTAGCAAAATTGTACCACATGAAATGTCATTTAGTAATTACACAGTAACACTGTTATTATTTAGTAACACAATTGTATAACATGAAATGTAATTTAGTAATGGAGTTTAGCGTTTTTCTTTATTACACAAGTGGAATAAAGAATAGCACTAATACCTATTTAACAATGTGTGAATGTTGTTACTACAGTTATTAGTGTTATGACACACTACACAGGAATAAAATCAACAGGTTTTAAAACAATGATGCACAATAAATAACTCGAGGTATAATAAAGCTTTAGCAAATAAAATTGGGTTTGTGGTTTCTCGCACCCTTCCTGTTTCCTCTGTGTACAGGAACTGGAGAGGTTAGGCTTGGCTCAGAATGTGGATCTGCACGTCTGTGAGGTGCCAGTGGAGTACCAGGCAGTTCAAAGTCTGCTTCCATATCTATGGAAACAGCACCAGCCACAGGTAGCCAAAAGAAATCACAGCAAGAGTCCAAGTGTTGTTCCTCACTTTAAAGTTATTTATGGTATAAAAGCCCTGACGTCGTGTCTAGGTGCACAGTCTGCACACTTACTGTATGACATACTGTAGGCTATTTATTTCTACTGTATGATGTAAACATAATGACATCATTTATTGTCTTTATTGATATTACTCAGTAGCTCATGTTACAGTGAATACAATAATCTCTTTAAATTTCCGCTAACAACCCCCACCCCACACATCCTCTTCTCCGCTGGTCAACAGTTGGTGGTCCATGTCGGAGTCTCTGGCATAGCCACCACGGTCACCCTGGAGAAATGTGGCCACAACCACGGCTACAAGCGGGTGGACAACTGCAGCTTCTGTCCGGACTCTCAGTGCTGTATGGAGGGGGGCCCTGAATGCATCAATTCAGTCATAGACATGGACCTGGTATGCAAGAGGGTCAACTCCTCAAGGCTGGGTGTGGCAGTGTCAGTATCAAAGGACGCAGGCCGGTGAGTGATGTGCTCGACTCCTACTTTCAATCAACTAATCATACTGTATACATCTGGGCCTTCTTTGGACACTGTGCTAACATATCTCCAAACAAGCTTCAACGCCATACAACACTCCTTCCGTGGCCTCCAACTGCTTTTACGTGCTCGTAAAACCAAGTGCATGCTCTTCAACTGATTGCTGCCCGTACCCTCCCACCCGACTAGCATAACTACTCTGGACGGTTCTGACCTAGAATATGTGGACAACTACAAATACCTAGGTGTCTGTTTAGACTGTAAACTCTCCTTCCAGACTCACATTAAGCATCTCCAATCCAAAATGAAATCTTGAATCGGCTTCCAATTTCGCAACAAAGCATCCTTCACTCATGCTGCCAAACATACCCTCGTAAAACTGACTATCCTACCGAGCCTTGACTTCGGCGATGTAATTTACAAAATAGCCCCCAACACTTTACTCAGCAAACTGGATGTAGTCTATCACAGTGCCATCCGTTTTGTCACCAAAGCCCTATATACTACCCACCACTGCGACCTGTAAGCTTTCGTTGGCTGGCCCTCACTACATATCCGTCGCCAAACCCACTGGTTCCAGGTCATCTATAAGTCTTTGCTAGGTAAAGGCCCTTTCTTATCTCAGCTCACTGGTCACCATAGTAACACCCACCCGTAGCACGCGCTCCAGCAGGTATATTGCACTGGTGATCCCCAAAGCCAACACTTCCTTTGGCCACCTTTCCTTCCAGTTCTCTGCTGCAAATGACTGGAACGAATTGCAAAAATCTCTGAAGCTGGAGTCTTATATCTCCCTCTCTAACTTTAAGTATTAGCTGTCTGAGCAGCTTACTGATCACTGTACCTGTACACAGCCAATCTGTAAATAGCACACCCGACTACCTCATCCCCATATTTTTACTTACCCTTTTGCACCCCAGTGTCTCTACTTGCACATCATCATCTGCACATCTATCACTCCAGTGTTAATGCTAAATTGTAATTATTTTCGCCTCTAGGGCCTATTTATTGCCTACCTTCCTACTCTTCTACATTTGCAGACACTGTACATAGATTTTTATATATTTTTTCCTTTTGTGTTATTGACTGTACGTTTATTTATGTGAAACTCTGTGTTGTTTTTGTCGCACTGCTTTGCTTTTTCTTGGCCAGGTCACAGTTGTAAATGAGAACTTGTTCTCAACTGGCCTACCTGGTTAAATAAAGGTGAAATAAAAAAATACAGCACTATTTATGATCCCTTACTTTTTTTCAATGAAACTCCATTAAAGGGATAGTTTACTCAAATTACATATGTATTCTATCTATGAACATCCAAATCTGTAATTGTAGTATACTTTTAAGGTATTGATAAGATAGTGTTATGTCATAGTTTGGGTGGTGTATGCCTTTATAATCTGAATTTCTAATTTTAGTTTCCGCTTCAGAAATCCCATTCACCTGAATGGCAAATCCATTGATTCTGATAAAAGCTAATGCCTCTTTTTGTCTCTCTTACCCTAACTCAACCTTTGTCCCTGTCAGATACCTATGTGACTACACCTACTACACGTCACTGTACCTGGGGAAGGGCAGGTCAGCGTTTGTGCACGTTCCTCCTCTGGGGAAGCCTTACAATGCCCAGGACCTAGGCAGAGCCTTGCAGGCCATAGTGGGGGAGATGCTGGAGCTTGTGGGTCAAGCCGAGGATGATGACCACCACCACTGCAGCCATCAGCACGCTCACTAAAGAAAGACTTCCGGTGACCTTTGTCCTCAACTCACTGCTGCTGTCCTCAATGGACAGATCAAGCACTTAAACATCATCAGCATCTACCCGTGGTAGTCTGGGGAGCGTTAGCTAAAGAGAGGGGCATCGGCACTCCCCTGTTGTAGAAACTAGAGAAAGGAAGAGTATGTGAATAAACATAGACAGAGCCATGGCTCTATCCATGGATAGTATATCTATGGCTCTGGGTATAGATATTTGACTGCATTTCACAAACAGAGTAATGGTCCAATGAACGGTGCTGTAGATGAGAGAAACATCTTTGTATATCCAGTGTGCACGGACGTGTGCTTTTAAGCCACGTCCTCCTGACAGCTATACTATTGGCTGCTTCTCACTATTTTAAATAGGTCCCCTTTTAGTTCCTTATTCACCTCACCAATCACTCTCGCTTTGACATAATGATTAATGTAGTGTGCCGTTTATTGGATCAGCTCCAGCTCCCCCTTTGTCGTGTCATTTAATATTTGTTGTGAAATTGTACAATATCTGTATATTACTATAGTGTACAATATAAGGAGGAAACAGTGTTTTCTTTGATAAATGTACCTCAATTATGTGTTAATATCTCAGGTAATTTATTGCTTATACAATCAATATTTATAATGTGATGAATAATGATATGACATTTTTTATCTTGTGTTCGGTATCTGTATTCTCTACTTCAGAATATGGAACAGGTCTAATGCTGTGATTAAATCACTGTCAGAGTTAGCCTTTTCTGTATTTTTGTAAGAAATTCACAAAATAACTATTGCTGTAGTGTATACGGTAGTACAGTACTTGCTGTTCTTCATGACATCTATTGCAAATGAAAAACATTCAATTGAATGTCATCTGACATAATATTATCAGGAAGGGTAAGCCCTCGTGCTAAACCATTTCTGACTGTACCATAAAGCTCAGTGGACTGTACAGTGTGCCTAATCAAGGATGGTGAAAAATATTGACTTTTGTGTAAACGTCATGGACACTCCTGTGCTCTATGCATTTGTTCCTGCGGTGCAAGGTGTTACGTCATTATTTCGAGTGGGAGTTGAGGCTCTCGATCCCGTGTCTTGTCAGTTCTTTATTAACTTGCGCAGGTTTTCCGATATTTGTTCAAGTACACTCTTGGCAGGGATATCTACACATTGCTGAGTTAGCTACTGTACCTAAAATATAATTCTGAAATATCACTGTTGGTGGAGAACATGAGTGTTGAGGCGTACGGGCCGAGCTCGCAGACTCTCACGTTCCTGGACACCGAGGAAGCCGACTTGCTTGGAGCAGATACCCAGGGTTCGGAATATGAGTTCACAGATTTTACCCTACCGAGCCAGACTCAAACAGGCCAGACGCAGAGTCAGTTGGACAACCAGGTTCGTGGAATAATTGTTGCCTGTTTTGTGGCAAACTAGCTTGCTAACGGCGTCCTTAATATGGATCTTGCAGTTAGCTAGTTAGCAGAAGCTGCTAGGTTAGCATAGCTAGCTGTCGAGCTACATAGAAAACACATGCATCTGCCCCACAGGCCACGCAGCTGGCTAACGAATTAGCTTAGCCAGAATGTTTACATAATGATTTAGCATGCTAACATTAGTTAATATGCGTTCTGAGATGGACACCAGGATTATTTGACGAGCAGTCTCATTTTCTTGATAAGGTAGACATGACTGTACCCTGTATCTGCATGACAGTCACAACAGGTAGTTGGCATGCTTTAGATAGGCATTTACGTTACTAGCTAGCTGCTGCGAGTTTGCTACAGCAAGTGCATTTAATAACAAGTTAGCTAACTAGCTGTGAAATCCACTTGTAGCTAAAACCTTTTTATTTGTGGTGGTGTGTCCTTTTCCAGGTTATTTACATTATTTTGCCAGTGTCTTTAAATGTCCACGTTACTCTCCAGGTGAATGGGCCTGATGGAGTTCTGCAGAATGGGGAAGACTCTGCTGTAAAAGCAAGTCAACTCCTTGCAGAGTTGAACTTTGAAGAAGAGGAGGAGGACACCTATTATACTAAAGACCTCCCAGTCCATGCATGCAGGTAATGTTCAGAAATACTTTTTAGTTCTGTCTGACAGATAACAAAAAGAAGAAGAAGAAAAAAAAAGGTTTGAAGTGTTGATCGCATGTTTTATCCGACTTTACCTTGTCCTTAACACCAATATTAAAGTTGTCATTGTGTTATTTTTTTCCTTCTCGCCCAGTTACTGTGGCATTCACGATCCGGCATGCGTTGTGTATTGCAACACCAGCAAGAAGTGGTTTTGCAATGGACGAGGCAATACGTCTGGCAGGTAGGCTTCAAAGACCAAACAACCGGCGGTTGTTGACCTTCCATCTGTGGTGTACTTAGCTAAATGTAGTTGCCGTCTACTCGACGTGGGAGGCTGCGCACATGAAGTAGAAATGTGATGCAAATAGAGACTGAATTGACTTCTACCTTTTTAACATGGGTCAGAAAGACATTTACCTGAAATGATGATATACCTACATTTCACAATTTACATTTGAGTCATTTAGCAGACGCTCTTATTCAGAGCAACTTACGGTAGTGAGTGCATACATTTTCGTGCCTTTTCTCTCATCTTCCGTCTCAGTCACATTGTGAACCACCTGGTCAGAGCAAAGTCCAAGGAGGTGACTCTGCACAAGGACGGTCCTCTGGGGGAGACGGTGCTGGAGTGCTACAACTGTGGCTGTCGCAACGTCTTCCTCCTGGGGTTCATCCCCGCCAAGGCAGACTCTGTGGTGGTACTGCTTTGCAGGTAAAGCAGCTCTATGGTGTTTGTTAACCTTCTTTATACCGTTCTGTATCACAATGATCAGATGCCATCAGATTTTGTAATAGTGCATTGATAGATGTAATGTGTGTGTTTTGGTAATGCAGGCAGCCATGTGCCAGTCAGAGCAGTCTGAAAGACATCAACTGGGACAGCTCCCAGTGGCAGCCGCTGATCCAGGACCGCTGCTTCCTCTCCTGGCTGGTGAAGATCCCCTCAGAGCAGGAGCAGCTTCGGGCCCGCCAGATCACCGCCCAGCAGATAAATAAGCTGGAGGAGCTCTGGAAGGTTTATAAGATGCCTTATTTAGCATAAGTTAGCCAGCAATTTACTATAGGCCAGTGGCCTACTACTTTGGTCCTTTTGATATAAAAGCCAATTATAGAGCAGCACTCTTTTAGTGGTTGTTGTTTGACTGTATCTGTCTGCCTCGGTGTCTTCAGGAAAACCCCACGGCCACTCTGGAGGACCTTGAGAAGCCCGGCGTGGACGAGGAGCCTCAGCACGTGCTGCTGCGCTATGAGGATGCCTACCAGTACCAGAACATATTTGGCCCCCTGGTCAAACTGGAGGCCGACTACGATAAGAAACTCAAAGAGTCCCAGGTAATATCAACTGTGTTCTGCTGGACTGTTCAGGCTAGCTCTTCCTGCTTTTGGATGTAAAGGCAGTTTTGGTTTTACATGTTTGATTGATTGCTCTCTTGTCTGTTTGTTTCACAGACCCAAGACAATATAACTGTCAGGTGGGACCTGGGACTCAATAAAAAGCGGATTGCTTATTTCAGCCTTCCCAAGACGGACTCAGGTGGTAATTCCTTTTTTTGTTCATCTCCATCAACGTCACGAGGTCCATGTCCATTCCATTCCGGCCACAACCTCCCCTCGCATTCTCCCTGACGCGCATGCTGGCCTGTCTTAGTCTGAATGTGTGTGTGTGTGTGTGCATGTACGATTACATTTTTGTATGATGAATGTTCTAAAATCTATCAATTTTGTATTGTGCCTTTCATAAGCTAATTCCCTTTCTTTCCCTCTTTTCATTCTCTGTATTTCTGTAGACATGCGCCTGATGCAGGGTGATGAGATATGCCTGAGGTACAAGGGAGACCTTGCCCCACTCTGGAAGGGTATTGGACATGTCATCAAAGTCCCAGACAGTATCCTTTTCATTGCTAGGCTGTAATGTTGCTACATTTTACTCTTCAGCATCTTGTTTGCTGCACAATTGATTTACGTAATTGTTTCTTTGTTTGGTGTTATCCTCTCAATAGCGCCACATTAGTCTCTGGGATGAATAGGTGTAAGGTTTTGTGGTGTGTAGTCCTTAATCCTTCCCTAATAGACTATGGTGACGAGATAGCCATCGAGTTGAGGAGCAGTGCTGGGGCTCCTGTGGAAGTGCCACATAACTTCCAGGTTGACTTTGTGTGGAAGTCCACCTCTTTTGACAGGTAGGAATCTTCTGACACAAATCAAGATGTGACGCAATGGGTCGGGCTCAGCTTGCTTGACACGGGGACTTGTTTCAACTTTCCTCCAGGATGCAGAGCGCCCTGAAGACCTTTGCCGTGGACGAGACCTCTGTGTCCGGGTACATCTACCACAAGCTGCTGGGTCACGAGGTGGAGGACGTGGTCATCAAGTGTCAACTGCCCAAACGCTTCACCGCCCAGGGCCTGCCTGACCTCAACCACTCACAGGTGGGTGTTTATCGTCGACAGAAATCTATGAGTAGATTTGAGTTATTCCTTCGATCACGTTTGCTGACAGTTTGTCAGATGCCAACGTTGTGTGTCGTCACGTAGGTGTATGCTGTGAAGACCGTGCTGCAGCGTCCTCTCAGTCTCATCCAGGGCCCCCCTGGCACGGGGAAAACGGTCACCTCTGCCACTGTAGTCTACCACCTGGCCAGACAGGGCAACGGGTAAGATCTGCTCACTTAATAGGGAACACCATATACAGTACTTGGTAAATAACTTTCACTACAAGAGTGGCTACATTAGTATTGGTAGAGGTCATCACTGCAAATGACACATTGTTCTCAGTTGACCAAGCAAAAGGTTAATAAAAGCACCTTTTATCCATCCCTAACACCAGTTGCGTTTGTGTGTCCTCAGGCCAGTGCTGGTGTGCGCTCCCAGCAACATCGCGGTGGACCAGCTGACTGAGAAGATCCACATGTCGGGCCTGAAGGTGGTGAGGCTCTGTGCCAAGAGCAGAGAGGCCATCGACTCCCCTGTGTCCTTCCTGGCTCTGCACAACCAGATCCGCAACATGGACAGGTAACCTGGGACTGCTACCCGGGGAGGAATGGTTTCTTTATCTCATCAGGTGTCCTGTTAACTAGTGACAAAGGATCGATTCCACTTGAGAACCTGGCTATGGGCCACGAGAGTTGCCTCAGTTTGAAAGCATAGATGCGCAGGTCATGTCCCCGAGGTCTTTCCTCTGTCTTACAGCTTTTCTGCACGTTAGCCTTCATTATAGGCTACATCATTTCAGCACAGTAAAGAGCACTGGGTTTTCAGTTTGTGTTTTTGCTGTATCTGTGTGCAGTATACCAGAGCTTCAGAAGCTGCAGCAGCTGAAGGACGAGACTGGGGAGCTGTCCTCCTCTGATGAGAAGCGCTACAGGGCCCTGAAGCGCACCGCCGAGAGGGAACTACTCACGGTAACGCCTGCTCCTTTTCCACACTCCCTTAAAACAAAGTCCTAAAAATGTCTTAATACCACTGTGAATAAATATCTACTTCAAGTTGATTATCACTGACCACGTCTCCCTTCACTCCCATCTCTGCTCCTCAGAATGCTGATGTGATCTGCTGTACCTGTGTGGGGGCAGGAGACCCCCGCCTGGCCAAGATGCAGTTCCGCTCCATCCTCATTGATGAGAGCACGCAGGCCACTGAGCCCGAGTGCATGGTGCCTGTCATACTGGGGGCCAAACAGGTACGTCTCAGTCTCTTAAGAAATCTCAAACCTCTAAGAAAAATGATGCCCAGTCACTTAGTTCAATGACAGGCCCAAACTTCTCTCTGTTTTTCGTACAGAATGTTTATCAAAAGTTGTTGCTGATGGAAACGTGTAGTGCCGTTTATTGCCTCCAGGTGTCTGTGCTTGGTTGAATTCGACATTGTTGCAGGTGCAGAACACTGAGTGAGGCACGCTACCTACACCCAATACTAGTTCCCAAACCACACGACATTAGATTTGAATTGGAATCACCTTTCTGTTCATACTAAATCTAGGATTCTTCTGTCTGTTTCTTTCCAGCTGATTCTGGTGGGAGACCACTGCCAGCTGGGTCCAGTAGTGATGTGTAAGAAGGCAGCCAAAGCGGGCCTGTCCCAGTCCCTGTTTGAGCGTCTGGTGGTGCTGGGCATCAGGCCCATCCGTCTGCAGGTCCAGTACCGTATGCACCCAGCCCTCAGCGCCTTCCCCTCCAACATCTTCTACGAGGGCTCCCTGCAGAACGGAGTCACCGCGGGTAAGTCGCTGAGGGAGAAGGGTTCGGGGCCAGTGTGTAGAACCCTCAGAAACAGAGGTTAGGTTTAGCTTGTTCTGCTGATGTGCTTGGCCATCAAGCGGGGAATGGACTCCCTGGTGTCTACTAACTAGATGGGCAGTTTACATAATCTGTCTCAAAAGACCAAGAAAACAGAACGATCATGTATTGCTTTATAACAGCAAGTTTTACTAAGTTTGCACAAGGTGGAAAACACCGAAAACAAAGCTAAAACATGTCACTGGCTTCTACACTTAATTCTGGATTAACCTTAATGTAAATGTACTAGCTCTCCCCATTTTGACGCCTTTCTTTTATTTATACAGCTGACCGCATCAAGAAAGGCTTTGACTTCCAGTGGCCACAGCCAGACAAACCCATGTTCTTCTATGTGACCCAGGGCCAGGAGGAAATCGCAAGCTCCGGAACCTCCTATCTAAACAGGTATTTGACAAATGGAAGCATTTGTCATTTTTGACCAAACAGACAGACTTCATTCATAAAAAGTGTTATTATTTTTTTTTGGGGGGGGTGAATAAGCTTTTCTTCTCTCTTTCTCTGTGTACAGGACTGAGGCTTCCAACGTGGAGAAGATCACCACCAGGCTGCTCAAGGCCGGGGCCAAGCCTGACCAGATAGGCATCATCACCCCCTACGAGGGCCAGAGGTCCTACCTGGTGCAATACATGCAGTTCAGTGGCTCCCTCCACACCAAGCTCTACCAGGTACAGCATGCTCACAGTGTTAGGGAGAAAGAACGTAAAACAATGGCACGCCACTGTGGCACGCAAGTCTGTGTAGTGCTTTCTGCAGTGACTTAAAAAAAAAAAATGGCTACCTTTTACTGTTTTTAAATGGATGCCAGATGGTGATTGGAACAGTACTAGTTCATAGTTTCTCTGGCTCTTGGCTGTCCCCAGGAGGTGGAGATAGCCAGTGTCGATGCCTTCCAGGGCAGAGAGAAGGACTTCATCATCCTGTCCTGTGTCAGAGCCAACGAGCACCAGGGCATCGGCTTCCTCAACGACCCACGACGTCTCAACGTGGCTCTCACCAGGGCCAGGTAAATAACACCAGGACCTGTGCAGTCCCTCTGTCTCCTGATGCTCAACAGATAATTAGAAACATCATATCATCCTGTCTTTTTTTAGATAACTTTTGCAAGACTATTTGAATGTTTGTCTTTGGTGTTATGTCAACGTTTTGCTGTGAGGATTCACAAATGATCATTACTCTGACAGTAAAGGAACTGTGCCGTGTGTGTGTGTGTGTGTGTGTGTGTGTGTGTGTAGGTATGGGGTTATCATCGTGGGCAACCCCAAGGCCCTGTCCAAGCAGCCTCTGTGGAACCACCTTCTCAACTACTACAAGGAGCAGAAGGTTCTGGTTGAGGGACCCCTCAACAACCTGAGGGAGAGCCTCATGCAGTTCAGCAAGCCTCGCAAGCTGGTCAACGCCGTCAACCCTGTGAGTCTTGTCCGGCCCCTTGAATGCGCGCGTGTGTCTGTACATGTTTACGTGGTGGTGTTTTCCCCGATTTACTTTAGTGTAGACGGTACACCGTTATAGAAGATGTGCGTCAGCTTCTGTTTCGACTTAGTGAAGTGTTTTTTTTTTTTTTTTCCCTATGTGTGGGTTTTTCAGGGGGGCCGTTTCATGAGCACAGCCATGTATGATGCCAGGGAAGCTCTTATTCCTGGATCTGTGTATGACCGCAGCAGCACTGGTGAGAGGCGACGTCAAACTGTAAACTTGTGTGTCTTTGTACTTGTTTTGCCGTTGTCTAAAAATGGTCTCTTTTTTTCCCCCCTCCCTTCAGCACGTACATCCAACATGTACTTCCAGACCCACGACCAGATCAGCATGATTGGCCCAGGCCCCATGGCCTCTTTGAACATCCCCATCCCCTTCAACCTGGTCATGCCCCCCATGCCCCCGCCAGGCTACCTGGGCCAGGTCAACGGCCCCCAAGCAGGCCGTGGCGGAGGTATGAAGGGTAAGGCGGGCGGAGGGGCACGAGGCGGGCGCCAGAGGAGCCGTGGTATGGCGAGCCATGGCGGGGGCAACGGGCAGCACGGCCACATGAGTGTCAGCCAGGCCAGCCAGGACCTGGGCTCCCAGCCCTTCTCCCAGGGACCTCTCACCCAGGGCTACATCACCATGAGCCAGCCCTCCCAGATGAGCCAGCCTGGCCTGTCCCAGCCTGAACTCTCCCAGGTAAGTCAGCAGATCCATTTACATATTCATCGTTTAGCAGACTTTATTGGTCTGACATAGACATACAGGCATGAAAATCAGCAGGCTAAAAGCTTCTCCTTTGTTTTTCTCCTTACAGGACAGCTACCTTGGCGATGAGTTCAAGTCCCAGATTGACGTGGCCCTCTCCCAAGACTCCACCTACCAGGGTGAACGAGCCTATCAACATGGTGTGACTGGATTGTCCCAGTACTAGAGTGTAAGACATCAGTTATCTGTGAACTTATTGCACTGTACATTCTATGAGCTAAGCCAACAGTTACTGTAAGATGTTATTTGGAGTAAGTATCAGGGTATTACAATTATCTTTGTTTTTATTTTACTCTTAGGTTGTGGGAAAAGGAGCTAAGCCTGTGCTGAGCTTAGTTCGCCTGCATTTTAATCTGGGTAAAATCAAAAAAAGAAACATGGATACCCGTTTTCCACTGCTACAACTGAAGCACCACTGTGTGAAAGCAACAGGAGAGAGACCGAGAGAAACCAACCAATCACAAGAGTGAGAGCAAAATGGGGGTTGAGCTGGACAGGACGAGAGAGCGAGAGGGAGGGAGAGAGAAGGCCCTGCTCGCACACGGAGACATGGAGAAGCAGCATACGTCGGAAGTAGCGCCGTCGGAGAGACGGGACCTTCGGTGATGATTTGAGGGACGAAGGTTGTGGATCCTCTTGGGGGACACAGGAGTCACGTCTCCCCGCCTCCCGGGACCACCAGTTAGTTGGCTGAGTTCCTTGCTCTTGGAGCAGAGAGACTGAGAAGAGGAGTTCTAAAACAACCCTTCAAGCTCAATCCACAAAACCGTCTCCTGCCAGCCAGAGTGGGAAAAAAAGCAGTCAGTCGATTTGGGAAAATTTCTAACCTCAAAGTTGAACCGTGCTCTGCATTTGAACATGTTTGAGAGAGGAGAGGGCTCGTGAGGACCAAGAGGTCGTGTTGGAACATCTCAAACGGAATCAAATGGTGCAAGGGTTCTGACCGTTCATCTTTTTCAGCTTTGAGTTGGAAAGTTTTCTCCACGAGGTCTGTTGTCACAAAGGTTCTGAAATAAGAAGCTTGTGAATTTCGCTGGCTTCCCGCTTGGGTCTTTCTCAAGGTGGTCTACTAAGGAAAAGTGGTGGAATGGCTCTTGGAAACTATTAAAGGAAGACATTATTGTCTCGAGATCCGAAGTGGTAGTTTGCGAGACAAGTTTTCATTTTTTTTCCTGCTAAGTGTATCGTTCTGTAGTACAAAAAAAGAACGTTAAAAAGAATACCATAACCAACCTATTGTAATCGAATGAAGCGGCTATCACTTGATCTTCTAAATGACATCCAGATTATTAGTTTAAAAAGCATCACAGCTCCACAGACATGAAAGCGCTTGTAGGATGCAGATATCTTTTCCACGACTACAATTCATTAACCCACAGTAAGGGGGGGGGGGCAGTTATCCCTAGAGCCCTAAGTTTAAACATGAAATTCTGTATTAAATCATGTTTTCTTTTTATTGGTCATGATTAGCCTAGCTTCAGATAAGAGGCGCTTCACATGGGAACATGAATTTTATGTTCAGAGAGGTTATAGACATGAAGCGTGTGAATACTACAGAGATAAGACTGTGGAAGTCTTGGAAGTATAACTGACTACAATGGAAGGCTGGGAAGCGTCTGGCACCTACTAAATGTAGGTATTCAGTGCTGGCTATCATTGGCCCCATATGAAAAAGATAACTGAAATGAATGTTATGAACTACATCTGGAAAAAAATGTCAAATGACATTTGACTTTGTCCTTTGAATGTCCTTTAGTTTTGATGAAACCGCCAATACTTACATCTTCAAACATGCAGTAGGCCTACCCTGTCACATGTAGAGAAACGACGTTGATGTAATTTGTATCATGGATGGTAAAGTTTCCCACGTGTAAAGTAGTAAGTCCTACTTCTGTCACTTCCCTGCCATGCAGTACTTGACTTGGACTGAAATAGGTGCCGGTACTCATTTTGTGTGCCGGTACTGTTTGTATTTAGGTGCAGGTGCTAGGGTTGGGAGGTATCCAGATTTTCTTACAGTTTCTGTACTATACTGGGGTATACGGTATTACCGGAAGTCCACCAAAAAAGGGCCGTTATTTCATAAGAATAATAACCCCTCCCCCATACTGTGGGCAGTATTGAAAATCATACTGTGTGTATTTTGAAGTATCCTGGTATATTGCCCAAGCCTAGCAGGACTCCACAATACTTTTGAGCTAATATTCTATAAGAGGTACAGCAGTTCAAGCAGTAGAACATTTTAGGTGCCGGGTGTCCGCTCCGGTGAGCTCCTGCCCAAGTCTAGCGCTGCTGCCATGTTCGTTTTAGGTCTGAGATCTTTCACTCTGATATTATGAAATGTGTGTAACCATCACTCAGTAATTATGGTACCCTTCCTTCCATGCTTGTGATAATTAAGTATCATTTGAAATTTTTCATGTAATTTTGCTGAGTCGTGAGAGGCTACGATTTTCAGAAGTCATAGTGGTATGCTTGTGACGTAGTTAACCGGTCTGTTATGAACACCTGTGGAAAGATGAATAAGATGCCAGCCATTCTGACTAAATGTTTGTACTTACCAAAATATCTGATGATATCTGTATCTTATAGACATTAACCACTTCCCTCAGATAAATTATGAAAATGTGTTATTTTCCCGTGACAACTATCCCTATCTGACAATCTGTGTATGTGCCATTCAATAGTACACATCAATTGGCAGGTTTCATCACTAAACATTCATGTATTTTTGTTGTTCCTTTATGAAATCAACCTATAATTTCAAAGGGGGAACTACTGAAGAGAAAGGAAATGTTGCTACAACTAAATGCAGAGGGTTGAAATTCAAGTAGATTAAATATCAGCAAATGGTCCTTTTGAACTGTATTTGAAGACGAGCAAACAAAACACCACTTTTGAGTGCCTCATGAGGTACAGGGAACTTGGAATGCAAAGAACCTTCAATTAGGACATAAAATAGCCAACCCCCCCCACCCCCCTGCCTGTCTGATCTTAGTATTATTTGCCTCTGAGGGGGTTTTGTGTTGAAGTGATATTTCTTTCTCTGTGGAAGAAATTGTTTGAATATGAATGTAGTTCTTTGGTCATCTGTGTCGCTCACTGAAATATCATCCTTGTAAAATCTTTGAAAAATAAAGGTTGCTTCTTTCCGTTCATTTTAAGTGATTTAACTTCTTTAACGAATCACTGGAATTATGATTAACTCAACTGCTACTAGCACTGAGCTTTATAGACTTGACATCTGGGCCCCATAGGTAATTGCGGAACCACAAATCTCAAGCTTAGGCCTACATGTGGACTTCATAATTGTGTCCTCGTTAGTCTATCGTTGTAAACCCTTGTGTGGTGTTCATGTTAATGTTTACGGGTCTGATGGACCTTAACAATTTGCGTAAAAGTACTTAATACTTAGATGTTGCCTTATATCAATTACAAGCAATATAGACAGCAGACATGGTTCATATTTACCGCTGCTAGATCACATTTATCAATAAAAGCGCACATTTTTTGGGGTTAACAAATCTATGATAATCATGACGGGTGGAATAAATCATGTTTATCTTGAACAAATATAAATGAAACAAGGTTTTCATCACTAATGTTTATTGCTTTTGAACTGAACAAATTGGAAGGACACATTTTTGTATTTAATGGAAATGATGAATGAGCCCCATTGAACACAAATGAAGGCCCTTCTACACCACATGAGGGACAGAGTTTTACTGTGTGTGTTGCATATGTATTTCTTGCACTTGATGCATGTGTACTGTGTCTTCCTGTCCTTGGGTCCACACACATTGCAGCGCTGCTTCTTGTTGCTACCGGCTGCAATCTAGAATGATCAACACTTAGCTCAGGAATTTTACTAACATCTCACTCACTCACATATATACAGCTTAAGTCGGAAGTTTACATACACTTAGGTTGGAGTCATTAAAACTCGTTTTTCAACCACTCCACAAATTTCTTAACAAACTATAGTTTTGCCAAGTCGGTTAGGACATCTACTTTGTGCATGACACAAGTCATTTTTCCAACAATTGTTTACAGATATATTATTTCACTTATAATTCACTGTATCACATTTCCAGTGGGTCAGAAGTTTACATACAGTAAGTTGACTGTGTCTTTAAACAGCTTGGAAAATTCGAGAAAATGATATCATGGCTTTAGAAGCTTCTGATAGGCTAATTGATATCATTTGAGTCAATTGGATGTGTACCTGTGGATGTATTTCAAGGCCTCCACAAGTCTGGTTCATCTTTGGGAGCAATTTCCAAATACCTGAAGGTACCACGTTCATCTGTACAAACAATAGTACGCACTTATGAACACCATGGGGCCATGCAGCCGTCATACCACTCAGGAAGGAGACGCGTTCTGTCTCCTAGAGATGAACGTACTTTTGTGGAGAAGTGCAAATCAATCCCAGAACAACAGCATGGACCTTGTGAAGATGCTGGAGGAAACGGGTACAAAATTATTTATATCCACAGTAAAACGAGTCCTATATTGACATAACCTGAAAGGCCGCTCAGCAAGGAAGAAGCCACTGCTCCAAAACCGCCATAAAAAAGCCAGACTACGGTTTGCAACTGCACATGGGGACAAAGATTGTACTTTTCTGGTCTGATGAAACAAAAATAGAACTGTTTGACCATAATGACCATCGTTATATTTGGAGGAAAAAGAGGGAGGCTTGCAAGCCGAAGAACACCAGGGACTGGTGCACTTCACAAAACAGATTTCATCATGAGGAAGGAAAATTATATGGATACATTGAAGCAACATCTCAAGACATCAGTCAGGAAGTTAAAGCTTTGTTGCAAATGGGTCTTCCAAATGGACAATGACCGTAAACATACTTCCAAAGTTGTGGCAAAAGGATAACAAAGTCAAGGAATTGGAGTGGCCATCACAAAGCCCTGACTTCAATCCTATAGAAAATGTATGGGCAGAACTCAAAAAGCGTGTGTGAGCAGGGAGGCCTACAAACCTGACTCAGTTACACCAGCTCTGTCAGGAGGAATGGGCCAAAATTCACCCAATTTATTGTGGGAAGCTTGTGGAAGGCTACCTGAAACGTTTGACCCAAGGTAAGCAATTTAAAGGAAATGCTACCAAATACTAATTGAGTGTATGTAAACTTCTGACCCACTGGGAATGTGCAATAAATCATTCTCTACTATTTTTCTGATATTTCACATTCTTAAAATAAAGTGGTGATCCTAACTCACCTAAGACAGGGAATTTTTACTAGAATTAAATGTCAGGAGTTGTGAAAAACTGAGTTTAAATGTACACCGCTCAAAAAAAGAAAGGGAACACTTAAACAACACAATGTAACTCCAAGTCAATCTCACTTCTGTGAAATCAAACTGTCCACTTAGGAAGCAACACTGATTGACAATAAATTTCACATGCTGTTGTGCAAATGGAATAGACAACAGGTGGAAATTATAGGCAATTAGCAAGACACCCCCAATAAAGGAGTGGTTCTGCAGGTGGTGACCACAGACCACTTCTCAGTTCCTATGCTTCCTGGCTGATGTTTTGGTCACTTTTGAATGCTGGCAGTGCTTTCACTCTAGTGGTAGCATGAGACGGAGTCTACAACCCACACAAGTGGCTCAGGTAGTGCAGCTCATCCTGGATGGCACATCAATGCGAGCTGTGGCAAGAAGGTTTGCTGTGTCTGTCAGCGTAGTGTCCAGAGCATGGAGGCGCTACCAGGAGACAGGCCAGTACATCAGGAGACGTGGAGGAGGCCGTAGGAGGGCAACAACCCAGCAGCAGGACCGCTACCTCCGCCTTTGTGCAAGGAGGAGCAGGAGAAGCACTGCCAGAGCCCTACAAAATGACCTCCAGCAGGCCACAAATGTGCATGTGTCTGCTCAAACAGTCAGAAACAGACTCCATGAGGGTGGTATGAGGGCCCATCGTCCACAGGTGGGGGTTGTGCTTACAGCCCAACACCGTGCAGGACGTTTGGCATTTGCCAGAGAACACCAAGAATGGCAAATTCGCCACTGGCGCCCTGTGCTCTTCACAGATGAAAGCAGGTTCACACTGAGCACGTGACAGACGTGACAGAGTCTGGAGATGCCGTGGAGAACGTTCTGCTGCCTGCAACATCCTCCAGCATGACCGGTTTGGCGGTGGGTCAGTCATGGTGTGGGGTGGCATTTCTTTGGGGGGCCGCACAGCCCTCCATGTGCTCGCCAGAGGTAGCCTGACTGCCATTAGGTACCGAGATGAGATCCTCAGACCCCTTGTGAGACCATATGCTGGTGCGGTTGGCCCTGGGTTCCTCCTAATGCAAGACAATGCTAGACCTCATGTGGCTGGAGTGTGTCAGCAGTTCCTGCAAGAGGAAGGCATTGATGCTATGGACTGGCCCGCCCGTTCCCCAGACCTGAATCCAATTGAGCACATCTGGGACATCATATCTCGCTCCATCCACCAATGCCACGTTGCACCACAGACTGTCCAGGAGTTGGCGGATGCTTTAGTCCAGGTCTGGGAAGAGATCCCTCAGGAGACCATCTGCCATCTCATCAGGAGCATGCCCAGGCGTTGTAGGGAGGTCATACAGGCACGTGGAGGCCACACACACTACTGAGCCTCATTTTGACTTGTTTTAAGGACATTACATCAAAGTTTGATCAGCCTGTAGTGTGGTTTTCCACTTTCATTTTGAGTGTGACTCCAAATCCAGACCTCCATTGGTTGATAAATTGGATTTCCATAGATTATTTTTGTGTGATTTTGTTGTCAGCACATTCAACTATGTAAAGAAAAAAGTATTTAATGAGATTATTTCTTTCATTCAGATCTAGGATGTGTTGTTTAAGTGTTCCCTTTATTTTTTTGAGCAGTATATTTGGCTAAGATGTATGTAAACTTACGACTTCAACTGTAGTTACAGTAGACCAAGGTAGGAGAGTCAGACACACACACGAAACATCACACACTTACTTCCGGTATTGGAGTTGTTGGTTCTGTGGGTCGGGCGGATGGGGCACCAGCATCCTCCTCATCAATCCTCCTGGGGTCCTTGGATTTTAGGTCGTACCAATGCCTTGCCCAGCTCCTCAAGAAAGCCGTCTCCTCTGGAGCTTCCCTCTGTCCCAATCTTGGTTCAACATCATCCAGATGACAAATGAGCGCGTTATATGAGCTGGTCTGGTGTCTCGGTTATCGAAGCGGATAATCCTGGAAATAACGTGGAAGTTTTCCAGAGACGTTGCATGGAAAACTTATCTTCCAGTTTCTGCATCCCACAGGGATTTTGTGGATTCCGCATTGGATCTGAAAACACCAACAAGGATAAGAACCCTAAAGTATGCATGTAAATGATTTTGGTCCATCTCTCCCCAAAATAACACGCCTTCCCTCCAAATTAGTGTAATCCAGAATGATTTTCTGGATGGGGTCTGGGATGAACAGTTCAAAAGAAGACTAAAACCTGCATATGAGTAACCTCCATCCGCGTCGGTCCTGGTTGCATCCTTATCACATTGGCAGCCATGCGGGGTGGCTCATTCCTTGAGCAAGAAGACCATTCAATTTCACATTTTTTTTTACATCTATATTTCTCCTCCTTCAGGCTGCTGATGATCTGGTTGCTGACGGGCTGGTCCTGGGCAGGCTGAGGGTAAGTCCTCTCCTTCCAACTCACTGTCAGACTCCGAATTGACAGAGACATGATCCTCATATTCGGAAGATTTTTCATCTTCCAAAGAGGAAGGATGCTCCTTCCACACCAGCTTCTCTCTCTGCAAAAAATATTTCTAAGGCCCTCTGAGCAGAGATTATTTTTGCCATACTGATTGATTGTGGTAAGGAGCCACACATGCAAAGCTATTTATTTGTGTCCCTCCCCCAATTTGCACCTGGCTGGGGTAGAGTGTGGGAAAATACATTATTTCGATATGTTGTCAAAAATGTTTTATTGAAATAAGGTATTGTAATAACATTGTGCAGGATCCTGCAAGACATTACCCACTACCAAGGGTAAAGAGTGCGAGAAAAGCGGGAGACAGGCAGGGAGACAGACAGGTTCTTGGTGCTATGTTGAAACAGCAGGTCCAGGGAGGAGGAAGACAAAGTGAAGGCACACAGCAAACCTTTTTGTTTTGTTTTTACTTGTTTTCACCTACACACACACTTTTCCACACTTTTATTACCCTTGGGTCCAGTGGACCCGAATACCACATATGTAATATAAATGTGTAGGGTACACAGTGTGCACTCAATAAAAATGTGTTATTTTACAGAAAATGAGCCAAGGCCAATGAGTCTCAGGTTGAAAAAATAATGAATTGTATAATTTTTATTTTAGTCAACTTTGAAAATGGGTCCCAGTCCCCAACACCACACAAGGGTTAAGGAATTTGTTTTAATGTGAGCTATGTGAAAATGAAATACTGTATAGCCGAAATTAGTGTTAAGTAGGCCATATTTATTTGCTAATGGTCAACAATGCAGTAGTTTACAGCACGAGTTTTGTCACTGTGAAATGAAATGGAATTTGACCCACCAACAAACTGTAACCAGCAGGTGGTGGTATATAGACTGGTTGTGAACACAACTGTAGGAAATCGTTACCATGAAGCGCTGCACCGCGGGAGGTTCTTGACGGGATAAGAAATGTAACCAATAAAAAAGTAGCGATACTTTGCAGCCTACCAGTGCATAACACTGCATGCTTGGGACTCACATTGAGCGGTCAAGAGGAGTATAGCCTAGAAGCAGAGCTTCGCGGGGCACTGCGTTACAACAAGGTTACTGAAGTACAGCCAAAGAGAAGAAAATCTGAGAAATATACACATGATTGACCGCCCTGACTGTGGCAACTGATACACGTTGCTCCAGTTTAGTGATGGCATCGATGTCCAACGTTGTGGTAAGCCTTTTCAAGTGATGGGACAGAGCGCATAGAATTGTATTGACAGCTAATGTCCACCGTAGCCTATTTACAGTCAAGTCTTGCCCTTTGCAGTGAAATTCCGGTAGTAAATTGGGAAGCATCCGTATCCGGACACAGGAGAGGAAGGATTTCAGCGCCACTATTCTAAAACATAAAGGAGCCCATATTAGACCTGGATCAATACATCTCATTCATATTTTACAACGACATGAGGTGGGTGTTTCGAGTAACTATTCAACTCTCAATGACTTATTGCATTGGACGCTGCTAAATTTGCTATGAGAGAAAAGTTTAGGCTATGCTGCAGCCAGGACCATATTTCAATAGTCGGGAAAATTCGTTTTAATATTGGTGTACACATACCTCGATCTATCAATTGAAAGGCTATTGATACGTAGACCGCACCGTTCACTTTTTTCCCCCGGTCATTATTATCTAGTCCAGTTGTCTGTTAATGTCAAAATATTTTTTGTTGTTGAAAACATAATCCTGATGTGCACACTTCAAGATCACGTTTCCACCCGAAACATTTTGTAACATGAATCAGTGTGTGTTAATTTCCTTCTTCCATAGAAAGAACACCTCTCCTGCTTAATAAGATGTATCCACACCATCGAGAAAGGTAAGTGTCTGTTATTTTGGACTTATGTTTTATACAGTGGTGATAAAACCTCTCCTGAACACCTACTCAATAGCCCCTGCTGTCTGTGTCGGTGGTGGCGTAATGACCACAAAGTCCAAAGAGATCCATCCCAACAGTTGTCAGTAAAAGTATTGTCGTAATGACCTTGGCATGCCTATGACTCTTACGGGACCTCTGCTTCAACAGGACAAGAGAGAGTCTTCTCTTGTCTTCTGGAGTAGTAGTCTAGCAGTGCATGGATCTTTTGATCATTAAGCAAGTAGGTCAAATGGCTCTGGAATTACATTTCCGAGTTTTGGAGTGATGTTGATTTGCATCTGAGAATATCACACTAGATTCATTGTTTTATTGATGTTATATTGATAATAAGTGGTTTCACACTTGATTTACAAATTGAACCAGTTCGTGTTTGTGCTGTTTATCTGTTTATCTCATATTATGTTAGTGGTACTGCAGAGACCAGCACTACCTTATTTGAGCAGTACATTAATGTAATTGCTCTAAGGCCACTGTTGGGCTATTATTGCTGTACTTATTCAGGGAGAGAAGTACTCGCCCAGCACAGTATGCCCCAGAATCTCCTCTACATAAGCGTCCATGTAAATTGTTCTGTTTACAGCGTGTAGAAGAATCAACTGTAATATTATGCCAAGAAACCGTTAGAACTGATAGTGTGAGTGGTACCGTTCTACAAAAAGAGGACATGAATTAAAGTAGTTGTTAATCATAATAGATATAGAAAAGCGTTGTTGTGGAATTTCCATCACCAGAATCTTGTTTTTCATTATCTGAAATCGGATTCTTGTCCCTATCTCTATCCTGGTGGAATTCAGCTCACCTATTTAACAGCTGGAGCATATCTAATGAAACCAATCAATATTTTCAAACCGTGTGCAGAGTTCAAATTAGGGCCCCCTATAACTATTAAAATATAAATGTGAGCACCCCCCCGAAATTGTGACTGTATGTGTGTGTGCGCGCGACTGTGCGCATACTGTGTGTGTGTCTGTGCAGCATATGTACACACAGCATATGTACGCACATGCCACTAAGCCATGTCCATCTGTTTAACATGAAGGATGAATAGTGGATCCTGGAAAGAGATCCGTTATCCATTTAGCTCCAACAGAGAGACAGTCGTCTTAAACACTGAAACATCTGGGTTGCGCTGTGCCTGATGCAAGCCCTCAGGTCTCTCGTAGCGCTACACCTCCTTGGCACTGGAGGAATGTGTGTGGAAGCTCCCTGGCGTCCTGGTGGCTCAGGCTCTGCAGGGTGATCTCATCGCATTGGGGTGATCCCTGTGGAGCCAGGAGCCAGTAAAGTTGCTCCCTATGATAGTAGAGTCTTGAAGGAAAAACCCAACTGACTAAAAGACCAATCAGATGGATGGTGGGTGTAGCTCAGTCCCCATAGAGGATCATTTCTCATGCCTGGTCAAAGTTGGGCTAACAAACCTTCCCTAATTTCGGCACCAAACGCTCCATGACAATAACGATCTAACCCAGAATGTCAATCAATTGCATCATATGTGTACTAATAATTGGGAAGCTTCGGTGCCAACGTGGTAGTCATTGATTTTCCACGTCTCAAAGTGAGATTGCCGTTTCTCTCTGACTCTGTTCCACGGCACTGCTCCCGTCCCCTGCCTGGCCAACCCTCTGATCAGTGTCTGTCTGAGCCTGGGGTGACTGCCAGCCTTATAGAAGCTGGTTATTAAGCATGAGATCAGCTGACAAGAGTGGGATTACTGTGTGATGAGACAGAGAATTACAGCTCAGGGTTTTTATCAGGGAGCTTGCCAAACATGGCCCACAAGCCCATCGGGGTGTGTGTGTGTGTTAGAGAGGGGGAGAGAGAGTCTGTGTGTCTGCTTTGATGGTGGTAGTTGTTATTAGCAGTAGGGTTGATGTGAAGAAAAGTCTTGACGTGGAAAGTAATAACGCTGGCTAGCAACCAATAGTTGTCATTGTAAGCTAATTGTTTTTGTATACTTGGGATTCTTGAGGTTAGAATGTTAGGCCTACTCTAATTTACACCAGAAATCATGAGATTTAGAGATCCTGGCACATAGAATTAGAGCAAAGATTCAACACCCATTAACTTAAATCTGATCCTGTGTCTGCTTACCTTCATCACGAAGAGGTCAGACTAGAGTTAATTTGAATACAGTTTAGTGTGCACAGTGACCTGGTATTTGCCATGTCTTAAGTCGTCCATAAATGATCTAGTTGATATTTGTGCTAGATTTATTTTACTTATAGCAATCATCAGCCAACGAAAAGGACAGGATCGTCACTACCATATGTTGTTGTAATAATGCACGCTAGTACTCATCCGATACACATTAAATCAGACACTTAAATCCCTATCATGTTGTACATGTCAGTACGAGATTTAATGGGTACTTTAAACCATCAACCCTCTAACTGCAGTGGAGTGTATGTCCTGCATAGTTTGTACAGCTTTGAAATGAATATGATGAGGGTGAAAAAGGCAAACTATCAATCTGTAGCTACGTGTCAAGGTATAATCCTTTTGACCTTATTGCGTATGTAATCCAATGGCTTTTTAAATGAAAGTTTTTTTTATAGCCTATACTCGTCTGCTCACATTTTACATTAGTCGTTAAGCAGACGCTCTTATCCAGAGCGACTTAGTGCATTCATCTTAAAATGGCTAGGTGTGTAACGTATACGCTGGGAGTCAGAAAGCAGGTGCAGAAGGTGAGTTTAATACTGAACAAATACAAAAGAACAAACATGGGAAGCATACTGAACATGAGAGAGAGCCTGACAACTGAGGGTTAAATAAAGGGGGAGTAATCAGGGTATTGATAAAGTGGAGGTGTGCCTAATGATGGTTGACAGGTGTGCGTAATGATGGGTTGCCAGGACCGGTGTTTAGTAAACTGGCGACGTCAAGCGCCGGAGTGGGAGAAGACGTGACAGTACCCTCCCCCGACGCCCGTCTCAGGACAACACCGGCCAGGGGGACGGCCCCAAGGGCGAGGAGCGGGCTGGTCCAGACGGCGAGGGTGGAAGTCTCGGATGAAGTTGGGAACTAGAATGCCGTCCACCAGAACCCAACACCGCTCCTCTGGACCGTACCCCTCCCAGTCCACCAGGTACTGTAACCGACCCCCACAACGTCGGGAGTCCAGGAGGGTTCTGATTGGATAGGCGGGGCTTCCCTCGATCTTCAGGGGTGGCGGAAGGGTGTTGTGGGGGACAGCATCAGCCAGGGTACCTGGAACTACTGGCTTGAGGAGGGAAACATGAAAAGATGGTGAGATCCAGTAGTCAGTGGGGAGCTGTAATCGGTATATTATCTCATTGACCCTCCGGAGGACTTTGAAAGGCCCCACAAACCGGGGTCTCAACTTCCGGTAGGGCAGGCGCAGCGGGAGGTTCCTGGTGGAGAGCCCTGTGAAGGAGGGACGAAGTGAGTTCTAGGCGTACTCCGCCCAGGGAAGGAACCGGGCCCACTCCCCCTGCCGGTCCTGACAGTGACTCCTAAAGAACCTCCCCAGCTCCTGGTTGGTCCTCTCCACCTGCCCATTGGACTGAGGCCGGTACCCCAGATGTGAGGTTGACCGTGACCCCCAGCTTCTCCATGAAGGCTCTCAGTGACCTGGAGATCGTTAGGAAGACCAGAGAGAAGGATAAAACGGGATAATTTGGAGAATCCGTCCACAACAACCATAACAGTGGCGAAACCATCAGAGGAAGATCAGTAACAAAGTCTATGGACAGATGTGACCAAGGCCGCTGAGGCACTGGATGGGGAAGTAGTTTCCCTGCTGGAGTGTGCTGGGGAGATTTGGATTGGGTACATATGGCACATGAGTTGACATAGTGGATGAAGTCGTGCGCCAAGGTGGCCACCAGTACTTCTCGGAGAGGGAATGGATGATGTTGCGGCTGATACCTGGGTGTCCAGTGGTGAGGGATGTATGTGCGTAGGTCAACAGCCGATCTCTCACCCCCGTGGGGACATAGATGCGTTCTGTAGGGCAGATAGCAGGAGCAGGTATGAAGTTCAGGGAGGAGGCGAGGCCCTGGTCGATGAAGTTCCCAGCGGCACCGGAGTCCACTAGAGCTGTAGAGACAACACTTGAGGGATAGCCAGCCAGTGAAGTAGGCACCATAAAGGCACCATGCCCTCTGCCGGTGCTGGAAAAGTCACTCACCTCCCTCTCTGCCCTCTGGAGGATGGTCGAAGATCGCCCTGAAGAGAGCCATGAACCTCTCATAGGAACCCAGCTCTTCCTCTCTCCCAGACAGCCATAGCCCACTTCAACGCCCATCTGGTCAGCAGGGAAATTACCATGGCAACCTTGGACCTTTCGGTGGTGGGAGTTCTCGTCTGATAGGCGAAATAGAGGGAGCACTGGAGTAGGAAGCCATGGCATTTCGATGGAGTACCGTCATATTTCTCTGGAAGGGACAGTCGGGCATCATTGACCTGGGCGGAAGAATGGGTAGGATAGGGGGCTGGCTCACTGTAACAACCCGTGGTAAGAGGCCATCTGATAGGGGTATAGAGAACCTCGCTGACGGTGTCGAGGTGGTAGAGAACGTACCCAGTTTTGCCAGCTGGTCATGGTGTTGATGGAGTAGATGACCTTGTTCGTTAACCATCTGGAAGAGCGTTGAATCTTCTGCGGCTTCCATATTGTGAGGTGTTATTCTGTAGAGGGGCAGAAGGTGAGTTTAATACTGAACAGATACAAAGAACAAACATGGGAAGCGTACTGAACGTGAGAGAGAACCAATAACACCTAAGGACTGATGTCAACTCAGGGTTAAATAAAGAGGGAGTTATCAGGGTATTGATAAAGTCCAGGTGTGCCTAATGATGGGACGCAGGTGTGCGTAATGATGGGTTGCCAGAACCGGTGGTTAGTAAACCGGTGACGTCGAGCGCCGGAGCGGGAGAAGACGTGACAAGGTGAGACAACCACATATCACAGTCATAAGTACATTTTTCCTCAAATTCAACACTAGTAGGAAAAAACAAGTGCAGGTTTTTTTGTTAGTGAGATGTTTTATTTAAGATACTCTTTGTTTGAAGAGGTAGCGTTTCAGACATTTTTGGAAGATGGGCAGGGATAAGTCGCTCTGGATAAGCTTCTTCCACCATTGGGGTGCCAGGACAGAGAGGAGTTTTGGCTGGGCTGAGTGGGAGCTGACCCCTGTAGGAGTAGGAGGGCCAAGAGACCTGAGGTAGCAGAACGGAGTGCTCGGGTTGGGGTGTAGGGTTTGAGCATAGCCTGAAGTTATGGACCAGGGTCTTGAAGTAGATGCAAGCTTAGAATGGAAGCCAGTGGAGTGTGCAGAGGAGCGGAGTGACATGGGATAACTTGGGAAGGATGAACACAGTGGTGTCAGTTCAGCTAAACTGTGGGTATGGCAAAGTGAGGTGTACACCAAGCCGAGTGATTTGGTATATAGAGAAAAGAGGAGAGGGCCTAGAAACAAGCCCTGGGGGACACCAATAGTGAGAGCATGGGGTGCAGACACAGATCCTCTCCACGTCACCTGGTAGGTGCGACCTGCCAGGTAGAATGCAATCCAGGAGTGTACAGAGCCTGAGACGTCTAGCCTTGAGATGGTGGAGAGGATGTGATGGTTCAGTGTTGATGGCAGCGGGTAGATCTAGGAGGATGAGAATAGAGGAGAGAGAGTCAGCTTTGGCAGAGCGGAGAGCCTCCGTAACACAGAGGAGAGTGGTCTCAGTTTAGTGAGCCGTCTTAAAACTTGACTGGTTAGGGTCAAGAGGGTCGTTCTGAGAGAGATAACAAGAGAGTTGGTCAAAGACAGCACGCTCAAGTGTTTTGGAAAGCATAGAAAGAAGGGATACTGGTCTGTAGTCAGAGGGGTTGAGTGTTGGTTTCTTGAGGAGGGAAGCGAGTCTGGCCGTCTTGAGCCAATGGTCAGGGAGGAGGGAAGTGAAGAATGGGAGGTCTCCAGAGATGGTCTGGAGGAGGGGATGGGGTCAAGGTTGTTGGGTGGCTGAACATCACTGGTAACAGGATTTCATCTGGAGAGAGAGGTTAGAAAGAGGTCAAGGCATAGGGTAGTTCTGTGTAATTGGGACCAGTGGATTCAGTAGGCTGAGTGAATGAGGAGTGGATGTCGTCAACCTTTCTTTCAAAGTGGTTGACAAAGTCATTCGCAGAGGGGGAGCTGGTGGAGGATTAAGGATGGAGAAGAAGGTGGAAAAGGATTGGAGGCAGAAACTTGAAATTTATAGTGATAGAAAGCAGCTTTAGCATTGCATACAGAGGAAGAGAAGGTAGAGTGGAGGGAGTGGAAGAATGATAGGTCCTCCGGAAATTAGTTTTCCTCCTCTGTTCTGTGAGCTCACAGTGAGTCACTGCAGCAGGAGGGGAGGGCCGAGTCCGCCTGGAGGAAAGGGGATAGTGAGAGTCATAGGATTCTGAAGGGGAGGAGAGTACGGTCAAAGAGACAGAATTGGGAAACAGGAAAGAAAATGATTTAGATGAGAAGAGAGTGGTGGGAGAGAGAGGGCGAAGAATGTGATGGCGCATGCCCATCTGGGAAGGCTGAGTGGGCTAGGTGGACTAAATAGGTATGGTTGGAGGATGGTGTGAGGGGGGTTGCAAGGAGATTAGTAGGCGAACAGCCTCTAGTAAATGAGGTGAAGTGCCTTGCCTGCCTTGTGAGTGGTAGGGGACTGGGAATGGGTGAGGTCTAAAGAGTAAAGTTGTGGAAAGAAAGAGGTGGAAAGAAATTGAGGTCAGGAGGTTGAAGTCGCCCAGTACAATGAGTGGTGAGCCATCGTCAGGAAATTAGTTTATCAAGGTGTCAAACACATTGAGGAACTCTTCAAGGGCACCAGAGGGGTATACTACAGTCGTGGCCAAAAGTTTTGAGAATGACACAAATATTAATTTCCACAAAGTTTGCTGCTTCAGTGTCTTTAGATATTTTTTGTCAGATGTTACTATGGAATAGTGTCAAAGGCTTTTATTGACAATTACATGAAGTTGATGCAAAGAGTCAATATTTGCATGGTTGACCCTTCTTTTTCAAGACCTCTGAAATCTGCCCTGGCATGCTGTCAATTAACTTCTGGGCCACATCCTGACTGATGGCAGCCCATTCTTGTATAATCAATGCTTGGAGTTTGTCAGAATTTGTGGGTTTTTGTTTGTCCACCTGCCTCTTAAGGATTGACCACAAGTTCTCAATGGGATTAAGGTCTGGGGAGTTTCCTGGCCATGGACCCAAAATGTCAATGTTTTGTTCCCCGAGCCACTTAGTTATCACTTTTGCCTTATGTCATTGTATATAGTCTTATTTTTCTACTGTATCATTGATTGTATGTTGTTTTACTCCATGTGTAACTCTGTGTTTTTGTATGTTGTCGAACTGCTTTGCTTTATCTTGGCCAGGTCGCAATTGTAAATGAGAACTTGTTCTCAAATTGCCTACCTGGTTAAATAAAGGTGAAATAAAAATAAAAAATGTCAAGGTGCTCCATCATGCTGGAAAAGGCATTGTTCGTCACCAAACTGTTCCTGGATGGTTGGGAGAAGTTGCTCTCGGAGGATGTGTTGGTACCATTCTTTATTCATGGCTGTGTTCTTAGGCAAAATTGTGAGTGAGCCCACTCCCTTGGCTGAGAAGCAACCCCACACATGAATGGTCTCAGGATGCTTTACTGTTGGCATGACACAGGACTGATGAAAGCGCTCACCTTGTCTTCTCCGGACATGCTTTTTTCCGGATGCCCCAAACAATCGGAAAGGGGATTCATCAGAGAAAATGACTTTACCCCAGTCCTCAGCAGTCCAATCCCTGTACCTTTTGCAGAATATCAGTCTGTCCCTGATGTTTTTCTTGGAATTGGCTTCTTTGCTGCCCTTCTTGACACCAGGCCATACTCCAAAAGTCTTCGCCTCACTGTGCATGCAGATGCACTCACACCTGCCTGCTGCCATTCCTGAGCAAGCTCTGTACTGGTGGTGCCTCGATCCCGCAGCTGAATCAACTTTAGGAGACGGTCCTGGCACTTGCTGGACTTTCTTGGGCGCCCTGAAGCCTTCTTCACAACAATTGAACCGCACTCCTTGAAGTTCTTGATGATCCAATAAATGGTTGATTTTAGGTGCAATCTTACTGGCAGCAATATCCTTGCCTGTAAAGCCCTTTTTCTGCAAAGCAATGATGACGGCACGTGTTTCCTTGCAGGTAACTATGGTTGACAGAGGAAGAACAATGATTCCAAGCGCCACCCTCCTTTTGAAGCTTCCAGTCTGTTATTCGAACTCAATCAGCATGACAGAGTCCAGCCTTGTCCTCGTCAACACTCACACCTGTGTTACGAGAGAATCACTGACGTGATGTCAGCTGGTCCTTTTGTGGCAGGGCTGAAATACAGTGGACATTTTTGGGGGGGATTCAGTTAATTTGCATGACAAAGAGGGACTTCGCAATTAATTGCAATTCATCTGATCACTCTTCATAACATTCTGGAGTATATGCAAATTGCCGTCATACAAACTGAGGCAGCAGACTTTGTGAAAATTAATATTTGTGTCATTCTCAACTTTTGGCCACGACTGCACAAAGAAGATTCAATGAGTTAACCAGATAACTTTGATAAACAACTCTAAATAACTATTGATTTTCTGGTTCATTAGGAAATCTAAACGTATGTGTTTTTGGTGTTGAGTCAATTGGACCATGCCCATTTCTAGCTTATCTTTCTCAAAAAATCTAGTTTTAAATATTTTATGGAAGTTCGCAGGCTAATTTATTGATCCTGCTTTGTAGTACACCCCTCCTGTCGGTGATAGATAACAACAGCTTGGGTGGACAAGTGACAGTGGCAGCATGGATTTCAAATGAGGAGATGGACAGGTGAGAGAGGAGGGAAATAAAAAAAATCTCCACTTAGGAGAAATGAGTATCCCTTTGCCACCACTGCCACGACCAGATACTCTTGGACTATGAGAGAACACATAGTCAGATGACGAAGTAGCAGTGTTCTCTGAGGTAATCTATGTTTCCGTCAAGGTCAAAAAGTGTGGGGACTGAAGGACAACGGGCTGAGACACACCGCTCAGCATTGATTGACGATTACCTAGCAGAGATAAAGAAAGATACACCCACCAATTATCACAAAGCTACTTCTCAAATTGACCTGAAACCCATTCAAGTCAATGTTTCAACCCTTCACAGCCACAAGTACTGAGCATGCAGCAGTTCAAACAGCAATGATTTAGTAGGCTACTTGGTAGAGGGACAACTCTTAACTAGAATTGCCCAAGCCAGACTATACCAACAACAACAACTTATTGAAAAAGAAAAGATACTTAGGCTACTCTTGCAGAGATTAGTTGTCTTCCCAGGCTATAGATGAGGCGCAGCCTCTCCACTTTGTCTAATTGCATTGCACAGTAACTGCACTTTAACTCCCCCTCTGTGTACGATCTTTCCACTGCTGTCATTCAGATTTGGTTTGGTTTACATTTTCCGTGACACAGTTGCCAAACCAAACTTGAACACCAGTGGCATTGCTGCTTTGAAATATTTACCTCGTTTCTAGGATACCTAGCATGGTCACACTGGCAGGAGCAGGGGTTGGGAGGAGACTTGTGCAAAGGTTCTGAGCTTTTTAGTCAACGGTCTTGTGCCAACCACAACCACTGGCAAATGAGGATAGGACATAGAGAGCTGCCAAAGGTGATGCCAACATCTGTAGCATTATGGCAGCCAGTCAAGTTTGGGAGCTATGCTCCATTATGGGAGGAATTGGAGGTTGTTTTTCCTCTGCGAAAGCACAAAGAAAATGCAGACATTTCTTATTCATCAGAAAATGAACAGTAGGTCTTGATTAGAATATGAGGGTTGTCCGGAAACATGAGTTGTCAATTTGTTTAGTGAACTGTGTTAAACTGAGAAGAAAATAATTATTTAGAAAAATGTGTGAACCTTGGTCAAGTTGTCTTTTCATTAGTCTTCACATACTCTAATTTGCTGGGCCATGTTAAAGAATATAAAATTATTGGCCAGAATTTGTCTTCACATGCTTAGCTCCATGTCTCCTCCTTGCCCCAGGGAGCAACCGATCTTCAGCGCCAGGGCCCATGTGTTCCAGATCGACCCGAACACCAAGAGGAACTGGATCCCCGCCAGTAAGCATGCCGTCACCGTCTCCTTCTTTTACGACGGCAACAGGAATGTGTACCGCATCATCAGCGTGGGCGGTACCAAGGTGAGCCAGGCAGCTGTGCTGTCCTGTACAGTGACTCTCTGGAACATGAATGCAGACCACAGTTAGAGTATGTGAACGTGTGGTCTTGTCGAAAGCTCTGATTTAGGGAAACATCCTTTTCGAGAGATGTTTTTAGGACATTGTGGGATGGTTGAAAATATGGTCTCCAGAGGTGCTTTCAGTTCACAATCATTTGCTTCTAGCCAAAAAAGCAATTTACAGTTTGATAAAGAGAGTAGATGAAGATGGGTCTGGTATGTGTAGCAGATCAGCATTAGCCTGTTTAAGATTGTGTTTACTCTTACTTTTGCCTGAACTCTTATTTATCCTTCCATCTCCAAAGACCTTGGTTGTTCACGATGTTAAACATAAAATCAGTGGTTGTAGGCTTTTATTAATTTAAAAACAATTTAGCCATTGTTCAGTCAATAAGAACTGGAATGTGAACAGAAACTCAATGTCACCAAAAGCGCTCACAAGATCAAGGCACAGATTCCTCACAAGTTTTGAATTTAGATTCCCCAATGCCGCCCTGTAATTTATCTGATCTCCTCTTAACACCTCTGGTCTGACCCACAATCCCCACTCCCAGCAGACCCTGTGGTCAGCAACCTAATTCCACCCATCTGTTGTCTTGCAACGTGGTAATCTTTTGTACCATGTCATGTGAAACATGTTGCCCCTGACTCTTGTAATCGTTTCTTTAAAAAGCTCCTCTTCTTTAAGCTTCCCTTGCCCTCTGATTCTGGGGTTTTAAGTCAGTCATATTATAGTAATTCTGCAGCTGATGCAGAAGTTTATAAATGGGTCTGCTTAATGTGTTTTCCTCGTGACGTGAAACCAAATGGAGGGGCTGTAGCCACTTCTCCGCGCTGCCTGACGCAATGTTTGTTAATCTGTTGAAAGGGTTGGCCAGTCAAATGCCATTTGTTTGTTACGCCCTGAAAATAATGCAAGCCATGCACCCACAGTCCAATCTAAAAGATGGGCATGTCATGTTATCAGAATAAGCTCAAAAGACATATCCAAAGGAGATAACTGTTTACAGAGAAGATGTGTATAACCATCTGTTTGTACAATGGATTTGAAACGATCCATTTGGATATTATGAAAAGGCAAACGGATGCTTCCGTTATGATCCCAGATGTTTCACTTCTCTTTATTCAAAGTCCGAGAGAACAAGTCCTCACTTTGGCACAAACATGAACAATAATGTGGTGTGCATGATAGCGTTTGATGTTCATCAGGTGAGGAACTACTACTGCAGTAAGCAATGATGTCCTCCTCCCTCTATCCCCAGGCCATTATCAACTGCACCATTACACCCAGCATGACGTTCACCAGGACCTCGCAGAAGTTTGGCCAATGGGCGGACAGCAGGGCCAACACCGTCTACGGCCTGGGCTTCGCTACAGAGCAGCAGCTGCATCAGGTGAAGATCTTCTAACTTCACTCTACATCAGGATCTGGCGTCCCAGAATAATTCAGTTGTTGAATTATGGACAACTCATTTATCTAGTACGATGATCATTTTAGGTACATTATCCAACGTTTACTGCAATGTCAAACTAAATGCATTTCGCTTTTGTCCGTCCTCAGTTTTCTGAGCGGTTTAAGGAGGTGAAAGAGGCTGCCCGTCTTGCACGCGAAAAGTCCCAGGATAAGATGGAGTTGGCCAACACAGCCCTCAGCATTGCTGCCCCACAGGTGAGCTCAGACAGAATGCTTTTAAGAGAAAAGCCTCTGAGGAGGAACTTTTGAGTGTCTGTGGAACTCCTGCCGTACACATTGAGGTACTGCTATCTCCTGCAGGCTGCGAAAGAGAAAAAGCATGGGAAGGAAGGCGTAAGAAGGATGAGCTGGGTCACTTGTCTCTGAGGAAAGTGAGAGGAAATCTAGGGCGATGGTAAAATTATCCCATGCAGCCCAGTGCTCTGCCTGGCTGCTTATGTCTGCTCACCGCAGAAGCCTCTGAAATGATTTAATTGCATTGATCAATAGGCTATTTTGCTTATGGTGGTCACATGTTAACAAAATGTGTAATATACAGCAGGGCCTGGGACCCCTTTTTGTGGTAGCAAATCCATCAGGGGACCCTTTTGTAATCGGAACACAACTTACATTTACATTTAAGTCATTTAGCGGACGCTCTTATCCAGAGCGACTTACAAACTTGAGTGAGATATAAAATGACATACAAGGAGTTTTACTATGACTTCAGCAGTGCATGGCCGGACGAACCAAGTCTCGGGGAGGAACATTTTAAAGTACCGCCTCTTGGCATCGGAGAGAACATTTTTGCAGTTTTCAAGCACATTTCCTGTTATTCTATATCTTTTGTCGTGCGGCAGTTTTTTTTAGTTGTTGCAGCTTTAAAGCTAATATCCTGCAATTCTACAAATGTTTCCATGTGTCAGAGAGAACTTTACCGTTTTAAAGCTTAAAGATGGAATCCGCAGTAGGGGGAAACAGCGCCACTAGCTGCTCCACCGGCTGCCTCACCACCGTTATTGTTTTTGTTGCAGAGCTGAGGAGCGTCGTGAAACATGGTAAAAAAAAACATTGCACTACATATTGTGCTCTCCTATCGCACGTGCAATGATGTCCAAGGGGAGTAACTTCTTTGTTGTTGTAATATCGAAAAACGGATGTGTCAGTTTTACCATGAAGGATTCCAGCTTTAAATTACAGTGCATTTATCAAAAAATTTAACATTTTGGGGGGAGTACAATAAATATTGAGTTGAGAAATGTAATGTGGTAATGTGTGTGTATATATATATATATATATATATATATATATATATATATATATATATATATATATATATATATATATATATATATATATATATATATATATATATATATATATATATATCTATCATATACACACACACACACACACATTACCAGTCAAAAGTTTGGACACACCTACTCATTCCAGGATTTTTCTTTATTTTTACTATTTTCTACATTGTAGAATAATAATGAAGACATGAACACCATGAAATAACACACATGGAATCATGTAGTAACCAAAAACAAAAAAAGTGATCAAAATATATTTGAAAACAAATCAAAATATATTTTATATTCTTCAAAGTACCCACCCTTTGCCTTGATGACAGTTTTACACACTTGGCATTCTCTCAACCAGTTTCATGAGGAATGCTTTTTCAACAGTCTTGTAGGAGTTCCCACATATGCTGACCACTTTTTGGCTGCTTTTCCTACTCTCTGCGGTCCAACTCATCCTAAACCATCTCAATTGGGTTGAGGTCGGGTGATTGTGGAAGCCAGGTCATCCTGGAGGTGTGTTGGGTCATTGTCCTGTTGAAAACAAATGATAATCCCACTAAGTGCAAACCAGATAGGATGGCGTATCGCTGCAGAATGCTGTGGTAGCCATGCTGGTTAAGTGTGCCTTGAATTCTAAATAAATCACAGACAGTGTCACCAGCAAAGCACCATCACACCTCCTCCATGCTTCATGGTGGAAACCACACATGCGGAGGTCATCTGTTCACATACTCTGCGTCTCACAAATACACAGCAGTTTGAGCTGTTCTTGCCATAATATGGACTTGGTCTTTTACCAAATAGGGCTATCTTCTGTATACCACCCCTACCTTGTCACAACACATTGGCTCAAACACATTAAGAAGGAAAGAAATTCCACAAATGAACTTTTAACAAGGCACACCTGTTCATTGAAATGCATTCCAGGTGAATACCTTATGAACCTAGTTGAGAGAATGCTAAGAGTGTGCAAATCTGTCATCAAGGCAAAGGGTGGCTACTTTGAAAATGCTGAATAAGTCAAAGGGTATGAATACTTTTTGAAGGCACTGTATTTTTGTATCTTTTGAGATCTGGCTGCGGACCCACTGCAGTACCTTCATGGGAACCCCTGATATACAGTATGAGATGCCCTGATATACAGTATGTTGAATTGATATTGCTGTGTTCTTTATTCTCTTGCTATCGGATGGCTTTTCTCCAGTTCTCACAGGTAGGTCTCATGTGTGTTTGATTTCCAACCTTCACCATTCACGTCTAAGAAGGGCCAGTTTGGGTACCATTGTGCTATGACAAGACAGTAAATCAAACAAAATCTTGTGTCTTTATCTTCACGAGGTTGAGATGCTCAGAGTTTGATGAACATTATAGGATAATAGTCACTCCTCAAACTGTTCTTGCTGCTGAAATTGATCTCCTTTTAACCCAGCTAACAATTGTAGGGAGAGAGAACGTTCCTGTGACGTTTGAAAAAATGTTAGCAAAAGAGAATATATTTAGCATGTTTTAGAGTTAGGAGAGCATTCCCTTAATGTCAAATATACAAATATACAATATTAATGTTGCAAAAACATTCGCGTCCAGTTTTCTGAGGGTTAGGAGAATATTCCATCAACATCACACCAAACACACAGAACATGGTTGCTATGTTCTCAGAATATAATATATTATTGTTCTAGACATGTTTCATGGCAAGGTTGGAAGAAAATTAATGGGTCCAGTTTTCTGAGGGTTAGGAGAACATTCCATCAATGTCACATGAAACAAACACAGAACATGGTTGCCATGTTGCCAAAAATATAAACGCAACATGCAGTGATTTTACTGGGTTACAGTTCATATAAGGAAATCAGTCAATTGAAATAAGTTCATTAGGCCCTAATCTATGGATTTCACATGACTTTGCACAGGCCCACCCACTTTGGGTGCAAGGCTCACCCACTGGGGAGCAAGGCCCAGTCAATCAGAATAAATTTTGCCCCACAAAAGGGTTTTATTATAGACAGAAATACTCCTGTTTCATCAGCTGTCCGGGTGGCTAGTCTCAGACAATCCCACAGGTAAAGAAGCCGGATGTGGAGGTCCTGGGCTGGTGTGGCTACAAGTGGTCTGCAGTTGACGTGCTGCCAAATTATCTAAAACAATGTTGGAGGTGGCTTATGCTAGAGAAAGGAACATTCAATTCTCTGGCAACTGCTCTGGTGGACATTCATGCAGTCAACATGCCAATTGCACACTCCCTCAACTTGAGACATCTGTGGCATTGTGTTGTGTAACAAAACGTCACATTTTAGTGGCCTTTTATTGTCCCCAGCACAAGGTGCACCTGTTTTAATTAGTTTCTTGATATGCCACACCTGTCAGATGGATGGATTATCTTGGCAAAGGAGAAATACTCACAAACAGGGATGACATTTTTTGAGAGAGAATTTAAGCTTTTTGTTTGTATGGAACTTTCTGGGATCTTTAATTTCAGCTCATGAATCATGGGACTAACACTTTACATGTTGCATTTATATTTTTGTTCAGTATAAGTAGGACTGTTTAAATGATTGGAACATTTAATCAAGTTAATTAATCGCAGGATTTGCTCAAATTCAAAATTTGCTAAAATTGAGCTGTAATTTAATAGTTCTTATACAAAAAGCATAAGAATATTTGATGTCTTGATTTTGTCTAAAATAACGGTAAGCAAAATCTGGCAAATTACTAAAGCACACTATCTTTAACCTCAATGTAAACTTGTTTTGACAACGCATTGTTGTTTTTAGCTGTATATGTATTTTGAATGTTTTCAAAAAATGGGATTATTTGTGAAAAAAATTCATTGTGCCCTAAAATTACAAAAAGTAATTGTGGTTTTCGTGAATGTGCCTAAGGCATGCTGCAAGGAGGCATGAGGACTGCAGATGTGGCCAGGGCAATAAATTGCAATGTTCATACTGTGACACGCCTAAGACAGCGCTACAGGGAGACAGGACGGACAGCTGATTGTCCTCGCAGTGGCAGACCACATGTAACAACACCTGCACAGGATTGGTACATCCGAACATCACACCTGCGGGACAGGTACAGGATGGCAACAACTGCCCGAGTTAAACCAGGAACGCACAATCCCTCCATCAGTGCTCAGACTGTCCGCAATAGGCTGAGAGAGGCTGGACTGAGGGCTTGTAGGCCTGTTGTAAGGCAGGTCATCACCAGACATCACCGGCAACAACGGGTGGGCACAAACCCACCGTCGCTGGACCAGACAGGACTGGGAAAAAGTGCTCTTCACTGACGAGTCGCAGTTTTGTCTCACCAGGGGTGATGGTCGGATTCGTGTTTATCGTCGAAGGAATGATCGTTACACCGAGGCCTGTACTCTGGAGCGGGATCAATTTGGAGATGGAGGGTCCGTCATGGTCTTGGGCGGTGTGTCACAGCATCATCGGACTGAGCTGGTTGTCATTGCAGGCAATCTCCACGCTGTGCGTTACAGGGAAGACATCCTCCTCCCTCATGTGGTACCCTTCTAGCAGGCTCATCCTGACGTGGCCCTCCAGCATGACAATGCCACCAGCCATACTCCTCGTTCTGTGCGTGATTTCCTGTAAGACAGGAATGTCCGTGTTCTGCCATGGCCAGCGAAGAGCCCGGATCTCAATCCCATTGAGCACGTCTGGGACCTGTTGGATCGGAGGGTGAGGGCTAGGGCCATTTCCCCCCAGAAATGTCCGGGAACTTGCAGGTGCCTTGGTGGAAGAGTGGGATAACATCTCACAGCAAGAACTGAGGAGAATGAGGAGGAAAGGAGGAGGAGATGCACTGCAGTACTTAATGCAGCTGGTGGCCTCACTAGATACTGACTGTTACTTTTGATTTTGACCCCCCCTTTGTTCAGGGACACAATATTCAATTTCTGTTAGTCACATGTCTGTGGAACTTGTTCAGTTTATGTCTCAGTTGTTGAATCTTATGTTCATACAAATATTTACACAAGTTTGCT
The DNA here is from genome assembly GCF_901001165.1 of Salmo trutta. Classification (NCBI taxonomy): domain Eukaryota; kingdom Metazoa; phylum Chordata; class Actinopteri; order Salmoniformes; family Salmonidae; genus Salmo; species Salmo trutta. The sequence continues at coordinate 14,216,255 of NC_042977.1, forward strand.
GAAAATAAACCCATTTGACAGTGAGAGGACGTTTCTTTTTTTGCTGAGTTTAAATACATTTCCAGTCAAAAGTTTGGACACACCTACTCATTCAAGGGTTTTCAAAACTATGAAATAACACATGTGGAATCATGTAGTAGCCATGTAGTAGCCATCCTTTGCCTTGATGACAGCTTTGCAAACTCTTGGCATTCTCTCAACCAGCTTCATGAGGTAGTCACTTGGAATGCATTTCAATTAACAGGTGTGCCTTGTTAAAAGTTAATTTGTACATTTCTTTCATTCTTAATGTGTTTGAGCCAATCAGTTGTGTTGTGACAAGGTAGGGGTGGTATACAGAAGATAGCCCTATTTGGTAAAAGACAAAGTCCATATTATGGCAAGAACAGCTCAAATAAGCAAAGAAAAATGACAGTCCATCATTACTTTAAGACATGAAGGTCAGTCAATTCGGAAAATATCAAGAACTTAGGAAGTTTCTTCAAGTGCAGTCGCAAAAACCATCAAGCACTATGATGAAGCTGGCTCTCATGAGGACCGCCACAGGAAAGGAAGACCCAAAGTTACCTCTGCTGCAGAGGATAAGTTCATTAGAGTTTACAAGCCTCAGAAATTGTAGCCTAAATAAATGCTTCACAGAGTTCAAGTAATAGACACATCTCAACATCGACTGTTCAGAGGAGACTACGTGAATCAGGCCTTCATGGTTGAATTGCTGCAAAGAAACCACAACTAATGGACACCAATAAGAAGAAGAGATTTGCTTGGGCCAAGAAACACGAGCAAGGGACATTAAACCGGTGGGAATCTGTCCTTTGGTCTGATGAGTCCAAATTTGAGATTTTTGGTTCCAACCGCCGTGTCTTTGTGAGACGCAGAGTAGGCGAACGGATGATCTACGCATGTGTGGTTCCCACCATGAAGCATGGAGGAGGAGATTTGATGATGTGGGGATGATTTGCTGGTGACACTGTCTGTGATTTATTTAGAATTCAAGGCACACTTAACCAGCGTGGCTACCACAGCATTCTGCAGCAATACGCCATCCCATCTGGTTTGGGCTTAGTGGGACTATTATTTGTTTTTGAACAGGACAATGACCCAACACACCTCCAGGCTGTGTAAGGGCTATTTGACCAAGAAGGAGAGTGGTGGAGTTCTACATCAGATGATCTGGCCTCCACAATCACCCGACCTCAACCCAATTGAGATGGTTTAGGATGAGTTGGACCGCAGAGTGAAGGAAAAGCAGCAAAAAAGTGCTCAGCATATGTGGGAACTCCTACAAGACTGTTGGAAATGCATTCTAGGTGAAGCTTGTTGAGAGAATGCCAAGAGTGGGCAAAGCTGCCATCAAGGCAAAGGATGGCTACTTTGAAGAATCTAAAGTCAAAAATATATTTTGATTTGTTTAACACTTTTTTTGGTTACTCTATTATTGTGTTATTTCATAGTTTTGATGTCTTCACTATTATTCTACAATGTAGAAAATAGTAAAAATAAAGAAAAGCCCTTGAATGAGTAGGTATGTTCAAACTTTTGACTTGTACTATATATATATATTAGTGTGTGTGTGTGTGTGTGTGTGTGTGTGTGTGTGTGTGTTCTATACACGATTCATTGGAAGATTGCAATGACATTCCTGTGTCCAAGAACGTTTAAAAAAACATAGGACATTCTGTGATGATCCCCTGGAGGTTTTTGTCTAGTTCCTGGCTATTTCCGGGGACGTCCCTTAAGACATTTTTCGCCTGATGGTCCCAACGATATGTTCTACATTTTTGAAATAAAAATGTTTCATTACACAGCACCCCTTGTTACTGAGGCCGAGCCCATCAAGGGCCTGATTGGTGAACCACTGATCCATTGGACGCTATTTGTCTGTTGGCAAGGTTAGGGGAACCCACACTGTTCTTTTCATTATTACATTGTGAATGTATACAATGATTATTACAGTCATTATTATGTCCCCACAACCTCTTGATTCACAGCATTCCTTTGCACCCCAGTATCTCTAATTGCACAGTCATCTTCTGCACACCCTACCATTCCAGTGTTTAATTGCTATATTGTAATTACTTTGCCACCATGGCCCATTTATTGCCTTACCTCTCTTATTCTACCTCTACCTTGCACATTCTGTTTATTGATTTGTCTACTGTATTATTGATTGTATGTTTGTTTATTCCATGTGTAACTCTGTTGTATGTGTCGAACTGCTTTGCTTCATCTTGGCCAGGTCGCAGTTGCAAATGTGAACATGTTCTCAACTAGCCTACCTGGTTAAATAAAGGTGAAATAAAAATGTCAAAAGTAAAGGATTCCGATCATCCAGCTACGCTACCATGTCTGTAACCAGGCTTCCATCAACCATGTCATGTGGATCAATTAACTGACGCATGAAAAAAGTCATGACCGGGCTGATGGAAACAGAAAATGTCAGTACAATTTCATAATTGTCGATAGACAATTTGTTCGATCGACATGGTTTAACCATCATGTTGTAAACGTGGAGTCACGCGATATGTTGTGTGGTCCTCCCACTACGATTCAGGAACACATGCCGTTTATTAGGCTGCAGATGAAATAAATTATGTTGAACTTCACAGGGTGGTGAAAGTACACAGTTATGAGCTTGATGCTGCTTTCCAATAAATATCGAGGGTCTTATTCTGGTGACATGATCATCGACGCTTGGCTGAAGTTTGACAAATAAAAATGATCTTGCTCTTATCCATAATAGGCTAATCTTATCAGGCTAATCTTATCAGGCTAATCTTAATAGGCTAATCTTAATAGGCTAATCTTAATAGGCTAATCTTATCAGGCTAATCTTAGCTAATCTTGTATCTGCAAGCTGTTGGCTAGAGCGCACGTGTCCAGACCAGAGTGGGCACATTTACCGTTAACGCAACAGTTTATCTGACAAAACTATCAGTAGCGGTGAAAATGTGATGGAAACACATTGAACTTTACATTTTTATTCGGTAGGTGAAAACTAAAGTAAAAAAGTACCTTTTTATGTGCATTACGTCATCACACACTTCTTTATCTGCAACAAGTCAGTTTGGTGGAAACGCACCACTGGTGGGAAAATGCAAATGTTTTCTTTATGTCGATTTTTGAATATTTGCATGGAAATCTGTTACTAATTGGATAGAAACCTAGCTAATTACTGATTTCACCTGATTTGCTACACTTTGCACTTTGAAGTAAATCTCAGCTCTGTTAAAAGTACACTCAAGAATATATGTATTTTTTATCATAGTGATCAAGGACAATACATAGATTAGTGGTTCACCAATCAGGGCCTTGTTTGTCTTGGCAACAGTAACAAGGGGTGGGGGGGTGGGGGGTATTTGGGAACATCAGGCAAAGTCCTAAAAACGTCTTTAGGGACGTCCCCGGAACAAGCTTGGAACTAGACAAAAACCTCCAGGGGATCATGACAGAACACCTGATCTTTTAAACGTTATTGGACACAATGTTTCCATGAAACATGTCTAGAACATTAATACTGTGTACGTTTAGGTGTGACGTTGATAGAATATTCTCCTAACCCTCAGAAAACAAGGCACATTAATATTCTTGCAACGTTCCATGAAACATGTCTATCACATTTAATATTGAATTTTCTGAGAACATCGTAACCACATTCTGGGTAAGTTCTGTTTGACATTAAAGCAAAGCTTCTTAGCAAAGGGCAATTTCTCAAGCAGGAATTTTGCTTAAAGTGTCTAAGAGTGATCTGAGTGGGGAGGGGAAAACTGAAAACGACCTGTTATTGGCAGAGCGGTTGGGAACCAACCGGGATGTCACAAGGCAGGCCAAAACTCCATCCCACCAAAACCGGCTGAAATTTCAGGCAGTCTTTTGAAACAGCTCTTACACTAAAAGGGCAGTATCATACTTTTCACAATTTCACATTATTTTGAACTTCATAGTGTGAATATATACACTGGTCAAAAAAATAAAGGGAACACTAAAATAACACATCCTAGATCTGAATGAATGAAATAATCTTATTAAATACTTGTTTCTTTACATAGTTGAATGTGCTGACAACAAAATCACACAAAAATAATCAATGGAAATCCAATTTATCAACCCATGGAGGTCTGGATTTGGAGTCACACTCAAAATGAGTGGAAAACCACACTACAGGCTGATCCAACTTTGATGTAATGTCCTTAAAACAAGTAAAAATGAGGCTCAGTAGTGTGTGTGGCCTCCACGTGCCTGTATGACCTCCCTACAACGCCTGGGCATGCTCCTGATGAGGTGGCAGATGGTCTCCTGAGCGATATCTGCCAACTCCTGGACAGTCTGTGGTGCAACGTGGCGTTGGTGGATGGAGCGAGACATGATGTCCCAGATGTGCTCAATTGGATTCAGGTCTGGGGAACGGGCGGGCCAGTCCATAGCATCAATGCCTTCCTCTTGCACGAACTGCTGACACACTCCAGCCACATGAGGTCTAGCATTGTTTTGCATTAGGAGGAACCCAGGGCCAACCGCACCAGCATATGGTCTCACAAGGGGTCTGAGGATCTCATCTCGCTACCTAATGGCAGTCAGGCTACCTCTGGCGAGCACATGGAGGGCTGTGCAGCCCCCCAAAGAAATGCCACCCCACACCATGACTGACCCACCGCCAAACCGGTCATGCTGGAGGATGTTGCAGGCAGCAGAACGTTCTCCACGGTGTCTCCAGACTCTGTCACGTCTGTCACATGTACTCGGTGTGAACCTGCTTTCATCTGTGAAGAGCACAGGGCGCCAGTGGCGAATTTGGCAATCTTGGTGTTCTCTGGTAAATGCCAAACGTCCTGCACGGTGTTGGGCTATAAGCACAACCCCCACCTGTGGACGTTGGGCCCTCATACCACCCTCATGGAGTCTGTTTCTGACCGTTTGAGCAGACACATGCACATTTGTGGCCTGCTGGAGGTCATTTTGCAGGGCTCTGGCAGTGCTCCTCCTGCTCCTCCTTGCACAAAGGCGGAGGTAGCGGTCCCGCTGCTGGGTTGTTGCACTCCTACGGCCTCCTCCACGTCTCCTGATGTACTGGCCTGTCTCCTGGTAGCGCCTCCATGCTCTGGACACTACGCTGACAGACACAGCAAACCTTCTTGCCACAGCTCGCATTGATGTGCCATCCTGGATGAGCTGCACTACCTGAGCCACTTGTGTGGGTTGTAGACTCCGTCTCATGCTACCACTAGAGTGAAAGCACCGCCAGCATTCAAAAGTGACCAAAACATCAGCCAGGAAGCATAGGAACTGAGAAGTGGTCTGTGGTCACCACCTGCAGAACCACTCCTTTATTGGGGGTGTCTTGCTAATTGCCTATAATTTCCACCTGTTGTCTATTCCATTTGCACAACAGCATGTGAAATTTATTGTCAATCAGTGTTGCTTCCTAAGTGGACAGTTTGATTTCACAGAAGTGTGATTGACTTGGAGTTGCATTGTGTTGTTTAAGTGTTCCCTTTATTTTTTTGAGCAGTGTATATACAGTACCAGTTAAAAGTTTGGATACACCTACTCATTCAAGGGTTTTTCTTTATTTGTACTATTTTCTACATTGTGGAATAATGGTGACCTCGCCAGGCAGACCAAAACTCCATCCCACCAAAACAGGCAAAAATTTCAGGAAGTCTTTTCAAACTGCTGTTACACTAAATGGGCATTATCATTTTCACAATTTCAGTATTATTTCAACCTCATAGTGTGGACATGTATATAAAACACAGGAAAATCACGTTTTGGACTGCACTGGGCCTTTAAGGGAATGGTCTCAGACACAGTCCTTGCACATCACTGAAACATTCCTATGAAAACGTTAGGTAATAACCTAATGAGACTTAAAGGAGAAGTTTTCTTTTTAACAACCAAATCTAAATTTTCCATGTAAATGGGATATTATAGAAGGGTCTAGACACCTTTTTTGTGATTTCACTTGTTTTTGAGAAACTTACCCCAAACCGGAAATCACTTCCTCATCCTCGTTGTGCAGTATGGGGGCCCTGAAAAAACATGAACAAAGGCTCCAAAAAGACCCATACATCCTTTTAGAAATGTCAGAGCACTCAGTGTTGTGATCCAGGTCTTTAGATATTGTACACATGAAATTGTCATTCCATTTTCTGCAGCGTTATATTCCTTTTTTTTGCGACTCGAGCCGTTTCCACCTATCCAGCTGTCCCATTCTCATCTAGCCTGCTGCTATAGGTAACTGCCAAAATAAAGGAAACACCAACATAAAGAGTCTTAATAGGATTGGGCCACCAAGAGTCTACAGAACAGGTTCAATGCGCCTTGGCGTAGATTTTACGTCTGGAACTTCTTGTGTGGAAGCACCCCATGCTTTCAATATACTTTGTATCCCTCATTTACTCAAGTGTTTCCGTTATTTTTGCCAGCTACATGTCAAATGGACAGAGGTATCGCTCGAGTCGCAACAAAATGGAATATAACTTGCAGATAGGGTTCGGAATGACCTGCATCACTATATACTGAGAGCTTTGCCGTTTCTAAAATGACGTATTTTAGTGTTTTTGGATCCTTTGTTGAGGTTAATTTTCAGGGCCCCCATACTACACAACAAGGATGAGGAAGTGATTTGCTGTTTGGGGTAAGTTTCTCAAAAACAAGTGAAATCACAAAAAAGGTGTCTGGTACCTTCTATACCATACCATTTACAAAAATGTAGATTTGGTTGTAAAAAAAGAACTTCTCGTTTAAGGGAACTTTATCTAAAGCTGTGGGAACGTTTGTTGTTAGCTGGTAATATCCTCTGGTGACCTCAGCCTCTCCGACACTCCTGTTGTGACAGAGGGCTACAGAGCCTGGGAAGATCCACAGTGTGGACTCTCAGAGGAAAAAAGGGGGTAGATGTAATTCACTTCCCATGGCAAACCTATAATGTAACAGGAAGTTAAGATATGAGCAATGTAACTGAAAGGATGACGTATAAACCATGATGGGTAGGGAATATTTTGCTAAATAACGCTAGACTACATTGATATAATAATCATACTTTCCATCAAGGATGGTAAAGTCAGGACATTATATATGTAGCCTCAGCTAGAAAGAAAGTTGAAAAATAAACAAAAACATACAGTGACTAAATACTGTTCCCTGAATGAGGGAAAGGAGGTACAACACAGCTATGGGGAGTTTGTGGGTGCATAACGTTCAGAGGTAAACCCCTTGACATCAGATTGGATCTTTCAGGCGGCAAGCCCACAGATTCAAAATCACCTGCCACAGGTGCCAGAACTGTCCCTGCTCCTGGGACAACAGGTCGCTGCGCACCAGTAGTTGCCACGGGTCCTCGCCTAAAGGCGAATGATCTCCGCGAACCAAGGTCTTTTGGGCCAACGGGAGCCGTAAGGATCAACTACGCACCCTCCCTATCGTGGGCTGAATCAGTTCCACGGGGGAAATGCGTAAAGGAGGTTCCGAGGCCACTGGTGCGCAAGAGCATCCGTTCCCAATGGAGCATTCACGGACCCTTATTGAGAAAAACAGCCAACAATGTGCGTTTTCTCACGATGCAGAAAGATCTGTCAGCCCTGCCCGGGGAGATGCATCACCCGGAGCGAGGGAAAGTGCGCTGCGCTCCACAGCAGTAGGGAGCAAGCCAAGGATAAGAAGGTGCGAGACCGCACCCCTGACCTGTCTGTTGATGTATGTGACCGCTGTCCCGCTGTCGGTCCTCACCAGCATATGCCGGCCTGCCAACAATTGGAGAAAGCACTTGAGTACTCTATCTACACTGTCAAAAGCTCCAGGTAAATGATGTGCACCGAGTTTTGCAACACTGTCCACAACCCCAGAATTGAACTGCCCTCGCACAGCGCACCCCGCCCTCGAGGAGATGCGTCTGTCTTTATCAACTTGCGGGATAAAACTGGACCCACGGAGGTCCCCAGCAACAACAGCCGTGGGTCCCTACTCTGAGCCATAGGCATGATGAGGACACCCGGAGTGACCGGTTTAGGTGGCGCGATGCGTCCAAGCGGGTATCTATCACCTACCACCGGAGAGGTTGCATCAGCAACAGCCCGGGGAGAACCACGGCTATCATAGAAGCCGTCATCCATAATAGGCACAGGCACTGTGTGTGACCTAGCTGAAATTGGGCCAAGCAAAATCGGAATCCGTCCTCCCTTTGCGTGGACAAGAACGCACGATTCTCAACTGAGTCTAACTCGAGACCCAGAAATGGAATGCGAGATGGAGATAAACAGCTCTTCTCTTGATTCATTATGAGACTGAACATGGGAAACCAGCATGGATGTGTGTAACAGCACCTGCTACCTCGACTCTGCTACCATCAGCCCCAGGCACCACATAGGTGCCAAACCTGCTTTCACAAATTTGGTGAAAGTGTGAGGCGAGAGGGAACGCACGGAAGTGAGGACCAGAAACTCGCACGCTACAGCCTCGAAATGGAACCTCAAGGAACTTCGTGTGATATGGCCATATGAAAGTATGCGTCATTCAGGTTGATGGAGGTGAACCAATCGCCTGGGCGCACTGACTAATAACCAGCTGTTCCTGAGCATTCTGAATTTGTAGACTCTGAGGTGCTTGTTTAGGGCACACAGGTCTAAAATAGGATGTAGGAACCACTCTGACAACAACGTGTGGGATGCACTACTAATTGTAGCCTGTACCCCAATGTCACTGTTTGCATATTCCAGGGTAACACTGCACATGCGAGCTACTGGTCGACACAGACAGCACGTCTCCCATAAAGTGTGGACTGTGGGAATATGGTTATTTTTTCTTGTCTTTTTTAATTTTCACCATTCTCAACAACTGTGTATCTGACTAGGGGGGAAGGTACTCTTTTAATTCTGCTCCCATGTGGAGGACACGACACTCTTGACACCGTGGAACTTTGGGTAGAAACAATGTGTTTAAGTGCTGACGTTTGCCTGAAGCCCAGTCCACTCTGGGTTCCGGGGCTTAGCCTACCAGTGACGAACCCTGATTGGCCGTTGTCACAGCAAACATCTGGGGAGGGGGGCAAGGGGGGACCCCAGCCCGTGCCACCTCCCCTATCATCGCACACAGAGACGCGTACAAAGCTCTCCCTCGCCCTCCATTTGGTAAATCCGACCACAACACTATCCTCCTGATTCCTGCTTACAAGCAAAAATTAAAGCAGGAAGCACCAGTGACTCGGTCTATAAAAAAATGGTCAGATGAAGCAGATGCTAAACTACAGGACTGTTTTGCTATCACAGACTAGAACATGTTCCGGGATTCTTCCGATGACATTGAGGAATACACCACATCAGTCACTGGCTTTATCAATAAGTGCATTGAGAACGTCGTCCCCACAGTGACTGTACGTACTTACCCCAACCAGAAGCCATGGATTACAGGCAACATTCGCACTGAGCTAAAGGGTAGAGCTGCCGCTTTCAAGGTGCGGGACTCTAACCCGGAAGCTTACAAGAAATCCTGCTATGCCCTGCGACAAACCATCAAACAGGCAAAGCGTCAATACAGGGCTAAGATTGAATCATACTACACCGGATCCGACGCTCGTCGGATGTGGCAGGGCTCGCAAACTATTACAGACTACAAAGGGAAGCACAGCCGCAAGCTGCCCAGTGACACGAGCCTACCAGATGAGCTAAATCACTTCTATGCTCGCTTCGAGGCAAGCAACACTGAGGCATGCATGAGAGCATCAGCTGTTCCGGACGACTGTGTGATCACGCTCTCCGTAGCCGACGTGAGTAAGACCTTTAAACAGGTCAACATTCACAAGGCTGCGGGGCCAGATGGATTACCAGGACGTGTGCTCCGGGCATGTGCTGACCAACTGGCAGGTGTCTTCACTGACATTTTCAACATGTCCCTGATTGAGTCTGTAATACCAACATGCTTCAAGCAGACCACCATAGTCCCTGTGACCAAGAACACAAAGGCAACCTGCCTAAATGACAACAGACCCGTAGCGCTCACATCCGTAGCCATGAAGTGCTTTGAAAGGCTGGTAATTGCTCACATCAACACCATTATCCCAGAAACCCTAGACCCACTCCAATTTGCATACCGCCCAAACAGATCCACAGATGATGCAATCTCTATTGCACTCCACACTGCCCTTTCCCACCTGGACAAAAGGAACACCTATGTGAGAATGCTATTCATTGACTACAGTTCAGCGTTCAACACCATAGTACCCTCATAGCTCATCACTAAGCTAAGGAACCTGGGACTAAACACCTCCCTCTGCAACTGGATCCTGGACTTCCTAACGGGCCGCCCCCAGGTGGTGAGGGTAGGTAGCAACACATCTGCCACGCTGATCTTCAACACCGGAGCTCCTCAGGGGTGCGTGCTCAGTCCCCTCCTGTAATCCCTGTTCTCCCACGACTGCATGGCCAGGCACAACTCCAACACCATCATTAAGTTTGCTGACGACACAACAGTGGTAGGCCAGATCACCGACAACGACGAGACAGCCTATGGGGAGGAGGTCAGAGACCTGGCCGGGTGGTGCCAGAATAACAACCTATCCCTCAACGTAGCCAAGACTAAGGAAAGGATTGTGGGCTACAGGAAAAGGCGGAACGAGCACGTCCCCATTCTCATCAACGGGGCTGTAGTGGAGCAGGTTGAGCTTCAAATTCCTTGGTGTCCACATCACCAACGAACTAGAATGGTCCAAACACACCAAGACAGTCGTGAAGAGGGCACGACAAAGCCTATTCCCCCTCAGAAAACTAAAAAGATTTGGCATGGGTCCTGAGATCCTGAAAAGGTTCTACAGCTGCAACATCAAGAGCATCCTGACCAGTTGCATCACTGCCTGGTACGGCAATTGCTCGGCCTCCGACCGCAAGGCACTTCAGAGGGTATATGTGCGTACGGCCCAGTACATCACTGGGGCAAAGCTGCCTGCCATCCAGGACCTCTACACCAGGCGGTGTCAGAGGAAGGCCCTGAAAATTGTCAAAGACCCCAGCCACCCCAGTCATAGACTGTTCTCTCTACTACCACATGGCAAGCGGTACCGGAGTGCCAAGTCTAGGACAAAAAGGCTTCTCAACAGTTTTTACCCCCTAAGCCATAAGACTCCTGAACAGACTCCGGACTATATGCATTGTGTGCCCTCCCCCCCCCCCGCTACTCTCTGTTTATCTTATATACATAGTCACTTTAACCATACATTCATGTACATACTACCTCAATTGTCCCAACCAACCAGTGCTCCCGCACATTGGCTGATCGGGCTATCTGCATTGTGTCCCACCACCCGCCAACCCCTCTTTTTACTCTACTGCTACTCTCTGTTCATCATATATGCATAGTCACTTTAACCATACCCACATGTACATACTACCTCAATAAGCCTGACTAACTGGTGTCTGTATATAGCCTTGCTACTCTTATTTTCAAATGTCTTTTTACTGTTGTTTTATTACTTTACTTACCTACACACACACACACACACACCTTTTTTTCGCACTATTGGTTAGAGCCTGTAAGTAAGTATTTCACTGTAAGGTCTACACCTGTTGTATTCGGCGCACGTGACAAATAAACTTTGATTTGATTAGGTGCGTGGGGGCTGCACACATTAAAAATAGACCCAGAAGAAAAAATGATCGTGGAGGTTATCAGGCCCACCAGTCATAGCTACCGGTGACACTGCACCTTATATCCCAGCTTGAAAAGAGATAGAGCGCTGAAAAACAGACCCCATATGTGATAACAGACAGGGCGATTCCAATTTGAATCTAATTCCCAGGAACTAAACGTGTTGAGCAGGAGACCGACAGCTCAGTAATGTTGGATAATAGCATGACTGCCAATCGCCTACCGAGACCATAACCTGTATCACTAAGCACCTCACTGTCACTAAGAACCGGTGAGCTACAGGGAGGAATTAGCAATGAATCCCAGTAATAAGCCACCCATGGGGGAAGGGTGCCCACTTGTGGACAGAGAGCGCCGTGATACTGTATAGCCCCACCTGAAGCCCACCCTTTTATGGGTACAGGAACTCCACCAATGGCCAAACTGTTGTCACAGTACCGTATGCAAGCCTACATCAGCCATGCGACTACTTCTCAGTCTTGCTAAGCCAGTAGCCAGCTACCTTCCATTATCCCCGTGGGCTAGCACTTGCCAAGCCCACTGCCAGCACAGAGCTAACCAAAGAAAAATGTGTGATATCTTCCTTCGGTGTCGGGAATCTCTCCGATTGCAGCGCGGTCCATTTAGAATAACCAAGTCTAGATCGAGAGGTAAACAGTGTCTGATGGCAGACACAGGCGGCAGGGAGTGCCCACCGTCCCGTTCCTTCAAGTTGCCTCCCTTAGCGGGTAACGGAGCACACAGCAACCGGGTTTAGCTGGGGCACATGCCTCAGCCCAGGCAGACAAGACAATTGATACGACCAAAGCCCCAATTCATCCTCGGGTCCCGTAACTCAGACCCAGCTGAGGTGAGAGGAAGCCATAAGAATTCCACATGTTTGCCAAGGGAACCTGCATGCACCATGGACTAGGGGAACAGTGTCAGCCGTGGGCAAGCCACTGTTACTGACGCCGTCCTTTCTTCTCGCACACAAGCTGACCCGAGTGGGGGCAGTCGGAGCATGCACCGCGCCGAGACATACCAGACAACAAAACGTCAGTATAGCCTTCGTTGCTTTGGTTGCGTTAGCCATCGTAGTTAGCCAGGCTAAACGGGCAGAAGAATAACTAACAGAATCAGTACGAAACTCAAAAAAACAGTTCCAAAGCTTTAACACACAACATCCAGAAGGATGATCATGCCCTCCTTAAGTGGAATAGTTAAGTTGGAGCAAAGTCTGATAGATTTTGCGTTCCCATGTTTATTTTAAAGAGTGCGTGAAAATGTTCTGCTCATCTCGTGGTGAAGAGAGGAAGAATTGAAGGAATGAATCCGTGCCTTGGGTTTATCACCTGTGGAACGCGGAGCTACCGGTGAGGCACGGTGTTTATTGGCCTTGTCAGGCGTGATTCCAACGTTTTTCAGTAAAGGGTGCTAGCACGTGCAAACTCCCCATAGATGTGTTGTACTGAGTTGACCGACTGAAAGAGAACCAGCAGACACTGTACCCCTCAGGACTTTGGTATTGGTTTGAAGTGTATTGTTTATGTTGTGTTGTGTGTTAGGACCTCAGTGATGAGCTCCAGTCGCCGCCGGTGATGTGTGTGAACGGTCCTGAGGACAAGATGTTCCGAAGCCAAAGCGCAGACATCACACTGTCTTCTGAGAAGGAGCGCATTAAAAAGATGCTTTCTGAAGGGTAACCCACTTTTACACACTCTTGTCCTCAACGTTTCACTCAAGCCAGGGTTTGTTTCATTGTCTGAAAGTACACCGAATGTTTTGTGGAAATGTTCTTGGTCTCAAACCCGACTGTTCCATTTTAGAAGGTAAGATAATTGGTCTGGATCTCAAAGGTTCACACACGAAAACAGAGCTTTGGTAAAGAGGATTTTCCAGTCATTGCTTAAGTTCTGATGGCCTGTTTTGATTACGCTTTCCCCATTGAATAGAGCTGCTTATGGGACACATGGTCCAGACAAGAGCAAGGGGGAGTGTGGCAAAGCTAATGTGCTGACTCACACAAAGAGAGAGAGAGAGAGAGAGAAGGTTGCATATTACCCTGCTATTCAGTCGCCCTTTCTACTCACTCTGCTTTTGTCCCTGTTGCCCATTACACTGTTGTACATTATCACTACACAAGGCAACTTTTATGGTTGCTATGGTGAGTTCTAACGATTGGATCATCTCTAGCTTTCTAATGGTAAAATTACATGGCATCTAAGGGCACAGGATCATGGAGCAGGAACATATTTAATGGACCAATTTCACAAATTTTACCCAAGAGTTGGTAAAGTACGGACACTCTTAGTTACCGAGCGTTATCATTAAGCCCTTCTCCACCATGTAGTGAATGTCCCCTCAAATCTGTTCCACTCCTGAGAGGGCAGAGGATGTTTGTCTGAGGTCTCGGACGATGTCTTCCAGGTCTATCTGCGAGATGAACCTGGAGGCAGAGCTCTTCACCCTGCAGGACAGTAACTCTAAGCTGGTGGCGGCGCTACATGAAGCCAACAATAACGTGGAGCAGTGGAAGAAGCAGCTAGTTGCCTACCAGGAGGAGACCGAGAGGCTACGAGACCAGGTGAGTGTTGTCACGATGAAAGATCCACCAGATTGCTTTACTTTCTTTGATCTAGAACTATGGACGCCATGTCAGATGGGTAAATCCAATCACTTTTTGACAGCATCCCTTTTGATTCAAACAAAACGTTCCATACACGTTTGCCCATGGAAGAAGTGGTCAGAAAGTTACTTTTTGGACCTGAATGCCAAAACATTAAGGAGATCAAGGTGCTCAAAGTTGACCCATTTTGCATAACCCACCATATCATGTGTTCATCACTTGAAAAGATAAACGGTTGAGTTTGATATAATTTAAAAGCTTCTAAACATGTTGGTCAAACAATTTATAGTTTCTTAATTTAAAAAAATATATCTATATTATGTCTTTTTTTTAACCTTTTAACATCAATTATCTAAAAATGCATAAACTTCATATTAAAATATGTTGTAGATTAGACCCTATTTTACATAATTTGTGTTTTTTGTGTTGTGCCTGCCATCGGTTGAGACACAACATGCTCTTGAATACATGATGGGTGCATTTCAATCATAGAAATAGGATGCATAGAATGGACCTATCCCTTCAGACCACTGCAATTTATCTGGTACACCATTTAAATGTACATTTGATTGATTGAAATTGTAACTTCTAATTACTACCACAATGGCCACCCACCATCGAATGTCAATTTAAATGGTCATGTGTAATCTATCTATATTCCCAGATATTCCCATTCAAGTCAACATTGAACATTCTGATGTCTGGACCTCCAACCATCTTCGTGGTACCATTTGAACTTTTGTCAGCCAAACATGACACCCACCCTGTAATCAAGATCATGTTGTGTCTGATGGCAGGCAAAACACAAAAACCTCAGATAAAATAAGTAAAATAGGGTCTAAACTACAACATATGCAAATATGAAAACTAACAATGGGCAAATATGTATGGAAGTTTTCGTTCAAATCGAAAGTGAGGTTGTCAAAAAGAGATTAAATTCAAATGGATTTACCCATATCCGTTCCCACAAATGCTGAGTGGACCTAATCTCAGTGGAATCATGGGTAAATGTTAAAGTTCAATGTAATTATGCAAGTACATGCAACCGTTCAAGAAAACAGAATTGTGAAAAATACATTTGTCGAATGTAAAGATATGTTACATTTCCGGTTGTAGAATGTAAAGTACAATTAAATACATGACCATGATGAAGATTTGAAGTTATTTTCATGTGCTTAATACCTCACCTCACGTTCGCTCACACCATAATTATCTCCATGCTGTGACCTTGAGGTCACATTTTGATAGTTAAGGTCACATCTAATTATCAACGCCGGTGCTGTAAAATGCTGCATACAGAGTCGAGACAGAAGGCGGTGGACCAGTGTAGCAGCAAAGCCTTACTCAAACATGAACAGGTGATGAGTCACCGCCGCTGATAATGACAGCGTTTGAAAGTCTCCGACATGCCCTTTCTCTGCCGGGGAGGTCATGTAAGTTTTGATTGGGTCATCGTTTTTCAGACAATGGGTTTTCGTTTTATGAAAGTCTTTGGAGGAAAGGGAAAGGACACGTCTGTTGATAGCTCACTTTATCATCTTTTGACAACACTGGCCTTAAGAGGCTGCAGACCTTTTCCCTGAAGCTTTAATCAAGGTGTGTTGGTTGGTTTGGATTACGGGGCACCCCTTGCAGTATGTTAAACATGCTCTTTGCATGTTCTCACTATCCCACTTATGTTTCTAAGGCAGGGGTGTCAAACTAATTTTGCCTGCGGGCCACATTTGTTCTTCACTGAGGTCCGGAGGACTGCACTGAAATTTGTGTTATAAACTCAGCAAAAAAAGAAACGTCCTCACTGTCAACTGCGTTTATTTTCAGCAAACTTAACATGTGTAAATATTTGTATGAACATAACAAGATTCAACAACTGAGACATAAACTGAACAAGTTCCACAGACATGTGACTAACAGAAATTGAATAATGTGTCCCTGAACAAAGGGGGGGGGGTCAAAATCAAAAGTAACAGTGAGTATCTGGTGTGGCCACCAGCTGCATTAAGTACTGCAGTGCATCTCCTCCTCATGGACTGCACCAGATTTGCTAGTTCTTGCTGTGAGATGTTACCCTACTCTTCCACCAACTCACCTGTAAGTTCCCGGACATTTCTGGGGGGAATGGCCCTAGTCCTCACCCTCCAATCCAACAGGTCCCAGACGTGCTCAATTGGATTGAGATCCGGGCTCTTCGCTGGCCATGGCAGAACACTGACATTCCTGTCTTGCAGACATATCAGTGTGGATGACGGATCACCACCTCAAGCTGAACCTCGGCAAGACGGAGCTGCTCTTCCTCCCGGGGAAGGACTGCCCGTTCCATGATCTCGCCATCACGGTTGACAACTCCATTGTGTCCTCCTCCCAGAGTGCTAAGAGCCTTGGCGTGACCCTGGACAACACCCTGTCGTTCTCAGCTAACATCAAGGCGGTGACCCGATCCTGTAGGTTCATGCTCTACAACATTCGCAGAGTACGACCCTGCCTTACACAGGAAGCGGCGCAGGTCCTAATCCAGGCACTTGTCATCTCCCGTCTGGATTACTGCAACTCGCTGCTGGCGGGGCTCCCTGCCTGTGCCATTAAACCCTTACAACTCATCCAGAACGCCGCAGCCCGTCTGGTGTTCAACCTTCCCAAGTTCTCGCACGTCACCCCGCTCCTCCGCTCACTCCACTGGCTTCCAGTTGAAGCTCGCATCCGCTACAAGACCATGGTGCTTGCCTACGGAGCTGTGAGGGGAACGGCACCTCCGTACCTTCAGGCTCTGATCAGTCCCTACACCCAAAGAAGGGCACTGCGTTCATCCACCTCTGGCCTGCTCGCCTCCCTACCTCTGCGGAAGCACAGTTCCCGCTCAGCCCAGTCGAAACTGTTCGCTGCTCTGGCACCCCAATGGTGGAACAAGCTCCCTCATGACGCCAGGACAGTGGAGTCAATCACCACCTTCCGGAGACACCTGAAACCCCACCTCTTTTAAGGAATACCTGGGATAGGATAAAGTAATCCTTCTACCCCCCCCAAAAAAGATATAGATGTACTATTGTAAAGTGGTTGTTCCACTGGATATCATAAGGTGAATGCACCAATTTGTAAGTCGCTCTGGATAAGAGCGTCTGCTAAATGACGTAAATGTAAATGCAATCACGCACAAAACTAGCAGTATGGCTGGTGGCATTGTCATGCTGGAGAGACATGTCAGGATGAGCCTGCAGGAAGGGTACCACATGAGGGAGGGGGATGTCTTTCCTGTAGCGCACAGAGTTGAGATAGCCTGCAATGACAACAAGCTCAGTCTGATGATGCTGTGACACACCGCCCCAGACCATGACAGACCCTCCACATCCAAATCGATCCCTCTCCAGAGTACAGGCCTCGGTGTAACTCTCATTCCTTCGACGATAAACGCGAATCCGACCATCACCCCCGGTGAGACAAAACCGCGACTCATCAGTGAAGAGCACTTTTTGCCAGTCCTGTCTGGTCCAGCGGCGGTGGGTTTGTGCCCATAGGCGATATTGTTGCCGGTGATGTCTGGTGAGGACCTGCCTTACTACAACAGGCCTACAAGCCCTCAGTCCAGCCTCTCTCAGCCTATTGCGGACAGTCTGAGCACTGAAGGAGGGATTGTGCGTTCCTGGTGTAACTCGGGCAGTTGTTGCCAACCTGTACCTGTCCCGCAAATGTGATGTTCGGATGTACCAATCCTGTGTAAGTGTTGTTACACGTGGTCTGCCACTGCGAGGACGATCAGCTGTCCGTCCTGTAGCGCTGTCTTAGGCGTCTCACAGTACAGACATTGCAATTTATTGCCCTGGCCACATCTGCAGTTCTCATACCTCCTTGCAGCATGCCTAAGGCACGTTCACGCAGATGAGCAGGGACCCTGTCAGTAGAAAGGCCTATTTTAGTGTCCTAAGTTTAACTGTGACCTTAATTGCTTACCGTCTTTAAGCTGTTAGTGTCTTGACCGTTCCACAGGTGCATGTTCATTAATTGTTTATGGTTCATTGAACAAGCATGGGAAACAGTGTTTAAACCCTTTACAATGACGATCTGTGAAGTTATTTGGATTTTTCCGAATTATCTTTGAAAGACAGGGTCCTGAAAAAGGGACGTTTCTTTTTTTGCTGAGTTTATTTCCTTAGTAAACTTTCCTCTAGCCATAGTTTGGGGAATTTTCTATGCTCCCTGACTATCCAGCTTTCATTTCTGTGATTGATAGCAACATGGAAAGAGTGAAGAGATTGTATAAATCTAGATCCAACATAGTTCCGATTTGGTTTTAGTCATTTCAAATGTAGACTGAGGTTGAACCACCCACAGACCGCATTGAAGTTTGACACGAGCTCTAAGGCAGGGTTTCCCAAACTCAGTCCTGCCCGATTCAATTAACCAACTCAAACTTTTTCTTATCAAGGACCCCCAAATAGTACATCTCCCTACTAAGGTTTTTAGTTGTTGTAATATATATATATTCACATATTTCCATGTGTAGACCTATAGGCTATAATATTCCTATAATGAGTAAATAATACAGGCTTCATACAGACATTGGTATGTCAAGTTCAAGGACTTTTTCAAGCACTTCATTGTAATATTCAAAGACCTCAATTATAAATATTGTTATAGGCATAATACAACAACAACAAAAATCTTCCCAAAAAGTATGCATTACCATTTAAAAAATAATGCATTTTATATACCTTTCTAATGACATTATGCATTGGCATTCAAATGATTTATTTACGTTCTAAAATATGTCCGAATAATGTGGACATAGATTGGATGTATGAATGGTGATTTGAATACTGGTTGATGTTGCTGAAGCAAGCTCATTAATGAAGTCTATTTTTTATTTATTTTATTTTTACATTTATTTAACCAGGAAAGTCAGTTAAGAACAAGTTCTTATTTTCAATGCCGGCCTAGGAACAGTGGGTTAACTGCCTTGTTCAGGGGCAGAACGACAGATTTTTACCTTGTCAGCTCGGGGATTCAATCTTGTAACCTTTCGGTTACTAGTCCAACGCTCTAACCACTAGGCTACCTGCCGCCCCATTAATAAAGTCTATGTGGCGGTAGCAGTAATCTCACCTTCGCCATTGGAGATGTTGGGTCATTGTATCGTGTTTTTAAACCAAGCAAGTGACCATTGTACTGTAACGCTACGTATGAAAAGTTGAAGCTAACATTCAATGTCGTTGTCCTCATAAGAACCCCACATGGTTTTACAACAACAACAGACCAGAACAGCATCCATCAACTGAACAGCAGGCAAAACCTGATCCTAAATTAAATCACTGCATAGAAAAAATATGATTGTCAATGGCGGAGGATTAGGAGAAACAGAAATATAGATAATATCACACAACTCATGTTCTACAGGTAAGCTATAATAAAACCAATATTTAATTTAGCGAAAAATAATAGGACTGAATTGTTTTATTTTAACATTTTTCCGTGGACCCCCCCCCTCCAGTTTGTAAACCCCTGCTCTAAGGCATTATTAGTCTGAATGCAGAGAATCTCATCCATCTGTGGCTTGGAGTACACATGGATTCCCATTTTACCTCTCACCCCTGAGATAAATTTGATACATCATATAATACTGTTCTTAATGGATATTCTGTGACGACTAGACAAGTGGATGATGAGACATTCTCCAATGCATCATTGCTAGCTGGGTCCATTAAATGTAAAAGCTTTGTCAATTTTTTCCAGTGCTATGTCATCAATATAAGGTATTTTCAGGGTCGCTGGCTGCTAAGTACTGAGTCACTAGGGAATTTGCTGGCTCCAAGCCTGTTGATGAAATCCTTTGGATTCATCAACCTTTGGATTCGACCACTTCAATGGTTTCAGATGTGCAAGCTTATAATGTCTAGCCAGAGAACATTGATCTCCACAATTATTTTACCACTTCATGCAGTGTTTCACTGTACTGTGGATATACATCAATAGTCCCAGACGATTACGATCCTCCCCGTCTTTACATTAATCGTCCTCTAAAAAGGCAAGCCATCCATGTCTAGTGGTCCAAGATCTCTCGCTTTCTTGATCTGAATTGGGCGACCAGGTGGCTGAAAAATGGTTCACGTCTCCTGGGGGTGAAAGAGAGAGGGGTTTGTAGGACAGCGATATCCTACTTTCAATGCCCTAGTTAGGAGAAAAATGAAAAATCACCAGAGGGAGCTGGCAGCTATCTGCCCCCCCCCCACCCCCGCCCCCGCCATACACAGTTAAAAATAATCCAGCCTCTCTCAAGGCTCTCCAAGTGGCAGAGACCTTTTAGAGGTCTCCATTTTAGTTTAGCTCCTCTTTTACAGGCTGAGTTAACACTGCAGTGAGGTTTCAATTCCCAGTTACCTGATAATGGTGGTGTCTCGGTCCTTGGCTTGCGCAATGAAGGCAGCAGCCTTGACCATGGTAAAGGGGGATCATGGGGGTGTTGTATGCTGTGTGTATTATTGAGACCACAATATCTGATCCTCGCAGGAGGCGTTATGCCTTTGACTTAATCATCCAATGAGATATTTTTACTTTGTTACCTACTCTATACTATAGCTTTGTTGCTTGCCAGTTTTTGCATTTGGGGCTTTGTACTGTTGTATATGTTTAGTGTGTCTGACTTATTGTTTGGTTAGCAATAGATGCTGCTGTTTTGCATGTCTATGAACAGTATTTTTAGGGGGCACTGCTGTTACTTAATTGGGTTGAAGAGGGATAAGGGGGTTGGAGGGGTGTATCCTACGGGAATTATCCAGGTTGAAAGATGGCAGGGTTCCTTACTTTTCCTGTATAACCAAGGACGTTTTTATCCACAGATGGGGGAAAGGGTTTTTGTATTTTCCTTTACCTGCAGTGTGGTAAAACACGGGTTGCTCTCAATAACCTGTAAATATCAGGATGTAGGATGGGACAAACCAAACAACTTCAATGACTAATTCCTCTAAACAGGGGGGAGGGGGGGAACTCATTGTTAGAAAAAAGTTAGGTCCAAATCGGATGTTAGATACTATATTTATTGAATGTTATATGAATCCTATACATTAAAATGTCCAATTTGCGTGCAATACAATTAGCTTATATTTCAACCAAATAATGTTGCAGTAATGCTAATCTTATCTGTATCCAACAACAGAAACCATTACAGAACAATCTGAGATGGTGGGTGTCGAAATCCTCTTTCTTGTGCTTTTTGAGGTGGAACGACCCAAATAAAGAGAAAAGATTCTGAAGGATTTGAATGACCACCAGTGGGAATACAGAGGTTAAATGGCAGGGGCAAGCCGTAAAGACAAGGGATAATTCTTTTCTGGACTCAAGTATAGTACCATTCATGAGTGCAATCTATAAAGTGCCAACAAGAAAGTTGGACCCAGGGGTCCTGTCACACATGTCACAATAACGTTCCCGCTCCCTGTAGAGATCTGACAGGAGCTGCAGTCTCAAGTCTATGATCATTTCCCCTGGTCGTGACTGAAACCTCTCGTCTTTTGGCAGGTGGCTGATCTGGAGGCACATGGCGGACACGGCCCTAGTGACATGCTCAAAGACGAGTTGACTCGTTCTCTGGAGGAACTGGAGGCCCTGCTCAAGGCTAAAGATGAGGTCAGGGGGGGCAAGATACACACAGGGGAAAAGGGAGGTATTGTAGGTACATTTATATGCCCTCCGGCAACAAGTGTAAGGCTGTGCTTCTCATGCTTATGGATGAGGGTAGGGGGAGCCGTTTCTAGATCAGACCAAGGCCGAAATTAGCTGGGTTTAAATGTTTTTTAAATGGGATTTTATATCATTTTATAGATGGAGAAAATAGTCGAATCACAAAGATGGCAATTGAGATCAAATCAGTTGTGGTCTTTAAATGGAAGAAAGGCCAATGTGAACCTGTACCTTCCTTTGTTTTGTGTTGCTGATGGCAAAGGTCCTTGGGCTAACTTGTGAATGATCATGTTTGTTTTCCAGGAAATCCACATTCTGCAGAACAAGAAAGAAGAATACCATGAGATGGAGCAAGAAAGAGAAGAGGCCATACATAGATTACAGGTAGACCTGCACACTGAAGAAGGCGCATTTGGTAAAACCTTGCATGATCAAGAACAAGAGACTGAAAAACAGTTTCTATCTCAAGGCCATCAGACTGTTGAATAGCTAATACTAGCCAGCTACCACCCGGTTACTCAACCCTGCACCTTAGAGGCTGCTGCCCTATGTGTTTAATAATGGAACACTAGTCACTTTAATAATGTGTACATACTGCTTTACTCATTTCATGTATATACTGTATTCTATTCTACTGTATTTTAGTCAGTGCCACTCTGACATTGCTCATCCTAATATTTACACAACCGTTCAAAAGTTTGGGGTCATTTAGAAATGTCCTTGTTTTTGAAAGAAAAGCACATTTTTTGTCCATTAAAATAACATGACATTGATCAGAAATACATTGTAGACATTGTTAATGTTGTAAATGACTATTGTAGCTGGAAACGGCTGATTCTTTAATGGAATATCTACATAGGCGTACAGAGGCCCTTTTATCAGCAACCATCACTCCTGTGTTCCAATGGTACGTTGTGTTAGCTAATCCAAGTTTATCATTTTAAAAGGCTAATTGATCATTAGAAAGCCCTTTTGCAATTATGTTAGCACAGCTGAAAACTGTTGTGCTAATTAAAGAAGCAATAAAACTGGCCTTTAGACTAGTTGAGTATCTGGAGCATCAGCATTTGGGGGTTCGATTACAGGTTCAAAACAAATAACTTTCTTCAATAGTCAGTTACAACATTAACAATGTCTACACTGTATTTCTGATAAATGTTATGTTATTTTAACGGACAAGAAATTTGCTTTTCTTTCAAAAACAAGGACATTTCTTAGTGACCCCAAACTTTTGAACGGTAGTGTATATATTTCTTAATTCTATTCTTTTACTTTTAGATTTGTTTATTGTTGTGAATTGTTAGATACTACTGCACTGTTGGAGCTAGGAACACAAGCATTTTGCTACACCCGCAATAACATCTGCTAAATATGTGACCAATACAATTTGATTTGAACAACAAGCAAGTAGGATGCTCTGTGGTTTCTCAGGAGATGGAGATGCGTAACCTGGAGCTGGAGCGGCGGGTGCAGAATGTGGAGCAGAACCTGTCCGCCTCCCTGGAGGAGCGGGACCGCACGGAGAGTGAAGTGCAGAGGGCCATCGAGATCCTGGACGTCAAGATCTTTGACCTGAATGACCTTCGGCAGAGCCTGGTCAAGCTCATTGACAAATAGTGTGAAAGAGAAGAGGATGGGTCTCTTAGGGATGGCCAATGCAAAGAGAGGAATTTGGAAAAGAGAACGAGCTGGTCCTCTCTTGCTATAAAGCACAACACTTCTGCTGTGGGAAGATGGCTGCTCTGGGTCCTTACAGCAGCAGCAGCATCACTGTACAGCTTGTTAAGCGTAGGTTGTGGTGTTACCTAGGCAGTGTATCTGCTATGTCCGATGTTGTGCTGTAATTCATGTTGCTGTCTTAACATTCTAGGCAATGATCTAAATGCTAGACTGTTCATGTGAGATTAGGAATATTGTCAAGAATGAGAACAATAAGGAGATCATTAGGTGCTTGTAGATATAGTTTTCATACTTTTGAAATCAACTGATTTTATACAAAATTGGGAATGTAATGTTATAATGAGCAACATGGATTATCTGTTAATTGAGATGATATAAAAATGGTCTGGAGAGATCTTTCAGTGCAACCAAACTATGTATTTGGAAAGAAGCAGTACACAATGCAGAAAATTGATTTTTTTTAAAAATGTGGTTGACAGCTATCACCTCATCCAATTAGAATACAACTCAAGATAATTGATATTGAAGAGGAAAATAAATTTGCCTAATTGACAAAATATTAACTTTCTTTATACATCTGAGCAAAGTTAGTGAAAGTGTCAGAGGCCGAAAGATATGCTGCCGCAGTGGAGTTGACATGTTAACGATTCATGTATCCAATAAAAAACTAAAACGCATGCGTCAAAGAAGTGAGCGATCTGTAAAGAAACAATGATTCACTATACTGTTTGACACGTCAGCTGTCTCCGGGTTTGAGATGTAGATCTAGAACTTTATTGGTACCATGGCATGCTGGTAGTAGTGTGATAACAAGAGGTATGAAGCATGAGGGTATCTTGAATTCCTGTGAATGTTCCAACTATCTAAGAACTAAAGACACCAAAGAGAGTTGAGTTCTCAAAGTAAGAGCTTTCGAAAGCTTGACTCAGCTTCTCCTGTGTTCATAGAATGTTAAATTAAAGCTTAGATTAGGTAGATGATTTAGGCGATAAGAATTACATGCAATAAATCAATGTATAAATTCAGATTTGAGCAGTTGTCTCTAGCCAGATTGTCCAGTAGTGAGATTTAATTGATAAATGTATCATTGACACTTGAATGAATTCATCTGATCTGTGGTTATTTCCCTCCAGCATCTACCAGTAATAGCAGTAGATGGGGCTTAATGTTTAGCTTAGAGACAATACTATATGCCTTATGTGAGTGCATTTACTGTTAAAGAATGCCTGATTTAATTGCAAGTTTAATTGCACATATATTTAAATCAAGGCACACAAGTGGAGAAAAATGTTGCATTTTTAATGAGCCTTGTTCAAGGAAATTGTAAAAAAAAAAATAAAGGACATGGAATAATCAGAATTTGCCTTGTTCTGTATAGTAAGTCAAGGTTTATGGCAGCATGAATGACAGTCTTTTCCATTTTATTATTGAAAACATTGACAAAAGATCAAAGAGAACGCTAGTTTACTTCAGCTTCTTCTTGGGGCGCAGGTTGCTGGTGTGCCCACACTTTTTTTTGCGGCAGTTGACTGCACGGGGGTGAAGACGTGCATAGCATCTGAAATGCAGAGAGCACCAACATCAAATGATAAGACCCCAATCTCCACACAGACACGGATCAGTAGATGGCTGTAACTTGGTTTACATTTTATTTTGTCTTCAGTTAACGGAAGCAGACATACTTGCGGCAGATCATTTTGTCACAGTTGTATTTCTGTGCCAGCTGTCTCAGGGAAGGCTCGATGATACCTCCTCTCAGACGCAGGACGAGATGAAGAGTGGACTCTGGAAAGCAAAGTGGTGACACATCAACAGAATTACACAGTATTCTTTATTTCATTGTATGTGAAATAAAAGATAGTCCATGGAAAACAGTGGCCAATCACAAAGTGTTTCTAAAAGCTGGACATTTGAACTGACATTGTATTTATATAAACATTTCAATGATATAGGAGGCATTAAACCTGCTAATATGTGATTTGTGAATATTACAGCATGCATACCTTTAGACAGAAGGTCCATATGTTCCCATGGACTCTGAAGAGATGATAGCCTCAATGCCATGATTAGGGTAAACACTGAAGACTGAGCAATTGTCCGTCATGGTCTGAACAAACAGTATTATTGATAATTGGATTTGTCAAGTAGTACCTTTCTGAATGTTGTAGTCTGACAACGTGCGGCCATCCTCCAACTGTTTGCCAGCGAAGATGAGTCGCTGTTGGTCAGGAGGAATACCTGAAAGGGTAAACAGCAAACATAAGTATGTTCGGCAGAAACCATCCACATGTACCCCAAGTGAAGTAGTTGCCCGTCTACAAAGATCTAATGTGGATTTTATGTCCAACTAAGGTAGAAGGATTTAGAGAGGGAAAGCCTGGGTCCTCCAACCCTGTTTCTCTCCTGTTGGTTTTCCCTCCAACCCCAGTTGTAACTAAATTGATTCAGTTTTATCAACTAGTTAATTATTAGAGAAGGCTGCGCTAGATTAGGGTTGGAGTGAAAACCTACAGGACAGTAGCTCTCCAGGAACAGGGTTGAGAGCCCTGGGGTAAACTGATCCTAGATCTGGGCCAAGCAACGTTTGCTGAGATTGATTTACCTTCTTTGTCTTGAATCTTGGCCTTCACATTCTCGATAGTATCACTGGGTTCCACCTCTAGGGTGATGGTTTTACCCGTCAAGGTTTTCACAAAGATCTGCATATTTGATGGCTGTAGTAGAAACAAGGCGGGGGTTGCATTTATTAATTGACAACAGTTGCTTGTTTCGCAAACATAGCTAGGCCAGTTTCCTAGAAAAATATTAATCCTAGTCCTGGACAAAAAAAATGCATGCTCTAATGAGAATACCTACTTAGTTTTATCATGTGTCTGTCTGGGACAATCAGCAGGCTACTGGTTTCATAAATCTACTAGTTCACGTTAGCTAGCTAATCAAAAACTGGCAATGATTGTCAGCTTGGTCCGGGCTGTTTAGTTAACTACTTGTCTGAATAACGTTACAGTAATTTATTTCACCAGTCACCCATCTGATAACTATTCCTAGATAACATGATTATCATGATTTAAATATTCGTAATGTGGCTGTTGGGTTTAGCTAATTTGGAAATGGCACACTGGGCCACGGGTGTTAGCAAGCTAGCCATCAACTAATGTTAGCCCACTAGCCAACCACCTGTTCTCACACACCTAGGAGCTATCAGCCAGTCAGTTTCAGATATCTAGACACTTAACTGCTGATCCTCAACATATATTCATAACAGGGGATATATTGACGCTTTAGCTTGCTGGTTAAACAACTCACCGTCAAACACCACTGCTGGCTTCAGGAGAACAGAACATCAGGAACTTGAACGTTTTCTTCCTTCTAACACATCATGCACCGTTACCGCCATCTACTGGTCTGGAGGATTCTTGGTGCGTTGACCACCAGACATGATAGGATTGCAAATCGGGATGGCAGATCAGTGTTGCAAATCATGCCATGCTGGAAGATAATTGCCTTAATCAGTGTTCAAATGCCTCCCGGGCTTTGTCTTTTTCTATATATGTTGTCTTTGGAAAGCAATGCAGCAAGCAGATGTCATAGGTGTTGCAATGTCTCCCTTTGCGATTTCTATAAAATTGAACCTCACCAACAACAGAGCCAGAGCTCACTCATCTCAGTCACCTGGCAGGGCAGGTGGACGCTTGGCCGTGAGCCGTGGAAGCCGAGGCAGCTCAGGTAGTGCCGCAAGTTTCGCTTCTTCAGTCAAAAGTAAAATTGTGCTTCTTCAGTCGTACATACTACCAGTTCATCCAAATATACTCACGTTAGGTAGGTTAGTCATAGGCACCCAGTTTGAAGACGTTCTCCCTCTAAACCAGAGATTGGCTACCTTGGTGGGGGTGGAGGCCCCAAAAAATTGTTACTGCTGATGCATGATGCGCAACCAAATTTTGAAATTGCACCTTGCGTATTCTATTATACTATTCTAACTCTCGACAGTAAGTTGAGACCCCGAATGAGTTCACCAAAAACAGTTGTCTGTAGCTCAGGACCTAAAGCAAGGATATGCATATTCTTGATACCATTTGAAAGGAAACACTTTGGAGTTTGTGGAAATGTTAAATGAATGTAGGAGAATATAACACATTCGATCTGGTAAAAGATAATACATTATATTTGAAATGTGAGGGAAAGGCCATAATGTATTATGCCAACCCAGGTGCAATTTAGATTTTGGCCACTAGATGGCAGCAGTGTATGTGTAAAGTTTTAGACTGATCCAACGAACCATTGCATTTCTGTTCAAGATTTTGTATCAAGACTGCCCAAATGTGCCTAATTGGTTTATTAATACATTTTCAAGTTCATAACTGTGCACTCTCCTCAAACAATAGCATGGTATTCTTTCACTGTAATAGCTACTGTAAATTGGACAGTGCAGTTAGATTCACAAGAATGTAAGCTTTCTGCCAATATCAGATATGTCTATGTCCTGGGAAATGTTCTTGTTACTTACAACCTCATGCTAATCACATTAGCCTACGTTAGCTCAACCGTCCCGTGGGGGACCCACCGATCCTGTAGAGGTTTTTAAAACAAGTAGGCCTCGTCTGTGGGACCATACCAACAACACACACTTATCTCTAGTTCTGTGTCATGCAACAATTGATACATTGCATTTCACATGATTAAAAGTTTCAACCAAATGACAAAAGTCACTGAAGGTAGGCCTATACATTCCAAAATGATGAAGGTTTATTCACCATTTAGAGGACGCTATTAGGCCAAGCATTTGCTATGACACAATGACCTGCACCCCTCTGCCCAAAGGTAAACTGAGTAAATTCAATGCAAAAGATCATTAAATATTGAAAACTCAAAGCGTTAGCATAGCAGAACTACAGTGAATAAAATCATGTATTGTTCCAAAATCATACTTTTTACCAATGTCTTGGTAAAAAAAAGTCATACATTGGTCAAACGAAAAGAACACCAATCACACTCGGTGATACAACATTTTAGGACGTGGAATCTAGGCTAGCTAGGCTAGCACACTATACTATCATTTTTTAAGTGTATTTTGTTGATCCATGCAAAACTAGTAAAATCTGTTTTTCTGCAATTGCATTACAGATGTTGTATAGCCCTATCATTTACAACAGTGTAGCCTACTCTAACCTCGGTTAACCCAGAACTAAAGTCTTGTGTCATTGGTCAGATGCTGGATTCTGGGTCCATTTGTGTTAAGAGAAGAGATGTATCACTCACAAACTCATAACATATTGTACGAATTGGGTGACGTAGTACACTATTGTGCACAATTTTAGGGGACCCGTTTTGGCTCTCGAGCACTACTTTCTAAATTACTGGCTGAAATTATACAAAAGCTCTGGAGCATCACAATAAGCCCACTATTATAAATCTTGACCATGAAATACAATTATATAGTTGAAAAACGACATGTTGAATTACAAAACAATTACATTTACAAAAACTGCACTCAAAACAATTCCTACAGAGATATCAAACCTTTTTGTGACAAACATTCAGTATACTGAAGCATGAATCTCTTAATTCAACAAATAATCTGTAGCCAAAATGTGAAAGCAAGTCTCTTTCATACACTTTCATACAGAGTTTTCCAGTCTTAAAAAGACTGAAATAGGCAGACCAATTGCTATCAAGTAGACTATGCGGAGAGAAATAGTGGCCAGATGGAGAAAAAGTACTCCATTCGAACTGGTCTAAAATGTAACTTAATTGTTGACAGAAAACAATCACCCTGTCTAGGTTCATAATTCTATCTCGCTTTGCGCATCTTGCTCACAATAGCAGCTCTGTGATTGGTCAGGTTTTTTAAGACAAAGCTTTTGCTCAGCATTTTCAGTTTGGAGTTCAGGGCATCTTTACTTCTCTCCCAACAACACTCCCCCTCTTCCTCTTTCTCCTCCCCCTCTCCCTTGTCGTCCTCCTCCTCTTCCAGCTCACTCTCTTCATCACTGCGTTCATCTTTATCCAGCTGAAGACACAAAAAGATACACATCATGAACACTCATGAAACATGTGATAGACTACTTGTTTCCTGGACATTTTGTGACCTCATATACTCACCTTGCCCAAGAATAGAAACTTGTTGGCCATACGTAGGATTAACACGGCCCAGAAGACATGAAGTGCTTGTAGCACCATCAGAAGAATGTTGAAAAAGTAGTAGCCAGCAAAGGGTTCAAAGACTTCCATGGACAACACAAGGGTTGTGTGGATTATTCTAGAAATCAGGGCAGGGAGGGGAAGAGGAAGCAAGTAATGCAATGATTAGAGTTAATATATCCCAGTTGTAAACCATTATATTCTAAGACATTTTATTCATTAAATTGTTGCTCCAACAAACATTGTTGTGTATTAGATGGCCAATAAAGTCGATTTGATACAATTAAGTAACCAATGAAAAGTTGTGTAACATTCACTATCAATACGAATAAATTCACAATTACAGATAATGTTAATTGTATTATAATGTCATGAAAAAAAACATTTAGAACTAAGAGACACCACTGAGTTAGTCTTACTTGCTGGGAAACACCACCAGACGAGTCACCAGGAAGACAGCAGCAAAAATGACAAACAACGTGTCGCATGTCTTTCTCCAGCCCGTGCCATAGTTGAACATCTTGGCAGACTGTAAAAACAGTAAGATATTCTAAGATGGATCCATAATGCAAACAAATGCTAACATTGAAATATGTTTCTATTGGAATAAATTAGGTGATGAGGCTAGTTTGTATGAATGTGCATAAAATTCATTACACTTTTGGTCTTTATATTCTCTCTCTATTGGTATTGAATGATAATTGACAGACTGGTTCACATTCCTGGCACTGCAGGTAAACCAAGGTCACACTAATGTCTGACTATGAATAAGAAGCCTCGTTTATACCTGGTGCTAACATGGGTCCTTTGTTCTGATCTTGTCTACATTCTTTAATTGTGCCCACATTTCCAGAAATGTGTCTACACATGGTATTAAAACGTGTCCGTTATCCGTCCACTGTGTCTGGATTGTGACCAGATTTCCTGGTCCCTTCCTTTATGCAAATTATTTCCCAGCTATTCTTTCAAAATAATATTTACTTATTGTAAGATACATATTGATTTAACCAGTCAATGGAGCCACCTGTCAATAATTTTAGAGGGCGAAATAATTATGACTCAAATGGTTTCTCTGTCCATATCTGTCTACACTTGTAAGATATCCAGACCCAATGCATGTCTGACTCTCTCCAGGAATGGTCAGGAAGATCTGATCACAATCAGATCACAATGTGTCTTCTGATGGTCAACACCTGTCTAAATACAGTTGAAGTCAGAAGTTTACATACACCTTAGCCAAATACATTTAAACTCAGTTTTTCACAACTCCTGACATTTAATCCTAGTAAAAATTCCCTGTCTTAGGTCAGTTAGGATCACCACTTTATTTTAAGAATGTGAAATGTCAGAATAATAGTAGAGAGAATGATTTATTTCAGCTTTTGTTTCTTTCATCACATTCCCAGTGGGTCAGAAGTTTACATACACTCAATTAGTATTTGGTAGCATTGCCTTTAAATTGTTTAACTTGGGTCAAACGCTTTGGGTAGCCTTCCAGAAACTTCCCACAATAAGTTGGGTGAATTTTGGCCCATTCCTCCTGACAGAGCTGGTGTAACTGAGTCAGGTTTGTAGGCCTCCTTGCTCGCACATGCTTTTTCAGTTCTGCACACAACTTTTCTATAGGATTGACATCAGGGCTTTGTGATGGCCACTCCAAAACCTTGATTTTGTTGTCCTTAAGCCATTTTGCCACAACTTTGAAAGTATGTTTAGGGTCATTGTCCATTTGGAAGACCCATTTGCGACCAAGCTTTAACTTCCTGACTGATGTCTTGAGATTTTGCTTCAATATATCCACATAATTTTCCTTCCTCATGATGCCATCTATTTTGTGAAGTGCACCAGTGCCTCCTGCAGCAAAGCACCCCCACAACATGATGCTGCCACCCCCGTGCTTCACGGTTGGGATGGTGTTCTTCGGCTTGCAAGCCTCCCCCTTTTTCCTCCACACTAATAGCGATAGTCATTATGGCCAAATAGTGCTATTTTTGTTTCATCAGACCAGGGGACATTTCTCCAAAAAATCTGATCTTTGTCCCCATGTGCAGTTGCAAACTGTAGTCTGGCTTTTTTATGGCGGTTTTGTGCAGTGGCTTCTTCCTTGCTGAGTGGCCATTCAGGTTATGTCGATATAGGACTCGTTTTACTGTGAATATAGATACTTTTGTACCTGTTTCCTCCAGCATCTTCACAAGGGCCTTTGCTGTTGTTCTGAGATTGATTTGCACTTTTCGCACCAAAGGGCGTTCATCTCTAGAGACAGAATGCGTCCCCTTCCTGAGCGGTATGACGGCTGCGTGGTCCCATGGTGTTTATACTTGTGTACTATTGTTTGTACAGATGAATGTGGTACCTTCAGGCATTTGGAAAATGCTCCCAAGGATGAACCAGACTTGTGGAGGTCTACAGTTTTTTATTCTGAGGTCTTGGCTGATTTCTTTTGATTTTCCCATGATGTCAAGCAAAGATGCACTGAATTTGAAGGTAGGCCTTGAAATACATACACAGGTACATCTCCAATTGACTTAAATTATGTTAATTAGCATATCAGAAGCTTCTAAAGCCATGACATCATTTTCTGTAATTTTACAAGCTGTTTAAAGGCACAGTCAACTTAGTGTATGTAAACTTCTGACCCACTGGAATTGTGATACAGTGAATTATAAGTGAAATAATCTGTCTGTAAACAATTGTTGTAAAAATTACTTGTGTCATGCACAAAGTAGATGTCTTAACCGACTTGCCAAAACTATAGTTTGTTAACAAGACATTTGTGGAGTGGTTGAAAAACAAGTTTTAATGATTCCAACCTAAGTGTATGTAAACTTTCGACTTCAGTTCTATGTGGGCACAATCAGAATGTGGACAAGATCAGGACAAAGGACACAAATTAGAACCAGGAATAAACAGGGCCAGTGAGTCATAAGACATGCCATGCTAATTTGACCATTATGTTCCTCATTGAACCTCAATGACAAAAATAGTGAGACCAGTGGGGGAAATAAAGAGACACATTTTCTCAACACGTCGGACAAGCTCTAACCTGTTTAGGTGCAGTGCATTTCACCAGTCCCAAGTGAAATACATGATTTTGAATATCTTAGGATATACAGACGGATGTTTATGGGGAGATTGGCAGATCCAGCTCTTACCTCTAGGAGGAAGTCAGAGGAGTCGTGAAGCAGCATCACCAGAGTACCTATCCGTACATAGTTGGAACAGTAGGAGAAACCAAGCAGGAAGATTGTGGCAATGTGGTGAATCACCTGCTCCTTGAAATCCTAGAAATGAGAGAGCTAAGTAGAGTAATGTGATAGCTAATGTCAAAAGTATGACGTTATGTACTGTACATCCAAAAATGAAGAAACCTGTCTGGGGAATACCAAATGCTTTGCTTTAGAATACTATACCGTATGTGTGCAACGTGATTTCAATGACTAATCAGACCAGGGATTAAATCATTGAAAGACCCTGTTGACCCTTTATTTCTCTGTGGAAGAAATGTGAGCTTTGAAGTAGATTATCCATTCACCTGACAGGTCTTTAAGTATATTATTAACCGTAGTACAAGTAACATGTACTGTACACTATCTTTAAATAGCAGAACAGCCAGTAGAGCTGATCATGTATGAAATATGAGGGAGCGCAGATAATGTCGCACCCTGATCCTTGCTCTTCCCTATTAGTACGTGTGATAAATAGGGACTGCTTATTATCATGGTCCTGGCAGGAAGTGAGGAGCAGGCAGATGAAGGGACTTACTTTCCTCTTGACGTCCACAGAGACACAGAGAAGCAGGGAGAGGTAGAAGCCCAGCTCCAGCTGGTAGTACCAGAAGTGGGCCCTCTCAATTGGCTGCAGAGGATTTACACATCCTACATTACTCATCTCATATGTATATACTGTATTCTATACCATCTACTGCATCTTGCCTATGCTGCACGGCCATCGCTCATCCATATATTTATATGTACATATTCTTATTCATCCATTTACATTTGTGTGTGAATAAGGTAGTTGTTGTGAATTTGTTCGATTACTTGTTAGATATTACTGCATTGTCGGAACTAGAAGCACAAGCATTTTGCTGCACTCTCATTAACATCTGCTAACCATGTGTATGTGACCAATAAAATTGTATTTGATATTATTTGAGGATAGGGAAACAGTGTTAGCCTACAGCATGACTATGATTGGGTGTAACATATGCACTTCCACTGGCTATGTACCGGTGCTGAATAACAAGGAAAATATACATTTTCATCTGCAAAAAACAAGATTTTAGAACCATAATAGAAAAGGTCTATACAGTAGTTGAATAAGCACACTTGGGATTATACAGTTAAAGTGTGCAGAATGTTATTTTTGCTGATGACAATGAGCCATTGTTTTGAGCTAAGTGTTTTGAACGGAATGTCTTTGAATGGGGAAATGACTGAGTGGGAATTCCAAACCATAATGAACCATACTGTAGATCCTCATACTTAGGTAGGGCCAGTGATGTTTTGTCCAATAACGACTATGCACCAAATACCAACACCTGGTTTTTGATTGCCAGAGATACAGTATGGACAGGATCTAACAGTAGTAGGTCATATCATTGTTGGTATAAGGTTAAGCCTACAGTATGTAGTGTACACTCAAGGGACAAAAACAGTACAGTACAGAAAAGTACAGTGCCTTCAGAAAGTATTCACACCCCTACAACTTTTTCCATATTTTGTTGTGTTACAACCTGAATTTAAAATGGAATGAATTTTGATTTTAGGTCACTGGCCTACACACAATACCCCATAACGTGAAAGTGGAATGATGGTTTTTCTCATTCTTTCTAATTAAGAACAAATTTAAAGCTGAAATGTCTGAAATCAATAAATATTCAACCCCTTTGTTATAGCAAGCCTAAATAAGTTCAGGAGTAAAAATGTACTTAAGTTGATACTTCAGGATTTTTTTATCTACTTCCCCAGAGTCAGATGAACGTGTGGATACCATGTTTATGTCTCTGCGTGAAGTTTGAAAGAAGTTGCTAACTAGCGCTAGCCTTGGTTTCTCAAATGACTGCCTCGCCTGGTTCACTAACTACTTCTCAGACAGAGTTCAGTGTGTCAAATTGGAGGGCCTGTTGTCCGGACCTCTGGCAGTCTCTATGGGGGTGCCACAGGGTTCAATTCTCAGGCCGACTCTTTTCTCTGTATACATCAATGATGTCGCTCTTGCTGCTGGTGATTCTCTGATCCACCTCTATGCAGGCGACACCATTTTCTATACTTCTGGCCCTTCTATGGACACTGTGTTATCTAACCTCCAGACGAGCTTCAATGCCATACAACTCTCCTTCCATGGTCTCCAACTGCTCTTCAACCGATCTCTGCCCACACCTGCCCGCCCGTCCAGCATCACCACTCTGGACGGTTCTGATTTAGATCAGAACCTTAATGTGATCAACTACATATACCTAGGTGTTTGGTTAGAGTGTAAACTCTCCTTCCAGACTCACATTAAGAATCTCCAATCCAAAATTAAATCTAGAATCGGCTTCCTATTTCGCAACAAAGCATCCTTCACTCATGCTGCAAAACATATCCTCGTATAACTGACTATCCTACCAATCCTTGACTTCGGCGATGTCATTTACAAAATATCCTCCAACACTCTACTCAGCAAATTGGATGCAGTCTATCACAATGCCATCCATTTTGTCACCAAAGCCCCATATACTACCCACCACTGTGACCTGTATGCTCTCGTTGGCTGGCCCTCACTTCATATTTGTCTCCAAACCCACTGGCTCCAGGTCATCTATTTGTCTCTGCTAGGTAAAGCCCCGCCTTATCTCAGCTCACTGGTCACCATAGCAGCACCCACCCGTAGCATGTGCTCTAGCAGGTATATCTCACTGGTCACCCCCAAAGCCAATTCCTAGTTTGGCCGCCTTTCCTTCCAGTTCTCTGCTGCCAATGATGCAAAAATCACTGAAGCTGGAGACTCATATCTCCCTCACTAACTTTAAGCACCATCTGTCAGAGCAGCTCACAGATCACTGCACCTGTACATAACCCATCTGTAAATGGCCCATCCAACTACCTCATCCCCATACTGTTATTTATTTCATTTATTTTGCTCCTTTGCACCCCAGTATTGTCACGACTTCCGCCGAAGTCGGTCCCTCTCCTTGTTCGGGCGGCGTTCGAAGGTCGACGTCACTGGTCTTCTAGCCATCGCCGATCCACCTTTCATTTTCCATTTGTTTTGTCTTTGTTTTCTACACACCTGGTTTCATTCCCCAATTACATGTTCATGTATTTAACCCTCTGTTTCCCCCATGTTTTTGTGCGTGATTGTTTCAATGTTCATTCGGTATGTTATGGCTGGTTTTCGACGGGTGCTGTTTTCACCCGTGCGTAATTGATTACCGTTTACTGTTGGTCAAGTGTATTGTTACCTTGTGCCTTGATTTTGAGTAAAGTACGTTGCTCACTCATTCTGCTCTCCTGCGCCTGACTTCATGAACCAGCTACACCCACCTTCTGACAAGTATCTCTACTTGTACACTCATCTTCTGCACATCTATCACTCCAGTGTTTAATTGCTATATTGTCATTATTTCGCCACTATGGCCTATTTATTGCCTTTACCTCCCTTATCCTACCTCATTTGCACACACTGTGTGACTTTTTTGTTGTTGTTGACTTTTTCTATTGTATTATTGACTGCATGTTTGTTTATTCCATGTGTAACTCTGTGTTGTTGTTTGTGTCACACTGCTTTGCTTTATCTTGGCCAGGTCGCAGTTGTAAATGAGAACTTGTTCTCAACTAGCCTACCTGGTTAAATAAAGGTGAAATAAAACAAAATAGTGCAATTACTAACTAGCATTAGCGCAATAACTGGAAGTCTATGGGTATCTGCTAGCTGCTAGGAGATACCCATAGACTTCCAGTCTTCCAGTCATTGCGCTAACGCTAGTTACCATTGACTCGCAAAACTACCTCTAACTTCCTTCATACTGGACACAGAGACATAAAAATGGTTTCCACAAGTTCATATGACTTTGGGGAAGTAGATAAAGGGCCCCATTGCCAACATCCCAAAGTATCCCTTTAACAAGTCACATAATAATTTGCATGTACTCACTCTGTGTGCAATACTAGTGTTTAACATGATTTTTTAATGACTACCTCATCTCTGTACCCCAAACATACAATTAACTGTAAGGTCCCTCAGTCAAGCAGTGAATTTCAAACATAGATTCAACCACAAAGACCAGGGAGGTTTCCCAATACCTCGTAAAGAGGGGCACCTATTGGTTGATGTGTATAAATCAAAAAGCAGACATTGAATTTCCCTTTGAGCATGGTGAGGTTATTAATTACACTTTGGATGGTGTATCAATACACCAAGTCACTACAAAGATACAGGCGTCCTTCCTAACTCAGTTGCGGAGAGGAAGGAAACCGCTCAGGGATTTCACCATGAGGCCCGGTGACTTTAAAACAGTTACAGAGTTTAATGGCTGTGATAGGAGAAAACTGAGGATGGATCAACAACATTGTAGTTACTCCACAATACTAACCTAAATGACAGAGCGAAAAGAAGGAAGCCTGTACAGAATGCAAATATTCCAAAAAATGCAATAAGGCACTAAAGTGAAACTGCAAAAAATGTATGTTTGGAGAAAATACAACACATCACTGAGTACCACTCTTCATATTTTCAAGCATGGTGGTGGCTGCATCATGTTATGGGTATGTTTATCATCGGCAAGGACTAGATACATTTTTAAGATAAAATCCTAGAGGAAAACCTGTTTCAGTCTACTTTCCAACAGATACTGGTAGACAAATTCACCTTTCAGCCGGACAATAACCTAAAACACAAGGTAAAATATACACTGGAGTTGCTTACCAAGACGACATTGAATGTTCCTGAGTGGCCTACAGTAGTTCGTTTTCACTTGAAGCGACTTGAAAATCTATGGCAAGACTTGAAAATAGCTGTCCAGCATTAATCAACAACCAACTTATCAGAGCTTGAAGAATTTAAAAAAGAATGGGCAAATGTTGCACAATCCATGTGTGGAAAGCTCTTAGAGACTCACCCAGAAAGACTCACAGCTGTAATCGCTGCCAAAGGTGACTCTAACATGTATTGACTCTTCCACTTTGACATTAGAGTATTTTGTGTAGATCAGTAACAAAAAAATGCCAATTAAATTTGTAACACAACAAAATGTGGGAAAAGTCAAGGGGTGTGAATACTTTCTGAAGGCATATACATATTTGTGCTCTCTAAGTTAAAAGCTATAGGGTTATAAAGGAAGAGGGTATAGACATGGATTGAAGGGAAACCAGAACATGTGAGCTTACTTGTTGTGGATATCCTGTCCAGCATTCTCTCTGGTCCCAAAACCAGGATTTCTAAAGGGAAAGGAGGTCGAAATAAACAAGTTTCTCATGGAGATGAAGCCCATGTGACCTGAACAGACCTGGGTTCAAAAACTATTTAGGGTATTTCAATTACTTTCAAAGACATGTGGAAGTAAGTATTTTGATATTTTGTATTTGAAAACACAAGTAGTTATATATTTGTTTTATTTAAAAAATATATATAACATTTGATTTGATATTAGAATGTATTTGGAAATAGACTTGGAAAGTAATGGCGGTTATTTGAAAATACTCAAATACACAAATATTTAAATACGCCCATGCATTTGAACCAGGTCTGTTTGGTATTGAAATAATATATTTGGAAATAAGTATTTGAAAAAAAATTCAGATAGTCGGCTGTTTATTGGAAAGTAATTGAAAAAACTTCCAACAGAAGTAGTTGATTCGGGCCACATGATTTGAAAATACTCAAATACAAATAAATAAGTATATAAATTACACATAATCAAATACACATGTATTTGAACGCAGGTCTGAAGGGTTGTGGTTCATACTAATACCCACATTGATCAAAGTTGCGAGTCCAGCTAGGAACGCTATGAGGTAGAAGAAAAACCTCCAACTGCAAAATGACACAGGTTTTAGTTACAATTTAAAGGGAAATTCCGCCACTTTTCAACCTCATATTCATCATATCCAACACCAAACCAGTGTCTACATACAGTACCAGTCAAATGTTTGGACACATCTACTCATTCAAGGGTTTTTCTTTATTTTGACTATTTTCTACATTGTAGAATAATAGTGAAGACATCAAAACTATGCAATAACACATATGGAATCATGTAGTAACCAAAAAAGTGTTAAACAAATAGAAATATATTTTAGATTTTAGATTCTTCAAGTAGCCACCCTTTGCCTTGATGACAGCTTTGCACACTCTTGGCATTCTCTTAACCAGCTTCATGGGGAATGCTTTTCCAACAGTCTTGAAGGAGTTCACACATATGCTGCGCACTTGTCCGCTGCTTTTCCTTCACTCTGCTGTCCAACTCATCCCAAACCATCGCAATTGGGTTGAGGTCGGGTGATTGTGGAGGCCAGGTTATCTGATGCAGCACTCAATCACTCTCCTTGGTCAAATAGCCCTTACACAGCCTGGAGGTGTGTTTTGGGTCATTGTCCTGTTGAAAAACAAATGATAGTCCCACTAAGCGCAAACCAGATGGGATGTCGTATCGCAGCAGAATGCTGTGGTAGCCATGCTGGTTAAGTGTGCCTTGAATTCTAAATAAATCACAGACTGTGTCACCAGAAAAGCACCCCCACACCATCACACCTCCTCCTCCATGCTTCACGGTGGGAACCACACATGCAGAGATCATCCGTTCACCTACTCTGCGTCTCACAAAGACACGGTGGTTGGTACCAAAAATCTCAAATTTGGACTCATCAGACCAAAGGACAGATTTCCACCGGTCTAATGTCCCTTGCTCATGTTTCTTGGCCCAAGCATGTCTCTTCTTCTAATTGGTCCTTTAGTAGTGGTTTATTTGCAGTAATTCGACCACAAAGGCCTGATTCACGCAGTCTCCTCTGAACAGTTGATGTTTAGATGTGTCTGTTACTTGAACTCTGGGAAGCATTTATTTGGGCTGCAATTTCTGAGGTGCAGTTAACTCTAATGAACTTATCCTCCGCAGCAGAGGTAACTCTGGGTCTTGCTTTCCTGTGGCGGTCCTCATGAGAGACAGTTTCATCATACGCTTGATGGTTTTTGTGACTGCACTTGAAGAAACTTTCAAAGTTCTTGACATTTTCCCGGATTTATATCTTAAAGTAATGATGGACTGTCGTTTCTCTTTGCTTATTTGAGCTGTTCTTGCCATAATATGGACATTGTCTTTACCAAATAGGGCTATCTTCTGTATACCACCCCTACCATGTCACAACTCAACTGATTGGCTCAAACGCATTAAGAAGGAAAGAAATTCCACAAATTAACTTTCAATAAGGCATACCTGTTAATGGAAATGCATTCCAGGTAACTACCTCATGAAGCTGGTTTAGAATGCGAAGAGTGTGCAAAGCTGTCATCATGGCAAAGGGTGGCTACTTTGAAGAATCTCGAAAATAAAATGTATTTGTTTAAAACTTTTTGACTGGTAAAGTATGTGAAAACAGCGCGTTTCTATGATCTGTGGTTAAAAAAGATAAGAAAGTTCCTCACAGGGTAGGATTTAAAGTAATTAAACAGTGATTAAAAAATATATATATATAAAGTCATCGGGTAGAACTTTTTAACTTTTAATATTTTTTTCTACAAAAGGTAAAAATTTGCCATTTTCACATATGTAGACACTGGTATTGTGCTGGAGATAATGAAAATGATGTTGAAAAGTGGTGGAATTGCCACTTAAAGTCTTACAACTAGAGCTGCATTGGCAACATGAAAATGGAATGACATCAAACATCATTGAATTTTTCAGTCCTTTTCCGGATAACCAGGTCTTCATTGTAAATAAACAAGAATTTGTTCTCAACTGACTGGTTAAATGAAGGTTAAATTAAATTATATAAAAAAAATTGGTCATACAAGTGAATGAAGCTAAATGAAAGGGCAAAAACCCTTTGCTTAGTAAAGACGGGACTTACCAAGCCTCGCAGAACCTCTTGGTGTAGCTGGGCCTGTCTTGGTTTCTGCGGTGACGGAACCAGGTCTCAATTTGTCTCTGGGTTTTGTCACATTGTGCCATTAGACTGATGATATCACTCTAAATATGAAGGTATATAGACAGAACATTACTACAGCTGTAAATATACTACAGCTCTCGCTAAAAGTCATTATTTATTCGTCCAATATGTCCAAACCTATTTGTAATCTGTTATTATGCCAATGTAGTTACACAGTAACTTAATTCTGTGGTTATGCACCTGTATCAACATTTTCCAGGAACTCGTAGACCAGGATGCTTGTGCATTATCTATTTCACTATCATAGCAGGCATGTCCCCGTCACCCTTCCATTCCCACAGTGCAAACACTTCCAGCAGCTATGTTGACGTAAGAGATCAAGACCGGCATATATCATTATCAGAGTTTGATGTCTCTGACACTAACCTGAGATGGTTGTCGGTTTTGTTGGGTGTAGAATGACTCAAGCTTTGTGGAGGGAGCGACAGCCATGCGTAGTCTGTTCCTCAACCCCACATATCTGCCCAAAGGGGGAGCCACAACCCTAGCGGTGAGGAAAATATAAGAGCAAATGTTGATCTTCACAGCAAGAGGTCTAGTATTACTAATGACAATATGACAATAGGTGTGTTTCTATAGTTCTTTGATAATCTATACATGATGTGTGTGTGTGTGTGTGTGTGTGTCTGTACTATACAGAATATCTGTGCTTGTCTTTTATTATTATTGTGTATCCTGTACGTATGACTAATAAAACGTTAACTTAAAACTTGTCTCTGTTTTGCTGTAATAACCTCTTTAAGCCATTCATTAGGCCAGAGAAAGCTAATGGGGATCAGTCGGGTTACCGGTGGAAACGGCTGCTGTAGCAACAGAGCCCACCCTCTCTCCACTCTACCTGCTGCTGCTCTCTCTTTCAGCAAAGTGCTGACACCTGCTCCCTCTACTATTCCCAACTGGCCTACGCTACCGCCAACAACACCCGCCAAAGCACCTGCAGGCATACAGGGCAGGGCAACCAACAATACAGCCTCCACCTATGCGGATTTCATTTCACTGCTACTGTTTGTTGTCGGGTGATGTTGCATGACAAGACTTCATCGAGAATTCAATCAAACCCGTGCTGTGGAACAGTCACACTGTGGAAAAATCATGCTATTCTTCAACTATAAAAATACTTGATGTCATTACTCAAATATTTTCACCCTTTTACTTGATTTTAGTAAAAGGGTGCAGTTTCACATTTCTGTACAATCAGATTGTTCAACTGTGTGATTTGAATCTTCCCCTTTTTACATGTCACTGATTCATATTTCAGACACACATTCTTGTTGATTACTGGCCAAAGTATTGTTGCAAACGAAGATCGTACCCAAGATGTGGTCCATACAGTAGTTCCACAAAAGTTACCTGTCAAATACTAGACGGAGTACAATGAACCCTAGAGCCAGAGGCAAAGTGAACAGCAGGTCACGGGGTCGCGGACACTCCTGCATCTGCTCCATGTCTCTCCAGGTGATCCCAGGAGGCAGCCAGTACTCATGCCTCCACAGATCTGGCAGGAGGTCCATGCTGGATGAAGGCGTGAAGAGGGATAAGTGGCATAATGATATATAATTGATTTGAGTTGAATGTGTGAATCGTGGATGTCAATCTAACAGTGTGACTATGCTCTGAATGCTTCTTAATCAGATAACATTTTTGTGTCATCTTTACGATAATGTTGACGTAGCAGGTAATACGTGTAGTACTTGTGTAGAAATTGTACACCAGTAATGAATTGTAAAAGCCTGTTATATTAAATTATGTGCCAAGATTCAGCCTTTTGACATGCACTCTTTGTGACTCCTAGGAAGAATTTTATCCGCATAACCTCAAAATGTCTCCAAGTTTTCACCATCATTGTAAAGCCCTCGTTATTTTGTTGCTTTTGCAAAGTCATTTCTGAAGATTATTATTTATTACATGTGATTAGTGATTCAGTTATTATTTATTTAATGTGATTAGGGATTCAATTATTAATTATTTCATGTGATTAGTGATTCAATTGTCCCTCCCTTTTATACACAACAAGCTTCCATTCCCCCTGTCACAAGGGGATTTATGGCTGATTTAAGATGAAATCATCAATCCTGTTACTTTAATTGGCACCTAATAAGTACTTACCTAATAGGAAAACATGTATTTTATTAAGCTGAACATGTGCTCTTCATCACAGAATGTTAAAATTAGTTGAAATCAAACGTTTTTTACACTACCCAAAATTAACTAATTTCGTGGAGCGA
Organism: Salmo trutta; assembly: GCF_901001165.1. Taxonomy (NCBI): domain Eukaryota; kingdom Metazoa; phylum Chordata; class Actinopteri; order Salmoniformes; family Salmonidae; genus Salmo; species Salmo trutta. The sequence continues at coordinate 14,259,358 of NC_042977.1, forward strand.
CCGAGGGAATAGGTGTCTGTTTTGCAGGCGTCTTTGATTTAAAGGGGCAGTGCAGTTAAATCGTGATTTTTCCCCAAAAAATGATCAGACCGGATGTGGTTCTGGATTTTCGTTTCTGGATTTTTTTCATGCGCACGATCATCTGCATGCTTTTCCCTCCGCTGTGCACTTCCCCCTCCGAGTCCTTTCAGCTGCTGCTCCGCGCTCGCTCACTCCGTGACTCCGCTGCCGCTTGTTCGAACAAACGTAGTTCTTAGTCTGTTGTAACAGTAATCAAAGCAAACAGAAGCGCGACACAACAGGCAGTCTAGCGATGTCATGTTATTTTGTTCAGGAGGGGAGTTAGCCTGCATGCAGCTATTTAGGCAAGCTATACACTGAGTACACCAAACATTAGGAACACCTTCCTAATACTGAGTTGCACCCCCCCTTTTGCCCTCGGCCTCAATTCGTCATTCCATTTGTGTTATTTCATAGTTTTGATGTCTTCACTATTATTCTACAATGTAGAAAATAGAAACATTTAGAAAAACCCTTGAATGAGTAGGTGTGTCCAAACTTTTGACTGGTACTGTATATTTTGGGGGAATGTTCATTGAAATCGCCACCAAGTTTTTTTTCTCCGCAGTTCAGAGACATTGGCCACATCATACGTCAATGTCCATCAAATTGGTTAACGGTTCAGAAGAGGGTGAGTAAAGCATAGAGTAAAAATAGAAACTTGAATGTGTGTGTAAAATAACACATTCGGATCCTTACCCACTGGGTACACAATGGTTAAATGACTGTTGTTTCCACGTAATTTCAATGAAATTATATTGAATAGATCGATGTTGAATTGACAGTGGGGGAAAAATTTTGTATTCAGCGTCTGCCTTTTAAAACTTATATTTCTACACTATGAGGTCGAAATGACACCCTGAAATTCTGACAATTATGATAATGTCCTTTTTAGGTAAGAGCTGTTAGGAAAAAAATCCTGTAATTGCAGCCTGCTCAGGTGGGATGGAACTTTTGGCCCACATCATGACGTCACAATGTGAACTGACACCAGTGCCATGTACTGTATAGAGAGTTGGGCCAATGCGGTTTCTGTCTGAATTTTCAGAGATCGCCACTTTCTCCTCCACAGCCAGTGTTAAGCGTGTGCTCTTTATTTCGGATAGTTAGTCAAAACATATGAAGATGTCCAGTGAAAGCATATATGCAATTTGTTAACACCATAACACAGTACAGACTTGGATACACATTGTCCCGAATGTCTGTTAAATTTGCTGCTCTGTTTTGCTTGTGGTTCAATTCATAGGGAATTGTCAGAGGCGCTCTCATATTGTTACATCACCAACATTTTTAGAATAACATGGCAGCTGTTTTAAACCTGGCTGAACTCTCTCGCTATATATATATATATATATACATACATACATACATACATACATACATACATACAGTTGAAGTCGGAAGTTTACATACACCTTAGCCAAATACATTTAAACTCAGTTTTTCACAATTCCTGACATTTTATCCTAGTAATAATTCCCTGTCTTAGGTCAGTTAGGATCACCACTTTATTTTAAGAATGTGACATGTCAGAATAATAGTAGAGAGAACGATTTATTTCAGCTTTTATTTATTTCATCACATTCCCAGTGGGTCAGAACTTTACATACACTCAATTAGTATTTGGTAGCATTGCCTTTAAATTGTTTAACTTGGGTCAAACATTTCTGGTAGCCTTCCACAAGCTTCCCACAATAAGTTGGGTGAATTTTGGCCCATTCCTCCTGACAGAGCTGGTGTAACTGAGTCAGGTTTGTAAGCCTCCTTGCTCACACATGCTTTTTCAGTTCTGCCCACAAATTTCCTATAGGTTTGAGGTCAGGGCTTTGTGATGGCCACTCCAATACCTTGACTTTGTTGTCCTTAAGCCATTTTGCCACAACTTTGGAAGTATGCTTGGGGTCATTGTCTGTTTGGAAGACCCATTTGCGACCAAGCTTTAACTTCCTGACTGATGTCTTGAGATATTGCTTCAATATATCCACATAATTTTCCTGCCTCATGAAGCCATCTATTTTTTTGTGTTTTCTCTGGCTTGCAAGCCTTCCCCTTTTTACTCCAAACATAACGAGGATGTTGGTTTTGTTTGGTATGATCTCCAATTAGCGGCAGCTGGTTGTCGTTGTCTCTAATTGGAGGTCATATTTAAGCTGATGTTTGTCCCACTTGTTTTTGTGGGTGATTATATTTTGAGTGGTGTGTTTTCTCACTGCGTCACGGTTTGTTGTTTTTGTTAGTTCAAGTATTTAGTGTATTGCATTACTTTTCACGAATAAATAAAGATGTGGAACTACAAACACCCTGCATTTTGGTCCGATCCTTCAGACAGGTGTGACAAGACCAGAGGACATTTCTCCAAAAAGTAGGATCTTTGTCCCAATGTGCAGTTGCAAACCATAGTCTGTTTTTTTTATGGCGGTTTTGGAGCAGTGGCTTCTTCCTTGCTGAGCGGCCTTTCAGGTTATGTCGTTATAGGACTCCTTTTACTGCGAATATAGATACTTTTTACCTGTTTCCTCCAGCATCTTCACAAGGTTCTTTGTTGTTGTTCTGGGATTGATTTGCACTTTTCGCACCAAAGTACGTTCATCTCTAGGAGACAGAACGTGTCTCCTTCCTGAGCGGTATGATGGCTGCGTGGTCCCATGGTGTTTATACTTGCGTACTATTGTTTGTACAGATGAATGTGGTACCTTCAGGCGTTTGGAAATTGCTCCCAAGGATGAACCAGACTTGTGGAGGTCTACAATTTTTTTCTGAGGTCTTGGCTGATTTCTTTTTATTTTCTCATGATGTCAAGCAAAGAGACACTGAGTTTGAAGGAAGGCCTTGAAAAACATCCACAGGTACACCTCCAATTGACTCAAATTATGTAAATTACCCTATCAGAAGCTTCTAAAACCATGACATAATTTTCTCGAATTTTCCAAGCAGTTTAAAGGCACAGTCAATTTAGTGTATGTAAACTTCTGACCCACTGGAATTGTGATACAGTGAATTTAAGTGAAATAATCTGTCTGTAAACAATTGTTGGAAAAATGACTTGTGTCATGCACAAAGTAGATGTCTTAACCGACTTGCCAAAACTATAGTTTGTTAACAAGAAATTTGTGGAGTGGTTGAAAAATAAGTTAATGACTCCAATCTAAGTGTATGTAAACTTCCGACTTCAACTGTATGACTCTGTAATAGACCAATGAGTGTTCATTTGGGTAAGGGGTGGGCTCAGACTATCATATCAGCCAATCAAGGATGTGTATGTAAATATCTTCACAATTGTTTCCTAATGCCCACATGATCAGACTGAGCATTTCAAGGGCCAAAGGAGGCCCAGGGAAATAAATGATTTAAAATTATATATTTTGGAGTTATTTTCATTAAATAAGCACACACATTGATTTATTAGACATAGTGATGATTTAAAAATAAAATTAAAGACTACATGGGGGCTTTAATAATTAAAAACCCATCAGAATTGCTGAAAAGTTAGGCTACAGTGTGAGGATGTTAATCATGTGATCATGAGAAACAATAATTTGTGGGGGAAAAGTGTAATTCAATTAACGAGATCAATACATGTTGTTATTTTAATGGAAAGTCAAATAGGCAACGCTATTTCACCTGGTTGACCTATATAAAAATATATATTAATTACCTATCTTAACCTGTTGACGGTTGATTCTATATAAATAACATACTATTTATATTGAGAACTAATAGTTTAGGTAAAAACGGTGCCAACAAGAACGGTTATAACGACCTACCTGTCAGAGCTTGGCTGGAGTAATAGAGGGTGCGTTGACAAATAAAAAGACGAATCACCAATTAATCCATCCAACAGCGAGTTTTCCCTCTCTTTTCTTTGTAAAACTCCTTCGGGGATCAATTGAAGATCCAACTGCGCTGTGCCCTTTGATTCCACTGATGCCAAAACAGCGTTTACGATTAAACAAAAGGGGTGTGTTCAGTGTGCGAAAGTTTGATGACACAATTTTTAAGCTCTACTGAGGAACGAAGACCAGAAGAAAAAACGGTAATGGTTATATGGCTCCATTATTTAAAGGTGCTCTGCTTAAATTCCTCTCCCTAACCACCAAGTGAAAAATGTGTATCTACCAGTAATTGAAATGTGACTGAAATTGACCATAGAGAATATTGATGGCTATATGCTTACAGTATAACTTGTTTGAGGATAGCACTTTGTCCATCCTTGAATCAAGGCCAAATGAAATGTCAGTGTGCTACTTGACCACTGTGTGACACAGAAGTTAAATTATTTAGTGCCTGTATGGAGTTCTTTTGTATTGTTCTGAGGCATGCATGAACTTTATCCTTTTTACATCAGCAGATGTCACAAAGTGCTATACAGAAACCCAGCCTAAAACCCCAAACAGGAAGCAATGCAGATGTAGAAGCACGGTGGCTAAGAAAAACCTAGAGAGGCACCAGGCTCTGAGTCTTTACTATTGTAAAGTGGTTGTTCCACTGGATATCATAAGGTGAATGCACCAATTTGTAAGTCGCTCTGAATAAGAGCGTCTGCTAAATGACTTAAATGTTAAATGTAATGTAAATCTTCAACACGCATGTAAATGAAACCTCTAAGCTAAGGAATTTGTTGTGAGGTCACAAGTTTAGTGATCTAATAAATATGTTATTTTGGAGAAGCAGGGACCATATAGGTCTCTGTCTCCAAACAACACAGGTTAAATTTGAATTTCTCCAATGATACTGAAAATCTATTCCATCTGGGAAATAACTAGTATCGTACGAACCATCCTGATCTTGTGAGCTTACATTCCGTTTTGCTACACCGAAAATGAGATCAGGATGGTTCGTACAAGGATAGGAGAAGACAGTCTTTCAGAACATTCATTTGTCAAACATGGCACTCAGTCACAACCTATTTACTTTGTTGATAACTTTCATCAGTTAAAATTGAAAATGCCCTCCTAGAGCGTCAAAGTTTGTCCACTCTTCACCATGGAGCTTTCATTGGCATAGTCAAGCTTGCTTACCTTCACTTTGAAGAGGTCAAAAGAAACCAAGCCAACTTGAAGTATAGGTCTATGTTTGGTCAGCCACTCCTTGTGTGTACTCAAGTGGATCAGCAGTCAAGGAACTTAAATACAAGTTGTGCACACTGCCGCCCACCCTCCACACTTACTGCCAGCCAGCCAACCACACAGGCCGGTAAAATAGTTATGCTGGTGTGATAAGGAGCCAGATGACTGTCACTAGATGTAATCACTATTGTAACACAGATGCCACAATCACTTTTCTTATGCTCGTGTACATGGATAGTACATCTGATTCATAATATTATGACAGTGAGCTGGCAAGATGATTTGGCTTGCTATAGGCTTATACACTGAACAAAAATATAAAGTGTTGGTCCCATGTTTCATGAGCTGAAATAAAAAAATCCCAGAAATTTTCCATACACACAAAAAGCTTATTTCTCTCAGTTTGTGCACAAATGTGTTTACATCCCTGTTAGTGAGCATTTCTCCTTTGCCAAGATAATCCATCCATCTGAAAAGGGTGGCATATCAAAAAGATGATTTAAAAAGCATGATCATTACACAGGTGCACCTTGTGCTGGGGACAATAAAAGGCCGCTTTAAAATGTGCAGTTTTACTTGACTGGCGTGAAACCACGCCAGTCAAGGACCTCCGCATCTGGCTTCTTCACCTGTGGGATTGTCTGAGACCAGCCACCTGGACAGCTAATGAAACTGAAGAGTATTTATATCTGTATTAAATCCCTTTTGTGGGGAAAAACTCATTCTGATTGCCTGGGCCTGGCTCCCCAGTAGGTGCAGTCATGGGTGGGCCTGGGAGGGCATAGGCGCACCCACTTGGCAGCCAGGCCCACCCATGGCTACACCCCTGCCCAGTCATGTAAAATCCATAAATTAGGGCCTCATTTATTTCAATTGACTGATTTCCTTATATGAACTGTGACTCAGCAAAACCTTTGAAAATGTGGCATTGTTGCATTTATGTTTTTGTTCAGTATAGATTCAAAGATGAAAACATATGGAGCATATGGTCTCTCAGAGTTGACGTGGGAATTAACAGCAGAGGGCGCTACATTGGTGGCAGAAGTTACCCCTATACAAAGACCTACCCTGAGAGCCACTACTTTATCCTCTATTCATCACTCTGGTAAAGTTACCGCAAATATTCTCTCTCTTTATGGGGAATACATACTGGGATATTTATTTTCTAAGCATGTCAACCATCCAAAATGTTCCGAGGTTACGGTTCAACACGTGATATTTCATGCAGTGTCAACGCTTCGGTCCGTGGTAGGAATGAAGAGTCCCATTAGCTTTGTGCCTACCAGTTTACTACATTGTCAGAACCCACTGTGGCGCAATCTGCCTCACTAATTGCTTGCCTAATGAGATGGGAGGTGTGGCTGTTATTCAGATCATCCTATTGGGCTCCCGTCAACTGGAAGCAATTCACATGCAATTTTAACTTGGTGATAACTCTTTGTCTTATTACAATAGCATAATTTCTGTCACTGATCACACAGCATTCATTTCCATTGCTAAAGCTGTAATTACAAAGGGCCAATGGATATGCCTTCACAGAGGCCCATTGTTGACTGTTGTAGGTCACTCACTCACTAGGAGGTGGAATTGCAGGAGACATATTGGAATTACACTCCTGGAGGTTGCTGTGTGTACACCAATTTACCTGATAAAAGTAAGGTACAGCAATTGATAATAGTACTTGAAATGTAATGAGTGAGGGCCCAGAGTTTTTCCTGGTCAGTTCACATGGTCAGTGAAAACCTCCTGACCCTAGTCATTACATATGTTACGTGCCCATATAATCACGTCATGAATTCATGGATTTCTGTTTGTCTGCATTATCACAAAACAACACTGGTGATGACACAAGCTATGAAAGACTGGCACTAAATGGAGCTGTAAATACCCCAGATTACCAGACGAGGTCATTGGTTAGCAAAAATAGAAATGGCTACCAGCTCTGAACTCATTGTCCACCTCTAGCAATTGTCCTAATTTGAGGCAAGATGACAAGACAAGACTAATACTTGATACTAAAGCCTTGTTCACATTGGCAATTTGAAGTGACTCAAATCCTTTATTTATTTGTAAATCTGATTCGAATCTGTTCTTTTTCTGAACACCAGCAAACACATGGAATCAGATATTTCAAACCACCTTCGTAAGTGGTTTGAAATCAGATACAAATCTTATTCCTGGCTATGCTGAACGGTCACATTGGATTTATTTTCCCTCAGGTGGCATAGCTTGTTGCTTGCTAGCTACTCTGTTGATAGTTTTGACAAGAACATGTGATAAGTAACTAGCTTGTTAATTAGTGAATGTGCTGTTCTGTGAAGGGAGTAGTACACAGCGTTGTACAAGATCTTCAGTTTCTTGGCAATTTCTCGCATAGAATAGCCTTCCTTTCTCAGAACAAGAATAGACTGATGAGTTTCAGAAGAAAGTTATTTGTTTCTGGCCATTTTGAGCATGTAATCGAACCCACAAATGCTGATGCTCCAGATACTCAACTAGTCTAAAGAAGGTCAGTTTTATTGCTTCTTTAATCAGAACAACAGTTTTCAGCTGTGCTAACATAATTGCAAAAGGGTTTTCTAATGATCAATTAGCCTTTTAAAATGATCAACTTGGATTAGCTAACACAACATGCCATTGGAGCACAGTAGTGATGGTTGCTGATAATGGACCTCTGTACACCTATGTAGATATTCCATTTAAAAAAATCAGCCATTTCCAGCTACAATAGTCATTTACAACATTAACAATGTCTACACTGTATTTCTGATCAATTTTATGTTATTTTAATGGAGAAAAAAATGTGCTTTTCTTTCAAAAACAAGAACATTTCTAAGTGACCCCAAACTTTTGAACGGTTGTGTATGTAAATGAGATTTCAGTATTTAATTTTCAATAAATTTGCAAACATTTCTAAAAATATGTTTTCACTTTGTCATTATGGGGTATTGTGTGTACTGTGTCAACTTAATCCATTTTGAATTCAGGCTGTAACACAACAAAATGTGGAATAAGTCAAGTGGTATGAATACTTTCTGAAGACTCTGTGCATGCTGCTGTAAGGACATGGATTTCTGAGCCTGTGGTAAAACCTTCTAGCGAGCCTGCAGAAACAAAAGCAGCTCAGAGAAAATGTCAAAGACTGAAAACAAGAAAGTGACATTCCAACAAAAGAAAAAGAGACATGTTCACGCTGTTAAGCAAGAGAACACAGAGGGGAGTGACTCATCAGACGACGGTGTCACACTGAATATACTGACTGTTGCTGGGGGGGGGGGGGTCGCACGGCTACTATGTCTCTCACTTGCTAGAGGGACAGCCGGTGCGTATGGAGATTGATACAGGGGCAGCTGTATCTCTGGTGTCAGACACAGTCAACAAAAAGACAATGAAACACCTTCCAAATCAGCCAGCACACACATCACGTTAAAGACTTACACGGGTGAAACTGTTTCCGTGAGAGGCGTCACTGATGTCACAGTTCAGTTAAATGGATAAACTGAAAAGCTGCCACTCTAAGTCGTGAAAGAGGACTATCTACCACTACTGGGACGTTTGTGGTTGGAGAAAATCACACTGGACAGGCCATCAGTGTGCACACTAACACGTGGTGACAAGCCTACCTGCCATCTTAAAGAAACAAGGAGGAGTCTTTAATGGAGAGTTGAGTAGTATGAAAGACATTACAATGAAGCTAGGCACTAAGCCAGACAGCAAACCAAAGTCTGAAAGCACGACCCGTACCTTATGCTATCAGACCAAAAGTCAAGGATGACTTGGACACTCTAGGAAAGAACAAAGTCACGGAGCCGGTCAACGTGGGTGAATGGGCAACACCCATCGTACCAGTCCTTAAGAAGGACGGTGGAGTCAGGATATGTGGAGTCTCAGTGTTGTCCACTGAACAGTATCCGCTACAACACATCCACAATCTTTTCATGGGCTTAGCTGGAGGTAAAAGTTCAGCAAAATCGACCTCTGCCAAGCTTACTTGCAGATGCACGTGAATGAAAAGTCAAAGTTCTTACCTGGGGTTACTGCATTACTACGGATGCTTTATTCCGAGGTTAGCAACGAGGGCTTTGTTGTTGTTAGCACACACCTACAGCATCAAGTACTGCAAGTCTGAGCTGCACTGCAATTCAGACTTTCCAGGTTACCACTACCTGTGCTCAAGCTGGAGTCAAGCCAAAGTGCACATCTTCTATTTCAGACAAGTCGAACACCAGTCACTTCAAAACAAGCGCGGAGAAACACCAGAAATGACCCGGTATTATCTGATTGGATCGAAGCATTGAGGGGAAAGCGAATACATGTTCTTCATGCCAGCAACATTTTAAGCTAAATGTTCCGATCTGTTGTGCGTCAGCCTCATTGCTTAAACAAGTTTTTTGGGGTGCTAGTGGTTGTATTCATTTGGGATATATCACATCCCACAACTTTCCCAGACCTTGTTTGGAATATTTAATATCTCGCACAGAATAGGTCAGCTTTTGTACTATGGGGAATAGTAGATTGACATTGGCAGCCTATGACTATATACTATCCCCCACAGTACAAAAGTTGATAGGCTAGTGCTTTTCCTGTTCGTTAGGTCTACTCATCTTGTTGGCTGCCGAAAAGTAAATGTGGACAGTTCTTCCAATATGTGCCTCGGGAATTGGATAAGGACGCGCAATTGCGTACCCATGTATCTGTCTTCACTTGTAGCCTGTGAGAGACCCAATCAGGTGATGGGCATTGGCTGATAAGAATTGAGCTATCTGAGAGAGCCATGTGAGTGAGAGGTGCTTTGGAGCATGCAGCCAGGAGAAGAGAATTATAACGATCATATTCAGCCTAAGGACACAATGACCACTGGGCCGCAAAAGGCATGGATTCTTTTAGGGGCATTACGGCCACACAGGGGATGCCGCTGGGAAATTCGAGGCATTATCAAGTGCTTGTCAAATTGTGAATGAGAGACTGATGAAGTGTGTACAGCCTGCGCAAAAAAACAAAGCAGAGCTCATGCCTTTCATGTTACTTTTTTCAACTTATCATTAGTCGTATCATGCAGTCTTACAATGTATAAAAAATCTAAACATATCGCAACGTTTATCACAACTAAAGTTGCATAAATAACTCTAAATTAAGCATATAGGAGGACCTGTTTCTTTGTTAACCGCTCAACACAGAATAGCCACATGTGCGCACTCCCTCAAATCGTTTGAAGAAAATATCCTTTCTGTTTTTTATTCAGCTATGTTCAATTATATTCTTCATACTATAAAATAATATAAAAAAATGCCACGGAATTCTAAGCAAACCTTATCTACTAAATGAACTAGTGTAGCCCACAGCTATATGGCATAGCCAGATCAGGGCCTAACATAAGTACAACTCAGAGTATGCTAACCTAAGAACACAAAGGAGACATCAACAGGAGAGTTAAGTCAAACGTTTTGAAGGACAGAGCTTTCAATCCTGGAGAAACTACCTAAGCTAGGAACTACCTCAAAGGACCAAAGTGGGTTCCTGCTGCAGTCATTGCTCAGACTGGTCCTGTGTCCTACACTGTTCAGACTGCAGAGGACATTTAAAAAAATATATTTCACCTTTATTTAACTAGACAAGTCAGTTAAGAACAAATTCTTATTTACAATGACGGCCTACAGACATCATCAGGAAAATCACACAGATCAGTTACTGTTGAGTAAAGCAACACCGACAAAACCAACAGTCAGTCATGAGTGGTCGAGAACTGTTACTAGGTGAATAATATGGACAATTTAAGTAGGAGGGGGAAGAGATGTGGTGTATTGGAGCTGTGCCGCAGAGTATCATGGGGGTTGTAATGTTGTATACCTTGTATGTCTCAGATATATGGTTGAACTGACTCCTATCTCCTGTCTCATCATTATTGAATTTCTATAAAGACGCGGTTATAAAACCCATGACACTTCTAACCCCTTTTAAACATTGTGTGTTTGAGCTAGACTTCTGTAACATTGTATTTGTCTATTTATTCTTCATCCGTTGGTACCAACCATTAGTCTGTGTGACCGGGCTGAGCTAGCCCGGAAGGGGAAGGGCCATTTTATTTTATTTTTACAAAAATGGGAGAACTATTAAAGCTACAAACTATTAAAAGCTATCTACGAAAAGCTGAGACTCAAGAACATGCACATGTAACATGTTTTTTCAGTGAAAACTGCAGTATTTCAAATCATCTTGATGGAGTAGTATGGATAAAGGTCAAATTTGGAGTACAGTGGCCTATACCGTCCCTGCGTTGAGGTACATTTTCCGACCCATAGCTCGTGCCGCCTCCACGGTGTCTTTATCCAACCATGATTGCGTTCCGACCCTAGTGCAGCTCAGTGGAAACAAGCCGTAAAGGTAGGGTCGGAATCTTCTGGCAAGACTGCATCCAATCAATCAATCTGGATACAATGAACAGAACCTATCAGGACCATGGACAGCAGCTACATAGTGAGAGAGCCAATGGAAGGCACTTGCCAAGACCAAAACATCCCCATTGATTCTGTCAATCTGTCATCTGTTCTCCCTATGGGCTATTTTTACATGTCCTACTTCACAGCACAGAATGCACCTAGTAGTGTGTCTCTTCTAATACTGAGGTCATAGTCTGGTAGCGCGTGAAAGACATTTAGCTGCACGGACTTTGCTCTTGACTTTTCTGTTGGTGCACTTAATCTCCTTTCAGCTCCGCTACGGTTCAGTGTGCCGTTCTAAAGGCTGGATCAGGGCCACAAAGGATCACAGTCCAGATGTTTATAAAAAAGGATCAGTGTACTCTACTCAAAAGTAAAGTTCTGTGAACAACTCCGGTAGTCCATATTAAAGTGTTTAACCTTTTTGTTTGTGGGTATTCACTGAAATGCATCTACTTTGTATTTCGTGTGTGTGTGTGTGTGTGTGTGTGTGTGTGTGCGTGCCTGTGTCCTCAGGCGTCAGATAGAGATCAGTGAGAGAAAAGAGTAGAGGGGAAAGGAAGACGGAGGAGTAGCACTGATGGCCTGAGCCATTTATCACAGGAGACATCAGTGGAATAGGCTCCCCTGTTATTGGCCATGTGTGTGTTGTTTAAAACTTTATCAGCCTTAATGGCCAAATCCAAACAATGTGTGTCAGTTTTACAGATGAAAAACAAAAACAATGTGCTTACACAGACACACACACGTGTGCTACATTACAATTATATGTAGTTATTATCAGTGCCGATTTTAGCATGTAAATCTTGGTGGGGCAAAAAAAAAAGTGGGATGCATGCTAGCAAAGCCACTACACAACACTAAACAATACATTAATTGCACTATAACAGCGACAAACGGTGCCCACAAACTGCTAGGGCCTACATAAAGCTGTCCTTACAGAAGTTCCAACACCTTACCACTGCTACACCTGGCTTTCAGCGGAGCCTTGTCTGGTTGCGAAACAGTTAATTCAGCCTCATTTACTGCCTTTTAAAAAAACATAGCTGATATGGCTGACTTGCTTAAACAAATGTGGTTTCTACTGACAATTGAGATGTACAAACTATGGCATAAGGGGACGACAAGCGGATAAGAGGCAATCTGTAATTTCGATTAAGACAATGAGCGAACGATGACAGACGTAGTCAATAACTATTTCTTCAGCACTTTTGAAATGTACAGCAACATAATTCAGAACAAGGGCTGTTCTTACAGTGTACTCCCTGTACAACAAGTCAGAACTGTAGGATAAATAAAGGGGGCATATAAACAGACAATGAAAGCTCTTACAATATTATATGATTACATTTATCTTAAACAGATTATAGGCTACATGTGCACCACCAAGTTAGAACAGTAGGTGAAATGAAGAGGTGAAAATAGACCAAATTATTAGGGTGAGGCACATTGAACACCGTTTGGGTCTTTGCGTGTCAAAAAAGATACAAGTTACATAACACTATTTGACGCATTAAATAAGCTTTTAATTTGACACGTCAAATAACATTATAGAATGTTGTGTGTCTAATTTGCACGTACAAGCCAAGCGCCACCACTACTATCAGTAGCTGTACAGAAGCAGTACAAAAAAAGTTTGCAAACAAGCACACACCGGCCACGAACGATGTGTTAACAATACCGCGTTGGTGAAAATAGACTGAATTATTAGGATGAGGTACATGGGCTACTAACAGCTTACTACACAACATACACATAGTATTACTTTCTTAGCTACAGTATAGTTATCTCCCTGGAGTATTATGTGGACACATTTTGTCATCTAACTTTGTCATCAAAGTCTGGCATTCTCTGGATTTATGGTGGGAACTCGATGAAAAGAAACACCACTCCATTGAATAGCAGGCTAACGTTAGTGGTTGCTTTGCAATGCTTGCAGTTAGCCACTGATTCCTTCCAAATGACTCATTGTTGAATTTGCGATTTTCAACTTGTGTAATCTTTGTCCAATGAGCACCGATTCATTTGATCTTTAATTTCTCTTCATATGACAAGGATTAAAAAGGATTTGCCAGTAGATTGTCGACTTGATTCATGATGATGACTGCTAGCTAATGATGTTGACATGATCAGTCCAATCAAAGCTACTGTAGATATAACGTGATTTGACGTAATGTTATCTGTGGACAACGACCTTGAGCCTTCTTGGAAGGGCCTTGTAATAACTCTATGGCAGGACCCAATGGGTTGAAATTTTGGATGTCTACCCTTAATAAGGACTTAAACTTGCCAATGACATACTGTCCCCATGAGTGAGAGAACACTGAGCCAATCACAGCGCAATGCTCCTATTTTCTGCTGGCTGCCACTCCACCACAGAAAGCACTGAGCTAGGCTGAAACACCTGCATTTTGGAGCTGCCTTACTCAAGAAAACAGAAGAGACCATGTGTGTATGCAGCTTTATTAACCTTATATATTTTTACAATGTTTGCAAACTGATGTGACACGTACAGTGAGGGAAAAAAAGTATTTGATCCCCTGCTGATTCTGTACGTTTGCCCACTGACAAAGAAATGATCAGTCTATAATTTTAATGGTAGGTTTATTTGAACAGTGAGAGACAGAATAACAACAAAAAATCCAGAAATACACGTCAAAAATGTTATAAATTGATTTGCATTTAAATGAGGGAAATAAGTATTTGACCCCTCTGCAAAACATGACTTGGTGGCAAAACCCTTGTTGGCAAACAGAGGTCAGACGTTTCTTGTAGTTGGCCACCAGGTTTGCACACATCTCAGGAGGGATTTTGTCCCACTCCTCTTTGCAGATCTTCTCCAAGTAATTAAGGTTTCGAGGCTGACGTTTGGCAACTCGAACCTTCAGCTCCCTCCACAGATTTTCTATGGGATTAAGGTCTGGAGACTGGCTAGGCCACTCCAGGAACTTAATGTACTTCTTCTTGAACCACTCCTTTGTTGCGTTGGCCGTGTGTTTTGGGCCATTGTCATGCTGGAATACCTATCCACGACCCATTTTCAATGCCCTAGCTGAGGGAAGGAGGTTCTCACCCAAGATTTGACGGTACATGGCCCTGTCCATCGTCCCTTTGATGCGGTGAAGTTGTCCTGTCCCCTTAGCAGAAAAACACCCCCAAAGCATAATGTTTCCACCTCCATGTTTGACGGTGGGGATGGTGTTCTTGGGGTCATAGGCAGCATTCCTCCTCCTCCAAACACGGCGAGTTGAGTTGATGCCAAAGAGCTCCATTTTGGTCTCCTCTGACCATAACACTTTCACCCAGTTGTCCTCTGAATCATTCAGATGTTCATTGGCAAACTTCAGACAGGCATGTATATGTGCTTTCTTGAGCAGGGGGACCTTGCGGGCGCTGCAGGATTTCAGTCCTTCACGGCATAGTGTGTTACCAATTGTTTTCTTGGTGACTATGGTCCCAGCTGCCTTGAGATCAATGACAATATCCTCCCGTGTAGTTCTGGGCTGATTCCTCACCGTTCTCATAATCATTGCAACTCCACGAGGTGAGATCTTGCATGGAGTCCCAGGCCGGGGGAGATAGACAGTTCTTTTGTGTTTCTTCCATTTGCGAATAATCGAACCAACTGTCACCTTCTCACTAAGCTGCTTGGCGATGGTCTTGTAGCCCATTCCAGCCTTGTGTAGGTCTATAATCTTGTCCCTGACATCCTTGGAGAGCTCTTTGGTCTTGGCCATGGTGGAGAGTTTGGAATCTGATTGATTGCTTCTGTGGACAGGTATCTTTTATACAGGTAACAAGCTGAGATTAGGAGCACACTCTTAAAGGGAGTGCTCCTAATCTCAGCTTGTTACCTGTATAAAAGACACCTGGGAGCCAGAAATCTTTCTGATTGAGAGGGGGTCAAATACTTATTTACCTCATTAAAATGCAAATCAATTTATAACATTTTTGACATGCATTTATTTGGATTTTTTGTTGTTGTTATTCTGTCTCACTGTTCAAATAAACCTACCATTAAAATGATAGACTGATCATTTCTTTGTCAGTAGGCAAATGTACAAAATCAGCAGGGGATCAAATACTTTTTTCCCCTCACTGTATTAATGCCAAAATAATATGCAAAACAGGCAAGCCCAACAGGCTCTGCCCCACCTGCCCTGAATTTTTATTTTACCTTTATTTAACTAGCAAGTCAGTTAAGAACAAATTCTTATTTTCAATGACGGCCTAGGAACAGTGGGTTAACTGCCTTGTTCAGGGGAAGAACAACATTTTTACCTAGTCAGCTCGGGGATTCGATCTTGCAACCTTACTGAGAACATTAGTGCAATGTCAATGAGGTTCAGCTGAAAAAGTAGCTGCCTTACGACAAGTCTGACTGTGGTCCCACCCTAGCTTTCAATGAAGCAGTTTGACATATTTTACAGTTAGTCTGAATTGCCATGAATATTTGGACACGTAACACAATGGATCTTTAAACATACATAGATATCATATTTATCTTAATAGTTTTTTGCCTTTCTGTAAAAAGCATAAATATCACTATTCAAACAAATGTCCTTGTTTTTGAAAGAAAAGCAAATGTTTTGTCCATTAAAACGTCAAATTGATCAGAAATACAGTGTAGACATTGTTAATGACTATTGTAACTAGAAACGCCAGATTTCTTTTAAATGTAATATCTACATAGGCGTACAGAGGCCCATTATCAGCAACCATCTCTCCTGTGGTCCGATGGCACGTTGTGTTAGCTAATCATTTACATTTTAGTCATTTAGCAGACGCTCTTATCCAGAGCGACTTACAGTAGTGAGTGCATACATTTCATACATTTTTTCCCGTACTGGTCCCCAGTGGGAATCGAACCCACAACCCTGGCGTTGCAAACACCATGCTCTACCAACTGAGCCACACAGGACCACAAGTCCAAGTTTATAATTTTAAAAGGCTAATTGATCATTAGAAAACCCTTTTGCAATTATGTTAACGCAGCTGAAAACTGTTCTGATTAAAGAAGCAATAAAACTGGCCTTCTTTAGACTAGTTGAGTATCTGAAGCATCAGCATTTGTGGGTTCGATTACAGGCTCAAAATGGCCAGAAACAAAGAACTTCCCTCTGAAACTCGTCAGTCTGTTCTTGTTCTGAGAAATGAAGGCTATTCCATGCAAGAAATTGCCAAGAAACTGAAGATCTTGTACAACGCTGTGTACTACTCCCTTCACAGAACGCAAACGTGCTCTAACCAGAATAGAAAGATGAGTGGGAGGCCCCGGTGCACAACTGAAAACAAACTGTCCTTTCACTTCGTGTCCGTATACACTCTATTTCGTTTCCAAGACCACACACACATCTGCGTCCTAAGGACTAACCACAAACACACCACTCTAGTATGCATCTGGAAAGTGACATGCTGCCACGTCCTCTTGACATACAGTGTGGCTCCTGGATATGTGTGATGTTGCGGTGTACACTGGCTTGTGTGTGTAGATCCTGGACGTGTGTGTGTGTGTGTGTCCCGGGAGCGTCCCTTTGTCTGGTCCCTCATCTCTCAAAGAGCCTGCTCGGTGCTGGAGGCAGACATGTCCAGTAGTCTCCAGGCCGCGTCGGGGTTGAGCTCCTCCTGGTCACGACACAGAGCCCACACGTACATCATCCTCAACACCTTCTCCTGGGGGGAGGGAAGAGGAAAAACAGGGTTAGGAGAGAAGGAAAGGTGAGAGCAACAAGACATATCACCAGCAGTCAAGGAAAAAGGGCAACGGTTAGAAAAATGGGATAGAAGAAACAGTTAGAAACAGGGTTAGGGAAGTAGAACAAAAGATACCATCAAAGGCAGGAGAGAGAACGGTTTAGGGGCAAAGTGACCCGGACAAAATCTGCCAGGATAGAGAGAACCCTTTTAGGAGGTAACTCACCGGATCTCCTTCCACCAGGTCTCCCTTGGGACTACGAATCACCATGACCACCTGGGCCTGGAAGGTGATGATCAACACGGGGCCTTGGTCCATGAGCTTCCCCATCGCCAACTGAGAGACAGAGATGAAAGAGTAACTGAATGAATAAATGAGAGAGAGAAGAGAAATGATATAACAGAGATATATTTTTATTTATGTTAAACCTGTAAAAATGACTAAATCAGCATGCTTCCAAAACGTTGGTGACTTGTACAGGACATTGCCCGGTTGGGCCTGAGAGACACAGTCATGTACTTACATCTATGTTGTCTATATCTAGGACCTTGGACTGGAACATTAGACCCAGGGCCCTGGCCTGTTGGATGGGGTGGGCTAGCTGACTGTATGTCTGAGGACGGAGAGAGAGGAGGGTTAAAACACATTCACAAGACATCAACCACACAGGGTGGCCTAGCAGTTAAAGCTTCGGACTAGTTTACCGAAAGGTTGCAAGATGGAATCCCCGAGCTGACAAGGTAAAAATCTGTCTTTCTGCCCCTGAACAAGGCAGTTAACCCACTGTTCCTAGGCTGTCATTGAAAATAAGAATTTGTTCTTAACTGACTTGCCTAGTTAAATAAAAAAGGTAAAATTCGTTTAAAAAAAATAAAAAACATGCAGGACCACCTCTGAAGGAAGAAAGCTATTTGGAACAAGAACTTTTAAGAGGTTCCTTTCATTCGAAAAGTACGTGACCTGCTAAGAAAAACGAACACAAAATATCTCGGACAAACGGAAGAACACAAAGTAAACCCTTTTGTACAGACATCAATACAAGTGGAAAGGGGGAAAGGAAAAGAAAGCATGCTGTCTGTATGAAAGTACTCACGGCTTCATAGCACCAGTCTTTCAGCATCTCGAGCTCCCCGCGGATCATAGCCTGCAGAAGACAGAAGGACAAAGGTGCGTTCAAGGACATTAGTATGGAGAGAAAATAAAGTATGAAATGTAAGTCGCTCTGGATGCATGTAAATGAAGTTACTTTACATAGATATTTAGCATGCAGCATCTATATGTTTGAAGCATCTATTCAACTCTAGTGGCCTATAGATTGCACTAGTGTTACGCATTTCAAAAGTTAAAAGTAGCTAAAAGTACTCATGTATTATTACAATTGAAAATAACAAAACATTGATCTACAAAAATGCTTAAAAAGTGTTAAAGGAAGTGTTCGGGCCCCTTACCTCTAGGATATTGGGGATGATGTCCTTCTCGCACTGTTTGAGAAAGGAGTCCTTGTCGAAGCTGGGATCTGCCTTTAAGATCTCCGTCAGCACCTGAGACATCTCCGTGGTAGAGAAGAGACCACCTGCCAACCAAATAAACAAGGATTTAATGGCAAAATAGTGGAAACCTATGTAGTCCTACCATCTATCAGAACTTATGAAAGAAAAGAGGATAGTCACCTTGTGGCCATTGACATACCAGACAATATAACAGAGAAATGAATGAATACACCCATTAAACCCCTCGGACTGATAGGATTATTCAACAGACAGAAGAAAAAAAAAAAAAAGGAGAGGTTGTTTACCTAGTAGATCGGTGACTCTGTCGGTCACGGCTCGAGATGCTCTGGCAAGAGCGTTGTCACTCTCGTCATACTTAATTTTCATCTCAAAGAACCCTGAGGAGAGGGGGGAAGCAACGTAAGAAATACCGAGCTGAAAACATCCCAAAGACTTCCAAGACTCTGGGACCATCCACAGAACATCGAATAAGATACGTCATAGAAAATGTTTCTTGATCAGGAAAAATCCCATTTCTGATAGACTTGACATTGAGGTATTACCTTGCCCATGAATATAGTGCCACCTGCTGACAGGCCAGTGAAGTGCACTCAGCCATAAAATGTGACCTATGATTACATCACTCATGTAACTATCTCTGATGAAACACAATAACATTATCTTACTGTTGAAAACCACGTTGTTGTCTTTAAAGTCCTTCCACTGTGTGTACCACTTAGAATCCTTGTGCAGCACAACACCCACGTCCTCTCTAGAAATCAAAACAGATTGGTTACATCAATAGGTTGTATTTCCTAATAGTTTCAAGCATGGCTGAATGGACACCCATAGCATTGTCAGTGAATGGGAAAATGTATCTGGTTATAACTATGTCATGGCTATGAACAAGGGACATACTCGTTGGCCTGAAACACTCGGTTGTCTCTCTCCCGTCCCTTGGAGGAGAATTCCCTCCTCTTCCTGAGTTGAGAAGGAGCCCTATAGGTACCATCGTCCACCACATCCATCCCTCTCTTCACTGACTCCATCCCCTGTACACACAAAGAGGGGAACAGATGAGATCAGTTAAATGATTCCATAGAATCCATGACTTTTTACACCATTTTCAGCCTCGAGTTAATGCTTCAATGTCCTTCAACAGCTGGTATTTACCCAAAACAACTGGTAACACCTTCTGCATTCTGGTGCTTAATGATCAGTAATAACCATGTAACCAAGTCAATACTTAAGCAGCAGCTGGGTTAAAGGCAGACCAAGAACTAAAAAGAATAAAGCATTAACACATTTCCTTCAATGGAGAGGTGGGTTGCTTGTTTTAATATCAGTCTCTGACCTGTGAGATGGCCCTGAAGGCGCTGGTCGCTCCCAGCTTCTCTCCCCCCTTGGACACAGACTCAACCGAGTGCCTGGCAGTCTTGGCTGCCTCCTTCACCCCCTCCTTGATTTTCTTCCCCAGGTCTGTACGGGTCACCTCCTCAAGGCCCTGGACAAACACAGACAATAGAATGACTTTAGAGTTGAGGCATTATCATGGATGTGAGAAAGACTTCAGAAAGAGTTGTGGTGAGCTACTTTAAAACATAGCTACAGATTTGTAATGGGCTAATTTGACTCTCCATTAATCATTACAGGACAGTACTGTTTTACTGTAGCACCGCGAATTTTCGACCAACCTTTACTTGGCGATACTATCTTCGTTCTCGATTTGGCCAAACATGCATCTTATAAAATGTCTGTGTCCAGTTGCAGGTTGTTCGTTTTGAATTTAGAAAATGCGTCAAAGCAATCCAACAATGTCTATTTCAAATCATCTCTCAATGATTGAGACTGGTGGGTCCACCCCAAAGTGCCGCATGTCATGAAGACACTCACCTGTCTCGAGCAATGAGAAAAGATTTGAAACAGGGAAGATGGTGGGGTAAACATTTTTGGGTTACTTCATGGAGCAAAAAAATATTTATTTTAATAAAAATAAAATAAACCACCTGCAACTGGACACGGACATTTTAGGAGATAGTGTTCGGACGAATCGAGAACGAAGATAATATCGGCAAGTTAAGGTTGGTCGTATATGATCTGCGCTAAGCAAAACAGTACCTATCCTCTAACTAACGGGTAATGGAGAATCACATTAGCCCGTGTAGCCCGTTACTATAAACAGTATGTTATAATTGTATTTCTGGGTTGGCACTAAGAAGTTTAACTCAAACTAGAAACTCATGCAATTATATTAAGGAATATACAAATATAGATAAACCCCATTGATAAGATATAAAGGAGTTGAAATATTTGCACTTAGGCCTAATACTAACTTCTGATGTCAATGACTTTTCTTCTATAAATCATTTCAAAGAGTGTGAAAATGACTCACCTCCTTCACAGTTTCAGACAGAGTCCCAAAGGTCTTCTTGAACACCTCAGAGGTCTTAACGGTTTCAGACTCAATGGTTTTCTGGGGGAAATAAAGAATTGAGCTTGATGAGTGTCCTTGATCACAAGTATGTGTTTGTAACACAGGTAAAAAATGTTTATCCAGTTGTCACCAACCCCGGTCCTGGACAGCAACAGCGTGTGCAGGCTTTTGTTTCAGCCCAGCACTGACACAACCTTTTGAACTTATTGTCAAGACCTTCACTAGTTGAAGGTTAGTGATGGGCTGGCGAAGAAATGTCTGCACAACCAAGGTTGGTACAATTGCCTTAAAGGGACATCACATTCCAAAATAAAAATGTAAGCTTACAAATTTCCTCCGAGCCTGTTGCAGGGCATCTGACTCCTCTAGCCTCTTGGCCTCCTCTCTGAACTTCTTGATGTTCTCCTTCATCTCCTTGTCCTTCCCAAACTCCTGCCTCAGGTTCTCCACAAACTCCCCGAAAAAGCCTTTACGACTAGGTCGTTCTGACGCATACCGCACCTGGGAGAAAGTGGGCACAATTATGAGTGAATGACAGATACCATGTTAAGAGTTTGTGTGTTAGCTAACGCTAGTTAGCTACCGCCAGATCGATCATTATTTGAAGGTCAATGATGATAATGCTTTGGTCTTTACCTGCACAGGGACAGCCGGAGACCCACATATCCTGTAGGCATCTCCTCTGCTGAATGAGGAGACGACAGCACGGGATGGCAGGAGCAGAAGACGTCTTCCGACCAGCTAAAGAGAAGAACAACATAGGCCAGGGATGGGCAACTTTGATGGGGGTGGGAGCCACAAAAAAAATCGGAACTCATCAGGAGGAGCCAGGATCAGCGTACCCACATCCATACACACCCCCTTGCGAGCAAAACATTAGTGGCCCCGCTCTTGACAGCAGAGAAAATATTTGTACATTTTAGAGTTAATTTCGAGCATTTGTACACATTTTGCCATGAGGTGTAGAGAAGATGTTGCTGTTTTTTTTATATCATGTCTGAGTGAGACTGACTACCGAAATCAGTGGGGCCCCCAGGTAAATCAACCATAGCAAGTTTAGACAGCTGGCTGCAAAACTAATTTAGGAACCTAAAAAAATTATACCTCGCAGCAGTAAATTGAGACCCAGTCTGATTTCCAAAAAATATTCCTACTGACGCTATGACAAGACATTCCTACTGACGCTATGACAAGACACTCCTACTGAAGCTATGACAAGACACTCCTACTGAAGCTATGACAAGACACTCCTACTGAAGCTATGACAAGACACTCCTACTGAAGCTATGACAAGACACTCCTACTGAAGCTATGACAAGACACTTCTACTGAAGCTATTACAAGGCATTCCTATTGGGCTCCCGAGTGGCGCAGCGGTCTAAGGCACTGCATCTCAGCCCAAGAGGCATCACTACAGTCCCTGGTTCGAATCCAGGCCGTGACTGAGAGTCCCATAGGGCGGTGTGTGCAGAAAATCCCCCCCCCCCCTTCGCGTTCTTCATTGCTGTGACTTGCTTACTAGATGAGATTTCTGCTCTTCACGTTGTCAGTTTAGCCTACATTTGTCAGCAGTTTTCGTTTTGGCTATTTGTTTCAAGTGTATGTGGCGGTTCTAGCTTGTATGGGGCGAACCACCCCTTCAGCCCGGGCAAGATGCCGCCCGTACCTAAATCCGCTACTGATTTGTATTCGTCTATAAATATTTCTCTTTGCCAAAATTCGTCCTCTCCAATTATTCGACTAGTATTTTTTTTAAAGTCTACCCACAAAATTAAGGAAATTAGAAAGGGGGGGGGGGGGGTTCAGGCTTGGGGGAGATTTTCGGCACAACAGCCGCACACAATTGGCCCACCGACCTCGGTTTGGCCGGAGTAGGCCGTCATTGTAAATAATAATATGTTCTTAAATGACTTGCCTAGTTAAATAAAGGTTCAATTTAAAAAAGCATCCCCATTAAAGCTATTACAAAACATGCTCTAACTGTCCTGGCTATGGTGAGCTATTATTTACAGACATGTTTGATGTACGAATTATTTCCGCCAAGCAGACGAACTGACCAGTTATGTACAATATTAATAGGCTATGAAGAATGCTTGACATGTTTAGCTATCTCGCCAGCTAGCATATGTTCACGAACGAACACCGACTGGCCCATTCATTCATAACTGTCTTCAGAAGATATAACGTTTTCACGAAATAACGTAAAATGAGAGTTCCTCTTAAACGTTAAATATAGAGCCCTAAAACTATTTCGTCAACATCCACTCTTCAGCAGTGCAAGCCAGATGGAGAAATGTGAAAACGAATGTACATAATCTCACCTCATAACACCGACACACGGAAGCTGCCATCTTGATCTTGAATAATGACTCACGTGACGTGACCACGTGTAACTCCGCTGAGGTTTTCACTAGTTACCAAAACCACAAAGTCAAAATTGGTGGTATCATAAACATTTATGAAAACAAAAAATAGGTCTTAGTTTAAGATTCGGGTTAGGCATACGGTTAGCAGTGTGGTTAGGGTTAACATCAGATTTTAAGAATATAAATTGTAGAAATGGGCAAGGTTTAGCCATAATTTCGACTGTGGCCGTGGTAACTAGGGACGATCCTCCGCTATAGAGACATTAGAGCAAGGGAGAAAGTAGGATATAGGAATCCCATCGGCAATGAACGCAAGCAAGTTCAACGACTCACACAACTGACTGTCGACCAATCGCGTTCACGTTGTCATGCCGCGTCACGGAGTTGCTAAGCTAATCATCACGCAATCCCTTCTCGGGGTATGAATCGAGAAACCTGCCTATTTCCCTCGAAAATACGCAATGTCATCATTCCAAAGCTATACGATATTTCAGAGAACAAGTTAATTATCTCACATCTTGGAAAATATTTGTAATGTCGTAGTTCTTGTTGACGAAAATGCATGCTACTGTTGGGTTTTTGAGGTTGCGCCCAATTCACTCCTTGAAGGAGCGCTCTCCTTATCACAATATCGGCCAAAATGCACCGCTCGGCCCATTGAAGACGCATGGGCAACATACACAATAGGTCTTAAAACGAATCCAATGGAGTTCCCCATCTTCTCTAAAGTATCTGTGCTCTTAATCAGCCAGTTTACCACTGGAAAAAAATGGTCAAGGTTCCTGTCTGGGTGTTCCCTCTCACATTTCAAGTTTTTATTGTTTATTGTGAAATACATTTCTTGCTCTTTCCCAACATTGCAGTAATCAATATCAGTACTACTACAAAACAATTAAAAGTCAAGTAGAACGAAAACACACAAGACATAGAAATAAGAAGAACAAGAGAAGGTAAGTAAGCTATATACAGGGTCAGTTCCAGTGTCAGGGCCAATACCATATTTACAATGTGCAGGAATACTGGAGTGATAGAGGTAGATATGTATAGGGGTAGGGTGACTAGGCATCAAGATGTATGATAAACAGAGTAGCAGCAGCATATATGATAATTGTATGTGAGTGTGTGTGTGTCCGTGCATGTAACGTCAGTATGAATGTGTGTGTGTGTGTTATGTGTGTGTGAGCAAATTAATTGTGAGTGTGTATAGAGTGTGTGTGTGAGTGTGCATAGTCAGTGGAAAAGTAAAATAGAAGTGTCAATGCAGATTAGCCATAAAAAAAATGATTAGCAGCCTTACGGATTGGGGATAGAAGCTGTTCAGGAGCCCGTTGGTGTCAGACTTGTTGCTCCTCTTGCCATGCGGAAGCAGAGAGAGCATTGGCTTGGGAGGCTGAAGTCTAACAATTTTCCAGGCCTTCCTTTCTCACCACCTGATACACAGGTCCTGGATGGCAGGGAGCTCAGCCCCAGTAATGTCCTCAACTGTCTTCAACACCCTCTGTAGCACCATGTGATCAAGGGCGGTGCAGTTGCCATACCAAGCAGTGATACAGCCAGTCAAGATGCTCTCAATGGTGCAACTGTAGAACTTTTAGAGGATTTGAGGGCCCATGCCAAATCTTTTCAACCTCCTAAGGAGGAAGAGGCGCTGTTGCGCCTTCTTCACGACTGTTTGCATGTGTGTGGGCCATTTTAAGTCCTTAGTAATTTGAACACCAAGGAACTTGAAGCCCTCAACCCGCTCCACTCCTTGGTCTTACTGACATTGTCAGCAACTTGGAAATGGTGTTGGAGTTGTGCGTGGCCACGCAGTCATGGGTGAACAGAGTACAGGAGCGGACATAGCACACACCCCTGTGGGGCATGTGTGTTGAGGGTCAGTGTGGCGGAGGTGATGTTGTCTACCCTCCCCACCTGGGGTCGGCCCATCTGGAAGTCCAGGATCCAGTTGCAGAGGGAGGTGTTCAGTCCCAGGATCACAAGCTTGGTGATGAGCTTGGAGGGGACTATGGTGTTGAACGCTGAGCTGTAGTCAATGAACAGCATTCTCACATAGGTATTTCTCTTATCTAGATGTTTGAGGGCAGTGTGGAGTGCAATTGAGATTGTGTTGTCTATGGATCTGTTGGGGCAGTATTTGAATTGGAGTGGATCCAGGGTGGCTGGGAGGATGGTTTTGAGGTGAGCCATGACCAGCATTTCAAAGCATTCCATGGCTACAGATGTGAGTGCTACAGTACGGGGCGATAGTCATTTAGACAGGTTACCTTGGTGTTTTTGGGCACAGGGTCTATGGTGGTCTGCTTGAAACATGTAGGTATTACAGATTGGGTGAGGGAGAGGTTGAAAATGTCAGTGAAGACATTTTCCAGCTGGTCAGCACATGCTCTGAGTGTGCGTCTTGGCAATCCTTCTGGCCCTGCAGCCTTGTGAATGTTAATTTGTTTAAAGGTCTTACATCGGCTACGGAGAGCATGATCACACAGATGTGAGTGCTACAGGGCGGTAGTGATTGTGGCAGGTAGCGTTAGAGTTCTTGAGAACAGGAATGATGGTGGTGGTCAGCTTGAGACGTGGGGATTACAGACTGGGACAACGAAAGGTTGAAAAGGATCGTGAATATGCCTGACAGCTGTTCTGCGCATGCTCTGAGAACGCGCCCTGGAATGCCGTTCATCCCCGCAGCCTTATGAGTATTGACCTGATTAAAAACCTTACTCATGTGACGTCGGCCTCGTGAGCGATATTCACCCAGTCTCCTGGGTCAGCGGGGGCCCTCATGTACGGCTCTGTATTGTTTTTGTTCGAAGCGTGCATAAAATGCATTGAGTTCGTCTTTGTCTTCCTTTGTCGATCATAAGAAATGAAAGCAGAAACATCAACCCTTACCAAACCCTGACCCTTTTAAATTTGAACTTCAATGGCGTAGGGATGTCCCAAGGATGCTGGATAGCAAGGACCTTTCTGACGGATCAAATGGGCAGAGACTCATTTGAGGAAGTGGGTGTGTCTGCCTCTGCAGTCAAGGGCCTCCCCAGCATCAGTACAGAAACATTTCTAGACAGAAGTTTGTTCCAAGATATCTCTTTGGCATAGACTTCTATGCTAAAAATCTATTTTAATTTGTATGCTTTATGTCACATATGTCACATGGGGGCTATAATGAAATTCAGAATAGCACTTCAAATGTGGACCTGTCCTACCTTTACCTGGATAACATTGCAGTCATTGCATTGTATGCGTTTATGCATGATATTATGTATAATGCTCAGCGCTTACTATATATGCAATGTACGTTGTAATGACCATGGCAGAGAATGTGGTAATGACATTGTAATAGCAGTCTGCAATACCTCACCTCTCAGCCTGACTTTCTCTTGATTGTGATTGCCACTATAAGCTTCATGAGGAGAGAGACTATACTTTAATATTATTAATAAGTCATAAATATGTATTTGTTTTCAATCGATGTAAGTATTGAGATTCGTTCATGTTCATGAGACAGCTGTAACACTTTAGTTGACGGTCTGTGCCTTCCAACCTGTACTTGGTTAGAAGACCTGCTGAAAATGAAAATACATTGCAGATGCTCATAGTATACCTACATTTATTGACTAATATTAATAATCATTTATGTATGAGACAATGCTTTGCAGACAGGTTAGGTTTATAAGCAGACCAAGTAGGCTACAGTGTAGAAATGCAGTAGCAGGGATCCGCCATCAGCACAACGGCCCACTGCCAATTTAGGACATGAACTATATGTATGAAGCAGTTAACGTGTGATAAGCAAACTGAGCATCCAACACACCTTCAATTGCTCACAGGAAGCATAAGTTGTGCTTTGTTTCCTATTAGTACCACAGACAGCAGCGGCACCGTGTGGAAGGCATGGAAACAGGGACTCCTCCCCTTCTGCAGATTTCGGGGAGACGCTCTTCCTGCGGTCAGCCTGTTTGACAGGCAGCATTGGCGCGTTGTCTTTGAAATTTATGTCATTTACAGGTAATTCAGAGACAAACTATTTTACTAATTATTTTCCGGAACAAGCGTTGGAGCGGCCTCGTCTAGAATGGGGAACAGAGACGATGAATACGACTTCTTGTTCAAAGGTACATGTTGATGACTGCAGCCCCGCGTTGATAGCGCCTTCAATAATTATGTGATTGTTTAATTCTTAAGACAAATCAGACATCAGCCTTTTGAACGAATCATAACAAATAGTTTGGAGGAATGGTTTTAAAAGAAACATTGTATCAGTCTCTGGTGGAAAACGTTTGCTACTATGGCCACATAAATGCTGTCATTGTAACATTGTAACAACGCCCGCAGTTATATCTGTAAGTAAGATGCAACACCCTATCTGCGTTGCCTCTTTGACTTGATCAACTTTGATAAACCCATAAAAGAGTTACTATTTGTAAATCGATTACTGACACGAAGTCTGTTTTCCATTTTATGTTTGAAAGAGCTATATGAAGTTACATTTTTTGTAGTTAATTGGAGCCAGTTGGCCCATATGCAAATGTTGCATTTATGTAGGCCTAGACCTACTGTAATTGTGGATGTTTGTGTTCAGCTGACAGTGAAATGTTTTGACATACGCTATATATAGAAAAGTATGTGGACACCTCTTCAAATGAGTGGATTAGGCTATTTCAGCCACACCCGTTGCTGAACAGGTGTATAAAAATCGAGCACACAGCCATGCAATCTCCATAGACAAACATTGGCAATAGATGTCTTCTTACTGAAGTGCTCAGTGGACTTTCAATGTGGCACCGTCATAGAAAGGTGGCATCTTAACAACTCAGACGTGAAATTTCTGCCCTACTAGAGCTGCCCCGGTCAACTGTAAGTGCTGTTATTGTGAAGTGGAAACGTCTAGGAGCAGCAACGGCTCAGCTGCGAAGTGGTAGAACACACAAGCTCACAGAACGGGACCACTGAGTGCTGAAGTGCGTAGGGCGTTAAAATCGTCTGTCCTCGATTGCAACACTCACTACCGAGTTCGAAACTGCCCCTGGAAGCAACGTCAGCACAATAACTGTTCGTCGGGAACTTCATGAAATGGGTTTCCATGGCCGAGCAGCCACACGCAAGCCTAAGATCACCATACGCAATGCCAAGCGTCGGCTGGAGTGGTGTAAAGCTCGCCGCCATTGGACTCTGGAGCGATGAATCTGAAGTGATGAATCTGGAAGTCCGACGGACGAATCTGGCGGATGCCAGGAGAATGCAACCTGTATGAATGCATAGTGCCAACTGTAAAGTTTGGTGGAGGAGGAATAATGATCTGGGGTTGTTTTTCATGGTTTGGGTTAGGTCCCTTAGTTCCAGTGAAGGGAAATATTAATTCTACAGCATACAATGACATTCTAGACGATTCTATGCTTCCAACTTTGTGGCAACAGTTTGGGATGGTCTTTTCCTGTTTCAGCGTGACAATGACCCCGTGTATAAAGCGAGGTCCAAACAGAAATGGTTTGTCGAGATCGATGTGGAAGAACTTGACTGGCCTGCACAGAGCCCTGATTTCAACCCCATCAAACACCTTTGGGATGAATTGGAACACCGACTGCGAGCCAGGCCTTATCGCCCTAAATCAGTTCCCGACTACTGCTCGTGGCTGAATGGAAGCAAATCCCCACAGCAATGTTCCAACATCTAGTGGAAAACCTTCCCAGAAGAATAGATGTTTGTTATAGCAGCAAAGGGGAGACCAACTCCATATTAATGCCCATGATTTTGGAATGAGATGTTGGACAAGCAGGTGTCCACATACTTTTGGTCATGTAGTTTATCATGTGAGCATTTATGACACAACAGATTTTTTAAAGCACTGGTTGTTGGGGTGGGATTAGCATGGGGTGTGGGGGGTCTGTGGGTGGCTATTGATCATTTTTTGGGATTCCTCAAAAAAATATAAGTTCTAGGGAGGGGCTGTACAGTCATTGCTTTTGTCCAATCACAATGTAACTTAGGTTTTGGGT
Source organism: Salmo trutta (assembly GCF_901001165.1). Lineage (NCBI taxonomy): Eukaryota > Metazoa > Chordata > Actinopteri > Salmoniformes > Salmonidae > Salmo > Salmo trutta. The sequence goes on from NC_042977.1 coordinate 14,288,899, forward strand.
TACACAGCTAAGAGGTGAAAAAGGCAATGCTTGTGGAATGTACAGTGCATAGCAGAGGCTTGCGCTTCATGCTGTTGCTTGCTTCTCCTGTTCGATGGTGCAATCAATTAGCTTAATTTCTGAGATCTAATTATATTTCAACAAAATAATGTTTCAGGAAAGCTAATCTTATCTGTTTCTAACTACAGAAACAATTTCAGAACAATCAAAGATGGTGGGTGACATGGCTTGCTGAAATGATATCGAATGACCCAGCAGTTTGCCACTGACACCCCATATAGAGGTCTATTTATGATGTGACACAGAGTATCCTCTGTGGACTAGACATCTGAGAATGAAGGGTTCTGCTCTTCCTCCCTCGCCATAATTTAGAAACCCGGTTGAAAACAGGAAACCAAAGTGTCCCACAATTGTCAATTCAGGTTTGATGGAGCATGTTATCAGCTTCCTGCAGCAGCAGTGTGATGCCACACGGCCAAAGTTCACCTTGATTTCCTGTACTGAGAGAAATCAAAAAGGACTCCACCTCAACAGCCCCATTCTGACTGCCAGGCCTACTCCTGACATCTCAGCTAAATATAATAGGCTGTTTCTGTCAGCCTCTGATTGTATCATTGAGCTCAGTGCTTCTCAACAGTGATCATGGGGTCCCACTGTAAACATGTTGGATATCACTCCAACTGTGCATCAACCATTATGTCTCCTTGATTAATTAAGGGCAACCGATTAACCAAAAGATCCATCAGCGCATAGAAATATTGACAGAGATATACAGACACATGCCACTTCAAAATGGGTCGATTTCAGCCATCCACTTATTCAATATTGTCAATGGGAGTGAAGGATTGAAAAATGAAAACCTGCATTATGTAACACGGTCGTAGGTGGGTGGGCCGCGTTACATATGGTGAAGAATGCAAACATCCAAGTTCTAGCCCAGGATCCTGGATACTAGTACATCTGTGAAATACCTGTTGACTAGGCTACCTCATCTGACGTTAGGCTAAATACATTTCAGCCAGTGTGTTTTATCTGTCTCTCCATATCTCTCTCTGTTTCTTTATCAACAGTTGTGTTAATTGGGGACTCGGGCGTCGGAAAGAGTAATTTGCTCTCTCGGTTCACACGGAATGAGTTCAACCTTGAGAGTAAGAGCACCATCGGGGTGGAGTTTGCCACCCGCAGCATCCAGGTGGATGGGAAGACGATAAAGGCCCAGATATGGGACACGGCTGGACAGGAACGTTACAGAGCCATCACCTCCGCGTAAGTCGTGTGGGATCCCTCAAGACGGCCTGTTGAGGCCTCTTGAAAATGAAATGATTGTCAGCAAGGATCACAGAAAAGAGTAATCAAAATCAAATACATTTTTATTTGTCACATGTGCCGAATACAACAGGTGTAGGTAGACCTTACAGTGAAATGCTTACTTACGAACCCCTAACAAACAATGCAGTTTAAAAAAAATACGGATAAGAATAAGAAATAAAAGTAACAAGTAATTAAAGAGCAGCAGCAAAATAACAATAGCGAGGCTATATACAGGGGGGTACCGGTACATAGTCAATGTGTGGGGCACTGGTTAGTTGAGGTAATATGTACATGAAGGTAGAGTTATTAAAGTGACTATGCATAGATGATAACAACAGAAAGTAGCAGCGGTGTACAAGAGGGGGGCATTGCAAATAGTCTGGATAGCCATTTGATTAGGTGTTTAGGAGTCTTATGGCTTGGGGGGGTAGAAGCTGTTTAGAAGCCTCTTGGACCTAGACTTGGCGCTCTGGTACTGATTGCCGTGCGGTAGCGAGAGAGAACAGTCTATGACTAGGGTGGCTGGAGTCTTTGACAATTTTTAGGGCTTTCTTCTGACCCCGCCTGGTATAGAGGTCCTGGATGGTAGGAAGCTTGGCCCCAGTGATGCACTGGGCCGTTCGCTCTACCCTCTGTAGTGCCTTGCGGTCGGAGGCCGAGCAGTTGCCATACCAGGCAGTGATGCAACCAGTCAGGATGCTCTTGATGGTGCAGCTGTAGAACCTTTTGAGGATCTGAGGACCCATGCCAAATCTTTTCAGTCTCCTGAGGGAAAATAGGTTTTATCGTGCCCTCTTCACGACTGTCTTGGTGTGCTTGGACCATGTAAGTTTGTTGGACACCAAGGAACTTGAGGCTCTCAACCTGCTCCACTGCAGCCCCGTTGATGAGAATGGGGGCGTGCTCGATCCTCCTTTGTCTTGATCACGTTGAGGGAGAGGTTGTTGTCCTGGCACCACACGGCCAGGTCTCTGACCTCCTCCCTATAGGCTGTCTTGTCGTTGTCGGTGATCAGGCCTACCTACTACTGTCGTGTCATCGGCAAACTTAATGAGGGTGTTAGAGTCGTGCCTGGCCGTGCAGTCGTGAGTGAACAGGGAGTACAGGAGGAGACTGAGCACGCACCCCTGAGGGGCCCCTTGTTGAGGACCAGCGTGGCGGATGTGTTGTTACCTACCCTTACCACCCGGGGGTGGCCCATCAGGAAGTCCAGGATCCAGTTGCAGAGGGAGGTGTTTAGTCCCAGGGTCCTTAGCTTATTGATGAGCTTTGAGGGCACTATGTAGAGTTGTAGTCAATGAATAGCATTCTCACAAAGGTGTTCCTTTTGTCCAGGTGGGAAAGGGCAGTGTGGAGTGCAATAGTGATTGCATCACCTGTGGATCTGTTGGGGCGGTATGCAAATTGGAGTGGGTCTAGAGTTCCTGGGATAATGGTGTTGATGTGAGTCATGACCAGCCTGTCAAAGCATTTCATGGCTACAGACATGAGTGCTACAGGTCAGTAGTCATTTAGGCAGTCTACCTTAGTGTTCTTGGGCACAGGCACTATGGTGGTCTGCTTAAAACATGTTGGTATTACACTCCGACAGGGAGAGGTTGAAAATGTCAGTGAAGACACTTGCCAGTTGGTCAGCGCATGCTCACAGTACACATCCTGGTAATCCATCTGGCCCTGCGAATGCTGACTTGTTTAAAAGGTCTTACATCGGCTGCGGAGAACGTGATCACACAGTCTTTCGGAACAGCTGGTGCTCTCATGCATGTTTCAGTGTTATTTGCGTTGAAGCGATCATAGAACTAGTTTAGCTTGTCTGGTAGGCTCGTGTCACTGGGCAGCTCTCGGCTGTGCTTCCCTTTGTAATCTGTAATGGTTTGCAAGCCCTGCCACATCCAACAAGTGTCAGAGCTGGTGTAGTATGATTCAATCTTAGTCCTGTATTGAGGCTTTGCCTGTTGGATGGTTCGTCGCCGGGCATAGCGGGATTTCTTATAAGCTTTCGGGTTAGAGTCCCGCTCCTTGAAAGCTCTAGCCTTTAGCTCAGTGCGGATGTTGCCTGTAATCCATGGCTTCTGGTTGGGGTATGTATGCATGGTCACAGTGGGGACGACGTCATCGATGCTCTTATTGATAAAGCCAATGACTGATGTGGTGTACTCATCAATGCTATCAGAGGAATCCTGGAACATTTTCCAGTCTGTGCTAGCAAAACAATCCTGTAGCTTAGCATCTGCTTCATCTGACCACTTTATTGGATCTAGTCACTGGTGCTTCCTGCTTTAATTTTTGCTTGTAAGCAGGAATCAGGAGGATAGAATTATGGTCAGATTTGCCAAATGGAGGGCAAGGGAGAGCTTTGTATGTGTCTCTGTGTGTGGAGTACAGGTGGTCCAGAGTTTTTTTTCCCTCTGGTTGCACCTTTAACATGCTGATAGAAATTTGCATTAAAGTCCCTGGCTACGTGGAGTGCCGCCTCTGGGTGAGTGTTTTCTTGTTTGCTTATGGCGGAATACAGCTCATTCAATGCTGTCTTAGTGCCAGCCTCAGTCTGTGGTGGTATGTAAACAGCTACGAAAAATACAGATGCAAACTCTCTAGGTAGATAGTGTGGTCTACAGCTTATCATGAGATACTCTACCTCAGGCGAGCAATAGCTTGAGACTTCCTTAGATATCGTGCACCAGCTGTTATTTACAAAAACACATAGCCCACCACCCCTTGTCTTACCAGACGCCGCTGTTCTATCCTGCCCGTGCAGCGTATAACCAGCCAGCTGTATGTTGATAGTGTTGTCGTTCAGCCACGACTCAGTGAAGCATAAGATATTACAGTTTTTAATGTCCCGCTGGTAGTTTAATGTTCCGCGTAGGTCATCTATTTTACTGTCCAAAGATTGCATGTTTGCTAGCAGAATGGAAGGAAGTGGGGGGTTTATTGGATCATCTACAAATTCTCAGAAGGCAGCCCGCCCTCTGGCCCCTTTTTCTCTGCCTCCTCTTAACGGAAATCATGGGTCTGGGCCTGTTCCCGAGAAAGCAGTATATCGTTCGTGTCAGGCTCGTCAGACTCGTTAAAGGAAAAAAAGGATTCTGTCAGTCCGTGGTGAGTAATCGCAGTCCTGATGTCCAGAAGTTATTTTCAGTCATAAGAGACGGTAGCGGCAACATTATGTACAAAATAAGTAACAAAAATAAGTTACAAACAACGCAAATAAACAATTATAAAACAACACAATCGTTGGGGGCACGTAAAACATCTGCTTTCTTCTCCGGCGCCATTTATGTATAATGTAGTGGTCTCAAATCATAGTCTCAGAGAGGTAAAAGGTGATTCAAATAAATCAACTGCTCAAGTCCTTGATTAGTTGAATCAAGTGTTTTAGTGCTGGGTTGAAGTGTGGAACATAAACCTGCATACCCTATAGCTCTCCGAGATCGGGTTTGTTGAGCACTAGCCGATTACTAGCCTCATCATCAATCAGTGCCTGACTTGGAGCCTCACTTGGGACCCATACATTATTGTCTGTTTGTGCATTGAGATTGATATGCAGTCTCTTTCCTACAGCTATTACAGAGGGGCAGTGGGTGCTCTCCTAGTGTATGACATCGCCAAGCACTTGACCTATGAAAATGTGGAGCGCTGGTTGAAGGAACTGAGGGATCATGCCGACAACAACATCGTCATCATGCTGGCAGGCAACAAGAGCGACCTGCGCCATCTCAGGGCCGTGCCCACGGACGAGGCCCGGACTTTTGCAGGTACTTGCATCTTTTGGCAGAGGAAACATAGCCTGGTCCCAGATCTAGTTGTGCCGTCTTGCTAACTCCTATGGTCATTGTCATGGCATGTAGGACCATGGCATCTAGGACCAGGCTCAGGGGTATAAGGGCTTGTTGGGACAATCTTGGAAGAGTCTCCTCTTTATACTTTGTGGTACTAAGTGACCACTGAAGAGATGGATAGTGTGAAAGTGAAATGAGAGCAACACCATATAGTTGCTTTCACCTATCTGGAACTTTTATAATCAGTGGTCATCACAAGGGAAGGGAGGAGAATATAGTATTGGGACATAGCAGCATATTGAGTGAGCCTCAATGTGTAGTTCAGAAGGATTCTGTCCTGGAACAATTTCTTGATGTGTGACTCACTTTGCCTTTTCTTTAACCCTGCAGAGAAAAACACTCTATCCTTTATTGAAACTTCAGCCTTGGATTCAACAAATGTAGAGGAAGCTTTCAAAAACATCCTTACAGGTACAGTACAAGAGCAAAGCTAATTGCTTTGACATTTCCCAACTTTTTTTAGACACGTGCAGATTAAGTAGACTAGAGAATAGGAAAGAAATCCTCTTTGAAGTATTGAGATGCACCACAACAGTCTAGTCTACTCTCCGCAGAAATCTATCGCATCGTATCGCAGAAGCAGATCGCTGAGCGGTCCGCCCATGACGAGTCCCCTGGAAATAATGTGGTGGACATAAGTGTTCCACCCACCACAGACCAGAAAGGGAACAAACTGCAGTGCTGCCAGAACCTGTAACCTACGACGACCATCACCATCCCTCCCTTTCTGTCATCTCAAAGTGTTGTGTGTGCCGACTTTCTTCATTTTGTGTAATATATATTTGGTTTTTGATAGCTTGTTCACTTACATTATGCCATGAAATTAAATTTTACAATACAAGTAGTTGAATGGATCTCTTTCATGGTACCTGTTTACTTTTTACTCCTTCAGTACCTTCTGGACCTGCAAGGAGAGTAATCCCATAAATATCCACTAGGTGGTGGTATGGAGTGGGGGTCTCCTACATATATACGTTTTTTTTGTCGTAGTTTTTTTTTTTTTACATTTAAATAGGCAAGTCAGTTAAGAAGAAATTCTTATTTACAATGACGGCCAAACCTGGGCGACGCTGGGCCAATTGTGCACCGCCCTATGGGACTCCCAATCACAGCCGGAAGCGATACAGCCTGGATTTGAACCAGGGACTGTAGTGACACCTCTTGCACTGAGATGCAGTGCCTTAGACCCCTGCGCCATGCGGGAGCTAGATCGTTACCGATCTAATACTCCTGTATAAGTAGCACGAAGAGTTTCAGCACACATTACATTTTACACATGCAAGCCATTGTACGGTGAGTCCCTTATATTTAATTCCACAATGACCCAGCTTACTCAAAGGAGTGCAACAGGAAGACTAAAATTACATCAAATACTTTTGCATACATTGACTGACACCAAAGCCCACTCTCTCTCTCCCCTCCCCCCAACTTCTACCAGCTTCCAAAGGCCAAAGATTTTAAAAACAGAGAACATCATATTTAGACTTGGTCGTTCTGAGTGAGTAAATTCATCAGTCTATTGGATGGCAGTTGTCCAAAAAAAGCTAAATACATTGTGAAGGAGGGGGGGTAGTAAGTTTCAGATCTACTGTATTAACATGCTGCATCAGCTGTATCCCGCTATTGGCCGTGACCTTACGTTCCAGTCCAGTGTTCATAATCCGGCGATGACATCAGTGACACGTCCTTCTACGAGTCCAAAATGTCCCAAAATCAAAATGGTTACAGTTCATATCTGGGCTCAAGTGCTTCAAAAATGAATATGGAAAAAGAATCCCCCAGAATGGTCCTTAAGCGCAGAAGTTCGAGTTATATAAAACACTTTATTTGCGAGAACACGTCGCTCGTTGCTCATACGATGGTCTCGTCAGTCATTTTCTTGGTTGACTTCGTCGGCACGGAATGTTGGGTGGAGTGCGCTCCTTTTATGTCGGGCATTAGCAGGCGCACTTTCTGATTGGTCCTCCTCCACTCTGAGTATAACTGACAGTGATAGCGGAACGATACCTGAGGGGCACGGAGACAGACGTCAATGAAACTAGACATTTGATATGACCTGCACAGAGCAGATTCTCTGAATATATGGTTGCTATTGCAGGCCTTACAACCAGGTATCAATTCCATTTCAATTCAGAGAGCAAACCCACTTCCAATTCTTCCTAATTGAAAAGCAGTGAAGATAATTGGAATTTCAGTGTACTTCCTGAATTGACTGGAATTAAAATGGAATTGACCCCAACCCTGTGCAAATCACGACGTGAAACATATTGCATGACATTTGGTCTACAAAATGGTTCCGCTTCAGTTGCTGATTTTGTAACTATTGTAAGTATTGTTTCAGAGTACAGTAGTCTTTCTAGAGTAGAGAGAAAAGATTGTGGCAGACAAAAAAATATTTTTGTTGGCACTTTACTTGTCTCTCCTGAATATAAAATGGGAAGGGCACAGAACTCCACAGACAAGAAAAAAAATCAAAAACACAAAATGTCTTATTCGTCTTACAAAATGTACTAATAGCTATTGTAAAGCACATATTTATACTGCAAAAAAAAATGCTGCCAATTAACAAAGGTGGTGTAAAGTGTGTGATAAGGTGTGTGTGTGTGTTATGTGTGACCATGGTACTTACCTACAGAACAGCAAGAAAAACTGCCCGTCCCTACCTTCAGACTACTCTCAAACACTACACCCCAACCCAAGCACGCCGTTCTGCCACCTCAGGTCTCTTTGCCCTTCCACCCCCTATGGGAGGGCAGCTCCCGCTCAGCCCAGTCCAAGCTCTTCTCTGTCCTGGCACCCCAATGGTGGAACCAGCTGCTCCCTGAAAGTAGGACAGAGTCCCTGCCCATCTTCCAAAAACATCTGAAACCATAACTCTTCAAAGTATCTTAAATAATCCTCCTTACCACCCCCACCTCAAAAACATATATATATATAAATAACATAAAAGAACACTTAACCGGCACTTGCTTCTACGTTGAGGAAAAAAAATAAATTCTATGCCTGCGATGTGGTTGTCCCGCCTAGCATTCTCAAGATGAATGCACTAACTATAAGTCACTCTGGATAGGAGCGTCTGATAAATTACTAAAATGTCATGTGTATCTGGTCTGTGTGTGGGGCCTAGTTACCAGTGTCCAGAGGATGTAGATGGTGAAGAGGGCAATGGTAAGGGCAATGAGTCCCACAGCCTCCAGCCGGCTGTTCAGGGTCAGATGGTCCTGGGCTCCCCTCAGACACAGCCAGCCTGAGATGGCCGCCAGTGGCGTGATGAGCAGGAAGCAGGCCATGTCACACAGCAGCGTGCGCTTCTCACTGCGAGGCCCCGGGTCCCGCAACCACTGGGAGGATGCAAGGAAAGGTCCACTACTATTACAGTCTTTTTCCCCGTCATTATTATGGTGATTGAGGACTCACTCACAGACACACAGTGCCAATGTTGTACCTGTGTGAGGGGTTGGGGTCGCCGTTCAACAGTGAACTCTGTGTGGCAGAGCTCACAGTAACTGGTGTTGGAGGACGACAGCCACTTCTCCAGGCAGCTCTTGTGCACCTTACCCAGGGTCCCTGTGCAGTCGCAAGGGGAGAGCAGCGTCTCACCACTGGCCCCCTCGTGGCAGATCCGACACATGCCTTCATTACTGGTCAAATAGGGGAGAGAAATTGTGCTTAGAAACCACTCATTTCAAAACACATGATATACTTAAGCAATAAGGCCCGAGGAGGTGTGGTATATGGTCAATATACCATGGCTAAGGGCTGTTAATATACACGACAACGCAGAGTGCCTGGAAACAGCCCTTAGCTGTGGTATATTGGCCATATATCACAAACCCCCGAGGTGCCTTATTGCTATTATAAGTTGGTTACCAACATAATCAGATCAGTAAAAATAAATGTTTTGTCATACGCATGGTATACGGTCTGATATACTGATTGGCTAACAGCCATGGCATTCAGGGCTCGAACCACCCAGTTTATAATGTACATATAAACTGGAGACATTTACTTAATATACAAAATTCATTTATCAGATATGCTAAATATGAGATGACTTAGTATATTGATAATTAGGCCATATACAACCAGTCAAAAGTTGACTCATTCAAGGGTTTTTCTTTATTTTGACTACATTGCAGAATAAGAGTGAATACATGACAACTATGAAATAACACATATGGAATCATTTAGTAACCCCAAAAAAAGTGTTATAAAAAATATTTTGATTTGTTTATTTGAGATTCAAAGTAGCCACCCTTTGCCTTGATGACACCTTTGCACACTCATGGAATTCTCTCAACCAATTTCATGGGGTAGACACCTGGAATGCATTTCTATTAACAGGTGTGTCTTTTTAAAAGTTAATTTGTGGAATTTCTTTCCTTCTTAATGTGTTCGAGCCAATCAGTTGTGTTATGACAAGGTAGGGGTGGTATACAGAAGATGGTCTTTACCAAATAGGGCTAAGTCCATATTATGGCAAGAACAGTTCAAATAAGCAAAGAGAAAAGACAGTCCATCATTACTTTAAGACATGAAGGTCAGTCAATCTGGAAAATGTGAAGAACTTTGAAAGATTCTTCAAGTGCAGTCGCAAAAACAATCAAGCGCTATGATGAAACTGTCTCTCATGGGGACCGCCACAGGAAAGGAAGACCCAGAGTTACCTCTGCTGCAGATGATAAGTTCATACTGCCTCAGAAATTGCATCCCAAATAAACACTTCATAGCGTTCAAGTAACAGACACAAACATCAACTGTTCAGAGAAGACTGTGTGAATCAGGCCTTCATGGTCAAATCACTGCAAAGAAACAACTACTAAAAGGACACCAATAAGAAGAGACTTGCTTGGGCCAAGAAACACGAGCAACGGACATTAGACCGGTGGAAAACTTTCCTTAGGGAGACGCAGAGTAGGTTAGCGGATGATCTCCGCATGTGTGGTTTCCATCGTGAAGCATGGAAGAGGTGTGATGGTGGGGGTGTTATGCTGGTGACACGGTCAGTGATTTATTTAGAATTCAAGGCACACTTAACCAGCATGGCTACCACAGCATTCTGCAGCGATACACCATCCCATTTGGTTTGAGCTTAGTGGGACTATCATTTGTTTTTCAACAGGACAATGACCCAACACACCTCCAGGCTGTGTAAGGGCTATTTGACCAAGAAGACGAGTGATTGAGTGCTGCATCAGATGACCTTGCCTCCACAATCACCCGACCTCAACACAATTGAGATGGTCCAAGTCATTCCAAACCACAGAGTGAAGGAAAAGCAGCGGACAAGTGCTCAGCATGTGGGAACTCCTTCAAGACTGTTGGAAAAGCATTCCAGGTGAAGCTGGTTGAGAGAATGCCAAGAGTGTGAAAAGCTGTCATGAAGGCAAAAGGTGGATACTTTGAAGAATCTAAAATATATTTGTTTAACACTTTTTTGGTTACTACATGATTCCATATGTGCTGTTTCATTGTTTTGATGTCTTCACTAATATTCTACAATGTAGAATATAGTAAAAATAAAGAAAAACCCTAGAATGAGTAGGTGTCCAAACTTTTGACTGGTACTGGTACTGTGTGTGTTTGTGTGTGTGATATATACACTGCTCAAAAAAATAAAGGGAACACTTAAACAACACAATGTAACTCCAAGTCAATCACACTTCTGTGAAATCAAACTGTCCACTTAGGAAGCAACACTGATTGACAATAAATTTCACATGCTGCTGTGCAAATGGAATAGACAACAGGTGGAAATTATAGGCAATTAGCAAGACACCCCCAATAAAGGAGTGGTTCTGCAGGTGGGGACCACAGACCACTTCTCAGTTCCTATGCTTCCTGGATGATGTTTTGGTCACTTTTGAATGCTGGCGGTGCTTTCACTCTAGTGGTAGCATGAGACGGAGTCTACAACCCACACAAGTGGCTCAGGTAGTGCAGCTCATCCAGGATGGCACATCAATGCGAGCTGTGGCAAGAAGGTTTGTGTGTCTGTCAGCGTACTGTCCAGAGCATGGAGGCGCTACCAGGAGACAGGCCAGTACAGCAGAAGACGTGGAGGAGGCCGTAGGAGGGCAACAACCCAGCAGCAGGACCGCTACCTCCGCCTTTGTCCAAGGAGGAGCAGGAGGAGCACTGCCAGAGCCCTGCAAAATGACCTCCAGCAGGCCACAAATGTGCATGTGTCTGCTCAAACGGTCAGAAACAGACTCCATGAGGGTGGTATGAGGGCCCGACGTCCACAGGTGGGGGTTGTGCTTACAGCCCAACACCGTGCAGGACGTTTGGCATTTGCCAGAGAACACCAAGATTGGCAAATTCGCCACTGGCGCCCTGTGCTCTTCACAGATGAAAGCAGGTTCACACTGAGCACGTGACAGACGTGACAGAGTCTGGAGACGCCGTGGAGAATGTTCTGCTGCCTGCAACATCCTCCAGCATGACCGGTTTGGCGGTGGGTCAGTCATGGTGTGGGGTGGCATTTCTTTGGGGGACCACACAGGCTACATCTGTGCTCGCCAGAGGTAGCCTGACTGCCATTAGGTACCGAGATGAGATCCTCAGACCCCTTGTGAGACCATATGTTGGTGCGGTTGGCCCTGGGTTCCTCCTAATGCAAGACAATGCTAGGTCTCATGTGGCTGGAGTGTGTCAGCAGTTCCTGCAAGAGGAAGGCATTGATGCTATGGACTGGCCCGCCCGTTCCCCAGACCTGAATCCAATTGAGCACATCTGGGACATCGTGTCTCGCTCCATCCACCAACGCCACGTTGCACCACAGACTGTCCAGGAGTTGGCGGATGCTTTACTCCAGGTCTGGGAGGAGATCCCTCAGGAGACCATCCGCCACCTCATCAGGAGCATGCCCAGGCGTTGTAGGGAGGTCATACAGGCACGTGGAGGCCACACACACTACTGAGCCTCATTTTGACTTGTTTTAAGGACATTACATCAAAGTTGGATCAGCCTGTAGTGTGGTTTTCCACTTTAATTTTGAGTGTGACTCCAAATCCAGACCTCCATGGGTTGATAAATTGGATTTCCATTGATTCTTTTTGTGTGATTTTGTTGTCAACACATTCAACTATGTAAAGAAAAAAGTATTTAATAAGATTATTTCTTTCATTCAGTTCTAGGATGTGTTGTTTAAGTGTTCCCTTGATTTTTTTGAGCAGTGTATACATTTGTTGAAGCCGGAAGTTTACATACACTTAGGTTGGCGTCATTAAAACTTGTTTTTCAACCACTCCACAAATTTCTTGTTAACAAACTTTAGTTTTGGCAAGTTGGTTAGGACATCTACTTTGTGCATGACAAGTCATTTTTCCAACAATTGTTTACAGACAGATTATTTCACTTATAATTCACTGTATAACAATTCCAGTGGGTCAGAAGTTTACATACACTAAGTTGACTGTGCCTTTAAACAGCTTGGAAAATTACAGAAAATTATGTCATGGCTTTAGAAACCCCTGATAGGCTAATTCACATAATTTAAGTCAATTGGAGGTGTACCTGTGTATGTATTTCAAGGCCGACCTTCAAACTTAGTGCCTCTTTGCTTGACATCATGGGAAAATCAAAAGAAAATCAGCCAAGACCTCAGATAAAAAAATTGGAGACCTCCACAAATCTGGTTCATCCTTGGGAGCAATTCCCAAGCGCCTGAAGGTACAACATTCATCTGTACAAACAATAGTACGCAAGTATAAACACCATGGGACCACGCAGCTGTCATACTGCTCAGGAAGGAGACGCGTTCTGACTCCTAGAGATTAACGTACTTTTGTGCGAGAAGCGCAAATCAATGCCAGAACAACAGCAACGGACCTTGTGAAGTTGCTGGAGGAAACAGGTAAAAAGTATCTATATCCACAGTAAAAACGAGTCCTATATCGACATAACCTGAAAGGCCGCTCAACAAGGAAGAAGCCACTGCTCCAAAACCGCCATAAAAAAAACAGACTACGATTTGCAACTGCACATGGAGACAAAGATCATACTTTTGAGAAATGTCCTCTGGTCTGATGAAACAAAAATAGAACTGTTTGGCCATAATGACCATCGTTATGTTTGGAGGAAAAAGGGGGAGGCTTGCAAGCCGGAGAACACACAAAAAATAGATGGCAAAATAGAGGCAGGAAAATTATGTGGATATATTGAAGCAACATCTCAAGACATCAGTCAGGAAGTTAAAGCTTGGTCGCAAATGGGTCTTCCAAATGGACAATGGTTCCAAGCATACTTCCAAAGTTGTGGCAAAATGGCTTAAGGACAACAAAGTCAAGGTATTGGAGTGGCCATCACAAAGCCCTGACCTCAAACCTATAGAAAATGTGTGTGCAGAACTGAAAAAGTGTGTGCGAGCAAGGAGGCCTACAAACCTGACTCAGTTACACCAGCTCTGTCAGGAGGAATGGGCCAAAATTCACCCAACTTATTGTGGGAAGCTTGTGGAAGGCTACCCAAAACGTTTGACCCAAGGTAAACAATTTAAAGGCAATGCTACCAAATACCAATTGAGTGTATGTAAACTTCTGACCCACTGGAAATGTGATGAAAGAAATAAAAGCTGAAATAAATCGTGCTCTCTACTATTATTCTGACATTTCACATTCTTAAAATAAAGCGGTGATCCTAACTGACCTAAGACAGGGAATTATTACTAGGATTAAATGTCAGGAATTGTGAAAAACTGAGTTTAAATGTATTTGACTAAGGTGCATGTAAACTTCCGACTTCAACTGTGTATTTGTCCATTGTTAATCTCCAACGAAGAAATTGTGTACATATCAGATCACCCTCTGCGTGGTCGGTAACAACCAAATTCATCCGGTATTTCGAGGAAATGGAATGAGAGCCTGTGACGTGACTTCCGCTTTTGGCGACACTCCATCTTAACTTCCTCCTCCACATTAACTGGATTGGTTCAACAGTGCAGAAGAGAACCTCCAACAGTTAATTTTTTTCTTGTCAGGACAAGAAAGAAAGAAATGCTACTATTTTATGCCTGCTATGTTAGGTTAATGTCAGAAGCAAAGGGACTGTCTCAGGAAGCCATACATTCACAGAAAAGGGGATACCTAGTCAGTTGTACAACTGACGGCATTCAACTGAAATGTGTCTGAGTAGAACCCTCTCGAGGAACCACCTTACCTCTGTGAGCCCACAGCTTTGACAACAGTGGAGAGTGAGCGACCGTCTTTGGCCGTAACCTTGGCGACGTACTGGGCCTGGCCAGCATCTGGCTCCTCTACCACCTTGGGCAGGTCGGCGCTGCCTGAGTAGTCACACAGGGAGCCAGGCAGGTGGCAGCAACCTGATGTAGTCATGGTTCTGTTGGTGGTGGTGAAATGCCAGAGGAGCCAGCAGTCAAGAAGTCAGTCACACACACCTCTCCTCCCACTGTTGGGCAACTGTTTGGACTGCGTGACAATGTTATAACGTAGCATTGTTACAACAACTCTTGCAGTGTCAAAACCAGAATTGACATAGATAACTTCATGTAACAAAGATAATTTTAATCTATTAACGGGGACATTCTTTAAATCATAGACCATTTTGACAAGTACCGTACCAGTCAAAAGTTGACACCTACTCATTCAAGGCTTTATTTTGATTATTTTCTACATTGTAGAATAGTTTTGGTGTCTTCACTAGGAAATTACATACATGGACTCATGTAGCAACCAAAACAAAGTGTTAAACAAATCAACATATGTTTTATATTCTTCAAAGTACTCACCCTTTGCCATGATGACAGCTTTGCACACTCTTGGCATTCTCAACCAGCTTCATGAGGTAGTCACCTGGAATGCATTTCAATTAACAGGTGTGCCTTGTTAAAAGTTAATTTGTGGAGTTTCTTTCCTTCTTAATCCGTTTGAGCCAATCAGTTGTGTTGTGACAAGGTAGGGGTGGTATATAGAAGATAGTCCCATTTGGTGAAAGACCAAGTCCATATCATGGCAAGAACAGCTCAAATATGCAAAGAGAAATGACAGTCCATCATTCCTTTAAGACATGAATGTCAGTCAATCCGGAAAATTTTAAGTGCAGTCGTAAAAAAACATCAAGCACTATGATGAAGCTGGCTCTCATGAGGAGCGCCACAGGAAGGAAGAGCCACAGGTACATAAGCCACAGGTACCTCTGCTGCAGAGGTTAAGTTCAATAGAGTTAACTGCACCACAGAAATTGCAGCCCAAATAAATGCTTCACAAAGTTCAAGTAACAGACATCTCAACATCAACTGTTCAGAGGAGACCGCATGAATCAGGCCTTCATGGTCAAACTGCTTCAAAGAAACCACTAAACAAGGACACCAATAAGAGACTTGCTTGGGCCACGAAATATTACCAATGGACATTAGACCGGTGGAAATCTGTCCTTTGGTCTGATGAGTCCAAATGTGAGATTTTTGGTTCCAACAGCCGTGTTTTTGTGAGACGCAGAGTAGGTGAATGGATGATCTCTGCATGTGTAGTTCCCACTGTGAAGCATGGAGGAGGTGTGATGGTGGGGGTGCTTTGCTGGCGACACCGTCTGATTTATTTAGAATTCAAGACACACTTACGTGAACCAGCATGGCTACTACAGCATTCTGCAGCGATACGCCATCCCATCTGGTTTGCTCTTAGTGGAACTATCATTTGTTTCTCAACAAGACAATGACCCAAAACACATCTCCAGGTTGTGTATGGGGTATTTGACCAAGAAGGAGAGTGATGGAGTACTGCATCAGATGACCTGGCCTCCACAATCACCAAAATCAACCCAATTGTGATGGTTTGGGATGAGTTGGACCGTGGAGTGATGGAAGAGCAGCCAGCAAGTACTCAGCATATGTGGGAACTCCTTCAAGACTGTTGGAAAAGCATTCCTCATGAAGCTGGTTGAGAGAATGCCAAGTGCAAAGCCGTCATCAAGGAAAGGGTGGCTACTTTGAATTATCTAAAATGTTTTAAACACTTTTTTGCTTACTACATGATTCCATGTGTGTTATTTCATATGTAGAATATAGTAAAAATAAATAAAAATCCTTGAATGAGTATGTGTCCAAACTTTTGACTGGTACTGTATGTGGTGGGGAATCGATGGCATGTTTACTATAGTAAACTAGACAGCATGTTTACTATGTCATGCATCTCACGTCACAGCCGTACTATTTACGAATGAGCTTGTAACAATGTTACATTGTACCATCAACATACAATTTTAACAGGCTGTCAGTTAGACACAAAGCTTGGTTCCAATGAATCAATAAATAACCAACAGACACAGCCAGGTAGGGGAAAAGATAACGTTAGCTAGTTAAAACATTCATGTTTTTACATCCTCTAAACGCTAGAAAGCTAGCTAACGTTAGCTAGCTAACTGTTCAGTGATCGACATTTCCACTAAAGTTAGCAACCAAACTAGGTAGATAAATAAATACACTACAGTGAAAATATATTAAGGTGAGCATTTAGCTTAGCTAAATATATATATTTTTAAACAGCCTAAACAACAAGTGATAACTTACCGTAGTCACCAGCAAGCTCTCACTGGCCTTAGTTAGCTATTTAGCTAGCTAGCTGTATGAGATGACATTGACATTTAGCCAAAACGATGGTTCGGGAAGAATACAAAAGACGACGACAAGCCGTGTATCTGCTCCATTGTTGGCCGGATCATTTACTTGTTTGAAGCAGTCTCCTCAGAAAAATTGTGTATCTTCCCCGGATTTGTGACAGCTAGCTTGTTAACATTTTTACACTGCCTGGCTGGCTAACATCTATCAGCTGTGCACTGCTGTATCATTATGGTCCAAGCTATCCGGGATCCTTGGGACGTCCCTATCTATCAAAGATTGGTATAACTCGCTAACCCAAGATAGACCATCGCCTGACGTTTCCAACGTGAGCAAATTAAATCCTAATGTACATAACAAACAAGGAGGTGGGCAGAGCCAAGCACGAGCTAGTGAGATCCTATTGGCGCGTGCTAAGCATTTATTTGCATATTTCCGTTAGGGAACGCCTTACCTGTGAAGTGCGCGTCGCCCTTGCATTCCTTTTAAACAACATTTTTTAAATATTTTTTTTACAAGTTTGGCAAAGGGTAAAGTCTACAAAACTTAGTCCACTATGTTTGTTACAGATCGTAGTTTTGGAAACAGAAAACTGTATGGATTAGATTATTGGATCAAATGTTAATCGATTCGAAATGAGCAAAAAGTTGGCCAAAATCCATCTCGCTACATCTTCTCCCCTTCCGGCAACTGGACTTCTTCTCATCACCATATTTGAAAGTGAATGGAAACGCCAACCAGATGCTTCACATTTATACATCCGGTGAAATATCTGGCTTGTTGCTCTATCTGCGTCCCTTCTTCATCTTAATTTTTTTGTTATTCTTCTTTGGTCTTTAAATGGCGGTTGGCCTGAGGTGCATTACCGCCATCAACTGGACAGGATTGTAAATTCATTACACGTAAAAAATAGATACAAATAAAAACACTTTCGACCAACATTCAAAACCCACTACCCCATTCCACTACTTTGACCCTGTCTCCTCCTACATCGTGCCAACGGCCTGAAGTCAAATCTAATACACCCAAGTACTTCTTTACATCTGCCACAACATATATTTTCTGTGATTTACATTCCATTTCTGCAGTACAGTTAATAACCATTGCTATGAATGGCCTATCCCTCTCTGTTAGCACAGATTTACTACTCACAGGGATCCTCTCAGGATCCCTCGCCCTTGACCCATCCTCCTCTACTTTCTTCACTGCCTCAGCATAAGACACCTTCTGCACTACTCTGACCCTGGTCACCTCAACCTGCCTCTTGCACTGGACTTTTTCGATCCCCAGCAAAATGGGCACCTCTACATTTGACACACACAACTTTTTTTGCCATAGGGTGTAGAGAAATGTTTGCAGTTTTTAATATGATATCTGAGAAAGGCTGACTAACAAAATCACTGTTCGCCAATTCGACCATGTGTCACAACCGTCGTTAGGAATGGACCAAGGCACAGCGGGAATGTGGATACTCATGTTTATTGATAAAAACAAGTAAAGTATCCACTGGAAAACCAAAAAAACAATACTCACAACGGCAACAGTGTGGCAGGCTAAAACAAACGCAGTGCACACAAACAACTACCCACAATTCCAAAGAAAAACACACCCTACTATATAGGACTCCCAATCAAAGGCAACTCAACACACCTGCCTTCAATTGGGAGTCCCATCCCCAACACAATCCCTTAACATACAAACAACCTGCCACATCCTGACCACAGCTGATACAATACCTCCCTCTGCTAGTCAGGACGTGACACCATGATAACAAATTTAGATAACTGGCCGCTAAACTAACATATCAATAAAAAAAAGGTTAGCTGACATGGGATAATTGACTGACTATCAGTGACTGACATAAGAGAAAAACTGGTGATGCACAACCAAAATTGCACTTTGTGTATTTTACTATTCTAACTCGCAACAGTATGCTGAAACCCCTCGTGGGGAATTGATCCAAGGTTCTTCAAAAGAGGGTATGCGGCCCGCGGGCCGCCAGTTGCCCCTCCCTGACATAGAGTTATTCCGAACTTATAGCTAACAACAACAAAACTGCTTTCTGGATTCGTCTTCTGCTCCCATCACAAGCACAGGAAGTGCAGCCACGAGCTGCTATTTAAAGAAAGTCCACTAGAGAGAGGAAACCATTTTTAAGTGGTCCATGACAAAGAAAATGAACAAGATTTCTTGGTGCTTTCAAGACACCTGGGAATTCTGAAATAAAGAAGGACAATTCATGACATCAGTGATCTTCAGGAGTTAAAGACATGGATGACCATTCAAAATTATTTTTCCAGTCGTCTTGAACACACTGAAGTTGGAAGTCAGAAATTTCCAAGTTCCAGTTGTTTTGAACGCGTCATCTAGCAAAGTTAGAAAACCTTTGTCAACCGCTTTGTTGCTGTCATGCACATCCCCTCATTGCATCATGCATTTGTTAGGCCGCGTTCAAGTGCTAGTCGGAACTAGGAAACTCGGAAATGTCAGATTTGCTAACTGGTTGTAGTTATACACGTGCCGCGTTCAACCAATTTCCAAGTCGGAAATTTCGGAGTTTCCTAGTTCCGACTAGCACTTGAACGTGGCATTAGTTTACACATATGACGCATATGATGTAATCTGGTCAACAAATACATCATTTGAAGGTGAATGTTACTAAGGGTGAACGACTCCAGGATTTTTGGAGTGGACTCTCCACCACTAATATGTGACAGCACTTCAGATGTCGGTAGTTCATTACGGACTCAGTCAGTCTGCCACTTCAGCCAGGAAAGAACACCAGCACAGACTTCGTGTGGTCAAGTCAGACAGTAACAGATGCTAGCTTATCAATGAATGAGGTAAGTTTATGAAGGCCCCTGCGACTTCACCAGCGGCATTGCCAATCAATGTGTTCCCTCGCAAGTAAAAAGACTGGCAGAGGCTAGGCAAAGAAAACGCTCTCCAGTTTTAACTTTGCCCCCTTGCAAACTGTTGCCACCGGAGTTTTCTAGATTTTTGATAAACTGTTTGCTGTTCCCTGTTAACGTTCTGCTAACTGGGCACTTTGAAGATGAACCCCTACAAGGATGTTAAAGAAAATGCATGATATTAGTGGTGGCAGGGGCCCACTTAGTGATTTGGAGGTCCCAGGCAGAGACCAGTCTGAGCCCCACCGATGTCTATGTCTATCGGAGCCAGCTTTTAGGTGAACAAAACAGAATGAAAAGGCAAACTGAAGAGAGTTGAAATGCCCTTCACTAGTAGGTCTTGGCATCACCTCATAGAAAAGGGGTGGGCAATCATTTTGGCTTGAGGGCCACTTCGGGATTTCAACGCACAGTTTTTTTCCAGATCGATTTGTTTGTCAAAAGCTATTTTTTGGGCAAGAAAAAGGCTTGTTATTTAAAAATCTAGGCTAGTACAGTCCATTATCATTTCTACACACTTTCTATTTGGTTTTAGTTAGGGCTGGACTGATTCTGGGATAATACCTATATCTGATATTTTATTTGCAATATCGACCAATTGATCATTGTTTTCATTTTAGGTCATTTTTAACCATTTTAGCGCAGATACAAACAGCAACCAAATGTCTATGTTCATAAGGCTAATAAGAAAATATGCCAAATGAGTTGAACATAGAAAAGGTGCAACAATCTTTTTTTCTATTCAAAAGTGAGTAAATTGCATCAGAAAGGTATTGGAAAGTCGGTGAGAAAAAAAAGATCTGCACACTTTTCAATTGTCGTTTTGTCATGGTCCCTTCAAATGTGTCCTGTGAAGCTTGTGAGCATCGTAAAGGGGAATAGGGAGATACGTGTTCCTGAGAGTCTTAGCTTGCAGGGATGGGGTCATAATAGCTAATCGTCCCCCAACAGTTCAAAAGCTAGAGCAACATTTGGGGGAAGAAATCAGAAACCGCTCCATTTGTCACAACCAGAGATGGTCATAGCCACTAAATAGCGCACACTATGTATTATTATCATGTATTATTAAACCAAATGATGCCAACTTCACAAGGCCCCTGATGATGTGAAGCCCCAGGGAATTGTCTGTTGCCGAATGATAAGTCCGCCACCGTGTGGTGGGACTGGGACTATAGGCTACGTTCTTTAAAACATTTCTGTTAAAACCTGAAAATGCATTCATATTTAATTGTGGAAATAAGATATCTGTTTATCTTCAGATTATTTCATTCTGAAAATGTCTGACTACATTGTGAAGATCGAGGGAGATGGTCCCAAGGAGCCTAAAATATGTGGACACCTGATCGTTGAACATCTCATTCCATAATCATGGGCAATAATATGGAGTTGGTCCCTTCGTTGCTGTTATAACATCCTCCACTCCTCTGGGAAGGCTTTTCACTAGATGTTGGAACATTGTTGCAGGGACTTGCTTCCATTCAGCCACAAGAGCATTCGTGAGGTTGGGCACTGATGTTGGGCGATTAGGCCTGGCTCACAGTCGGCATTCCAATTCATCCCAAAGGTGTTCGATGGGGTTGAGGTTAGGGTTCTGTGCAGGCCAGTCAAGTTCTTCCACACATATCTCGACAACCCATTTCTGTATGGACCTCGCTTTGTACATGGGGCATTGTCATGCTGAAACAGGAAAGGGCCTTCCCCAAACTGTTGCCACAAAGTTGGAAGCACAGAATCGTCTAGAATGTCATTGTATGCTGTAGCATTAAGATTTTGCTTCACTGGAACTAAGGGGCCAACCCCGAACCATGAAAAACAGCCCCAGACCATTATTCCTCCTCCACCAAACTTTACAGTTGGTACTATGCGTTTGGGCAGGTAGCGTTCTCCTGGCATCGGACTGCCAGTCCAGATAATGCGTTTCTACTGCTCCAGGTTCCAATGGCGGCGAGCTTTACACCACTCCAGGCAATGCTTGGCATTGCACATGGTGATCTTAGGCTTGTGTGCGGCTGGTCAGTCATGGAAGCCCATTTCATGAATTTCCCGACGAACAGTTCTTGTGTTGACGTTGCTTCCAGAGGCAGTTTGGAACTCAGTAGGTTGCTTTGCAACCGAGGTCAGACAATTTTTACACACTTCAGCACTCAGCGGTCCCGTTCTGTGAGCTTGTGAGACCTACCACTTCGCGGCTGAGCCGTTGCTGCTCCGAGTCGTTTCTATGTCACAATAACATCACTTACAGTTGACCGGGGCAGCTCTAGCAGGCCAGAAATTTGAGGAACTGACTTGTTGGAAAGGTGGCTTTCTATGACGGTGCCATGTTGAAAGTCACTGAGCTCTTCAGTAAGGCCATTCTATTGCCAATGTTTGTCTATGGGGATTGCATGGCTGTAGATAGACAGATCTAGAAACTGACACTGAAAAACCAAAACCCAACTGTTGTCCTGCCGGTGACAGATCTGTCCTATGTTGGAGCAATGGAAGAGACAGTGATAAATTACTATTGAAATTGTCAAAGAAAGTTAGAGCAAGATTCTTCTAATCTTCTGGGTCTAGTTAAAAGCATAAGATAGGATACCAACCTATAATCTACAATAGGCTATCTACAGGTAACTGACAAAATAAAGGAAACACCAACATAGTGTCTTAATAGGGCGTTGGGCCACCAATGGTGTAAAATTGCGCAACTAAAACATCCTCAGCAAAAATATCCAAATTCATTACAGATTTCTTGAGTTCTGGGGATTTTGAGGAAGTGAAATAGACTTCCGCGTCTGCTTTGTGTCATGGGGGACAAACATCACCAACCAAATGTGGAATTGGTCAGGAAACACACCTCCAAGACTGAAATCTTGTTTTTCTAATGAGCAACAGACAAACAAATGTGCCAAACGGTGTGTTCAGTGGCTTTTTTGTCACGATTCTCTAAGACAGAACCCAGAAGCAGACCAGGACAAGGTGAGTAAAGTGAAGGTGAGTATTTATTGGTAGTCTTGATGTGTATATTGAGTAATCCAGGAGACGGAACGGCAGCGGAGGTGAGTTGATGAGAGTAAATGGGTTGATCCAATGAAGTCACTGTATCCACCGACGGCCAGGCAAGGGAGTTGAATGTTCCGGGAGAATGACTGTAGACAGAGTAAACGGGAGTGAGTAACCAGTAACAAGCACAAAACAACAGAACTAGCTCAGGAAACATGAGGCTGATACGCTGGCACAACATACTGTTCGTTGCTAACGATCCAGCAGGGAATGGATGTCAGCTCAGGGTTTAAGAAGAGGTGAAGATCAGGACCAGGTGTGCAGAAGGTTGATGAGATGCAGGTGCGGGTAATAAATAGATCTCCCGCCTAACCTCGTTGCCTGGCAACCAGACAGGTGCGTTCAGGAACCTTAGACAACACTCAAACAAAAACAGTAATCTCAGGCAGAAACAGACTCAGGAAGCGGGATTCCTGACATTTTTAAATGTTATAGTTGAAAACAAGTCCTAGATTTATGAAAGTTATCTGTATAAACCCAATGTTTTTGTACATTGTCTATTGTGGATCCATTACTGTTCTGTTGACACACATGGGGCTGATGATGGCCAGGGAAACAAGGAAGAGGTCAAGGTGCCAGTAGCTAAGGGCATCGTACTCGATATTGACTTCACTTCATTCACCTTAGACAGGATATCCTTCCCCAGTACTCATCAGGAGGAGAAGGATAGAGTATTGGACATGGACCATGTGAAATCTGCCCCATTCCGGGTGGAAATCAGCCCCATTCCGAAGAGGAGTATTGCAATAGTGTATGGTCGCTCACCACCTGTCAGTCAAAATTATAAGTTCATTTTGTTTGACTGATTCTGTGACAGCCTATGTTATGCTCCCGAGTGATGCAGCGATCTAAGGCACTGCATCTCAGTGCTAGAGGCGTCACTACAGACCCTGGTTCGATTCCAGGCTGTATCACAACCGGCCGTGATTGGGAGTCCCATAGGGTGGCGCACAATTGGCCCAGCGTCGTCTGGGCTTGGGTTTGGCAGGGGTAGGTTGTCATTGTAAATAAGAATTTGTTCTTAACTGACTTTCCTAGTTAAATAAAGGTCAATTTCATTCTCATTCTTGCAAGAGTTGAAAACAGGTCATAAACAGGTATATGACAGTCACAGCGCATTATCCACAATGTTTTTACATTTGTGTTTTTTCATTAATAAATGCTTATGAGTACCTTCATGTGTATGCAAAATATTGCTTTGCTCAGATTTTTTATTAATAGATTTTTGCTTTATTAAATGTGTTTAGTGGAAAAATGGTAAGTTCATTGCTTTACAAATACATCATATGCATTTAGACAGCATGGTTACACGTGACAACGGTCAATTATCATGCTGAAACATGAGGTGATGGCGGTGGATGAATGGCATAACAATGGGCCTCAGGATCTTGTCACGGTATCTCTGTGCATTCAAATTGCCATTGACAAAATACAAATTGTGTTCATTGTCTGTAGCTTATGCCTGCCTTATACCATAACCCTACCGCCACCATGGGGCATTATCAGCAAACTGCTCGCCCAGACGACTCCATACACTATGTCTGCCATCTGCCCAGTACAATTGAAACCGGGATTCATCAGTGAAGACCACACTTCTCCAGCGTGCCAGTGGCCATCGGAGGTGAACATTTGCCCATTGAAGTCGGTTACGACGCCGAACTGCAGCCAGGTCAAGACCCTGGTGAGGACGACGAGCATGCAGATGAGCTTCCCTGAGACGGTTTCTAACAGTTTGTGCAGAAAGTCTTCAGTTGTGCAAACCCACAGTTTCATCAACTGTCTGGGTGGCTCGTCTCAGATGATCCCGCAGGTGAAGAAGCAGGATGTGGAGGTCCTGGGCTGGCATGGTTACATGTGGTCTGCGGTTTTGAGGACGGTTGGACGTACTGCAAAATTCTTTAAAATGACGTTGGAGGCGGCTTATGATAGAGAATTTAACATTAAATTCTCTGCCGACAGCTCTGGTGGACATTCCTGCAGTCAGCATGCCAATTGCATGCTCCCTCAAAACTTTAGACATCTGTTGCATTGTGTTGTGTGACAAAACTTCACATTTTAGAGTGGCATTTTATTTTCCCAAGGACAAGGTGCACCTGTGTAATAATCATGCTGTTTAATCAGCTTCTTGATATTGCACACCTGTCAGGTGGATGGATGATCTTCGCAAAGGATAAATGCTCACTAACAGGTATGTAAACAAATTTGTGCACAATATTTGAGAGAAATAAGCTTTGTGTGCATATTATGGAACATTTCTGGTATCTTTTAGTGGAGCTCATGAAACATGGGACCAACACTTTACATGTTGCGTTTATATTTTTGTTCAGTGTGTGTCATTCACAACATTTGAATGGGAGCTCTAATCCTATCAAATCAGAAGATGCATCTCCTTGAAACATTGATATTTTGTTGCGTTGACAACCAAACACAATTCAATATCAGTAAATATCATTACATTTAAAATCAACCATAACTTGAAACCCTAAGCCTATTGTATTGTCTATTTTTTGTTGAATTCTGGGTTGAATTGAAACCATAGCTGTTGATGACGTTGCAAATGATATATAGGCCTAAACAGCATCATTAATGATATAAAGTATAGTCACATTTCATTTGCTCTGTTAAACCTACCCTTTGGAATGACTTCGATAGCAACAGTTAATCTATTTCGTTTTTAAGTGGAGATCTTTCAACAATCATTCTCACGATAGCACATTGATAGTAGTCAGTGACAAATATAATAGCAAAGCTGGGCTTGATTAAAACCCTGAATGGGAGACCTAAGGATAGCTGTTGATAGATATATTCTGCAGGAGGTGCTGCCCAGCCTATTGTTTTTTTTCTGATAGTGGATATACCGTCAAAGACCTGATGTTGTTTAAAAGTTACAAATTCAACATATTTTATACAAGGTTTGTCTATGTTGAAATTTGGTTACCATGATGACATAATCCTGTGGTTGAAATTTCACCCTCAAAACAACAGTTTACGTTGAGGACGTTCTTTCAAATCCAATGCATTTTCCACGTAGATTACACGTCACAATAAGTTGTCAAAGTACGTTGAAACAACATTGATTCAACCAGTTTGTGCCCAGTGGGAGACTACTTACTTTGCTTTCAAAAGCATACAGTTAGTGCTGTGCATGATCATGAGGCGTATATTTGCTATCATCTATTTTCTAACACCACATTCTTTGATCACAGCATTCTGCACTACTCCAACACCAGAGAACACACCAAGACAAGAGGACCATCTTACCTCCTAATCCACAAAGAGGAAGGAGAGGCTCAAGATGAGTTCCTTTTTTCACTGTCATAATCATCAATCATTTCAACTCAGTCCTACTGACATTTGCTGCTGTCACTGATTTGGCAATAATCGTTTTTTTTATCAACCAGTCTTTTCAACTCTTTTAAAACGGACACCTCAATACTCTCCTTTCACATATTAATTTCCTCCACGAAGCTTCCAAAGATCTGTCTCAACAAAAAGGTAAGTAGATCTCGTTCCTCTTCAGACCATCCAGGGTGAGACCAATAAGGATCCCCCGGGTGACCTTCAGGCCATCCAGGGTGAGACATACAACATACAGGTAGTGCTATGCATGATCAGTATTATCTATATTTGCTATTATCTATTTATCTACTTTATTTTGTTCAGTATCCTACACCACTTCACCATCACCAGAAGAAGAACTTGCCTCCTGATCACCAATGAGGAAGGAGAGGCCCATGAAGCGTCCTTTCACTTCCTTCAATAAACTGTAATTTCCCCATTCATGAGTCCTTAAGTGAAAATTCTATAAAAAAAACTAAAAGTAGACTAATGAGATGAACAAACAAGAAAATTATTGGGCATTCTAAGTTCAAAGAAATCCTTCATGGCATTCTATGAGTCTCACTTCAGTGGTTGAGTTCCAGACAGACTGTAGACCTTGTTGCCAAGGCTGTAAATCCTATTGTAGTCTATTCTCCCCTTTGGACTCATTATTAATAAAGTCCCTAGTAATCAGGTTAATGTGTGACACGAGTGGTCTGACAAAAATATTGGCAATGAATATGAGTACACCACTGCAAAGCATGAGGCAAGCTGACCATCTCTAATAAATAGGACATTAGTCAACATTGTTTGTTAATAAAGGGAGATTTCTAAATGTTTCAACTTCATATTTATCATCTTCAGCGCCACCCCAGCATACAATGGCAAGAAAAAGTATGTGAACCCTTTGGAAATACCTGGATTTCTGCATAAATTGGTCATAACATTTAAATCTGATCTTCATCTAAGTCACAACAATAGACAAACACAGTCTGCTTAAACTAATAACACAAACAATCATACGTTTTCATGTCTTTATTGAACACACTGTTTAATAACTGGTTGACCCTCCTTTGGCAGCAACAACCTCAACAAAATGTTTTCTGTAGCTGCGGATCAGACCTGCGCAACGGTCAGGAGGAATGTTGGACCATTCCTCTTTACAAAACTGTTTCAGTTCAGCAATATTCTTGGGATGTCTGGTGTGAACTGCTCTCTTGAGGTCATGCCACAGTATCTCAATCGAGTTGAGGTCAGGGCTCTGACTGGGCCACTCCAGAAGGCGTATTTTCTTCTGTTGAGCCATTCTGTTGTTGATTTACTTCTGTGTTTTGGGTTGTTGTCCTGTTGCATCACCCAACTTCTTTTGAGCTTCCATTGGCGGACAGATAGCCTAACATTCTCCTGCAAAATTCTTGATAAACTTGGGAATTCATTTTTCCGTCAATGATAGCAAGCTGTCCAGGCCCTGAGGCAGCAAAGCAGCCCCAAACCATGATGCTCCCTCCACCATACTTTACAGTTGGGATGAGGTTTTGATGTTGGTGTGCTGTGCCTTTTTTTCTCCACACATAGTGTTGTGTGTTCCTTCCAAACAACTCAACATTAGTTTCATCTGTCCACAGAATATTTTGCCAGAAGCGCTGAGGAACATCCAGGTGCTCTTTTGCGAACTTCAGACGTGCAGAATGTTTTTTTGGACAGCAGTGGCTTCTTCCGTGGTGTCCTCCCATGAGCACCATTCTTGTTTCGTGTTTTACATATCGTAGACTCATCAACATTAGCATATTCCAAAGATTTCTGTAAGTCTTTAGCTGACACTGTAGGATTCTTCTTAACCTCATTGAGGATTCTGCGCTGTGCTCTTGCAGTCATCTTTGCAGGACGGCTACTCTTAGTGAGAGTAGCAACAGTGCTGAACTTTCTCCATTTATAGACCATTTGTTTTACCATGGACTGATGAACATCAAGTCTTTTAGAGATACTTTTGTAACCCTTTCCAGCTTTATGCAAGTCAACAATTCTTAATCTTAGGTCTTCTGAGATCTCTTTTGTTCGAGGCATGGTTCTCATTTGATTTATTTAACAAGGCAAGTCAGTTAAGAACAAATTCTTGTTTACAATGACGGCCTACCGGGGAACAGCGGGTTAACTGCAATGTTCAGGGGCAGAACGACATATTTTTTACCTTGTCAGCTCTGGGATTCAATCCAGCAACATTTCAGTTACTGGCACAATGCTCTAACCACTAGGCTACCTGCCGCCCCACATCAGGCAATGCTTCTTGTGAATAGCAAACTCAAATTTTGTGAGTGTTTTTTATAGGGCGACGGCAGCTGTCACCAACATCTCCAATCTCGTCTCATTGATTGGACTCCAGGTTAGCTGACTCCTGACTCCAATTAGCTTTTGGAGAAGTCATTAACCTAGGAGTTCACATACCTTTTCCAACCTACACTGTGAATGTTTAAATTATGTATTCAATATAGACAAGAGAAATACAATAATGTGTGTGTTATTCGTTTAAGCACACTATGTTTGTCTATTGTTGTGACTTAGATGAAGATCAGATCAAATTTGATGACCAATTTATGCAGAAATCCAGGTAATTCCAAAGGGTTCACATACTTTTTCTTGCCACTGTATGTAAAAATTGTGCATTTCTATGTTCTGTAGTAAAAAAAGATAAGTGTTTCCAAGGACACTGGTGTGCATCGTGTGATTTTGACCAATTGTGCGTAGGCATTATCTTTCTCTAAGTTTCTACATTTTTCCAAAGACATCATCAACCAATTAGTAGGCAATGCCTTCTCGAAATTGGTCAAAATCATAGAAGTGCATAGAAGTGCACAAATTTTACATATGTTGATGTTTGGGTAGCGCTGGAGATGATGGATAATATTAGCTTTTCCTTTAACATTTCAAAGGCTGTCCATAATATACTATGATCATGTGTTCAATCACACATTCAATAAGTTGGTTGTAGCAGAGGATATAACAGTATGAATTACTCCAATGTTACACAGAAGCCCCAAAGGTCACTAATATTGATGGCACAGTATTCTATCCACCCATTGGCTAAATCTAAATCTATAAACACACTCTGAAGCGTGCTTCCCATTAGATGGTGTCTCCTCGATCAGAGTCCAGTGGGAGTCATGAGATTGGAGCACAAAGTCTCAATGTGTGTTGGTGGGATATCATGGGATGTGTGTTAGCACTTAGCAGAGTGTAACACATCCATCTCACTTTCTCTAATGTGTAATGCACTTTATTAACCTACAGTACATTTTCTTACTGACAGTCCCTGTTTTGGGGAAAAGCTTTGGGATGGGGCTGGAGAAATGTTACCCCTATGGATGCAAGGACTGATATCAAATGGATAGTTTTAACCATGTTTAGAGGCTATTTAGTGTTTGCTTACATTTACTTTGTTTACAAACATTGGAGTAATACAATCTTGTGTTTTGGGTTCTGATGGGGTACGGCAGTTGAATTAAGCTCATGAGGCATTTATAAGTTACACTATATAAACAAAATAATGTGGACACCCCTTCAAATTAGTGGCTTTGGCTATTTCAGCCACAGGGGTATAAGATCAAGCACACAGCCATGCAATCTCCATAGACAAACATTGGCAGTAGAATGGCCTTACTGAAGAGTTCAGTGACTTTCAATGTGGCACCGTTATAGGATTCCACCTATCCAACTAGTCAGTTCATCCAATTTCTGCCCTGCTAGAGCTGCTCGGTCAACTGTAAGTGCTGTTATTGTGAAGTGGAAATGTCTAGGAGCAACAACAGCTCAGCTGTGAAGTGGTAGGCCACACAAGCTCACAGAATGGGATGACTGAGTGCTGAAGTGCATAAAAATCGCCTGTCCTCATTGCAACACTCACTACTGAGTTCCAAACTGCCTCTGGAAGCAACGTCAGCACAAGAACTGTTCGTCGGGAGTGTCATGAAATGGGTTTCCATGGCCGACCAGCCGCACATAAGTCTAAGATCACCATGTGCAATGCCAAGCGTTACCTGGAGTGGTGTAAAGCTCGCTGCCATTGGAGTCTGGAGCTTTAGAAACGCGTTTTCTAGAGTGACGAATCACGCTTCACCATCTGGCAGTCTGACAGACAAATCTGGGTTTGGGGGATGCCAGGAGAGCGCTACCTGCCCAAATGTACAGAGCCAACTGAAAAGTTTGGTGGAGGAGAAATAAATGTCTGGGGCTGTTTTCATGGTTCGGGCTAGGCTCCTTATTTCAAGTGAAGGAAAATCTTAACGCTACAGCATACAATGACATTGTAGACGATTCTGTGCTTCCATCTTTGTGGCAACAGCTTGGGGAAAGCCCTTTCCTGTTTCAGCATGACAATGCCCCCTGTTCACAAAGCGAGGTCCTTACAGAAATGGTTTGTCGAGATCGGTGTGGAAGAACTTGACTGGCCTGCACAGAGCACTGACCGCAACCCCATCAAACACCTTTGGGATGAATTGGAATGCTGACTGCGAGCCAGGCCTAATAGCCCAACATTTAGTGCCCGACTTCACTAATGCTCTTGTTGCTGAATAGAAGCAAGTCCCCACAGCAAATGTTCCAACATCTAGTGGAAAGCCTTCCCAGAAGAGTGGAGGCTGTTATAGCAGCAAAAGGGGGACCAACTCCATATTGATGTCCATGATTTTGGAATGAGATGTTCGACGAGCAGGTGTACTCATACTTTTGCTCATGTAGTGCATATTCTTCAAGAATCAATGGGTAAATATAATTACATTTATAAGTTCCAAAATGGATGTATTAACTGCAGATTGCCCATTTAAATTACCTTCAAAGTAATTGCATTATGATTGGGTTATTAATGTTTCACTGTGTCATAATGTTCCCATGAACGATTGGTTCTCCATCAAAATGTCTGGGGTCAGTCTGCCATTTGAATGGAATTTGTTCAGCTATGAATTCTAAGTTGTTGTCAGCTACATGAATCAAAAGTAAACATGACCCAGTGACAATGATCACGTTCCCCTGCTCAGACGTTGCATGCATCAACCAATGGTTGCGTATCCACCTCATCGACTGTGTCATCGTCTGACAGATTGCTAGTGTATGATGTGGTTAGCTGATACTTACACACACGTTCTCGTGTTTCCACACTAAATTGTGGAAAGAATGGTTGCATAACAAGTTTCAAGTTGCATTTGCCACATGCACAAGTATAGTGAAACGCTTAACTTGCAAGCCCTTCCCAACAGTGTAGTATTCAATATCAAAATATTAGAACAAAAACAACAGGAAAAATAAGCAATAAGAGGGGAAGAAGAAGAAGATAAAAACTAGAGAATGTAAGCTGTATACAGGGTTGGTGCCAGTACCAAATGTACAATGTGCAGGGATACTGGAGTAGTTGAGGTAGATGCAGTATGTACATGTCGGTAGGGATTAGGAGAAAGTGGCTGGTAGCAGAATAAATAATAACAAGGCAGTAAACCCACTGTTCCTTGGCCGTCATTGAAAATAAGAATTTGTTCGTAACTGACTTGCCTAGTTAAATAAAGGTAAAATAAAATCTGGAGCATCAGCATTTGTGGGTTCGATTACAGGCTCAAAATGGCCAGAACCAAAGAACTTTCTTCTGAAACTCGTCAGTCTATTCTTGTTCTGAGAAATGAAGGCTATTCCATGAGAGAAATTGCCAAGAAACTGAAGATCTCATACAACGCTGTGTACTACTCCCTTCACAGAACAGTGCAAACTGTCTCTAACCAGAATATGAAGAGGAGTGGGAGGCCCCGGTGCACAACTGAGCAAGAGGACAAGTACATTAGAGAGTCTAGTTTGAGAAACAGACGCCTCACAAGTCCTCAACTGGCAGCTTTATTAAATAGTACCCGCAAAACACCAGTCTCAACGTAAACAGTGAAGAGGCGACTCTGGGATACTAGCTTTCTAGGCAGAGTTGCAAAGAAAAAACAAAACCTTCCATACACATTTGCCAATTGTAGAAGCGCTCAGAAAGTAACTTTTGGAACCTGAATGCCAAAACATTAAAGAGATAAAGGTGCTCAAAGTGGACCTATTTTGCATACCATTCCATACATAAGACATCCATGTCTTCATCACTGGGAAATATAAATGTTTGTGTTGGATATAATTTAAAAGCTTACAAACAGGGGTTTCAAACTGTTTTATAATTTCTTGTAAAAAAAATTATTATTTTAAAATATAAATATTGTAATTTTGTTTTAACCTTAAATGTCAATAATCTAAAAACAAGTAAACTCAGATTTTCTTTCTCCATATTCACATATGTTGTAGAATGGGCCTATCCCTGAGTGCCATTGTTTTGGCATAAAAGGTCCAAAAAGTCACTTTCTGACCATTTCTTCCATGGGCAAACATGTATGGAAGGCTTTGTTTAAATCAAAAGGGATGATGTCAAATAGTGATTGAATTCATATGGATTTACCCTACTGTTGTAAGAGATTGGTGTCCAGGCAAACAATACGCTTCTTCTCCTCTCTACTTATTCTTCCTCACATAGACCTGATCAGATAGGTCCTCTTTTCATATTTCTTTTTAACTCTGGAAGGAAAAGTGCTATATGAATAAAGTAATGTCTATTTTCATTGTTACAGTCTTACAGGACAGTTATACATCATGGGAGCATAATCCACTTCCTATTAGCGGCTGATCTCGTTTTAGTCTGCCAGGACAGTCATAAATAACTTCAGCCTCCATGCACATGACTTCAACTTGTAAAATTGTGCCTCCAATTAGGAAACCAAGATGTCCATTCATCCCCTATTAGATCAGCCAACCACATTTCCCATAATGGGTGTTACAATCTCTTTCAACTGATCTGGTTGCTCTCACAGGGACCTCAGTCTGGTTTCACATCATTGTCAGTCTGTAGCAAGTCTGCATTAGGACTATTGGGCTTGGACTCCCATGCCCCAATTTTATATATTTTTATTACCTGTTCCAGTAACAGAAATGTTTTGCCCCATATATCGTTTTTCAGTTTATTGTACATACATACACTTGGAAAATCAGTGCGAGGTGACCTCTCGTCACTAAATTGGCAACCTAGTTTTATTTCATGGCATCCCATAAAGCACAAAATGTGCATATAAATTGAAAATGCAGTGTACATAAACCAAAACCCATGACACGTAGTTGTTATAAATATGCAATAGGTCACTAGGAGAATAATTAAGTGATAATGCCCGAGAAGCCAGTGTTTGGAGGATATATTGACACGGGTGTTGTTTCATCTCGGGCCAGCAAACCTTGCCTATATATCCTCCAAACACCGGCTTCTCGGGCATTATCACTTTTATACAACGGGTTACCAACATATTCAAATAATGATTGACATATTTCATTAAAAACGTTATTTTGATTCATTAATTCATAGTATTTCATCCTTCCACAAGATATAGTCCCGACACAAATCTGGGGTTGCTACCCAAGCCGTCTGGAGGTTCATTCTATTGGTTCGGTTGCCAGAGACGCGACCCAGTCGTTCAGTCTTTTTATTCGGTACCTATGGACTCGACCCAGTCGTTCAGTATTTTTATTCGGTACCTATGGACTCGACCCAGTCGTTCAGTCTTTTTATTCGGTACCTATGGACTCGACCCAGTCGTTCAGTCTTTTTATTCGGTACCTATGGACTCGACCCAGTCGTTCAGTCTTTTTATTCGGTACCTATGGACTCGACCCAGTCGTTCGCTCTAAATGTTCTATTGTCATTCTGGCTGGCAAAGGGTCTTATCCATTGCTTGCTAGCTAGCCAACTACGGCTAATTTACAGTTACTTCAAACAGTGCAGCCAGAATAACAACTGTAGTTGTATTTGCATTTTTATGCTGTTTTCTAGTGACAATTATTGTGACTTCCATAACAATGAGCTAATGAGGCGCAATTTCGCCTAAAATAGAACATGTGCTCACTCGTCAGGAGACTTGTTCAGAGGAGCTAGCCTACAACACAGCTAACACAATCACTTCAAACTGAAGCTGGAAAGACCGCAAACGACAGTAGCTGCACTTCGTTTAGTTGTACCTTTTTTCAATTCACATTTCTTTGTATATATCCATAAAAATGATGCAAGCTGATTCATGAGTTCGTCTGGCTGAGAAACGCTGCCTGCCTGTCTCTCGTCCCGACTCGTTCATTACTATGGGACAGCTGGAGACAGAAATTGAATTTTGAAACAATGTTGCAAATGTCAGAGAGACAGAGAGCAAGGTTTATAGTACATTATACCCCTGGATTTAGCTGGTGGTAACTGGTGGAATGCGGTTTAACCAGCGTTCAGTATTCAGGATTAGACCCACCCGTTGCCTAATTAATAAGAACAAATCCATTCATGCAATGTGCATATGACATCATGTTCATAGGTTAATCACCGGCAAAGCATTTTGAATAGACATATCTGACCATATGTCATATTCTCATAAACATTGCTTGTTAAAAAAAAGTGAATTTAGTTAATTATACATGTAAGGACCTAAAACTGCCTTTTTGTAGGGTGCTGCAGCTGATCATGTGAAAGATGGTATAAACGTTTAATGTGAAATTTGCGTGATCGGGCGGAGACAAATTGACGTAATAAGGCAACTGTCCAATAGCGGACTCTGTTTTGCAGCCTATATGATTCTACTGTAGTTAAATTCTAGGGATATGACCTATCGCCTCTCACTGCAGCGGTGAACAGTTGAGAAACGAAAGCTAGGGGGACTGTTGCAAATAGCGATTGATAGAAGCAAGAATACATAAAACAATCTTCCTTTTGAATTTCTCTTATTTTGTAGTCTAACGATCTACATATTGAAATAAGGTCTGTTCAAAGAGGGGATTGCTCGAAACGAAGATAAGGGTTTGTTTAGCACGCAAGTTGACTAGCTGTCTAGCTAACGTTGCTACGGCAAACTGAATCACCGTTCTAACTGTTACTGATTGATCATCGACGTCGCTGATTTATCGAAGTGCGCAAGTCGTCTTCGAAATCGGGGTGGTCGACCGTTCGCCATCCAACCCTGTCTTCCCCCTTGACGCAGTCCGAAGAGTGTACTGGTTCAGAGAATGCTAAAGAATGAGTCAAAGGGATACCTTGGTTCATTTGTTTGCCGGAGGGTGAGTAGCTATTATTTGCTAGGAATAAAGTTGGCTAGGCGACATAACATTTCGTGACTGACTTTTATAGTCAAAACTATCCTGGTGAAAATAACACCCAATTTATTTCCCCATTGCCATTTTCCAAGGCGCGCGTGCATGTTACATTAGCAACTGCGCTACCCGAGCCATCCTCAGGCAGCAGCTAGCCAATTGCAGTATCAAAGTAGGTACCACGGTCAAGCTAGCTAGGCGCTGGCCACTACTATTGTAGCCTGGTGTCAACACATCGGAGACATTGCAGTAGTGTCCGATGTTGACTTTTATCACACACGACATGATTTAATTTGACAGAAAACAGGTTGGCACCACACTCCACGGTGTTCGTGGTTTGCCCTGACAGATGAGTACGCTCGTGAATGAAACATCCATGACGCACGAGCCTTTGTTGTTCTCGAGCAGCGTTTGACCGATTAGCGATAGCTATGTCGCCGAATAGCATGATTACGTTTCTTGACACATTTGTTTTGCATTGTATTACTCCGACAAACCTTATAAAACACACATTTTGTAAAGATGGAGAATATGCCCAGGCCTATACGATTCATACACTGTATCAACTATTGCCACACCATTCCATAGACTTGATAAAAAAGGTCAGGTCAAAACACAGGGGTGTAATCATTATTCCGAACAGGAATAATGATGATTGCACTATAATGATTACATTATTCCAAACAGTTGGAACGTTTTACAACTAAAACGAGAGTTTCTATTGGACAAATTCAGGTAGGTCCCTCCCCGTTTCGTTCCGTCTGCTTCCGTTTTAAAAACGTTTTGCAACAAAATTGGCGTAATGAATACGCCCCTAGGTAGGCTACAATATATTTATTTGACTGACACACACGGTAGGCTATGAGCAGGGGCGAAAATCTGATATCAACTTTGGGGGGGACAATTACATGACATTTTCTCAAGAGCAATTCCTGAGGGGGACACCAAAAGTAGTACTGTAACACATAGCCTACATTGTAATATGGTAAATGTATATTGAGGAACCAAAGAAATAAGGTGTTTGCTGTACTCCTAACTACCGGTACCCAAAACTACACAACTACTCACAACAGCAATACCATTGCCTTTAACAAATCTTAGTTCAGTCACCAGTTTAAGTTGAGAGTGGGGGTATCCATGGCATTTTCCAATTATGTTCCTATTTTACAAGTCAAAAAAATTGAGAACCTTTCATAATGTTGCCAAACAAAGACTCAACAAACTTACCTGAGACTCCCTGTCTCTGCCAGTCTGTCCCTGCATATCTGTCCCCAACTCTGCTGTCTGTGTGCCATCTGTTGCCTGCTCTGCCTAATGACATCATTGTGAAACATTTCCATTAGAATTTCATTTCTTTCTTATGAACATTTTATCAACTAGTCTTTGCGATATTAGGCTACTAGGGTTCTTACTTTGCGTTTTGGTGTACTGAAAAATACTCTGATGTCCGTCTTTTATTTTTCTGCCATTTTTCTACCTGGCTGGCTGGCTACACACACACACACAGTGTGTAGGTTATTTACAGTAGGAGATGGGCTTCTATCATCTTATCTTTTATCATTCTATTTGGGCTTCGATCTAAAAGGTAGCTAGCAAATGTGAAACGAATTAAAATGACAAGAGTTGACAGCTGTATGAGTTCACCATTTACACAACATATGCTGCAACCTTTTGTAATTTTAATAGTTTGTTTCATATTGGCTGGCTTCCAACAATAGCTGAATTTGCAAAGCAAGCGAGCACCAATTCAGTTTCAGTGGTGTTTGCTATAATCTTTGCTACCCGGGTTAAATAAAATAAATAAATAAAAGTTCCCTTGCGACAATTTAGCTTTTGCAACAAGACCATTAAATATATTTAAGACAATGGTAGAAGAGAGTGTAGTTCTGTTCAGTTTGGACTTCAGTTTATCGCTAACCTTATCACAGGGACTTTGAAGCACTAACTTACAGCATCTGCATGCTGATCTTGGAATAAATTGACGATAGCAAAGATTCCATCTTTGACGAGGCCACATAAATGGAATAGGTACTAGCTAGCTTAATAGTTAATATTTGCGCGCTAGCTCTGCATATTCAGCTAGTGTGTGCGCGTGATTGACTGGATTAACCTCACGTCAGTTACGTTCATTGAGTGCCTTTCAGACAGTAGACACGACCCCTCTGTTACCTTGCCAGTGGATCAAACCATTGTGAGGAAAAGGGTGGGGGGGTCGCAATCTTTTGAAACTTAAAAACGCGCTATTAAGTGTCTATAATCAACACAATTGCTTTCATTGCGTATTATTAATATTATTTCAATTGCATAGTTATGTTTCATTGATATATTGGGGGGGACAAATCATATTTTTCCCAGGATGGGGGGGTCGTGTCCCCCCCCGTCCCTCCCGGGATTTCCGCCCCTGGCTATGAGTAAAACTCAACCAAGATGTAATTCACATCAGCGGAGTTAAGCGGTGACTAGTGTGGGAGGACTTGGGCCCCGACCTCACATAAAATGAAATTGTTTTTAATCGAAAACTAAGGATTTCAGCACCCCCAAAATAGCCCGCAATTATATTGCACATTCATTGTCCCGCTTTACTCCATTGTGAAGTTGTTTTACTTGGTTAAGGATAGTCTAGTTATGCATGTCATTGAAAATATTGAGGAACAGTATTCTCCGTGAATTCTATTTCTAGCACGCACATGGAAAAAAACGGGTCTTGTTTGATTTGGGCAGAAGTCTCCCAGTGTTTATTTCAAGTGTCATTCTCATTGTATAAAATAAAACTGTAAGAATGCCTCAGTTGTAATGTTGTCAACATACTACCTGCGTGTTTCCGTTCCGGTAGTCGTGTATATTATTGGAGTCATATGTGTCACGTCATTTTCTAGCTTTGCTACATTGTAGTAGACCTTTACGTTCAATACATCATGCTGACACAGGGGATGTTGAAAGGGTTAAAGGGCACCTGGCTGTAGTCTAGGCTGTGGAAAATCTACTTATTTGTGTTGATTCCATGTCAGACTGCTCCAAGTAAATTGAGATTGTAGATTTCACCAAGGTGCTCAGGGGCATTGAAACTTGACCAGTTGGTTATTAGAGCCATTCTCGCAATTGAACACTAAATATGCCTACTTATCACAGCAAATCTAATTATAGTATGGTTTTAGGCGCAAGTCTTTGGATGACACATTCAGAGGAAGACAAGATTCTGCTTGATTCCATTGTAGTGCCAGAATAGCTTTCTTTGTTTTCTCTTTCTTTCTTAGCTTTGTTTTCCCCTTTTTTATATTGTTTACTTTGTCAGTCAGCCTCTTCTTTTCCTTCAGGCACTCTGCAAACTTTTAAAATGTCAGCATGTAAGGCCTATCTTGCCAAACCAGAATATTTTATATCTCCTTCATTGTGCTATGAAAACGCAATGTTAGTGGCACAAGTTGTGACAAAGTTACTTCAGCGAGAAGCAAATAATTACAGTCCCCTCGCTATTTCTCACAACGGGGCTCGAAGGCCTGTGCATGTTAACTCTTACTGCCTGTTGTACACATGCATGGAGCAGCCTTCTGAATCTAGGCCAAAGGTCGCTCTTGCCTGTATGTGGGTTAGTCTGACAGAGAGCTCTGCCTTTTGCAGCCT
Source organism: Salmo trutta (assembly GCF_901001165.1). NCBI lineage: Eukaryota > Metazoa > Chordata > Actinopteri > Salmoniformes > Salmonidae > Salmo > Salmo trutta. The sequence continues at coordinate 14,327,691 of NC_042977.1, forward strand.
GTAGCAGCCAGTCAGCACTCGCCATGCATGCTACTCACATTCACTAAACCTAACCTACAGATGATATACAATGGTGACTATTTTCAGGAACCATTCCACTATAATTGTGCCTTGTAGTGCGCATTCTACACAGCCCTGAGCCCATGTTGAGGTTCATTTGACAAATATTATTTGAAAGAGGAGCTGGGAAAGCCTGTAACCT